>NC_062551.1:133598081-134253225 GCF_016906955.1 Phacochoerus africanus | reverse complement strand
CCTTAATATTAAAAAAAAAATCACAGACCCACCTGGGTTTGAGATTTTCTTTGTGAGCAGGTTTTCCTTTAAATTTAAATTTTGTAATAGCTTTTGACTTACAGAAAAGTTGCAGACACAGTACACAGAGTTCCCATGTGCCCGCAACTCAGCTTCCATTAAAAATTAACATCTCCCATAATCATAATACAATTATAAAAACTAGGGCATTAACATTGGTATTGTACTATTAACTAAATCACAGACCTCATTCAAATTTCATCAGTTTTTCTACTAATGCCTTTGCTCTGGGATCCATCCCCAAATCCCACATTGTATTTATTTGTCTCCTTAGTCTCCTTCACTCTGTGCTCATACTTTCTTTGTCTTTTATAAACTTGACAACTTTGAAGAATTCTGGCCAGTTTCTTTGTAAATTATCCATCAATTTGAGTTTGTCTGATGTTTTCTTATGAGTAGAAGTTATGTTATTTTTAGCAAGAATACCATAAAGTTTATATGTTCTTCTCAGGGTGTGATAATTAAGAGTACATGACATCAGTAAGTCTATCCTGGTAATGTTAACCTCAGTTACTTAAGGTGGCATCTGCTGGACTTCTCTGCTTTATTTATTTATTTTTGGGTCTCACCCTCAGCACGTGGAAGTTCCTGGGCCGGGGACTGAACCCATGCCACATCAGTGACTCGAGTCATTGCAGTGACAACACTGGGTCCTTAACCTGCTATGCCACAAGGGAACTCCAGAAATTCTCTACTTTAAATTACTATTTTTTTCCTTCAAAATGAATAAATGTCTCAGGGGAGATACTTTGCGAATCTGTAAATACCCGATTTCTCCTTACACTTTCATTCATTAATTTTAGCAGACATTGATGGGGTTTACCTAATATTGATTTTCTATTTCCCTCACTTTTTCTACATTTATTAACTGGAATTCAGACCTGTATTCTCTCATTTATTTACTTATTGAATTCTTTATCTATATTAGTATGAGCTTGTGGATATTTATTTTATTCTATGGGTTTTAATCTAATACAAAAATTATTTATTTAGTTTCTTAAGTTCTTTCCCCTTAGGGCATCCTGGTTTTTTTTTTTTTTTTGACATTTTTTGAGCACCTCCTAACTTTCTGGCACCAAAAGATAGTCCTTTCTTAATGGACTGATCTAGGAATATATGCCTGTATACTAATCCACATATGCACAAACATTTATATTTCTCCCTCTGTTCCTGACTAAAATAGGGACTACTGGGAGAGAAGAGAGTTCCTGTTTGAATGCAAGTTTTGTTGTAGATCAGTTAAATTTTTTTTTGGGGGGGGACAACCTTTTATTCATATGAAAAAAATGAAAAATGAAGCTTTACCTCACATAATTCCCAACAATCAATTCAACAATTAAATGTGAAAAGCAAAACTTTCAAACTCTTTTTTGTCTTTTTAGGGCCACATCCACAGCATAAATCTTTTTACTTTATTTATTTATTTATTTTTATTATTTAATATTTTTTCCACTGTACAGCATGGGGACCAAGTTCCTCTTACATGTAGACCAGTTAAAATTTAAATGCCTTCTAGACATCCAGTAGAGAGAGTAGGTGGGCAGCCTGATGCTCTGGGAAGAGGTAAGGAAAGAAGATATGCATTTGGGAATCATTAGCATATCAATGCGTTTGGCATTGAAAGTATCGGACTGTTCCCCCCCATTGTTGTTGTTTTGATGAGTTCTTTGTATATTTTGGAAATGAAGTCCTTGTTGATCACATCATTTGCAAATATTTTCTCCCAAGCCATAAGTTGTCTTTTCATTTTGTTTATGGCTTCCTTTCCTGTGGAAAAGCTTATATGTTTGATTAGGTCCTATTTGCTTACTTTTGCTTTTATTGCCATTGCCTTGGGAGACTGACCTAAGAAAACATGAATACAATTTATGTCAGAGAATGCTTTGCCTATGTTCTCTTCTAGGAGTTTTACGGTGTCATATTTAAGTCATCAAACCATCCCATGTTTATTTTTGTGTATGGTGTGAGGGTGTACTCTAACTTCATTGATTTACATGTGGCTGTCCAGCGTTCCCAGCATCACTTGCTGAAGAGATTTTTTTCTCCATTGTATATATTCTTGCCTCTACTGTTGAAGATTAATTTACCATAAGTATCAGTTTTATTTCTGGGCTTTCTATTCTGTTCTGTTGATCCATATGTCTGTTTCTGTGCCAATATCATGCTTTTTTGATTATTGTAGCTTTGTAGTATTGTCTGAAGCCTGAGAAAGTCATGCCTCCAGCTTTATTCTTTTTCCTCAGAGTTGCTTTGGCAATTCCGGGTCTTTTGTGGTTCCATATAAATTTTAGGATTATTTGTTCTAGTTCTGTGAAAATATCTTGGGTAATTTTACAGCATTTTAACTATAGTAATTCTTCCAGTCCAAGAGAATGGGATATATTTCCACTTCTTTGAATCACCTTCAGTTTCATTTATCAGTGTTTTATAGTTCTCAGCATATAAGTCTTTCACCTATTTGGTCAATTTACTCCTAGATACTTTTTTTTTTTTTTGATGTGATTTTAAAAGGGATTATTATTATTATTATTTTTTTTTACTTTTTCTGATATTTCATTTTTAGTATAAATAAATGTGATGGAGTTCTGTAAATCCTGTATCTTGCTACCTTGATAAATTTGTTTATCAGTTATAAGATTTTCTGTGGAGTCTTTAGGTTAATAAGATAAAAAAATGGGCAGAAGCCCTAAACAGACATTTCTTTAAAGAAGACATACGGATGGCCAATAGACACACGAAAAGGTGCTCAGAATTGCTAATTATTAGAGTAACACAAATCAAAATTACATGAAGTATCACTTCACATTGGTCAGAATAGTCATCATCAAAAAATCTACAAGTAGCCAATGTTAGAGAGGATGTGGGGAAAAGGGAACCCTTGTATATTTTTTTGGTGGGGATGTAAGTTGGTATAGCCACTGCAGAAAACAGTATGGAGGTTCTTTAAAAAACTAAAAATGGAGGTACCGTATGATCCAGCAATCCCACTCCTGGGCATATAACTGGAAAGGAAGAAAGCCCTAATTCAAAAGATACATGTACCCCAATGTACATAGCAACACTAAAGACATTGGGTAATGTTGATTGACAGATGAATGGATAATGATAATGATAAAGAGGTACACACATACACACATGTGAAAATCACTCAGCCAAAAAAGTGAAATAATGCTATTTTCAGCGTCATGGATGAACCTAGAGATTATCATACTAAGTGAAGTAAGTTAGAGAGTGATAAATATATATTATAAGATATCATTTATTTGTGGAATCTAAAAAATGATACAAATTGGACTTATTTACAAAATAAGTTTTTTCTTTTTTTTGCTTGTTTTTGTTTTTACCAAAAAAAAAAAAGAAAGAAAGAAACAGACACATAGACATAGAAAACTAACTTAGGGTTAACCAAAGGGGAAAGGGGGGAGTGCTAACTTAGGGGTTTGTGTCATTTGTTTCATTTAATTCATCCTTCAGCTGTATATTAAGTCATTAGGGGATAACAAGCAGCAGTGAAGACAAACAACAGAGAAGGAAGAAAGCCAAGGACGGAGGAACATTGAGGAGACAGAAACCAAAAAAGGAAGGAACGATGAGATGAGGATGCAGACTGAGTGCAAAGAAGATAAAATGTTCAAAACAAGACAGTGCAGGAAGTAAGAAACCTTGAGTCTGTACTAGGAGGAGCTGCAGAAGAACAGGAAGTGAGAAGAAAGATAAGGAAGGCAGGTCCAGACTTTGTTCTTTGGGTGACGCAGCTGTGGCTCTGGTCTTCCTGACTACACACAGTGTCAGGGAGGCTCACTGCTTTTAGAAGTGGAACCCCATCTAGCTGTAGGAGTAACTGAAGCGATAAAAAAACTTCGGCTATTTTAGTCTTTAAGGCCTGGAGTCTAGGATCTAGCATCTTACTCTAGGCAGATCTAGGAATCTCATTGTCTTTCTATTTGATTAAAAGTTTTTTTTTTTTTTTTTTAAATTGAAGTATAATTGAGGTACGGTGTTTTCATAGTTTCAGGTATACAACTTAGGAATAAGAAAAGCAGAGGGGCAACAACATGGGTGGACCTAGAGAATAACATACTTAGCGAAATAAGTGAGACAAAGACAAACATATAATAAATCACTTATAATGTGGATGAACTTATAGACAAAGCAGAAGTAGACTCACAGATGTAGAAAACAGACATGTGGTTACCAAAGTGTAGAGGGATGAATGGGAGGAAGGACAAATTAGTGATATGGGATTGACAGATAAAACCTCTATGTGCAAAATGGATAAGCAACAAAGATGTACTGTACCCATTATCTTGGAGTGAAAAGTAATGGAATATCATCTTGGAATAACCTATAATGGAATATAATCTGCAAAAATCCTGACTCACTATGCCTTATACCTGAAACTAATGCAATATTGTATATCAACAATACTTCACAAAAAAAGAAATGAATAGTTGAATAAATAACCACAAAAGACTAAAAAGTGGGCTCTTTGATCTCAGTCTTGCCCTTTGTGATAATCAGAAATCTACAGTGACCTCACTATAACCTACCTTCTTGTGTAACTCCCTCCCCTTGAGTGTGGGACAGATCTGTAAATGATGGGCTATCACATCCATGATTAATTTAATGGCCTTAAAAAAGAGATTATCTTCAGTGGGTGGGCTTGTTGCAGTCAGGTAAACCCTTCAAAAAAGGGCTTTTTCTGAAAGCGATTTGATGCAAGGGAGATTCTGCTGCTAGCCTAGAAGGATTCATGTTGCGTAGACTCAGGATGGATAAGAAGACCATTGCAGCACTCAGTGCACTGACATAACTCTCTGTGATCCTGACTGTCCCCTTGAATACACGGAATGGTCCCTGAGGGCAGTGTTTTTATCTTACTCAGGATTATTCTTCCCAGGGCCTGAGTCAGTGTTGAAGGAATGAATGTATAAAGGGGAAGAGATGCTGTGCACCACCTTATATGTGAATTTGGGAAAAGCCAAATCGTCTGAAGGAGATGCAGTGCAGAAAGACTGGGTTTTGAATGGCACTGACTACACCGGCCTATCAGATGAATTGCTTTGGGCAAAGTCTCTTAAAGTGTTTAAGTTTCATTTTCATACTTTGAGAAATAGGGATGCTAATAATGATTACTGTATGAGATTATTTGGAGCAGAAACCCAGGAAAATGCATAGAATAGCCCAGTGCCAAAAACATGGTTAAATGCCCAAGACATGTTAACAGTTTTATGTAATTTTTAATTAGTAATGACCATTTCACGCATGTTTGATGTGGGCTATAAATGGGACCAAAGATCTTTTTCATGTGCTTAGCAGGAATCTTTTTTTCCCCCTTGTTTTCTCTGTCTCTTAATGAAGGTTTCTTGAAGAATGTCCCTTAAAGACCTTCATTCTCTCAAATGAATGTCTCTTAAAGAAAAGGATATTCATTCCAGAGAAGAACAAAGCTTTTGCACAGCAAAGGAAACCAAAAAGAAAACAAAAAGACAACTTGCAGAATGGGAGAAAATTGTTTCAAATGATGCAACTGACAAGGGCCTAATCTCTAAAATATACAAACAACTTATACATCTTAACAGCAAAAAACCAATAACCCAATTGAAAAATGGGCAAAAGACCTAAATAGACATTTCTCCAAGCAAGATATACAGATGGCCAACAAGCACTTGAAACAATGCTCAACATCACTGATTATTAGAGAAATGCAAATCAAAAGTACCATGAGATACCACCTCACACCAGTCAGAATGGCCATCATTAATTCGTCCACAAATAACAAATGCTGGAGGGGGTGTAGGGAAAAGGGAACCCTCCTGCGCTGTTGGTGGGAATGTAAGCTGGTACAACCACTATGGAGAACAGTATGGAGGCACCTTAGAAAACTATACATAGAACTACCATATGACCTAGCAATCCCACTCTTGGGCATATATGCGTACAAGAGTTTCCTTGAAAAAGACACATGCACCTGCATGTTCATTGCAGCACTATTCACAATAGCCAATCATGGAATCAACCCAAATGTCCACTGATAAGATGACTGCATCAGGAAGATGTGGTATATATACACAATGGGATACTACTTGGCCATAAAAAAGAACAAAATAATGCCATTTGCAGCAGCATGGATGGAAATAGAGACTCTCATCCTGAGTGAAGTAAATCAGAAAGAAAAAGACAAATACCATATGATAACACTTATATCTGAAATATAATATATAGCACAAAGGAAACTTTCACAGAAAAGAAAATCATGGACTTGGAGAATAGACTTGTGGTTGCCAAGGGGGAAGGGGAGGAGTGGGAGGGACTGGAGCTTGGGGTAAATAGATGCAGACTGTTGCCTTTGGGATGGATTTGTAATGAGATCCTGCTGTGTAGCACTGGGAACTCTGTCTAGTCACTTATGATGGAACACGTAATGTGAGAAAAAAGAATGTATACATAATAAGTGTAACTGGGTCACCATGCTGTACAGTAGAAAAAAATATATATATAAATAAAAGATAAAAAAAAAAAGAAGAAAGAAGTTCCCATTGTGGCGCAGCAGAAATGAATCTGATTAGGAACCATGAGGTTGCAGGTTCAATCCCTGGCCTCACTCAGTGGGTTAAGGATCCAGTGTTGCAGTGAGCTGTGGTGTAGGTTGAAGACACGGCTCAGATCTGGCGTTGCTGTGGCTGTGTTGTAGATCAGCAGCTATAGCTCCAATTCAGACCCTAGCCTGGGAACCTCTATATTCTTCGGGAGCGGCCCTAGAAAAGGCAAAAAAAGACAGGAAAAAAAAAAAAAGAAAGAAAAGGAAACTTATCAGTAGAGGGCGTGCTGTGTTGTGATATGTTTGTCACTTTGAGTTTCACTTTCCTTTCTTTGAAACAGGCAGCCCTGATCTCAGCCGAACCATCACCAAACCGTGGCTGCTCCATAAATCGGAGCAGAGAATATTCCATTTACGCCCCATCCAACTCTGAAAACAGGTAAGTGACTTCCCCACCAGGCAATGTCTCCTAGTTGTGCAGTGAAGAAAGTTGCTTGTTCTTTCTTGGAAAACAGAGTGAAATCACTAATAATGATCACACTTTCCTCTTTGTTTTGTTTTTTAGTGAATGTTTCCAACACAGGAAACTGCAGAGAAAAAATGAACTCTACTGTAATCTTATACAGTCCTATCAGAGTTTTTAAAATGATTTGCTTTATTTAATTAGAATAGTTATTTCCCCCTTAAAAACAAAAGTGTTGTGAACTGGTGTGACATTATCTATGAGTCTCTCCTAATGTTCTCTTGTTTTTGCCTCCTTCCTAGAGGGAAAAACGCTGTCCAGGCTTTTGTATAAATTATTGTCTTGCATGTTTTTATGCTTTTACCATGTGTATGTATCTAAATATGACCTCTGCTTTGTATGTTAACAGTTTATATATGGTATCATACTAATAATATCATTCTCAACTTGTTTTTCTCCAGTCAAGATCAACTCTGAGCTTTATCCATGTTGATACAAATAGGTCTAGTTCAGTCACTTGAATGCTCTTTAGTATCTCATTGTATAAATATGCCAAAATTTGTACCTCAACTCTTTTTTTTTCTTTTTTTTTTTTTTTAAGGACTGCACCGGCAGCATATGGAGGCTCCCAGGCTAAGGGTCCAATCAGAGCTGTTGCCACCGGCCTATGCCAGAGCCATAGCAACGCCAGGTCCGAGTGGCCTCTGACCTACACCACGGCTCACAGCAATGCCAGATCCTTAACCCACTGAGCAAGGCCAGGGATCAAACCCGAAACCTCATGGCTCCTAGTCGGATTCATCTCACCTGCACCATGACGGGAACTCCTGTACATCAACTCTTCTAATGTCACCATATACAATGCTGCTATGAATATGCTTACTTTCCAAAATGATACATGCCCATTAGGACAATGTAAATACTCTGAATCTCTATATCCTGGTCAACTATTAGTATCACTGGATGTTTGATGTGAAATGATATCCTACTATTATTTAATTTACAGTTCCTTGTCACTAGAATGCTTGAATATTTTTTCATAGGTTTATAGCCCATTTGAGTTGCTTCATTTGTGAATTTTCTCATCACATACTTGGACTAATTTTTTCAGGTTGTGTGAGGTTTTCTTATTTTTTAAAAGAAATTCTTTATATATGTTGAATAATATTTATAGGATATGTATGTTTTAAAGTCTACTTTTGTATCTTTTATTGTAAGTACTTTTTAAGTTTTAATGTAGTCAATTTTATCTTTCCTTTACAGTTTGTAGTTTTAGTATCTTACTTTAGAAATCCTTCCTAATGCAAAGGTCACAATGATACTTTCCAGGATTTCCTTGTAATACTTTTCCAATGAGCAAGAATTTTTTTTTTTTTTTTTTTTTTTGGCCTTGTCTGTGGCATGCGGAAGTTCTCAGGTCAGGGACTGCTCTCTAGCCATAGCAATGACAATGCCGAATCCTTAATTGCTAAGCCACCAGGGAACTCCTCTCCTTCTAAAACTTTTCACATTTAGGGCTTGACACCAACTGGAATTTACTTTTGAGGATGTTATGGGATTATGAGGATGATACGATTTAATTAAAATTTTTTTTCTGTGGAGCTATCCACTTGTCTTCAAAGCTGAAGACTCAGCTGTGACAACTTGGAATTTGGTTTAAGACTTTCTCAGTTTAACTTTCTGCTTTACCTCATGTTTTATTTCTCTGGAATTGCACCTCGCAATCAAACTTCTGCGTGTAAACTTGGCTCTAAGCTTTGTTTCACTGGACACAGGCTATGAAAGCTGGTCATTCTCAGGGCTCTTGGCTACCTTAGTGCCACTGTCACAATCTTCTAGTTGTTATAATTTTATATAATTCTCAACTTGCTTTTCTTCAAAACTATCTTGGCTATTTTTACTCCTCGTAAGATCATGTGAACTTCTCGCTCATCTTCTTACCTTCAGTGGAAAGAATGTTCTTGATCGAGCTTGCACTGAATTTAAAGATAAGTTTTAGAGGAATTGACACATTTTGAAGAAGGTTTTTCTCACCCAAGAAAATTGGATAGCTCTTCATTTATTTGGGTTATTTTTCATTTTCTTTATAAAATTCTTCATGTAATTATCTCTTCAGAAGTTGTTTGCATCATTAAAAAATATTACTCCTAGGGGAGTTCCCATTGTGGCTCAGTGGGTTAAGGACCTGACATTGTCTCTGTGAGGGTACGGGTTTGACCCCTGGCCTTACTCAGTGGTTAAGGATCTGGTGTTGCTACAATGTGCAGCGTAAGTCACAGATGCAGGTTGGATCTGGTATGGCTGTGCCTGTGGTGTAGGCCTAGAGCTGCAGCTCTGATTGGACTCCTGGCCAGGGAACTTCCATATGCTACAGGTGCAGTTGTTAAAACAACAACAACAACAAAACCACTCCTAGGTACATTATTTTATCTGCTGCTTTTGCCAATGAGGGTTTGTTTTTTGTTTGTTTGTTTGTTTGTTTGGCTTTTGCCATTTCTTGGGCTGCTCAGCGGCATATGGAGGTTCCCAGGCTAGGGGTCAAATCGGAGCCGCAGCCACTGGCCCACGCCAGAGCCACAGCAACGCAGGATCCGAGCCGTGTCTGCAACCTACACCACAGCTCACAGCAACGTGGGATCCCCAACCCACTGAGCAAGGCCAGGGATCAAACCCACAACCTCATGGTTCTTAGTCGGATTTGTTAACCACTGCGCCATGACGGGAACTCCTGTTTGTTTGTTTTTTAAGAAAAATCCACTATCTATAATTTCTAATTGGGTAATTTTTGGGTATAAGAATACTTGATTCACTATCTTTGTAGCTAAAGATAATTTTAGAGGAGGTCTATATATGGGCAAATGATCTTAGTCATGTGCTTGAGAATGTCATTCCATAATTCTGGTCTCTTCTTTCAATAACATTATTTCTGTAATAAATTCTGGGTTGAAATTATTTTTCCCTCAACAGTTTGAATGTATTCATCTGTTGTGCTATAGGATCTATTGTTGCTGTCAATAGTTCTGTTTACATTCTGATTATTATTCTTTTGGAGGTCATTTTTAAGAATTCTTTTTATTGATCCTGGTATAATTATCCAGATGATGCAGATAATGACATATCTAGGTATGGACTTATTTTTAATAATCTTGCGTAGTACCTGGAGTACCCTTTTGCTCTATGCTGAGTTCTGAAAAATAATTCAGCCATTGTTTTTTATGCATAACTAATTTTCTTCCTCCAACGTCTTGGAGGAAGACATTTCTTCCTCCAAAATATCTGCTCGATGCATATTGAAGTGCCACATTCTTTTCTTTGTTTCTCTTAACAAAAACACAATATTTTTATTATGGACTATTTTTATTACACATATGGAAAAGCTCATGTATCTTCTGTGTACAGCTCAATGAATCATCACAAAGCAAACAGCCATAGACCACCAACCAGGTGAATATATAGAACACGATCAGCCACCCTACCCACTTCTAACCCCTACCCTATCTTTCCCCTCAAAGGTAACAACTCTTCTGACTTCTAGTGTCACAGATGATTTTTGCCTGTTTTAAACTTTATATAAATAGTATTGCACATTATGTATCCTTTGGGTTCTGGCTTCTTTTTCTTAATGAAGTAATTGAGAGATTCATTTCCATTGCATGTAGCTATTTATTTTTATTATTATGTAGTGTTCTACTCTATGACTGTTGATGGATACTTAGGCTTTTTCCAATGTTGGGATGTTATAGCAGTGCAGTGCTAAAAATTCTTGTATGTGTCTTTGTATGTACATGTGCTCATTATGGTTGGAGTGGAATTTCTAAGAGTGGAATTGGTAGATTGTAGAGTATATACATATTGAAGAGTTGTAAGCACCTCACTAGTGCATGAAAATTCCCAATTCTTCAAGTCCTCACTCACAATTGATATTGCTAGCCTTTTAAAATTATATAAATTCTTGATATTTTAGTGTTTTAATTTACATTTCTCTGATTGCTAATAAGGTTTACTTTATTCTCATATTTTTTGGCAATGTGTGAAGTATCTTAAAATTACTTACTCATTTTTCTATTACATTGTCTTTTAAAAATTGATTTATATCTGTAGTGTACACACACAGAGATGTATTCTTAATGTGGGTATTTGACGGTTAGTCAAATGTGTTATAAAAATGTTTTCTTTCGCATAAATGTGCCTCTCTGGCTTTTTTGATCTGTGTCTTTCAATGGGCAGAAGTTTCAAATTTTAGTGTAATACAATTTTTAATCAAATTTTTCTTTCATATTTAGTGCTTTTTGTATTCTTGGTAATCATCCCTAATCCTACAGTTTCCAAGGTATAAGTATATCAAATTCACAGGAGGACTAAGGGATATTTTAACATTTTTGAGAGATTTACAAAGACGTCTGTTGGATACTTCTTGAGCTACTAAGTAGAGGTAGTTCACATTTTCAATATTAATTACTTACATTTTTTTCAAAGATGTCTTATTTTTATAAAACTGGGCTTTTGAGGTTGGTGTAATAGAAAACAAGTACCTTGCAAAAATCAATAGGAAATAGGAAATAAGGTTAGTGATGGCTGATCTCATTACAAGTTTACAGAAATTGTGCAATGCCCAGTAAACCCACACATTTCATTAGTGAGTGATCATTTTTATTTAGGAAGGGAAAAAATATACTATCTTTTCTTGCTGTTTAGGTTGTATTTTTTAAAAGCTACTAGGTTGTTAAGACAAATATTTATTAATTTGTTTGGTTCTAACTACTCAATAAATTGAATGATTAGGCATTTCTTTTGGCTTAATGGTGTTATATGAAAATTACTGAGATATTAAATGTGTCATGAACAGAGAACATTTGGAAAAACCTCTTCCCTAACCCAAGGTCATTATTTAACTCTATCACATTATATTATACTAGTTTTCAATGTGGCAGAACAAATCATTCCCAAGGTAGGACCTTCGCACAACACACCTTTATTATTGTACAGTCTCTGTGGATCAGGAGTTGGGCATGGCTTAATTGGGTCCTCTGCAAGGCTTCAATCAAGGTGTAATTTCCATATAAATTTTATAAAAACCTTAATCCTGTTATGGATTATAATATTGAATTATTTAATATATAATTATGTCATGGTCTTGTCATGAGTGAAATACTCAATTATTTTTTTTTATAGTTTTCTGTATAGAGGTCTTGTACACACTGAATATGGATCTTTAGACGTATTGCTAGAATTTTTTATACTGTTGTAAATGGTACTTTAAAAAGTTATTATGTAAAACTGTTTATTGTTGGTATAAGAAACATTGTTAATTTTAACATGTTGACCTTGTATTTAGCAATCTTAATGTGGTGAATAGGCTCTAAGTTCTTTTTTTTCTTTTAATGTTATTATTATTTAAGTTCTTAATCATTACATCGAATCTGTAGATCACTTTGGGTAGTATGGACATTTTAACAGTTTTAAATGTTCCAATCCATAAACATGGGATGTCTTTCTTTTGTATCTTTGCTAATTTCTTTCAACAGTATTTTATAGTTTTTTTTTTGCCTTCTTGTTAAGTTTTTTTCTAAGTATTTTATGTTTTTTGATACTATTATAAATGGGAATTATTTCCCTAATTACTTTTCAAATAGTATATTTTTAGTGTGTAGAAGTGCAGCTGTTTTTTGTATGTTGATTTTGCATTTGCAACTTTACTGACTTTTATTACTTTTAACAACCGTGTGTGTGTGTGTGTGTGTGTGTGTGTGTGTGTGTGTGTAATCTTTAGGGTTTTCCACATTTAAGATCATGTCATCTGCGAATAGAAATAATTTTATTTCTTCCTCTCTGATTTGGATGGTTATTATTATTATTTTTCCGGCCTAATTTCTCTGGTTAGGACTTCTAGTACCATGTCGAAAAGAAGTGGTAAGACTGAACAATCTTGCTTTGTTCTTGATCTTAGAGAAAGAGCTATATGCTTTAATATATGAACTTATAAGTTAATGTCTTTCTATTTCTAGTTCTGTGAGCATTTTTATGGTCAGATGGTGTTGAATTTCGTCAAACGTTTTTTCTGCATCTACCTAGATGATTATGAGATTTTTATTCTTCATTCTATTATTGCATTGTTGTATTACATTTATTGATTTTTTGTATGTTGCGCCATTATTGTATCCCAGGGATAAATCCCATTTGGTCATGGTGTAGGATCCAATGTACCGGAGGATTTATTTTATTCTTTTTTTTCTATTTCTAGCTTATATTTTTCAAAATTATAGTGCTTTGAAATGTCTTGAGATTTACTTGCTTTTTGAGTTTTTTAGGACTACTTTAACATCTGCTGTATTCTTTATTTCTCTCTCTCTTCGATTCCCATTTTACATATGTTAGTTAATTTTATGTACCCGCTAGTATCTTTTATCCTTTGTTCTTTTTCCTCTTCTTTTTGTCCCATTGCTTCAGTTTGATATTCTTTCTTCCAGCTAATTCTTCCTTTTAAGTGTGTTTAATCATCAGTTAAATGTATCTTTCAATTTTTAATTTCAGATATATGTTTTTAAGTCCAGAAGCTTCTTTTTTTGAAGTCCGTTTTACTGTCAACCATTCAACCTTTTAATGATTTGAACAAGGCTTAGTTATGTTTAAACCACAGTGCTAAATTACTCTCTCAAACTATTAATTTTTTTTCCACTAGATACGGAACAATGGAAGTGACACCCAGATTGACATGGAATGAAGAAAAAAGTCTGCAAAAGCTGCTTGGAAATGTTTCCTTGAGACTTCTTTATAAATCTAGTGTCCATGGAAAGAGCTTTGGAACTATGCTTAATAAGTGCAGTTGTCAGGGATCCACTATATTAATGGTTTATCTTCCCAATAATGTTTTTGGGATCCTTGTGCTTGAGAGTTATCCTGAAATGTCTGAACATTTGAAAAAGCCAACTACTTCTTTCCTTTTATCATTTCAAAAGAACAAAATAATGGAAATGACAGCTGCATTTTTAAATTCAACAGTGGACTTAATTGATAACAAACTGAGATTTAATTTTTCTCAGGTTCAGTATGTTTCACTACATTCAAATACTCAAAACATCTTTATACCTCGTTTGTTAGGAGAAAAATTAGGACTAACATATGACTTTAAGTCCCAATATACAGAATATGAAGTTTTTCGAGTTGAAGGTATGTTAAAGTAGATAATCCTTCATTCTGTTTCTAGTCTTTGTGTTTGGTAGGTAATAATTAATCTATATAAACAAGGAAAAAATGAGACAAACAATCAAATTTCATGCCATAAATTTCCCTTTCATAAAATCTAAAATGAAACCTGGGCGACGCAAAGAGTATGAGCTTATTACCCAGGAAGAATAGGCAGCTTAGATCATAGTAAGTTGAGAAGTATGAGTGGAGATATGGGGATGGAAATGGAGATGAAGATGGAGAGGTACAAGGAGAGGGGAGAGAGAGAGAGAGGCCTCACTATCAGAGCAGGTCTATTTTGACAAGTGACACTTTTGGGGTCAGCCCTAAGATCTCTAGGCATAGTTATGTGAGAATTTCTGAGTGAGTTAATATGCAAAGAAGATAATTTTCATTCCACTTCATCTCATTATGCTGCCAACCCTAATTTCCAAGTGAGCAGCTCAGCTGGGTTATGCAAGAAGACCCAATGTCCTATTTAGAAGGTAGAATTGGCCACACTTAATCAGACAATTTAAAAATTATTAAGTTCTGTTTATTTCCTTTAGGAATTAAGGATGAACCAGGCTACATAAATAGGATAGCAAGAGCCACACCGTAAGTTATTTCCTTGGATTATCTCTTACTCATTTCATTTAGATCAACTATATAAATGGCATTGACAATTAAATAGTAAAATTAAAAATCACGTCACTCAGAGTGATAAAAATCAGTTATAGTGTTCTTGACATGATGTGTTCAAGACAATTTAGAACAACAAACTGGAACCACTATGAACCCGAAACTTTTAAGATCTACCTGATGATGATTTGACTTCATGTTTCATTTTGGCCCTGTTAGCTTTGATGTTTTCCAGACATAGTCAAGATGACCATTTTAGATACTTCTTCTGAATCCTTTCCTTGAGAATAAAGTTTGGGGGGAACTTCAGAAAATTAAATAAAACCCAAGTTCCCTCTCCCCAGTTTATAAAAATACCTGCATTGCATATATTTTATTTTTATTTCTCCTTAAAGTAATACTGTTACTGAAAATTCATCTTTAGTTTTATTATTATTTCTTAATAGATTTATATAGTCTAAGACTAATAATTTAACAATAATTTGGTTGCTGGTTAATGTTGAACTTATATATAGATAAGTGCATTTTCTTCAAGCACAAAATATATAACCTTAGATGCTTTCAAGTTATATGATAGAAAATATTAATATTAAAATAATAAGTAATTAAAACATACTCCTTTAGAGAGAAAAAAAGAAGCTCCAGGAGAATTTATTGTTCCTTATGGAAGTCTGGCTGCTATATTTAACTATAGCATTTTTACAGGCACAGAGATAGTCTCCTAGCAGAACTCAGAGCCTACAGGCCCTACGCAGACTTGGTTTCAGAAATCCGTATTCTCTTGTTGGGTCCAGTTGGGTCTGGAAAGTCCAGTTTTTTCAATGCAGTGAAGTCCATTTTCCGAGGCCATTTGACTCGCCAGGCCATAGTGGGGTCTAATTTCAGCAGCATTACTGAAAAGGTAAGTTATTTCAGGATTTCCCAAGGATTTTGTTTTATAGATTACAATTATTAGGCTTGTTCATTTCTTTGGCATTTTTTTCAATACATGAACCTCTCCTAATCTATAAAAAATTAAATGCTAAATCAGATGTAGAACACGAAGAAAAATTGAATCAGAATTGCCCGCACTGAGTCATATTATACAAAGAAGCTTTCCATTTTTATGAAAGCAAAAGCAGTTATAGGAGGAATGCTTTTTGGTATTTATAAAAACATTACATTATAAAAAAGCTTTGTGGAAATCTCTGTCCTTTTTATTTGATATATATTTTTACTCATGTCCCACATGGTTTTGCCTGGATTGACGCTCTTTTCTCTTTTTTGTAATAAAAAAAAAATAAAAGTATGTATTGCAATATTTTTATATTATATAAGATCATTTTATGAGAAATGACCATGAAAAGCAAAACAGCAATTTAGTTGGCTGCATCAGTTTTCAAAGGGAAATCAACTTATTGCTGCTCCTATAAAGATATTTTATTCGTAAATAAATATATTTAAGGAAATAAGTACTAATATCAATTTTTAAACTGTTACCCTAAAGATCTACCAATTATAGTGCAATACTTATCTAGAAACTTTCTTCCATCCTATACTTATCAATATTACCATACAATTGAAGAAAAAAATAAAGGGAATGAATGGAAAATTTCATAATTAAGATATGTTTTACTATGATTGCCACAGTTAAATATGTTATCTTTTGATTGGGAGTATGCTGTACATTGTCAATGCAAAATTTAGCATATGATGTTATGGCTCATTTTAGTTTTGTGTCACATTCAATAACTGAAAGCATTTTCTGGGACTTTCAAGAATCACATCTTATTTCTTGATGTTGGCTAGATTCTATCCACTTGAGTGGCTCTGTTATGATATATCAGCTTAGCCTAAGGAGCCATGGCAAGATAATGCAACAGCAATTCAGTACATTAAGCATTGATGCAAATGTATATGTTTGCTAAATATTGTGTTGCCATAGAGACCTAAATGCAGATGATTCTTGGTCCCTTTACTCAGGGATATCAGAGACCAATAGGTAATAAATAAGTACAATTCAATGTGATAGATGCTGAAAACTACAAAGGTATCACGTTAAGAGACTATGTAGATCCTGAACTCTGAATAGAATGCAAATACTACATCCGCTGAAGGAAAACAGGATAGAGTATTTGTGAGAGAAATGGAATATTTTGTTGCTCAGAGACCCTTCGCTCTGAAGAACTGAAGTCGTAAAGGAAACAGATTAATGGCTAATGAAATTACAAATGGGAATTCCCACTGTGGCTCAGCGGTAATGAATCCGACTAGTATCCATGAGGACGTGGGTTTGATCCCTGGCCTTGCTCAGTGGGTTAAGGATCTGGCATTGCCATGAGCTGTGGTGTAGGTCACAGATGTAACTTGGATCTAGCATTGCTGTGGCTGTGGCTAGGTCAGCAACTATAGCCCTGACTCAACCCCTAGCCCAGGAACTTCCATATGCCGTGGATGCAGCCTTAAACAAAAATTAGAAAAGTCCTATTGCTCTTGACATTTTACAGTGTATTTTAAGTATATAACACTGATGCTTCATGTAATTCCTTTCATTATGAGGTACCAGTAAACTCCATTCCCTTAAATCAAAATCTCCAGTAGGATTGTTCCCAGGCATCTGTTGGAGCAATGGGAGCTTTTGACTCTCTTACAAATTACAGTAGGTTATAGATGGATTCTTCACTTTCGGATTTGCAGTGGGAAAACTGTAATTAAATTCTTGTCTAGTGTCTCCGAGAAATCCTTTTCTTTGTAATTCTTCCCAAATCTTCCATAACTGTATCCATGTTGAAAGTGAATTTGATCCAATACATAACAATTTTTCAGAGTCCTCCTGAAAAATAGTCCTGGGATCAGATTGAGTGTGTCTAGACACACCCAAAGAAGTTTTGTTTGAGTAGTTGCTTAATGAGTTGCTTAAGTAGTTGTTTAAGTAGTTGCTTAATGAGGTTTGTGGACCCTTGACAATCCCTAAGACTATTTTAGGGGATCTGTGAACTTAACAATATTTTTATTTATTTAGTTAGTTAACACTATTTTTATATAGTAACTTAACTTTTAATTTTACATAGTAACTTTTAATTTTATATAGTAACAACACTATTTTTATTTATTTAGTTAGTTATTTAGTTAGTTAGTTAGTTATTGCTTTAGGGCTGCATTCGTGGCATATGGAAGTTCCCAGGCTAGGGGTCGAATCAGAGCTAGGCCACAGCTGCAGCAACTCCAGGTCTGAGACGCATCTGCGATCTACACCACAGCTCACGGCAACACTGGATCCTTAACCCACTGAGAGAGACCCAGGATTGAACCAGCCTCCTCATGGATACTAGCCTGATTCATTTCTGCTGTGCTACAATGGGAACTGCCTAATACTGTTTTTACAATAAGGTTAAGATGCTTTTTGCTGTTTCTAGAGTATTGATATTTGAACTGATCAAACAAATATGATTTTACCTTTTGACACCTTAGCATGAATCAAGCAATGGCACAAACACCACTACAGTCCCTGTAATCTTCCCTACCACTGAGCTTGCAGTAAAAACAAACAAGATGCCAGTTTCACTTAAGAATGTCCTTTACGAATCAGTAAGAATGATTGATTTTGTTTAAAAAATCGTGAACATATCATTTAAAAATTTTGTGTTATGAAATGGGAAGTGGATATAAAGTGCTCCTAGTCCATATCAAAATATGGTGATTGTCCAGAAAAGGCACCAGTGTGAATGAGTTGAGATGTGAACTTTTTAATTGAAGAGACAACTGAAAGACTTGCTTACTCATCCTTGGATATTTGAGAGATGTATTTTGGGGAAATGCACAAAGTGAGCCTATCGCTCCAAGGAAAACAACCAGCAGTGTTGTCAATGATAATATTTCAGCTTTTAAGGAAAAAATTAGAACTTTGGGAAACTTGTATCCATCACTTAGAGCTTGATAACTGCTCAGCACTCAAAGATTTATCTGATGAGATTAATGATAGTGTTAACAAATATGATATTTTAATATTAAACAATAAAATGTGCCAATATTTGGAAATCTAGATAAGCCAGTGAACCAGTACTTTCAAATGACCAATGCATCAGGTTACAAAATAGTGCATGAAAAAAGATATGTTCAAAGTGTTCATTAAACCAATGAACTTAATGTAATAGTAGGAAAACATCGCAGATTTCACATTGCAGCTCACCTTTGAGAAATTATCACTTGTTTAGCTTTGATGTACTATTAATGACTCACGTCCACGATTCTCTGAAAGCTGTTAAATATTTCCTCCTTTCCTATTACTTGAATGCTTGTGAGGCCAGATTTCCTTCATAAACCTTAAAAAAATTTTAATCATGGTTGATTTACAATGTCTGTCAATTTCTGCTGTACGGTAAAGTGACCCAGTCACATGTGTATGTGTGTGTGTATATATATATATGTATATATTCTTTTTTTTGCATTATCCTCTATCATGTTCCATCACAAGTAATTAGATATAATTCCCTGTGCTATATAGTAGGATCACATTGCTTATCTACTCCAAATGCACTAGTTTGTATCTACTAACTGCAAACTCCCAGTCTATCCCACTCCCTTCCCCTCCCCCCTGACAACGACAGGTCTGTTCTCCATGGCCATGAGTCTGTTTCTTTTCTGTAGATAGGTTCATTTGTGCCATATATTAGATTCCAGATATAAGTGATATCATATGGTATTTGTCTTTCTCTTTCTGACTTACTTCACTTGAGAGTTTCCAGTTCCATTTATGTTTCTGCAAATGGCATTTTTTGTTCTTTTTTATGTCCGAGTAATATTCCATTGTGTATATGTACCACATCTTCTTAATCCATTCAGCTGTTGAAGGACATTTAGGTTGTTTCCTTGTCTTAACTATTGTGAATAGTGCTGCAATGAACACAGGGGTGCATATATTTTTTTCAATGAAAATTTTGTCCATGTATATGCCCAGGAGTAGGACTGCTGGATCATATGGTAGTTCTATGCTTAGTTTTCTGAGGTACCAGCATGCTGTTTTCCATAGAGGTTGTACCAGTTTACATTCCTACTAACTGTGTAGGAGGGTTTCCTTTTCTCCACACCCTCTCCAGCATTTGTTATTTGTAGGCTTACTAATGATGGCCATTCCGAATTGTTCTACATGTAGATTTTTTTTTAATGTGTTTGTGGGAGGTGAGTGCCATGTCTTACTCCACCATCTTTGTCTCATTTCTTCATATACTTTAAATCAAACTATTTTTTTTTTTACTTTTTAGGGCTGTACCTGTGGCATATGGAAGTTCCCAGGCTAGGGATGAATCAGAGCTGCAGCTGCTGGCCTACACCACAGCCACAGCAACTAGGGATCCAAGCCACGTCTGCGACCTACACCAGAGCTCATGATAATGCCGGATCCTTAACTCTCTGAGTGAAGCCAGGGATTGAAACTGCATTTTCATGGATACTAGTTGGGTTCATTTCCACTGAGCCATGATGGGAACTCCCTAAATCAAACAATATATTACAACAGATTGAAAGCAGAGGCAAATATGAGTATCCAGCTGACTTCTATTAATTCAAACATGAAAGAGAATTGCAAAAAAGTAAAGCAATCCCATTCCTTCCTAATCTTTTGAAAATATTTTTTCATAGAATTGTTAGTTTGAGTAACATTAACAGATTCGTAATTGTATTTTTAAAGGATTGAAGAAATGGTCAACTTCTTTGATTTTAATTTCTAGTATGCTACACATCAACAGATATAAACCCATAAATAAAATATCTTTGGGATCCTCAATAATTTTTAAGCTGTCTAAATTGATCCTGAAATCAAAACATCTGAGGACCAAAGTTGTAAAATATCAAACAGCCTCTGTTCTGTCATGTCTTGAAGGATAGTTGAAGAATAAGCTTTTATTGTTGATGTGTTTTGCTTTACAGTATAGGATATATTCTATTAAAGATGGAAAAGATGGCAAATCTCTGCCATTTATGTTATGTGACTCCATGGGGCTGAGTGAGAAAGACGGTGTAGGATTATGCGTGGATGACATACCGCACATCTTAAAAGGCTGCATGCCCGACAGATATCAGGTAAGAATACTCCAATGTCTAAAACATTTCAAATCATTTTCATCAGTGCTTTTGGTTGATCTTTCACTTCATAAGGCAGTTTCAACTGTCATTAAAGTGGTTTCAACCCCAACTAATAATACTGTGTTTAAATTAGTAAGTATTCGTGTAAGGAAAGTAGATAAAATAGTAGTAAAATGGGGAAGTGGTAGCTTGCATTTTTTTTTTTTGATCACTTAGGCAAAATATTGAGACAACCTCTTTTTTGTTGAAGGGTGACATTACATTGAAAGTGCTCAGGCTTCACTAAAATACTTAGATTCCGTGACTTAGTTAAAAAAAATAGGGATCTTAGCCTTGCATTAGGTTTTGCAATTATTTTCTTAATCTTGGAATGATTATTGTCTTGTGGTAAGGAGACGTTAATTTGAAGATTTGTATTTCTTCTGTTTCACTTTTGTTTCTTTTTCTCGTGTAAAATTAAAAGAAAGTATAATATTTTAGTTTACATGGCATTTTTAATATATTTTTTCCTCTTGCCTTTTCTTTCTATTCATTTGTCCATTTAAGTATGCAAAATGCTTAATAGGAGTCTTAAATGGTAACAAATAATATTAGTATCTTTTTCTGGAGACTGGGGATTTGAAATTAGCTTTTTTAAAAAACACTGGTACTCGTCCATTAAAAAAAAACAAAAAAACTAATGACATTTGCAGCAACATGGATGCAATTAGAAATTCTCATACTAAGTGAAGTGAGTCAGAAAGGGAAAGACAAATATTATATGATATCACTTATACGTGGAATCTAAAATATGGCACAAATGAATCTATCTACAAAACAGAAATGGACTCACAGACATACAGAGCAGACTTATGGTTGCCAAGGGGGAGGGAGGAGGAAGTGGGAGGGACTGGGAGTTTGGGGTTAGTACATGCAAACTGTATCATTTAGAATGGATAGACCATAAGGTCCTAGTATATAGCACAGGGAACTATAGCCAGTCTCTTAGGATAGAACATGGTGGAAAATAGTGTGAGGAAAAGAATGTATATATTGTTATGAATGGGTCACTATGCTCTATAGCAGAAATTGGCACAGCATTGTACATCAACCACACTTTAATTAAAAAATAAAAAAATTTTAAAATATTGTACTTTTTGGAAATATTTTCAGTATGGATAATTAAGTTATGGATAATTGTCATTTTTGCCAAAGCAATGGAGTGGATTGTTTTATAAAAAAGATATAATGGCACTATGGTGGATGTGGAGAGGACGTATGAAAGGTGCTACTAGTGAATCTGGGGATGGAATATCTGGGGAAGTTTTGGGGTGGAGGTGTGTGTTGGTCATGTTTGAAACATGAATTTTATCAGAAAGAATTCCAAAGAGACTCTCTAAATGTTCTTGCATATTTCTATAACAGTTTAATCCCCAAAAGCCAATTACACCCAGGCATCCTACTTTCATCACCTCTCCATCGCTGAATCACAGGATTCACTGTGTGGCTTATGTCTTTGATATCAACTCTATTGACAACCTCTCCTTTCAAATGTTGGCAAAAGTCAAACAAGTTCAAAAAGAAGTATTAAAATATGGTAAGTGTCATTGTACTTATCAAAAAAGCTTTATGTTGAAATCATAATATATTCACAGGAAATTGCAAAAAAGAGCACGTCTGCTTCATACAATTTCCCAAGCTTTGGGTTAGTTGGTGGTAATAACAGAGACCATCGATAGGCTTTACAGAAAGAAAAGTCCTGAGCCCTAGACTTTAGTCCATAAAGACAAGAAAGGCATAGAATTAAAAAAAAAAATTATTTTTCAAGGGCCACACCAGTGCATATGGATGCTCCCAGGCTAGGGGTCTAACCGGACCTGTAGCCTCCAGCCTATGCCAGAGCCACAGCAACACCAGATCTGAGTGGTGTCTGCAACCTACACCCCAGCTCATGACAACGCCAGATCCTTAACCCACCTAGGGAGGCCAGGGATCAAACCCGCAACCTCATGGTTCCTAGTTGGATTCGTTTCCACTGCGCCACGATGGGAACTCCAGATTTTTTTTTTATGTGTGATTTTCCTGTGGTGTGATAAGGGAGTCACCTCCCCACATTATGTGACCAGACCAGAAGGATTAAAACTAGATTTACACTCTTAGAATGTGGGTATTGCTCTGCCATTTTGCCACATGTGTAGATTCATGTCACCACTGCTGCAATCCAAGGTCCAGAACTTCTTCATCACCACAGAGGTCTTTGTCATGGTGACCCCCTCATCCTCCACCCTTCTTTTCTTTTTTTTTTTTTATTTTCCCACTGTACAGCAAGGGGGTCAGGTTATCCTTACATGTATACATTACAATTACATTTTTTCCCCAGCCTTTCTTCTGTTGCAATATGAGTATCTAGACAAAGTTCTCAATGCTATTCAGCAGGATCTCCTTGTAAACCTATTCTAAGTTGTGTCTGATAAGCCCAAGCTCCCGATCCCTCCCACTCCCTCCCCCTCCCATCAGGCAGCCACAAGTCTCTTCTCCAAGTCCATGATTTTCTTTTCTAAGGAGATGTTCATTTGTGCTGGATATTAGATTCCAGTTATAAGTGATATCATATGGTATTTGTCTTTGTCTTCCTGGCTCATTTCACTCAGGATGAGATTCTCTAGCTCCATCCATGTTGCTGCAAATGGCATTATGTCATTCTTTTTGATGGCTGAGTAGTATTCCATTGTGTATATATAAAACCTCTTCCGAATCCAATCCTCTGTCGATGGACTTTTGGGTTGTTTCCATGTCTTGGCTATTGTGAGTAGTGCTGCAATGAACATGCAGGTGCACGTGTCTCTTTTAAGTAGAGTTTTGTCCGGATAGATGCCCAAGAGTGGGATTGCGGGGTCATATGGAAGTTCTATGTATAGATTTCTAAGGTATCTCCAAACTGTTCTCCATAGTGGCTGTACCAGTTGACATTCCCACCAACAGTGCAGGAGGGTTCCCTTTTCTCCACAGCCCGTCCAGCACTTGTTATTTGTGGATTTATTAATGATGGCCATTCTGACTGGTGTGAGGTGATATCTCATGGTAGTTTTGATTTGCATTTCTCTTATAACCAGCAATGTTGAGCATTTTTTCATGTGTTTGTTGGCCATCTGTATATCTTCTTTGGAGAAATGTCTATTCAGGTCTTTTGCCCATTTTTCCATTGATTGATTGGCTTTTTGCTGTTGGGTTGTATAAGTTGTTTATATATTCTAGAGATTAAGCCCTTGTCGGTTGCATCATTTGAAACTATTTTCTCCCATTCTGTAAGTTGTCTTTTTGTTTTCTTTTGGGTTTCCTTTGCTGTGCAAAAGCTTGTCAGTTTGATGAGGTCCCATGGGTTTATTTTTGCTCTTATTTCTATTGCTTTGGGAGACTGACCTGAGAAAATATTCATGATGTTGATGTCAGAGAGTGTTTTGCCTATGTTTTCTTCTAGGAGTTTGATGGTATCCTGTCGTATATTTAAGTCTTTCAGCCATTTGGAGTTTATATTGGTGCATGGTGTGAGGGTGTGTTCTAGTTTCATTGCTTTGCATGCCACTGTCCAGGTTTCCCAGCAATGCTTGCTGAATAGACTTTCTTTTTCCCATTTGATGTTCTTGCCTCCCTTGTCAAAGATTAATTGACCATAGGTGTCAGGGTTTATTTCCGGATTCTCTCTTCTGTTCCATTGGTCTGTCTGTCTGTTTTGATACCAGTACCACACTGTTTTGATGACTGTGGCTTTGTAGTATTTCTTGAAGTCTGGGAGAGTTATGCCTCCTGCTTGGTTTTTGTTTCTCAGGATTGCTTTGGCGATTCTGGGTCTTTTGTTGTTCCATATAAATGTTTGGATTGTTTGTTCTAGTTCTGTGAAAAATGTCCTGGGTAATTTGATAGGGATTGCATTGAATCTGTAGATTGCTTTGGGTATTATGCCATTTTTACAATATTGATTTTTCCAATCCAGGAACATGGAATATCTTTCCATTTCTTTCCATCTTCTTTGATTTCTTTGATTAAAGTTTTATAGTTCTCGGCATATAGGTCCTTTACCTCCTTGGTCAGGTATATTCCGAGGTATTTGATTTTGTGAGGTGCAATTTCAAAAGGTATTATATTTTTGTATTCCTTTTCTAATATTTCATTGCTGGTATACAGAAATGCAACTGACTTCTGAATGTTAATCTTATATCCTGCTACTTTGCTGAATTTATGAATCAGTTCAAGGAGTTTTGGGGTTGAGTCCTTCGGGTTTTCTATGTATAGTATCTGTCATCTGCATACAGTGACAGTTTTATCTCTTCTCTTCCTAAATGGATGCCTTTTATTTCTTTTGTTTGCCTAATTGCTGTGTCTAGGACTTCCAAAACGATGTTGAAGAGCAGTGGTGAGAGTGGGCATCCCTGTCTTGTTCCAGATTTGAGTGAGAAGGCTTTCAGTTTTTCCCCATTGAGGATTATATTTGCTGTGGGTTTCTCATAAATGGCTTTGATTATATTCAGGAATGTTCCTTCTATACCCACTTTGGCGAGGGTCTTGATCATGAATGGATGTTGGACTTTGTCAAATGCTTTTTCTGTGTCTATTGAGATGATCATATGATTTTTGACTTTTTTTTTGTTACTGTGGTGTATGATGCTGATTGATTTGTGTATGTTGAACCATCCTTGTGAACCTGGGATGAACCCAACCTGGTCATGGTGTATAATTTTTTTGGTATGTTGTTGGATTCGGTTGGCTAAGATTTTGTTGAGAATTTTTGCATCTATATTCATCAATGATATTGGGCGATAGTTTTCTTTTTTGGTGGTATCTCTGTCTGGTTTTGGAATGAGGGTGATGGTGGCAGCCTAGAATGTCTTTGGGAGTATTCCTT
Organism: Phacochoerus africanus; assembly: GCF_016906955.1. Lineage (NCBI taxonomy): Eukaryota > Metazoa > Chordata > Mammalia > Artiodactyla > Suidae > Phacochoerus > Phacochoerus africanus. Next base: position 134,227,416 of record NC_062551.1, on the reverse strand, counting down.
CTTCTTCAACCTTTTGAAAGAGTTTAAGGAGGCTGGGCACCAATTCCTCTTTATATGTTTGATAGAATTCACCTGTGAAGCCATCGGGTCCTGGACCTTTATTTGTAGGGAGTGATTTTATGACCTCTTCAATTTCATTTCTAGTGATCGGTCTGTTCAGTTGGTCTGTTTCTACTTGATTCAGTTTTGGCAGGCTGTAAGATTCTAGAAAATTGTCCATTTCTTCCAGATTGTCAAACTTGTTGCCCACCCTTCTTAATTTTTGGCAGCGACTAATCTTTTATCCATCTCCATAATTCTGTCATTTTGATAATGTTGTACAAATGGAATCGAAGGATAGGTCTGGCTTGAGACTGGCTTTTTTCACTCAGCTTAATATCCTTTTTGTTCTGTCAAAATTGTTATGTGTATCAGTTGTTCATTCCTTTTTGTTGTTGAGTAGTAATCCATGGTATAGATATTCTACAGTTTTTAAACTATTCTTTATCAAACAGCTTTTTGATTACCTCTGGTTTTTGGCCATTGTCAATAAAACTCCTTTGAATATTAATGTATAGGTTTTTGTGAACATAAGTTTTCATTCCTCTGGGATAATTCCCCAGGAGTGTGATTGCTGCTCTTATGCTAGGTGTGTAATTAATGTTTAAAGGAATCACCAAACCACTCTTCAGAATTACTGCACATTTCATGTTTTTACCAGCAATAGATGAGAGATGCAGTTTCTCTGCGTTCTTGGTAGCATTTGGCATTATTGCTATTTTTTTTTAAAAAAATGTAACTTCTAATTGGTGTACAGTGATAGCTCATCATGATCTTAATTTGTGTTGTCCTAATGACTAATTAAATTGAATATCTTTTAATGTACTTATTTGTTTGTGTATGTCTTCTTTAGTGAAATATCTCTTCATGCCTTTGGGCTATTTTCTCTTTGGACTCTCTAGTTCTTACTGTTGAGTTTTAAGAGATCCATAAATTATAGGTATGAATCAATTGTCAGATATATGGTTTGCAAATGGTTTCTCCCAGTGCTCAGTTGTCTTTACCTTAATGGAGCCTTTCACAAAACAAAATTCAAAAATGTTGGTGAGCTCCAATTTATCAATTTTTTCTTTTGAGGATCATGTTTTTCATTTTGTGTAGAAAACTCTTCACCAAGCTTTAAATCCCCCAATATTTTCAGGTTTCTTTGAAACATTTTATAGTCTTATGTTTTACATTTAAATATATCATTCATTTTGAATCACTTTCTGTAAAAGATGTGATGTGTCAAAGTTATTTTATTTTATTATTTTATTTCATTTCCTTTTATTTTATTTTATTTTTGCTAATGGATGTCCAATTGCTTCAGCATCATCTGTGGAAAAGATGCTCATTTCTCCACTGAATTGCTTTTGCACTATTATAAAAAATCAGCTGTGTACATCTATTTCTGTACTCTCTATTCTGTTCCATTGATCTATGTGTTCATTCTTCCACCAGCACCACACAGTCTTTATTACTGTTACTCTATAATAAAAAAAATATAGATCTTAAATTAGGTAAAATGATTCCTCCCACTTTCTTCTTATTTTTCAAAACTGTTTTAGCTATTCTAGTTCCTTTACATTTCCAGGGAAGTTTTAGAACTACCTTGTCTATTTCTACAAAAAATAACCTTGATGGGATATTGATAGTAATTACATTAAACCTGTATATCAATTTTGGAAGAATTGACATCTTTACTGTTTCTAATTCATAAACATAGCGTGTATCTCCATTTTTTCAGATCTTTGATTTTTTTTTTTTTTGGTCAGGCTCTACAGTTTTCAGCATCCAAATCTTGTATGTGTTTTATTAGATTTATACTTAAGTACTTAATTTTTGACTGCTTCTAAATGGTATCATATGTGTAATTTTGGTTGCCACATGCTTATTGCTAGTGTATAAATTCACCATAGAATTATGCATTCAGATCTTGTTTCCTGTGACATTGCTCGAATTCGCTTATTCATTTTAGGAAGATTTTTTGCTGAATTCTCAGGATTTCATGCCATCTCAAGTGAGCACAATTTCATTTCTTTCTTTTCAATTTGTATGCCTTTCATTTCCTTTGCTTATCTTATTTTCCTGGCTAGGACTTTCAGTACTTTGTTGAATAGTAGTGATGAGAGCAGGTACTTTGTCTTGTATTTGGTCTTCAGTGTTTCATCATGATGTGAGCTATAGATTTTTTGTAGTTGCTCTTTATTAAGTAGTGGAGGAAGTTCTTTATTTCTACTTCTCTGAGAGCTTTTTAAAAAGTCATGAATGGGTATTGAATTTTGCCAAATATTTTTTCTCCATAGCTTGATATGATCATGGGATTTTTTTTTCCTCTTTAGTTTGTGTCATGGATTATATTGAGTGGATTTCAAGCTAGGGCCAGCTTTGTCTCCTTAGAAAAGGACCATGTGTTCATGGTGCAGAAATATTTTATGTAATGCTGAATCCTATTTGATAATATTTTATTAAGAATTTTTGCATCTATATTTATGATGATTTTGGTCTTTTTTTAATTTCTGTGATCTGTCAGTTTTTGGTCTCAGGGTAATACTGGTAAAATGAGTCTAGAAGTATCCTTTCCTCCTTCTTTTTCTGGAAGAGATTTATAGAGTCAACATTAATTTCTCTTGAAGTGGCTGGTAGAATTCTCCAATAAAACCATCTGGGCCTGGAGATTTCTTTTTCAGAAGATTTTAAAACCACAAATTCAGTTTTAGTATAGTTACAGAGCTATGAAAATGATCTGTTTCATGTTTTATGAGTTGTGATAGTTTGTAGTGTATAATTTTAGTCTATTTCGTGGAAGTTGTCAAATTTATGCACCTAGAGTTTGTTAATAGTATTTTCTTATTATTCTTTTTATGTTCTTGGGGTCTGTAGGGGTATCTCCTCTGCCCTTCCTGGGAAGCAGTTGTTAGTAAAGTGAGAAGCTGAGTGTGATTTGTTCATCTGACCTCTGTGGTTTGAGAGAGTAGAAAAGAGGTCCTTAGTAGAACTCTGGAATCAGTGTACATTTTTATAAATGTTGACACACAACTCTCTTTGCTTTCTCTCTTTCGTGGGGTTCCTTTTTAAGTCTTCAAGATCCAGCAACCACTTTTTACCCACTGGCCACTTTAAAACACATGACTTGACTGGGATAGTAGCTCGTTGCAACTTAGTCTGAGTTTAATTGCACTTAGAAATGATCTCTCATGTTGGAAGGGAAAGATCAATTCTCCTGTTAGAAAAACTTCAGGTCCTGTATTGAGGTTTCTTGGGGATATTTCATTCTCCTAATCTTAAAATCACCCTAGAGAGCTGTTTTCACACATTTAATTACCTTGTTAACACATTGCTGTTTATGATATAAAATAACTGTTTTGTCTACTTGATATAGGTGTCTCACAGGTAGCCTTGCTTACTAAAGTGAATAATTGCAATGAAGTTCTTCAAGACAACTTCTTACAGATGAGTGAATCTATGATTTATAAAAGCCAGGTAAAGAATACTTTTTGCAACTAGAGAGTATTATAATAGAGTTATGTGTGTGTGTGTGTGTATACTATTAATTCACAGGTCAATGGATAAATGGATCAATTGTCTCATTGATTCAAGTTTACATCCCACTTTAAAATAATAATTTTTCTGAAATATAATTATATTCAGAAAATATTAAGGTATTGCCATTTCTGTTTCTTTCTTGAATTATATTTAAATTTAGTCAATTTTCAGATAAAGACTTAATGCTTATTAAATTCATTTTTCCACAGGTAAGGGATGTTAACATGATGCTAGGCATTCCTAAGTCTAACATCTTGGTGGTAGAAAATTATGCTTCAGAGCGGGAGATGGACCCTTTACAGGACATTCTGATACTCTCTGCACTGAAGCAGATGACTCGGGCTGCAGATGACTTCTTAGAGGATTTGCCTCTTGAGTGAACAGGTGATCTGGCGCCTTTATGTTCCTCTCATAAAGCACCAGTGCTTTTTGAAAAACTCTACACTATACCTCAGTTGGATGGATGGTGTCCATGTGACTGTTCTAGTCCTGTCAGCCACAGTACAACATGTGCTTTGTTTTGTTTTTAGATGCAATTGCAGGAATGTTCCAGCTCTGCATGAGATGTCAATTGCCTGGATCCAGATACTTGGCCCAAACCGGGGTAGCTGACAGCCTCTTTGAAACTCTGCTTCCATTCATGTTTTGCCTTCGGTCCCTGAGAGCATCTAACTGAAGGTTCCTTTTGGGATCATCATAACTCAAATGCAAAGACCAACCCTGAGCAGTAGTGAGCCAAGATACGCCCTACTGAAAACCACCCTCTGTATTTCTGCACTATTTACAATTTCATTTCTGCGACATCTTTCTAAATCTCAGCAAAATCAGCTATTCCCTTATTTGTCTATAACATTTAATTTAAAACTCTATGTGAGTACAAATCACATTGACTATAAAATGGCTACATTTACTTTTTAAAATAAATTGTGAGTTATTTAAGAAGCAGGGTGTGGATTTCACTTATCTTTGTATTCACAAGAACAAACATAGTGCCTGGCAGGAAGCAAGCATAACTGCTATTAAGCATCCTTCTCAAACTCCCCAGAGTGATAATGTGTATTTGAAAAAATTTCTCCTTATAGAAAGGAAAACCAGGAGAGAATGAAATGAAATGATGGAGAGAAATAAAGGAGGGAGAATGTTTCATTTATCTCTGGATGAAAATATGAATTTAGGTTAATTAAAAAGAACAAGGATTTCTTTTCTTTTTCTTTTTCTTTCTTTTTTTTTTTGTCTTTTTGCCTTTTCTGGGGCCGCTCCCGTGGCATATGGAGGTTCCCAGGCTAGGGGTCGAATCGGAGCTGCAGCCACCGGCCCACACCACAGCCACATCAATGCGGGATCCAAGCCGCATCTGCAACCTACACCACAGCTCATGGCAACGCCGGATCCTTAACCCACTGAGCAAGGCTAGGGATCGAACCCGCAAAGTCATGGTTCCTGATCGGATTCGTTAACCACTGCACCACGACGGGAACTCCAAGAACAAGTATTTCTTAAAGACTTAATTTTGTTTCCGTGGATATAAAGTTTTTCTTCTAATGAACCCGTGTCTGATTTTCATTAATTGGATTCCATACCATCCTAGCCATGTTTCAAAAGTAGAGTGATCAAAAAAAGTTAATAGTGTGAGTCAATAACAAAGTTGTCTTATACCAATACTCTCAGGTTAGCTGAAGAAGTTAAGACTATTAATAAAGAGAAAGAAAAAAAAAAGAATCCCAGAAAATAGGTTTTTATTCTTTCTTTTCTTTTTCTCTCTTTCTTTTCCTTTTTCTTTTTGGCCATCCCTACTGCACACAGAAGTTCCCGGGCTAGGGATTGAAACCATGAGGTAGCAGTGACCCGAGCTACAGCAGTGACAATGCTGGATCCTTAACCCATTGCACCACCAGGGAACTCCAGATTTCACTTTTTTCTTACTTTTTTTTTATTTCTCTTAACTCTTCCTCAAATTTAAAATTTTTTTTAAATGAATATGTTTGGCTTAATATTTACCTGTATTGAAGCAGACTAATTTACTTATAATCAGAATTATTATCTTTGGGGGGAAGTCCTGGGTATAATAAGGACAAAAATTCCTTAGGGATCATTATGGGAAAAGGAATATTTCTGAAAGCAAAACTTCAGGTGAAGCTGTGCTCAAATGAATGTGCAGGAGCCATGATTCATTGGAAGATATGTATGGAATCTTTAAAAAAGTTCCAGGAATAGAATGGTCATTAATATGGAGCATAGGGCAAAGTTGATATTGGGAACCAAATTAGAGTGGCAGCCAGGATGGGTATGATATAGATGGTGGGAGCAACAGGTCCAATATGTAAGGTATGTTTGTCTCCATGTAATCCAGGGAGAAAAGCAAGCCATTTTTGCTTGGGAGAGACTGAAGATGATTGAAGATCCACCATCTATAGGGGCATAACTCATCCTTTTCCATGGTTGGGTCAGTAAAAATCTGGGCAGAGGAAGGATTTGCCAGATGCAAAATGAGATTCAAGATGAAATGTCTTACTCTCTTTGAAGGGGTAGCATGGGATACCCTTAGGAAGGAAATAGAAACACTGAAAAGAAGAGAAGTACTGGAATGCAAGAAAAATAAACACCGAGGGACTGTCAAGGTGAACCAACATTGAGAATATAAATATTGAGTCTAAGTTTTCCTTTTTTTTTTTTTTTTAGGGCTGTGCCCAAGGCATATGGACATGCCCAGGCTAGGGTCGAATCAGAGCTGCAGCTGCAGGCTACACCACAACCACAGCAACACCAGATACGAGCAGTATCTCTAACCTACACCACAGCCCATGGCAACACCAGATCCTTAACCCACTGAGCAAGGCCAGGGATTGAACCCGAGTCCTCGTGGATCCTAGTTGGGTTCTTTACTGATGAGACACAATGGGAACTCCCGAAGTTTTCCTTTTTGTTCTAAGAAGCACAGTGCTAAATAAATGATGTTACAATTCTGAATCCTCTGGCTCTATATTTGGGAACACTTCAACATCCAGTGGAGCTAAATGTATATTTGGAGTTGAAGTTGGAAAAGATTGGTGAGGGGACTTAAAAAAAGGATAAACTCTTTTATCTGGGAGAGGCCCTTCCCTGACTTAGTGAACTTTGCTGATCTTTCTCTACCACCCTAGAGATGAAGCACCTCACCACTTTGACACATTTTAGAGGCCATTCAGGATTTTTGAAACTTCATATAATTTGCAATTGATCCAGATGTAAAGGTCAGGCAAAATCACTAAAATATTTCTTAGCAAAATAGTGCTAAGGGACACAGCTGATGAAATATAAGTGTAGAGTCAGGTAGAATACTTTCTTAAAGTGATTGGAATGTTGTAGAGGCAGATTAAGTAACAATGCCAGAACCTTTGCCTGGTGGATGGGTGGGTTGGGTTGTGACATTAAAAAGCCACTCTTTCTTTCTCTGGGAGTTCTGATTGTGGCTTATCTGGTTAAGAATCTGACATAGTGTCCGTGAGGATGCTGGTTCGATTCCTGGCCTTGCTCAGTGGGTTAGGGATTTGGCGTTGCCGTGAGCTGTGGTGTAGATCACAGGTATGGCTCAGATCTGATGTTGCTATGGCTGTGGCATAGTCCACAGCGGCAGCTCCAATTCGACCCCTAGTCTGGGAACTTCCATGTGCCACAGATGTGGCCTTTAAAAGCAAAAAAAAAAAAAAAAAGTGATTCTTTCTCAACCCATGTGTCCATCAACAGATGAATGAATAAAGAAAAATGGAATATTATTCAACCATAAAAGTAGAAAGTCCTGCCATTTTAGACAAAATGGATTGACTAGGGCAATATGCCAAGTGAAATAAGTTAGACAGGAAAGACAAATACTGAATGAAATCACTTATAAGTGGAATCTGAAAAAAATGGGACTCTTAGGTATTGGAATAGTGCTTGATAGGGGCTGAGTGTGGGGGAAATGGGAAGATGTTGGTTAAAGGGTACAAATTTCCAGTTATAAGGTGAAAAAGTTCTGGGGATCTACTGTACAGTGTAGTGACTATAGTGAACAATACTGTATTATTTGAAAGTTGCTTAGAGAGTAGATCTTAAATGTTTTTACCACACATATGAAAAAGGTAATAGTTTGTGGTGATGAATGTGTTAACTATCTTTATCGTGGGAATCATTTCATAATAGAGAAGTGTACTAAATCATCAAGCTGATCACAAACTTACATAAGGTATATGTCAATTATAGCTTAGTAAAGCTTAAAAAAAGCAAAAACCAAAAGTGACTCTGACAGATTTGTGGCCTTGCACCAAATTCACCCCTTTAAAAAAAATGCCAAAGAGGGTAGTTATAGTGGGTGATGTGTAAGCTTGTGTCTTTAGAAATTAATTTTGAAGATTATCATGTTACTTCTTCACAAAAAGGTAAGTTCATAACTAATTTGACAAAATTGATTGAGTGACTCAAGTAAGTGCCAGATGCTTCAGAGACCAGCTGATGGGTTATCATCTTCTAGGGAAACTCCATCCGATTCTAAAGTAGCCACTTAATAGCAAAACTGATCAATGTCTGCAGGTGTTCCTAAAAACTGTGGGAATATGGATGTCCCCAAATCCCATCCCTAATGTGATGAGTCTCTGGGACAATTTATAAAGGATAGTAAATGAAGAAATCTGATTTGTGCTATCAATCTAAGCAAGATGGAATCTTGTCTACCCATTGCAAACACTTGAAAAATTTTTCTCTGGTGTTGGAGAAAGTGCAGGGCACTGGGTTCAGCCAGACAAGAGTTGGGATTATAACCAATATCTAGCTGCATGCCCCTCACCTAGATGGATTCAAGCTGTTCAAGGCTCCAGGACAAAAATGTCAATGTAAGCAAACCTGCAAGTTCAGATTTCTGGAACTGGGGTGGAGATGGGGGAAAGACAAACAAGCTGTGTTCAACATTATAAATGGTAGGTAAATCAGTATAATTTTTTAGAGTTTTTTTAAGCAATCAATTTCTCTGGAATATTTCATGATAATGCCTGACTGACATTAATAAAAAAATGCAAAAAAAAACCCCCAAAAAATCCACCCAACGATACATTTGAGCCTTTGAGCTCATTTATCTTCCATTTTAGTGTTGTGGAAATAATTCAAATGTGAATGGACTACTACAATTTAAATAAGCATAATAAGAGGAATAAATTTCTGGTATTCTGAATGTTTCAGATTCTGTGCTGCCTGGTAGGCAATCAGTGGTTCTGTTCTCAGCATAGATTTATAGAGGGGGTGGGAGGTTATCAAATTCCCATGACTGAAGAGTCCAGAGAGGAAAAAAAGTAATTCATCTGCAGGGTAGGACTTCAGATACTTCAAATGGGTAATGCATGTAGCTAGATCATCTCTTAAAACAGACATTTTTACACTTTATTTTTATACTGTACTTCCCTATATATAGTTCTTCCCTCGTTTTCCAGAATCACTCACATTGCCCTCCTGAGACTTAAGATTGATTAATCCAGGGAATGAAGAAAACCCTGAAACAATGCTCAGGTTTTTTTTTTAACTTCCATACTAGACCTTTGGGAGTCCAGGCCAAGGAAAGAATCTGAACACAGAATTTGTGGAATTGCTATAGATTAAAAAGGTAATAGAAGGAACCCAGTTCTGTAGTCACCTATCCTGGGAAGAAAGAAGGAAAAGAAATTGGCCAGAGTTCTGCTGGAAGTATAAAGGGGAACAGAATGGGAAGGGCCAAGAAGAAGGATTTGGTCAGCAAAGAAGGAATTCTCAATATCATGTGAGGGGCTAGGACACTGACTGGAAGCCAGGTAATAAGCCCTAAATCTTCATCCCCATTTGGGGAAGCCCCACACTTTACATAGTAAAGAAGAAATGTTATCTGTCAGTACCATCAGTGTGGCCTTGTAGATGCTTCATTAATAGTTGCCTGACTCTCATCTACAGATTATCCAATGGAAGGACACACCCCTGTTGTGAAGTTTAGCTGAGGCTGTCCGAACAGCTGGAGCATAGCTGATTTATAAATTCCTAAGACAGGGAGTTCTTGCTGTGGCACAGTGGGTTTAGAATTATGGTTACTAAAGAGACAGGCTGTGGGGGAGGAATGGGCTGGGGGTTTAGGATGGAAATGCTATAAAATTGGGTTGTGATGATCGTTGCACAACTATAACTATAATAAAATTTATTGAGTTGAAATAATAAAAATAAAAGAATCCAACTGCAGTCACTTGGGTTGTTGCAGAGGCTCAAGTCTGATCCCCTGCCCAGAGCAGTGGGTTAAAGGATGGAGCACATAGGTTGTAGCTGCAGCTTGGATTCAATCCCTGGCCTGGGAATTTCCATATGCCATGGGAGCAGCCATTAAAACAAAACAAACCAAAAAAACTGAGACATTCAGAATGCTCAGAATAGATCCATATAGGGTGGATCCTCGATAATAAAAGGACCAGTAAAATATGCAAGGGAGAACCCAAACACAGCTTTTTAAAATGGGACCCATTACACCTCTGAGCTCATACAGACCATCCATGTCTTCCAAAGTCTCAAGGAAAGGGAAGCTGGGAATATCACTTTCTTGAAGGTGCTGGTTCATTCACATGACATTATTTATGAGGGGGCTACTTAAGTTATTGGGTTATGGGTATGTGTATGTAGGGAAGGATGGGGAGCAGGTTTGAAACTGTGTCTTAATAAATGCCAATTCTACAGTATCTCTTGAAATAATCTGAGTTAAGTGCATACTACCAAATGATCTCTCCTCCCATCTCCATGACTTGTTTCTTTATTGTTAAGGAGCTAAGCCTTATTTATTTCAGTTCCGTTGATGATACAGGGAATGTGTCAAACATTTTACTCTAAGATTCCTAAATTTCTAATTGAACCGTTTGCCAGGTGATGTTAGACCCTCTGGCTTTGGTCTAAATTCTTGAGGCAGGCTTCCAAATGGAAAAAGAGAGGATCTCTATTTATAACAGCCAAGGCATGGAACAACCTAAATGTCATAGATAAATGAATAAAGAAGATGTGGTACATATATACAATGGAACATTAATCAGCCATAAAAATGAATGAAACATTTGTAGCAACATGGATGGGCCTGGAGATTATCATACTAAGTGAAGTAAGTCAGAGAAAGACAATTATTGCATGATATCATTTGTACGTGGAACCTAAAAAAGTCATACAAATGAACTTATTTACAAAATAGAAACACACTCACAGACTTACAGACTTAGAAAACAAATTTATAGTTACCAAGGGGGAATGGGGGGATAAATTAAGAGGTTTGGATTAACATTTACATACTGCTATATATAAAATAGATTACCAACCAGGACCTACTCCATAGCACAAGGAACTATACTCAATATAGCTCTTGAAAATATAATACTGTAGTAACCTAAAAGGGAAAAGAATCTGAAAAAGAATATATATATATAAATTCATAAGAATATATATACACACACACATATATATATATACATATGAATCACTTTGCTGTACACCTGATACTAAGAAAACATTGTAAACCTTCAATTAAAAAAAAAAAGAATTCCAGGATTATTTTGGGGGGAAGAAAGAGAGGATCTCCTGCTCTTTTTGAACCTTTCAGGGAGCCGTGGAACCTGACCACAGAAGGTGTGCAGAAGGTGGTGATGCTGCTCATAATCCACACTGATTTCTGGAAGTCTTCAATATAAGTCATTGTTATTTGCTCCTGGCTGTTCCTCCCATCACAGCTTTTCATAAATCTCCCCTTGTTTCTTTGCTGGAGTTAGCTTTAAAGCCTTTCTTATCACCAGCAGCATATGAGGCTGTGGAGCTTGATGCATGAAGACCCTGACTAGACTGGCCAACTGGGGAAGAGGCCCTCTCTACTGAGCATGAAAACAGGGAAATAGGTCTGCTCACCCTGGAAGAGTCACTGAAGCCAGGGTGGGAAACCTCCCTCTCTGTTGCTAGCATGGACCACAGCATCACTCAGTTCTGTGGAGAGAGCTTCTCTGCAGGTTCAACCTCTACCCCCACCCACCCCCACCACTGGCAGCAGAGCTTACAACCTCTGGCACTTCCCAACATTTCCCTACAGAGGATAGTCACCACTACTCAAATGCCTTCTCCCCACCGTGAGACAAGATCATCCCTCAAATTCCCAGCTCCCCAGAAAGAAAGAGTGTCTTTCTAGACATATAAATGGAGGAGGCTTGGAAGGAACAAGTTCCACTATGTGATGCAGCTCATCACTTCCTCCTTCTTCACGTGGCTCCTGGGATAATATGCTTTTCCTGCTTTTCTCTACTTTTCTGGCCACACATTCTTAGTCTTCTTGGATAGACCCTTTTAATAATTCTGACCTCTGGATGTTGGGGACAGGGGTAGGTTCCAGGCCACAGGACAACTCCCATTAACTTAAACTCATTCTTAGCTTTAAGTATGTCTATACACTGATGATTCTCAAATTCAGTGTCTAATCCTCACCCCTTTCCTGGTCCCTGATCTCATATACCCAACTACCGGTATTGTGTATGCATAAAGATTCCAGCACAAGACAGAATATTCGACTTTCCCTCAAGAAACTTTCCTCCAATAGATTCATCTAAATAAAAGGTTTCAACATTTATACAGGGCTGAAGCCAAAAATCCTTGGGGTCATACTAAATTCTCCTTTGTCCTTCATCTCCACCCCCTGCCTTCCATATCCAGCCCAACAATTTCCTTGGCTTTTTTTTTTTTTTTTAATCCTTAAAGACATCCTGATTCTGACCACTTTTCCTTGTTTCCCCCCCATCACTCTAGTCTACATGAACTTCACCTCTCAGTTGATAGCTCAATAACGTTCTGGCTGCCCTATCTTCTTTCTTTTCCTAGAGTGATCCTGGATGTCATTCTCTTCCATACCTACTTTACTCCAGCCTTACTGGCCACCTTACTGCTCTTCAAGGTTGTTTGTACTTGCCCTTCTCTGCCTACAACACCCTTCTTTTGATGTGTCCCTGGAATTCCCCCCACTCCATTCAGCTGTCTTCTCCAAAGTCGTGTCCTCAGACCTTCCCTGATCACGTGACCTAAAGTAGCAGACACCTTCCCCTCACCATTCCTGTTCCTCTTTTCTCATTTATTCTCTTCATAGCAATTTTCTCTAGGTGATATTTGTGTTGACTGCCTGCCTTCCAAAGAAGAATATAGCTTTATGAGGGCAGGAACTTTGTCTGTCTTAATTACTATATCCCTAACCTCTAGAACAGCAGAGGCACATAGAAAGTATCTGGTAAATATTCACTGAAAGAATGAATGAAAGAATCTTCATTCACAACACAAATAGGAAACTTACCTTGCATAGGTAGAGGTATTAGAGTTAACAGCTAATGAATGAAAATCATCTATTCAAGTGGAAGATCATTGAACTCTTAGATGTTACTGTTCTTACTTTTATTTTCATATTAATGAATTATTTAAGTATATTTATATATGCCATTGCCCTCAAAATTGTGGCCAGGCCTTTTAACAGTATTGTAAACTTCCTTACAATTCAGGGGAAAAAAAACAGAACAATATATTGTTTGGAAATTGTGGACTGTTTAACAAACAGTTATAGTAAGGTATAATTGAAATGCATTAGATTGCATGTGTTGAAAGTATATCATTTGATCAGTTTCAACAAATGTATACACCTGTGAAACCACTATCATTCTGTTTCCACTTAGATTGTAGTTCAAATCTTGGCTCTAAAACTCAGTAGCAGAGTGAAATTTGGCAAATTATTTAACTACATTACTCTATTTATCTGAATACTGGAGGCCATATTGGTATCTGTCTCATAAAGACATTGAAGAGAATAGATGAGATTCCTGGAAAGTGCCTAGCAAATAATAAGCATGTAATAACTTCTGGCACATTTTTAGCTTAGTAAATAATACTTAAAGGCTGCTTAGAATATTTTTATTCAGAGTTCCCGTCATGGTGCAGTGGTTAACGAATCCGATCAGGAACCATGAGGTTGCGGGTTCCATCCCTGCCCTTGCTCAGTGGGTTAAGGATCCAGCGTTGCCGTGAGCTGTGGTGTAGGTCGCAGACGCGGCTCGGATCCTGTGCTGCTGTGGCGCTGGCGTAGGCTGGTAGCTGCAGCTCCGATTGGACCCCTAGCCTGGGAACCTCCATATGCCACAGGAGCGGCCCCAGAAATGGCAAAAGACAAAAAAATATATATATACATATATATATATATACATATATATATATACATATATATTTTTTTATTCAATATTTCTTTTGTTTTTTAGTAGAGTCAAAAACGTTAATTCCTTTTTGGGTCAGGCAGGTAATTCAAATTTGTCAGAACCAGGAATAGGGGATTTGTGGCGACAGTTGGAATTAAAATGATGAAAAGCATTCAAACTTAAAATGCCCCCTGCCCCAACGAAGGAAAGGAAGGGAAAAGAAAGGAAGAAGAGGAATTGTGTTAACCCTACGAAACAAATCTGCAGGTTGTATTTGGCTTATAGGACCCAAGTTTGTGACCCCAGCAAAGTGAAGTCAGAGAAGGGATTTTAGTGTAAAATAACATGATTTAGTATACATTTAACAAATGAAGTTGATTCTGGCTGCACTGAGGACAAATAATTGGAGAGGGAGCAAGTGGAAAAGCAGAGGGACCAATTAGGAGGTTATTTTAGCTATCTACATAATGATACCTGTGGATTTGGAATGTATGGAAAGCGGGACTCGAGGTAAGTGAGTGAATTTGAGAGGGCCTCTGGAGTTAGAAGAGGCAGCACTTTTTTATGTGCACATATAGAAACTGATCGCATTTTCCTTAAAAATGTTTTTTGAAAAGTCACTTAAAATAGCAGTGCACTATTAGGATTTCTTTCCCCCTTGTGACTTCAATTCCTTGACTCTCCCAATGTTATTCTGATATGATTTTACCATCTAAAATTGACTGGATCATTTCCCTCAGCTCACTGGAGGGAAGCTCGCTCACTGCCACCTGGGCGGGGCCACACTGAGTTTCAGTTTCCTTTTCCCCGAGTCTCTAGAAGCCTCAAGATTGCTGAGAAATTTTCTGCTCTCACACTCGTGCCTGACTAACTGTCCCAACAAAGCAGCTACCCTCAGCTTCAGCCCCTATATAGATTCTACAAACAGGTAACTGACTTGCTGCTTTCTATTTTTCCTAGCCACTTGCCAACAATAGACTTTTTTAAGAATTAAAAAATAATCACATGATAAAAAAATTGATTAGATTTTTCTTGCTGTTTATTCACCCCGGTTACCAATTTCACATGTAATGGAGAGTAGATAAGAGACATAAGTGTAAACTTTGTGATAGTATATTTTAACAGACATATTATCTGTTTTGCAATATTTAATGAAAAATGTATTTGATGTTTCACCAGGTTGAGAAGTATGGCAGTGACAGCTTGCTTGACCTGGATGCAGGAAAAGCATCTGAAAACTTATTTTGGAGAAGAGCAGTTTAGCCTTCTCTATAAGGCCAGTGTCCATGGATTCTCTAGAGAGAAGTTGCTTGATAGATGCTCTCACCAAGGATCTATTCTAATAGTGATTTATAATGAAAATCACATTCTTGGTGCCTATATGCCAGAGGGTTACCTGGGAGAATTGGACATTTCCATCACCCTTTTTGCCTTTCAAGAGACTGAAATTTCGAAGTGCGAAATAGGACCGCTTAATCCATGTTTGTTGTTTGGTGGAAATACTTTCAATTCTCAATTCATTATAAGTCTAGAGAAAAAAGCGGTGGCTACTAGCGTGACTACAATGGAAAAGCTTGGACTACCTCACCGTTGTATGCCCTTTAAGGAATGTGAAGTTTTTCGATGTGAAGGTAGGTTTAACTGCATAAACTTGTGTAGAGTTCGCTTCTTCACATTTGGAGGATTCTAACCGCTTCGTTCCTATAAGATACAATGACTTCTATATTTGTCCTTATCTCCAGGTGACCCAGACTGAAATCGGGCCACAAATTGTTTTCCACCACACGAGATAGTCAAAAGTAAATGTGGAGTTTTCTGGAGTGTGTTTGTGTTGTGGAAGGGGTGGCAGAGGAGGCAGAAAAGTTGAAAGGAGAGAGAGGGAGAGAAAGAGAGAGAGAAGAGCAGAATGCAAACTTGAAGATTGTGAGACTCTCTAAAAACTAGAGCTTGAACTTGTTTGATCCTTTGGGCCAGTTTCCTGTTAATATCCATTCTAGCAAACAACTAAAGTTAATTTACCTATTTTTTTCTACAAGGACATTTAAATTGTTTCTTATGTTGGCTGTTATAAACAATGCTCCTATAATATCTGTAGGCATGTAACTGTGCACAAATATATGTTTTTATGATAACCTCCTGGCCGTGGAATTGTTTAAGAATTATGTGGTTTGCATTTTGATACTTTTCAAAAGCTTCAGTTGTCTGTGCTATCCCCAGGAGTGTGATAGTAGTGCCTCCTTCCCTGAATCCTTTTAATCTTTGCTATTAATGAGTATTTAAAATATTTACTAACATGATGGTCAAAAGGTGGTTTCTCATTTTATTTTTTGTTTATCCCTGATAGCTAACAAGTCTATGTGTATTGGCTATTTACATTTCTTCTATGAAATACTTGTTTATATCTATCCATTTAAAAGAAGGGCTCCTTGGTGTCTGGCACAAACAGGATTGGTGGCGGCGGTGAGGTGTCTCTGCAGCACCAGGATGCAGGTTTTTTTGCTTTTTAGGGCCTTACCTGTGGCATATGGAGGTTCCCAGGCTAGGGGTGATTCAGAGCTACAGCTGCTACGGCCTACAAACCACAGCCACAGCAATGCTGATTCCCGGCCGCATCTACAACCTACACCATAGCTCATGGCAACGCCAGATCCTTAACTCACTGAGCAAGGCCAGGGATCGAACCTGTATCCTCATGAAAACTAGTTGGGTTCGTCACTGCTGTGCCACGATGGGAACTCTAGGATGCAGGTTCAATCTCCCACCTGGCACAGTGGGTTAAAGGATCTGAGGTAGGTCACAACTGTGGCTTGGATCTGATCCCTGGCTGGGTAACTCCATATGCCACAGGGTGATTAAAAAAGAAAAAAAAAAAAAAGATGGAAGGACTCCTAGGAATAGTATTCCTTGAGCATTTGCGTGTTCCAAACTAATTGAGATTTTTATACAAAAATAATGATCAAAGTACATAATTCATGGATCACTTTATTTAAAGGAATATTGTAATGTTTCCACAGCATTGATGTTATTGTGGAAAACCTTAGGTCACTTTTATTTATTTGCAGTATTTTTTATTGTTTCTCTTTGAGTGATTTGATCTTTCTTCCTGGCTACCCCAAACACCTTAAAACTTTTTTCTCTTATTGAAATCTGGTAAATTTACTTGGATATGTCATGATGTTGGCCATCTTAGATGAGTTAAGTAAATTTTTTTATTGAAGTATGACAAAAACAGAAATGCACAATTGATCAGTGTTCCAACTGACAAACTTTTATAAATTGGACACCCTCGTGTACCCCCCACTTGTATGAAGAAATGGATTATTACCATCATTTCAGAAGACCCCTTTATGACTCTTCTCATTTATTACCTACCAAAGGTAACCATTATCCTAGCTCATATTAACATTATTAGTACTTACTATTTTTAAATTTTATATAAATGGAACCATACCAAAACATATGCTCTTTTGTGTCTAGTTTCTTTCATTCAATGTTATGTGTGAGAGATGGGCCTAATAGAAGCAATCCGATTATGAAATCAAAGCTCTAGGAGTTCCTGTTGTGGCTCAGCAGATTAAAGAACCCAATAAGGTGTCTGTGAGGATGCGGGTTCAATCCCTGGCCTCGCTCATTGGGTTAATGATCCGGAGTTGCCACAAGCTGTGGTGTAGGTTGCAGATGTGGTTTGGATCCCTAGTTGCTGTGGCTGTGTCTGTGGCGTAGGCTCAGCTGCAGCTCCAATTGAAACCCTAGCCTGGGAATTTCCTATGCTGCATATTCAGCCATAAAAAGAAAAAAAAGAAAGAAAGAAATCAGATCGCTACAAATCAGGATCAAGTTTTACTAATCATTTCAAGGGTAAAGGCTATCAAAAAAATCTCAGAGAAGGCAGGAGGAGTACAAGGATATTCTGTGTAGCTCCCAGATTCTTCCTTCCCATATTAGATATATGCTTTCTGGCTAAGAACAGCAACCAGCATTTTTAAATGAAGTTTGTGGGCCACTTTATGTATTGAAGAGTGGTCAGAATATACCAGTATGATGGGCTGAATTTTGCCCCCTCCAATTCCTATGTTGAAGCCCTATCTCCCAATGTGACTATACATGGAGATGGGGTCTCTAAGGAAGTAGTTAAGGTTAAGTGAGGTCATAAGAGGGAGCCTTAATTTTGTAGGGATAGGATAAGTTTCCACATAAGAAGGGACGCCAGGGAGCTTTTGCCATCTTGCCAAGAATCCACATGAAGAGGTCTTGTGAGGATATAGCAAGATGGTAGCTACTGACAAGTCAAGAGAAAAGGGCTCAGAATGAAGCCCACCTTGCCCACACCTTGATCTTAGACTTGGCCTCTAGAACTGCAAGAAATAAAATTCTGTTGTTTCAGCCACCCTGTCCACGGTAATGTGTTTGGTAGTCTGAGCAGACTGCGACAATCAGCTTCCACGACATTTATGGGAAGACATGCCTCTTAAATTCATAGAATCTGGACTTTTTTAGTGTAAGTAAATCTTAACCAGGTACATCCTGGCAAGGACATTCAAGAGATAAGTACTATCCTTGTAGCAAGTGTCATTAGTCTCTTTACTAGGAGACACGATTTTCAGTATATTTATAATAAAATTAGGCCTGGTTACTTTTTTTTCTTTTCCTGGTAAGGTGAGTAAATATATCCATGACCAGCTGTTTTAACTTTTACCTCCCTAGTGATTCATCCATACCATTATATGTATTAGTAATTTTTTTCCATTTTGTTTTCATATAATAATGCTTTATAATGATTCTATCATACTTTTTAAAAAAATAAAAATTACTTTTGGTGGATATTTGGCTTAACCTGTTTGGGCCCATGACAAGTAATTCTGCTATAAATATTCTTGTGATGTGTTCTGGTTCACAATACATTTTTTTTTTTTTTGAAGAATGTAAGTATGAAATTTCTGGGTCATCAGGTATGTGCATGTTCAGTTTCAGTGGGTACCAACAAAATCTTCCAGCACTGTAATACCCATCAGCACTACCACCAAGAGTGTATAAGATATTCTGTGACTAAATCTTTTCTCAGTTTTTTTATTACCATTTTCACACTATGTAGCCATTCTGGTATGTGAGCTGGGGTGTGCCATTTTGTGAATTTGGCTTTCCTTGATTAGACTAGTCATTTATTTATTCCATGTTTTTAATTAATTACTGTATTAACTTATCCTTTTTCAATTTATGTATTTGTCTTTGTATTTTTGTTATATTCTTATATTTCTAAGATCCGTTCCCCTTTATTCTTTTCCGTTTCTATTTTCTATTCTTTCTTTCCCTCTTTCTTTCCTTCTTTCCTTACATTTCAGGAAATGTACTTCTATCCCAGGTTTGATAGAAAGTATTTATAGTGTTGTTATTTTCTATATATTTATAGTTGTGATTTTTTTGTTTGTTTCCTTTTGGATGTCAAAGTTATCTAAGAGAATGCTTTGTAACATCCTAGAAGGTTGCCTTTGTCTTTGTTTATACTTGTCCTTTCCTAGTTTTGTTGTATTGTAGTCATTGATTACAGTCTTCACTGTTTCTACTTTTTGGTTATTTAAAGAGGATTTCTTTGTAAATATCAAGCACAGTATTATTCTATTGTTGTTTAGAGAATTACCAGCCTCACTACACTTAACCGTTTCAGTTTTAAATCCACCATAAAAGAGTGTCTCTTCCCAAAACACAGAAGAATTCTGGGCCTGAGTCTCATTGGTTCACAAGAAGACCTAAGCCTACCCCTGAACCACTCACTGTGCTCTGATTGGCTACGCAAGAAGAAAATCAATTGTATTAGAAGTTCCAGGAGGCCCAGTTGTTGATAGCAGATTTGGGGGAAAATCTGTGTGGCAGTGGTTTTTTATTGCATGTTTTTGCACATTATCCCTTTCAGATCTATTGGATTATGGAAGAGAAAATATTTTAGACTATTTCCAGTCTTTTTCTGGCCTGTCTGTGCCTCTAGGCCTTGCTTCTGTGATTCAGAGTGGACCCCGGCTCTCATCTCTCATATTGGGGTGAGCCACACACGACTGCTGAGTAATTTGATGAGAAAAGATCTGCTGATACCATAGCCATGCAGTGCCCACCTAGCTCTGGGCTCTTTAAATAATGAGAAGATAAGGAGATCTCCCCCAATTTTCTCCACTTGCTTTTCACCATACTGCCCTGTTCCTACAAAAAGGCTATTTTTGTATTTTTTCCTAGTGAATTCATTGACATTCATTCAGTGCCAATCATTCAACAGCTTCTAATGTCATTATTGTTTGATTATTTCTCTAGATTTATTGGACAAAAGGAGGATGGATGGGATTATTGAGTAAGTCAATGTCTTTAATGTTCAATTATTCTGTTCACTACCTTAGACTTATTCTATTATAGGTTCAGTTAATAAAATTGGTAGTACAAGTTATAATAGATAGCTTGTGGATCATCAAGAATTAACTATAACCATATCCATAGTCATAAAATATTTAGCAATAGCCATGTTAAAACAAAAAGAACATTAAGTAGATGGATGGCATTTCTAACTCTTCTACATACTTGAAGGGAAATAATTATTTAGCTGAATGTCTACATTTTGACTTAGAATTCTTGCAGCTACAGTTTCAGCTACTTCAGGAAGGAGGTGGTTGGCAAGTGGGGAATACCTCTCATGAACTTCAGGAACGTGTTAGAAATCATCTACTTCCGTAAACTTCAGAAGTCATGTGTTATCTTGTGGTTTTTGAAGTATATTATTGATAATTTATCTTCATGTTTATCATAGTTGCTATTTTTTCCTGAAGTTTATATGATCTTGTTGCTTATGTCAGAAAGGTTTTATGTCTGATTTGCCTTAGTTAAAAGTGTTATTTTTTGCTTTTACTTCTTTTACAACAGGATTTGAGATAGGATAGTTATAGTTTTTTTTTTTCCAGACGTTGCTAATCAAAAATAAATGATAACATATAAGAAAAGAAACTGAATTCTAGGAAGATTTATGGTAAGGTCTTATGACCTCATCTTAATCAGCTTCCAAATTTGTCTAAACAGGCTCAAGGAGAGCTTAATGTCTGCCATAAGAACTTACAAACCATATGGAGGCCTGGTTCACCAAATACAAATTCTGCTTCTGGGTCCAATTGGAGCTGGGAAGTCAAGCTTTTTCAACGCGGTGAAGTCTGTCTTCCGAGGCCATGTCACGAACCAGGCTTTGGTGGGTTCTGATATAACTGGCGTATCTGAAAAAGTGAGTCCATTCTAGGTCACTCTGCCTTTGCTTTTTTGTGCAAGTTAATTTGATTTGAAAAGTCTCTGGCTGATCAATTTCATTCAGTAGACTTCATTTCAATTTACAATTTACGAAATGAACCCAAAGTTGCTTTTTTTCCTTCTGCAGTACAGAAGATATGTCGTTAGGGATGGGAAGGGTGGCAACCCCCTGCCATTTATTCTGTGTGATCTACCAGGGCTGAGTGAGGAAGAAGGCAGACTGTGCCTAGATGACATACTCTCCGTCTTAAAAGGCCACGTTGCTGACAGATACCAGGTATGATTTGGCTAATTATTGAGAATGTGTAATTGATATGTAAAGTGTTGATTTTTGCTCATGATGAACAATATCTGACTCTAGTGCATGGGCATCTATTGTCTTAAACTGCACTTGTTGAAGATATTGTTTTTTTTTGTTATTTTTTTTGTTTTTCTTTTTGATATTTTGTTTTACAAAGAATGAAAACATCTAAAGGGTTCTTCTGTCACAGCTGTGTAACAACTCTGAATGTTGTCGCATTTGATTGCTTTCGGGCATGTGAAACAGAAGTCCTCTACATCAGTTGACTCACATGGTAACTTTGGTTGTGCAACAGCAAGTCTGGAGGTAGGCAGCTTTGTGCCAGTGTGGCAGGTTATTAATTTCAAGGGTCCTTCTGACTTTCCTTTCTGAGATCCTCAGCATGAGGTGCTGTGGATTAAATGTTCCCCTCCCCACTCCCCTCACCAAATTCATGTGTTGATGCCTTAATGCATAATGTGATGATATTTGGAAGTGGAACCTTTGGGAGGTGATCAGGTCGTGATGTGAAGCTCTCATGAATGGAATTAGTGCCCTTGTAAGAAAAGACACAAGAGAGATGACCTTTCTCACAGCCATATGAGGACACGGCAGGAAGCTGGCTGTTGACAAATGGGGAATAGGGCTCTCATCACATACCAAATATACAAGCACCTTGATCTTGGACTTCCTAGCTTCCAAAACTACGAGAAATAGGTGTTTGTTGTTTAAGTCCCCCAATGTGGGCTCATTGTAGCAGCCCAAGCTGACTAAGACATGTGGTTTTCATCTTTATGTTCTCAAGATGCTCGTGCCAAGCACTGTCAGTGTTCCAAGCAAGAGGCAGGAAGAGATTAAAGAGAAGAGCTACTTTAGTCTGCCTTAAAAAAAAAAAAAAATCCAAGGTATCACCATACTGATCTCCATAGTGGTCGTTCCAGTTTACATTCCCACCAACAGAGATACTTTAGAAATCTATACATACAACTACCATATGACCTAGCAATCCCACTCTTGGGCATATATCCAGACAAAACTTTCCTTAAAAAAGACACATGCACCTGCATGTTCATTGCAGCTCGATTCACAGTAGCCAAGAGATGGAAACAACCCAAATGTCCATTGACAGATGATTGGATTAGGAAGATGTGGTATATATACACAATGGAATACTACTTAGCCATAAAAAACAATGAAATAATGCCATTTGCAGCAACATGGATGGAACTAGAGACTCTCTTACTGAGTGAAGTAAGTCAGAAAGAGAACGATGAATACCATATGATATCACTTATATCTGGAATCTAATATACGGCACAAATGAACCTTTCCACAGAAAAGAAAATCACAGACTTGGAGAATAGACTTGTGGCTGCCAAGGGAGAGGGGGAGGGAGTAGGGTGTTTGGGGAGCTTGGGGTTAATTGGTGCAAACTATTGCCTTTGGGATGGATTAGCAATGAGATCCTGCTGTGTAGCACTGGGAACTATGTCTAGTCACTTATCATGGAACATGATAATGTGTGAAAATAATATGTGTACATGTATGTGTAACTGGGTCACCATGCTGTACAGTAGGAAAAAAAATTGTATTGGGGAAATAACTATTAAAAAAAAAGCTTTCCAATTCTTTTTTATAAACATTTAGATCTTAAGTTAATTATTAATTTACCTTGTTCCAAACGAATATAGTCAAATGTGCCAACATCTTTCATTCAAGTCTTTTGGATCTTATTCCTTCTAAATATGGGTATTATTTTTTTTTTTGTATTCTACAATCTGTCCTATAATGTATTTATCAGGTCCTACTGTATAGCACAGGGAACTCAACTCCATGTCTTTGTAATGACTTATAATGGAAAGGAATCTGAAAAAGAATATGCAGAGGGAGTTATATCCAATCTCCTGAGATAGACCATAATGGAAAATATTTTTTAAAAAGAATGTATGTATATACACACACCCATATATATATATATATATATGTATATACACGCATATATGCATTATATATGACTGAGTCAGTTTGCAGAAATTGGCACATTGTAAATCAATTTTACTTTAGTATAACAAGGAAAAAAATAAAATATTATTTAAAAATTATTATAGAGAATGTTAAACCTATGCTAAAGTAGACAAAACAATTTGATGAATTTGCATTTACATAGCTGCAACAGTTTTCAATTTATAGCCAATCTTGTTTCATCTATGTCTACCCACTTCCTCCTCTGCTGTATTATTTGGAAGAAAATCTAATAAGTCATAACATGTCATCCATAAATGAACGTACATTTAAATAAATATATATATACATAAACACACACACATAAGGGCATATAGGAATTTTATTAAACATAGCCATAGGGAGTTCCTGTTGTGGCTTAGTGGTAATGACCTGTTGTGGCTTAGTAATAAAGAACCCAACTAGTATCTATGAGGATGTGGGTTTAATTCCTGGCCTCCCTCAGTGGGTTAAGGGTCTGGTGTTGCTGTGAGCTGTAGGTGTAGGTGGCAGATGCGGCTTAGGTCCCATGTTGCTGTGGCTGTGGTGTAGTCTGGCAGCTGGAGCGCCTATTCGACCCCTAGCCTGAGAACTTCTATATGCCACAGGTGTGCTCCATCCCCCCAAAAAAGGAAAAAAAACATAGACATAATATGCTTATCACATCTAAAATAATGGCTCCTCTTCATTTATCAAATATCACCCATTTCTACTTCTCTTTAAGTATCATGCATCTTTTTAAACAGTTTGATAAAAATTATTCTAATGAATCTGTTTAGCTTCTTTTAATCTTTATGTTCTATCTCTTCATCTTCTGATATTTTTCCTTAATTTTTTTTTTAAAATCTGATTGATCTGTAGCCTTCTCCATAGTCTAAACTTTGCTGTTTGCATCCTTTGATGTAGTTTTCCATAGTCCTATTTTCCATGTATCCTAAAAATTGGTAGCTGAACTTGGCATCATGTTCAGATTCATCTTCTACTTCATTGACGGTGCTGTGTTCTTTCATGGAGAAGCACACAACTTAGGGTTTTCTTATTTTTCTAATATAGGTTTCATCATTGTTCAACACCTAGATCTATTTATTAGAGTGTGAAAGTAGGGATTTTCTATTTCTATCATTCCTTCTTCATTGCACATCTGAAAGAGAAACTTCCCCTCATCTACAACTTGATTACTTAGTGATACAGTTTATATAGGAAAGGCAGGATGTGTACTTCATTTTTGTCTCTTTGTTACATGCTTTTGAAATAATAAGTTAATTTCTTTGAATCTGCCAATTATGAAAATTATTATTTTATTATAAATATGAACTTGTGAAGTGACCATATTTGATATGTTTATATCCATTTTAGCTTTTCTCCATACTGATGCCAAATGTACCATCTTTGACAAGTGCGAATCTTTACAATTTGGATGCAATTTGGATGCTGAGTCCTTCTGACAGAAACCTAAAAATCTTCTATATTCTTTATTTATTATGTACTAGATATCCAAGCCACATCTTATATATTTCCAGCTCTAGACTTCAAATCAGTTTTTTCTCTAAGGAATCTTTGAATCATTAGAACTATTGATTGCTTCTTGGTTGGTCATTGGTTCTTGTCCTTTTCTGTAGATAGGGCTAAGATATATAGATATATGTATGTATATGATAAATTTCATTCAGAAACTTTTCATTCAAATACAGGGCTAGGGAATTTTTACATAATCTCTTCTATCTTACATCTGTATCTGCTTTCTCCCAAATGGAAAAAATCCCTGTTCTCAAGGACACCTGAGATTTCAGAATATCATGTCATGACTCTTTTGCTTTATTTCACCTAATGTTCATTGCTATTTCAGAGCAAAAACTCTATCACTACTATAAATAGTCTAATCACAACCATATTTAATATCAGCATAATATAATCACAATCAAAGCTGGAAACAATTTAGACTCTTAAGCAGATTTTGATTTTGATTTTTTTGTGTCTTTTTAAAAAAAATTTTTTAGGGCTGCCCCTATGGCATATGGAAGTTCCCAGGCTAGCGGTCGAATCAGAGCTACAGTTGCCAGCCTACACCATAGCCACAGCAATGCTTGATACGAGCTGTGTCTGTAACCTACATTGCAACTCAGGACATGCCAGATCCTTAACCCACTGAGCAATGCCAGAGATCAAACCTGCAACCTCATGGATACTAGTCAGATTTGTTTCTGCTGAGCCATGATGGGAACTCCAGCAGATTTTTATATTTAGGAAGTATCATGTAGTAGGAATATACAAATTACTTTGTTTTATTTATTTTTATTTTATTTTTTTTGTCTTTTTTGTCTTTTTAGGGCCGCACCGTGGCATATGGAGGTTCCCAGGCTACGGGTCAAATCAGAGCTGTAGCTGCTGGCCTACTCCAGAGCCACAGCAATGCAGGATCCAAGCCGTGTCTGTGACCTACACCACAGGTCATGGCAACGCTGGATCCTTAACCCACTGAGCAAGGCCAGGGATCGAACCCACAACCTCATGGTTCCTAATCAGATTTGTTTCCGCTGCACCACAATGGGAACTCCCAAATTACTTTGTTTTAAAATCAAATAGTTTCTCTCTGTGTAGTTATGATCCCAATAAAAAGTTTATTTGATTCATTTAAGTTAGGGATAGCTTTTAAAATTTAATTTTGTTTTGTATTTATGTTTATCACTCATATGAATTCAAATCTACAAAATAAGGCATATTCAAAGAATCCATCTTTTCTCTGCCCCTTCAAATACATTCCTCCTTTTCCTATAAGTAACTGTTTGAAAATTTATGGTTTACTTCCCTTTGTAACCTGTAGGAAAATACTTATAGATTTGTGGTTCCCCTTTCTTAGAGAAATGATGAAATGCTATATGTTATTGATGAATCAGACTTTTGCCACACAAATAGTCCTGAGGTTAATAGCCTTGTGCGTACACCACTTTGTATTTCTGCCAGTATATCTACAGGGCGTATTCCCAGCAGAGGGACTGCTAGTTCAAGAGTAAATGGATCCCATTTTGAACAACTTTTCCCCTTTGCATCTGCCTAATGATACCAGATTTCTTACTGTACGCTTTCAAATCCACTTTTGCCCACATTGCTTCTTCTATCTAGAACACTTTCTGCCATATCCTTATTCCCTTTATCAGACTGATATCAGCTTTCAGACCTTACAGGAGCTTTACGTGACTACATGAAAGGATAGCTAGCTACTTGCATGATGACTGTTTTCCCTACCAGATTCTCAGCCCCTTCCTATCAGAGACCCCTTCCTATCAGAGATCAAGGTGTTTTGTTCACTCTTTCAGTCACTTGCACAGTGTCTGGTACAGAGAATGTGTTCATAAATATGCATTGAATTAATATCTTGCTTTATGTTTACTTTACAGTTTAATTCCATGAATCCAGTCAAACCAGGTCATGGTGACTATATATGCTACCCATTGCTGAAGGACAGAATCCATTGTGTGGCCTTTGTGTTCAGTGCCTACTCTGTTCACTGCCTCTCTGATGAGATGGTGGAAAAGATCAAAAGAATTCGAAAGGAGTTGATTAAGTGTGGTGAGTCTCATTCCATTTTACTATACTACTGAGGGTAATTAATTAGACTACATGGTAGGATGGTTTGGAGACAAGATAAAGAACTTAAGAAATGGCCCATATGCATTTTCCCTGGCTCGTCAGTGTGATTTCTTCAAATCAAGTACTCACCAGCTCTGTGACTTTGTGCAGGTGGTTCAAACTCTCTGTATCTCTATTTCCTAATCTATAAAATTAGTATAATAATAGCATAGACGTCAAAGATTAAACACATTAATATAGATTAAGAGTTTAGTGCAGTCCTCACAACTTCCTACCATGACATCCTAACATGCATTTATTTATCAAGAGTCCTAAATTTCCTCTAGGGTTTTAAAGGATTAGAACGTGGAAAAGAAGGTTTCCGTAAGCAAAAGAGGCAGGAAAGTAAGATGTGGGGTAGGGAGAGGTAGCATAAAGGCTTTGGAGAAGGTAAATAGGATTAGGGAATTAGGGTGCCTTAAGCCTGCCTTTCTTGGCTTTGTTATCCACTCTGTGTGAAAATGAGCCAGCTTGTTATGCTTTGATTATGGTAGAAGCAGGGAGTAATTGATTTACTTGTTCACTGAAATTTAAAATCTTGCAAGGGTAGTGTGTGGGAGGTGCTTGCCAACATTTTGATCCAGGGGCAATGTATTTGTGATGCTTTGACAAATTCCATTTCCTTCTTGAGGCCTCTTTTCCCCCATCTTGTTTGTGAGAGTCCATTTGGTCTTTTCTCTCGTCCCCATAAAACACAACTGTTTAGACAGGATATGAAATCAATCAGCAAAATTGTAGCATAAATTTTAGTTACTGTTTGCAAGAGGTGGTTCCACTTGGAGCCTTTTCTTTTACTGTGGGAAGCAATGAAGGGAACTTCCTAGGTCAGAAGGATTCCAGGTATGAATGAGTAGTTAAGGAAGACATTTTTGTGGGGGGTACTGAACCTCCCCAAGTCTCTGAAATTGCTCCATAGATAGCTCATTGCATAATGGATAGCTGACAAAATGAAAAATAAGTAATGCTGTGTGTAATAAAAAAAAACCAATATGGATCTTTTTGTAATAGGCATGGTACAGGTGGTATTGCTCACTCACGTGGACACCTTGGATCTGATTACAAAAGGTGACCTAACAGACATATACAAATGTGTGCCTGTGAAACTCAAGGTAATGGATGATGCTATTTTCAAACATATTTTCTGGGGTATGTCACTATTATTATATATCACTGTGTACAAAAATAAAAAATAAATACCTACTGAGTTTACAAAGAATTAAAACAATTGTTTGGGATAATTCAGACTCCATTCCAAAGTTTTAAAAATTAAATATATATTTATCTTGATATTAACATGGATAATTCCATTCATTACATTTTAATTCAGTTGGATTCAGTTCAGCAAATATTTATAGATTACCTTTAATGATCAAGCCAGTGTGATAGTCGCTAATCAGATCCACAGATAATTAAAACAATTTCTCTACATGAAAAAGCTTATAATTTTATAGGTAGAAGTGAGGGGATGGGGGTTGGATAAGAAAAAGTTGAAAAAAATATGATGTGATTATGATAAAGATCATGAAATGATTCACATAGGGAATGACGGTGTTAAAGGGGATGGGGGGAAGAGTTCATTGCTGGAGTGACCCTGGGAAGTGGCTTTCGAGGAGGAAGAGAAGTTCAAGAAGTGCAGGGATAAAAAGGGGAAGAAACTGAGGCCCTGGGGACAGCATAAGTTAATGAAGGAAAAGGCAACATCACTGGGAGGCATGGAATCATTTGATTGATTGATTGATTGATTGATATTTATTTTTGTCTTTTTTGGAGCCTTACTCCCTGTGGCATATCGAATTTCCTAGGCTAGGGGTCGAATCAGAGCTTCAGCTGCTGGCCTACACCACAGCCACAGCCACAGCCACAGCCACACAGGATCCTTAAGCCACTGAGCAAGGCCAGGGATCAAAACTGCATCCTCATGGATACTGGTTGGGTTTGTTTCCACTTAGCCACAATGGGAACTCTGGAATCATTTAGATTAGTGAAAAGTGGAATCCCTGGAGGGGATGAGAAAGTGAGAAAGTTATCTTTGCATGAAGTGACTTTTATTAATTAGAGGCATTATGGAGAATCACTGCAATTTTTTGAAAGAGTAGTGATAGGACCAGAGTTAAGCTTCACAAAAATTAATTTTGCGACTATGTTGGAGTCGAAAGGAACCTGGAGGTGGGAACACCAGTTGGGAAGATATAATGAGAGCTCGTATTTGTTGAGCATAAGTGTGTGATAGATTTTCCTTTTTTTGCTAAAAACTGAATATTTTGCTTTGACATTTCTATGCACTCTTACTAAGAAATGTGTATCTTAATAAAACAAAAACAAACAATTTCACCATTAAAACAAGAAAGGTATATGTATCAACTTTGCCTATTTTCTCTATTTATCAAAGCTCCTACTTGAACTCTTAGGATTTTAATTTTTTTATTACAATTGATTTACAATGTTCTGTCAATTTCTGCTGTACAGCAAAGTGACCCAATTATACATATATATGTATATATTCTTTTTCTCACATTATCCTCCATCATATTCTATCACAAGTGATTAGATATAGTTCCTGTGCTATACAGCAGGATCCCATTGCTTATCTACTCCAAAAGCACTAGTTTGCATCTGCTAACCCCAGACTCCCAGTCCATTCTATTCCAGCCACAAGTCTGTTCTCCAAGTCCATGAGTTTGTTTCTTTTCTGTAGATAGATTCATTTGTGCCGCATATTAGATTACAGATGTAAGTGATATCATATATCATATGGTGTACTTACAACAACCCTATTAGAAGGGTACTGTCATTACCACATTTGATAGATAAGGGAACAAAACCTCATAGAGTAAAGTACTTGCCAGTTTGCTGACAGTGCTGAGAAGTGACAGACCCTTATTTTGAATCCAGGCAATGTGATTCTATGTGTAAACTAGTCTAAGCATGGATTAATCATCTGCACTAAACTAGTCCAGTAAAATGAGCTTCTCTTGAGAATAAACTTTATTTTCGTCTTTTTGTCTTTTCTAGGGCCACACTCAAGGCATATGGAGGTTCCCAGGCGAGGGGTCTAATCAGAGCTGTAGCCACTGGCCTACGCCAGAGCCACAGAAACATGGGATCTGAGCCACATCTGCAACCTACACCACAGCTCAGGGCAACCACTGAGTGAGGCCAGGGATCGAACCCGCCACCTCATGGTTCCCAGTCGGGTTTGTTAATCACTGAGCCTACAACGGGAACTCTGAGAATAAACTTTAAAAGGAAACTGAAGGAAATTATAGAGTCTAGTATAAGGGAATTGAAATACTTCAATTTCAAAGAAGTCTATATAGAACTATTAGTTACTGTTCTTTTCTAATTCATATTGAATCTATCATGTGTGTTCTAAATGAAAATGAGCAGTGATATTAGAACTTGATTTGTGACGATCTTGAAGAAAACACCTTATAGGGCCAGATTTCTGGCTCCAACACGAAAACTATGGTCAAGCTCCTACTTTTTGTTATTGCTTTCATAATTTATGCTGGCATAAAAATTGTATTTTTCACTGTTTCAAGATTTCTGGGCTTTGATTTCTGTGTTGCAGCTAGAGGAACTTCACAGAGAATTTGGATTTCCTCTTTCTGACATCTTTGCGGTTAGTAATTATTCCTCAGAGTGGGAGCTGGAGCCTGTCAAGGACGTTCTGATCCTCTCTGCACTGAGACAGATGCTGTGGGCTGCAGATGACTTCTTAGAGGACTTGCCTCTTGAGGAGACAAATAGATGTGTTTGATAGTACAGAAGCTCCAAAGAGATCAGCTGAGTGGCTACTTCCGGTTTGGGTATATCCTAGAGGGTCTGCACTACGTCCCCCTCCCCCTCGTCTTGTTTTAAAACAAAAATTGTGAATTGAGCCAGTTGTCATTCCCACTCTCTGAACATGCCAAGCTGTCTCCTTGCCCTCTTCTGTCAAAATGGGCTTTGCTGCTCGGGACCCAGCATGGGATGGGATCAGCAGTGTGTTTCTAACTGGATGCGATCTTTGACTACTGGTCCTTTCCTGGAACCTTATACCTCTACCTCTTTTGACTAGACTTTTCAATGCCTGTCCCTTCTTAGAGTCCCTCTTAATGCAGTGTGGTTCAGTTCTAGGTAGAGGAGGGTGCCTTTTATATTCTGGTCTCTGATTTTGGTGTTATGTGTATTCTCTGCTATCAATCTGTGCATAGTCCACAGTATACTTCCAAGCAAAGATCAGAGATAAGTTTCATTCTAAACTCAAATCCTGTTTCACTTTATGGGAAATCAAATTAGTGTATCCGATCATCTCTAGTACTCTCTCACTGGCAAACTACTGGGAAATTCTCACACTGCCTTTGCTGTCCTGCCTCTGCCATCCTGGTTTTTCCATTCCTTCTCTTCCTCATGGTGCATGCGCTCCTCTCCCAAAGGCAGGGTTGGCTTCGACCTCCAGGAGCCCAATTTTCTTCTTCCTGCTGGCTGCTTTCGCCTAAATAATCCATTAAGAATATTCTGTTTCCTTTTACTCAGAGATCAGAGGAAAAAAATTATCAGGTGTAAGTAAAGAAAACAAACGAACACTTTGCATATTCATATTTTTATCTCATCATAGAAGAGTGAAAATTGAGAAAGGAGAAAATACAGAAAAAAGAGAAGTAGCTGAACCTGAAGGAGGGTATTTTATTTATGTCTGGAATAAAGTTCACATACAAAATCATAATACCTAAAAATAGGAACCCCATGATTTAAAGTCACAACTTGTAAAAACAATCATAATTTCTTTTGAATTTATGTTCTGTGTCTGTCTGTGAAAAATTAAAGTTTCTTTTTATAAGATATAACTTGAGTGTATTCATATGTATGTGTGGTGTGTGTGATTTTGATAAATTTATTTAATTTTTTATTTATTTAGTCTTTTTAGGGCTGCACCCACGGCATATGGAAGTTCCCAGGCTGGGCGTTGAATCAGAGCTGTAGCTGCCGGCCTACACCATAGCCACAACAATGCTGGATCCTTAATCCAATGAGCGAGGCCAGGTCCTCATGGATGCTAGTCAGATTCATTTCCACTGAGCCATGATGGGAACTCTCCGGTAAAGCTTATTTTAATATGACTTGTCAGCCTGTCTTTTGATCTTCAGCAAATTGTCTTAATTTTGCCTTCTTATTTTATTTCTAAAGTGCTTAACTTTATTCTCTTTGGGTCCCAGTTAGTATCATATTCTTTAACCTAAAGCCATTTTAATTATAATATCCAAACATTTCTTTCAGGATGTGGCAATTAATATTAATGAGTTCCAGAGGACTAAAACTGAGAGGACCGTGGTTTTCTTACTGTCAGTTATGACTACTTCGCTTACAGGTGAAAAAACTCAAACCTGAACTACATGAATAAAAAAGAGGACTATAGTAATGGATCAAGTAATCCAACAATAGGAAAGTCTGGGATTGAATTGAACTGGCCTCAGAAGTGGTTGAATCTAGGGATTGGAAAGCTATTCAAAATCTGTTCTCCCCCACACCACTCTCTCTCTCTCTCTCTCTCACACACGCACACACACACACACAGCTTCTTGACTCCTTCTTTCCGCATGTTGTTGTAATTCTCTCAGGCTAGCAATCTTGATAAATCCTACATCTTCTGAGTCCAAGCTTCAGGCTGACATTCATTCAGTCTTGTGACCTGCAAAGAAAGAGGACTTTTCTTTCCTAGTTTTGTTATGACATTCTCTACAAAAGAACTGAAATTGATCTAGCTCAAGATATACACACACCTACCTTCCAAGAATTATTACCTTAACCGGAAGAGCAAGGAAATATGATCAGCCCATCTTAGGTCACAACTGCCCAGGAAGAATGATATTATTATTATTAGAAGAAAATCATGGACATGGCTACTACTGTTGGATTAACTGAGCTGGAGAGGCACCATAATATGTATCTCATAGGTTTGAAAAGTTTTGTATCTAGTTCCTCATTTAGATGAAAAAGTTTGCTAAAAAAATCAATAAATCTAAAATGGTTAACTTTTTAAAAACTTTTTAAACTTTAATAACAAGCTTTTTATTAAAGTACCATATAGCATAAAAAGTGCATGGTTTGAAAGTGCAATACATAGTTAGAAATATTTTGACCAACTTTACAAACCCATGAAACTAGAACTCAGATAAGAAACAGAACACCATGGCATCCTAGAAGTCCCCTTTATGCTCCAGTCTTGCTATCTAAGATATCAACTCTTCTAATTTATTTTATTTTATCTTTTTTTTTTTGTCTTTTTAGTGCAGCACCTTTGGCATAGAGATGTTCCCAGACTAAGGGTCCAGTCAGAGCTGTAGCCGCTGGTTTACACCATAGCCACAACACCAGATCCGAGCTGCCTCTGTGACCTATACCACAGGTCATGGCAACTCTGGATCCTTAACCCAGTGAGCGAGGCCAGGGATTGAACCTTTGTCCTCATGGATACTAGTTAAGATTCGTTTCTACTGAGCCATGATGCGAACTCCCAATCTTCTGATTTCTAATTGTGTAGATTGGTATTGTTTTTTTTTTTTGACCTCTGATATAAATAGTATTATGAAACTGGGCTTTGGTGGAGATAGCTCCCATCACTGAGAGACATCACACAAGTCTGAGACCCAAAATGTCTATTGTCAGTAATGTCAGAGAACTCTTCCAGTAATGATGGTCCAGATCCAGTGATGGATAACATGGAGATGGAATACATGTCTGGGAAAGTGCACTGTATCCATGAGCAGGTTGCAACTCTGCCTTTAGGACAGATAACAGAACCACTAGAAGAATTGTTTCTGTAGCTGAGCAGTGTGAACCTATGATTTTCATCCTAACACTCTATGATTAGACAATTAAAAGGAGTTCCTGTTGTGGCTCAGTGGTTAATAAACCTGACTGGCATCCATGAGGATGTGGGTTCAATCCCTGCCTTCACTCAGCGGGTTAAGGATCAGGTGATTCTGATTCACCCCTAGCCTGGGAACCTCCATGTGCTGCAGATGTGGCCCTAAAAAAAAGAAAAAAGAATACTACTCTAAGGAGAGTTAAATTATGGAAATATGTGGAAATTTTGTGGAAGAATTACAATGGCCCAAATCAACGACCACCATATAAAATCTGGCTGCTGGAATACAAAGGCTGATGTACTGATCTATTCTTTGGCTGTATTTCTGTGGGTACCTAAAATAAACAGGGGTGTTTTCACTCAGGTTATAAATACAGGGTGGAACCATGACACACTCATTTATGGAAATTGCTGATGTGATAATATACTATCCGGATTGGGAATGGGAAAATCATTTCCAAAAGATGACATTGGGGAAGTGTCCTCAAGGGCAAAGAATGGCAAGTAGACCATGTAGACCCTGTACTTGTAGCCCCAGGTGGCTTCAGTTGGGTCTTGACTAGAGGGAGCACATATTAGGCTTTGCTTATCCCTTGGGTGTAGCCATGGCTGAGGGTATTACTCAAGATTTGGAGCAACAGAATGTGAAGAAACTCAATCTCCTATGTTACATTTTATCAAATCACAGTATACATTTCATTGTTGCCTATGTACAAAAATGAACAAAAGATTGCCATTTTAAGCAACTTGGAGGGACCTGGAAATCATCCTGCTAGGTGCAGTCAGTCAAAGACAAATATCATATGAGATCACTAATACGTGGGATCCAATAAAACATGATACAAAGAACTTATTCATAAAACAGGAACAGACTCAAAGATTTCACAACCAAACTTATGGATATCAAAGGGGAAGCATGGTGGAGGGAGGTTAAATTAGGAGGTTGGGGTTAACATATACAGACCACTGTATCTAAATAGATAAGTTACAGGGACCTACTATATAGCACAGGGTAATTACTCAGTACTCTAATAAACTGTATGGGAAAGGAATCTTATAAAGAATGGATATATGCATATATATAACTGACTCACTTTACTAGTATACATGAAACTAAAACTAACACAACATTGTATGTCAACTAAACTCTAATAAAATTTTTAAAAACATGAGAGCTCCTGCTGTGGCACAAATGGGATTGGTAGCATCGCTGTAGTGCTGGGATACAGGTTTGAACACTGACCTGGCATAGGAGATTA
Source organism: Phacochoerus africanus (assembly GCF_016906955.1). Classification (NCBI taxonomy): domain Eukaryota; kingdom Metazoa; phylum Chordata; class Mammalia; order Artiodactyla; family Suidae; genus Phacochoerus; species Phacochoerus africanus. Next base: position 134,192,367 of record NC_062551.1, on the reverse strand, counting down.
AGGATCTGATCCAGTATTGCCACAGTTGTGGTCCAGGAACTCCATATGCTGTGGGGCGGCCAAAAAAGAAAAAAAATTTAAAAATATGCTAAGGAGTTCCCTTTGTGGCTCAGAGGCAATGAAGCTGACTAGCATCCATGGGCATGTGGGTTCGATCCCTGGCCTTGCTCAGTAGGTTGGGGATCTGGCATTGCTGTGAGCTGTGGTGTAGGTTGCAGATGTGGCTTGGATCCCACGTTGCTGTGGCTGTGGTGTAGGCTGGCAGCTACAGCTCCAATTTGACTCCTAGCCTGGGAAACTCGACATACCATGGGTGTGGCCTAAAAAGACACCCCCCCCCAAAAAAAAGTGCTAAAGGATATAACATCATATAGACTTACCAAATTCTATATCACTCACACAGCAGCAGTTTGATAAAGCCCTGGAATTGTTAAATAAAATATTTGTTGATAAAAACTGGTGATGCTAAGGGCATGAAGGATTGACTGGCTTGATTAAGTCAATATAAAGTAGAAAAAACATGAGAAGGGGTGGTTCGTATGAGGATGTAGGTGTAAAGATGAGAGTGATGATGAAATCACACAATTCTCCAATAGAAAATTTCTTTTCTTGGAGTTCCCAGGTTGGCTCAGTGGAAATGAATCTGATTAGTATCCGTGAGGACGCGGGTTCAATCCTTGGTCTCACTCAGTGGGTTAAGGATCTGGCATTGCCATGAGCTGTGGTGTAGGTGGCAGATGTGGCTTGGATCCCTCATTGCTATGGCTGTGGTGTAGGCTGGCTACAGCTCTGACTCTACCTCTAGCCTGGGAACTTCCATATGCCAAGTGTGTGGCCCTAAAAAAACAAACAAAAAATTTTATTTTTCTTTTCTGATATAGAATGCTTTATGAATTTGCCTGTCATCCTTATGCAGAGGCTATGTTAATCTCTGTATCATTCCAATTTTAGTATGTGAGCTGTGGAAGTGAGCATGTAGCAGAAGATTAATTTCATCTTGCCAATTTCAACTGTATGGTGCTCAAGACTACAATGGCATACCCCAGCAGAGGGAGGCATCAATACTCCGGGAGCTACTTCCCTTTCTCTGAATTTGACCAGCATCCTGGTAAGAAAACAGTGGACTTGATAGTGACTCCCCTCATGTGTCCTTCACTGGGACTGTGACGGCAGCTACCCAGCAGCCCTGCCCCGCAGCATATCAGCTCTGGTGACAGCCCTGTGGCTGTAGCCTACCAGCTCCAGCAGCTCTGTGGCTGCAGGAGATCAGCTCTTTTACCCGGTGAGACACCAAGCAAGCACTCGGAGAGGTGGAGAACTCAGGTTTATTACTCCAGCAGGCCCAGAGGAGATTGATCTCTAGAGTCTGAGCCCGGAAGAAGGGTTTTGCAAGGCTTTGATGGGCTACCTCTTCCGGGTCCATGCTTGGCTAGTTGGACCGGGTGACGTCAGGCAAGATAGTCGATGCGGAACCAAATTTACAGAAGCAGATGTGTGGGGAAGTGGTGGTTGGGCTGTTGGCTGGACTTTGCTTAGTCATCATGGCCCGGGTCTCTCCTTTCTACATTTTTATTGGGACATTTTCTCCTACAGGACTGACCATAAGTACTTCCATGTTGACTACAGGTCAGCACTAGAAAGGCTACTTGCCTTTCCTTCTTCCTCGGACTAGACAGAAGGGGAAGCCCTGGTAGAGTTATGCCAGCTGTCTGCTGGTGAGGTAAACAGTATCAGACACACACACCCCCACGGGATCAAATGTAATAAGTAAGTAACAAACGGACCACAAAGGGGAATTGTGGCAGATGGAAAGAAAGCACGTGAACATGTGCAAGGATGCATCACACTTTTCCTGAAAGAGTGTCTCAGAGCTAGAGGAAAACACTCTTAATTCTTTCTCTCAGATATAATGCCAAGAAATTGCTAACTTAGAGAGGAGAGCCTGGATTTTTTTTTCCCTCTGGGAAGAGAATGACACTAAAGCCAAATGATTGTACTGACCTAAAAACTCTGATTTAGTTATTTATTAAAAAGACATTAACTACCCTTGATGGTTAGCATTTCCATTGGAGTCACATTTTGTTGATGACACTGATCCTATTGGTTCTATTGTATCCTGGAGAGAGAGTCTACCTTCAAACTGAGCAGGATATGAAGGATAAAGCTTTGAAATAATGAACTGGAAGATAATTTCCTCCTGGAGCTGAGTATGTGATAGTATTTGGAAATGTGACTCTTAGCTGGCTGTGGGTATGAAGGGAGAAATGCCACCACTGCATTTCCAGTAGATCTGAGCCCCCTTTCCTCTTTTGACTAAACAGATATAAAAGTGGAAGGAACATTTACTAACTAATTTATTAGTGTAGGCACTTCGGAACCCAAACTCGGCTTCTGCAGGACACTGTCAATCTTATATAACAACAAACTAAGAATTAACTATCAGTCTTTCTCTTGTAAATTTAATTTTATTGTAGCTGGAAACAAAGATAAGACTTGGAGTTAGTAACTTGTAAGAAAATGAAAGAGACTTAAAATTGAATTATCAGGTTTCTTCCTTCCTTCCTTCACTTTCTTTCTTCCTCCTCCCTCATTCCCCCCTTTCTTTCTTTCTTTTCTTGTTTAATATACAGTTTTAAAGAAAATACAGCTTTGAATGAGGACATAATGCGTTGGTCTAGGCATGCTGGACCTGTGCAGATTGGCACGCCATTTGCACAAGCATGATATGTCCTCTAAAGAATAAGAGAAAGAAGAACCTCATGGCCAAGTGGTTTATGAGCGGTCGTTAGCAGAATATGCATTAGCAAAGAGAACCAAGGTGCAAACCTAGGGATGCCAGGTTGCTGCAAATAGGCATGCCATTTGCTGAAGCACAGAGGGAATTTTCTGAAATGCTTTGCATAGATAGCTTCCTCAAATGCTAATGATTGTTAAATGCCTAAAGGTCAGAGTAAAAGCTTAACAATCTACAAGCTATGTGACTTTTAAAATAATAAAAGAACTTATAAAATAATTAAAAAACCCCACTATATCCTCCACCTATAGCCCCCTCATCACTTGCATAATCCTAAAGAGCACAATAAAAGCAGTGTGGTTTAAATAAAGAAAATACAGCTTTGGATTCAGGACCATACGGCATCTTAGACTGAAAATCTGAAACAACAAATAGAAACATACTAAATGGCCTGGTCAGGTCTGCCCCCTAGTGGTCAATGCTCTACTATGTAGAGAGGATGCCAAAGGTTGAATTAGGAAGCTTGAATAAAAACTATTGCTATTTCTTAAAAAAAGGTCACAACGAAAAGACTTTAAGCAGTGTACTTTTTGTTAAAGGTTTGAAATAATGAACTGGAAGATAATTTTCTGAGCATGTGAGTATTCGGAAATGCTGTTACATTTTGTTATTCCTGGCATTACATCAGATTTATTATTCATGTATATTTGCATTTTAAGCTACCATTAAAGTATCTGATTTTAGCATGTTTTTCAATCTCTAGAATTGAAATTTGAATGTGTAATGCTTAACACGGTGATCAATGAACGTGTAAAATAGGTACTTTTTTGCCTTTTGCTTTTCATTAATGTTATTCCAATTACATTACTTTTGGATAATGAAGTTTGAACTCAACTATACATGAGATAATTTGTGCAGGCAAATTACACTAGTAGAACAAAAGAAACATTATGCTTCATGTGCCATGTTCCTTCAATTTTAATTTATATTTGATTTAGTATTAGTCTCTATGAACCAAGAGTTTGCAAATTAGTACATTGCTACAAAAACATGACAATGTGCCCTGTTTTCCTGCCAATTCTTCCTTCACAGAGATTTACAAGGAACTCCTTTCAGCTACATGGTGTTACATCCAAACTCTCTTCCCTCATTCTCCTAGGATGGTTTTCCTAACCCAGAGGAATTTGATCGCAAACTATTAAACAAGAGCCCCACGGAGTGACTTTCTTTTCCTATTTTATGCATTGCCCTATCTCCATACCTTTGTTTATACTTTAGGGCAGTTACTTAATTTCTATTTACCTTGTCGTCTTATTTGGCAAATGGGGATATTTACAGTACCTACCTCAGAGAGCTGTTTTGAGGAGTCACTGAGGGTGCATGGAAAGCCTTTTTTGAGAAGTGTCAGAGACACAGTAAGCAGGAAATATATGTCTATTATTATTCATTTTTTTTTCCTTTCCTTGTGTAATATTCCTTCCACTACACCTCTCGACTACCTACCAGTTAGGAATTGATTTCTCTGTCATCTGTGTTCTGCTGACTCCTCGTAGAGGTTGTTCAAGCATTATCACACCATATGTTAATTAGTTAACTATACAGCTGGAAACCTGGCACACTGCTTTTTGTGGGCAGTTCACTTGATACAGTTTCTGCACCAAATAGATGTTTAATAATGTTTTGGGAGATTAAATGAAGTGATTAGAAAATATATGAAGGTTGATGGGATTCATGAAAAGCCAGTTGACAACAACAGAAAAACAACTACAGTTGATCCTTGAACAACACAGGGTCCACAGATACACATACCTTTTCCAATAAATGTATCAAAAAATTTTTGGAGATTGGCACCAATATGAAAAAAAAAAAACTTGCAGACAAACCACATAGTCTAGAAATATTAAAAAAATGCTGAAAAAGTACATCATAAATACATAAATATATATAGATACTGGTCTATTTTATCATTTATGACCACAAAATATGCACAAATCTATTATTACAAAGTTACAGATTATCAAAATATATACATACACACACAGGCCTTATGTGGAGGCATTCACAGCTGAGAGAAATGTAAACGAATGTAAAGATGCAGTGTTAAATCATAACCGCACAAAATTCACTGCAGAACGTACTGTGCTAACTTCATAGCCACCTCCTGTTGCTATTGCAGTGAGCTTAAGCGTTGTGAGACTCTCTTTAAAACCCCAAGTGATGCTAATCAACTCTGAATGTGCAGCTCCTCTCTCCAGTCAATTGCGTATCACAGTAAAAAGTGATCTGTCCCAGATTTTCATCAAGTGTAGCAGAATACCATAAACCTTGAGTAACACCATGGGACCCATGCCAAATGTCACTAGCGAGGCTGGAAGTGCTCCCAAGAAGCAGAGAAAAGTCACGACATTACAAGAAAAAGTGGAATTGCTTGATAGGTACCTTAGATTGAGGTTTGCAGCTGCTGTTGCTTGCCATTTCAAGATAAATGAATCTAGTGTGAGGACCATTGAAATAAAAAGAAAAGGAAATTCATGAAGCCATGACTGTAGCCATATAGGCAGGCAGGAAAACCTTGCCCTTTTTGCAAAATACCGTTTTTATCTTGTATTGAAAATGCAGCTTTTATGTGGGTGCAGGCATATCTACAGACGCCAATATGATTTGGAAAAAAGCAAAGTCATTATAGGACAACCGAAAGCAAAAGGAAGGTGAAGGATCTAAAGTTGGAGAATTTAATGCCAGAAAAGGATGGTTTGATAATTTTATTTTATTTTTATTTATTATTGTTACTGTTATTTTATTTATTTTATTTATTTATTTTTCTTTTTAGGGCCTCACCCGCAGCATATGGAAATTCCCAGGCTAGGGGTCAAATTGGAGCTACAGCTGCTGGCTTACACCACAGCCACAGCCGCAGCCACAGCAACGTCAGATCTGAGCCAAATCTGCAACCTACACCACAGCTCATGGCAAGGCCAGTTCCTTAACCCACTGAGCGAGGCCAGGGATCGAACCTGCATCCTCAGGGATCCTTGTCGAGTTCATCAGGGATCCTAGTCAGGTTCATCAGCACCGAGCCATGTTGGGAACTCCTGATGGTTTGATAGTTTTCTAAAGAGGTTTGGCTTTTAAAAATGTCAAGATACCAGGAGAGGCAGCTTCTGCTGACCAAGAGGTGGCAGACGAGTTCCCAGATGCCATTAAGATGATCATTGGTGAAAAAGGATATCTTTTTCCACATCTAAGATTTTTTTTAATGCGGATGAAAGTGCCCTATTCTGGAAAGAAATGCCACAAAGACATTCATTAGTAAGGAAGGGAAGCGAGGACCAGGATTTAAGGCATCATGCAGTAAACTTAATACATGCACCTGGTGTATATGTTGAGTGTCTTCGTGTGAAAACCTAGTAACTGTACTGCAAGAACCATAGGAGACATTTTTGTTTCATCACCATCAAAGTATTTATTCATCATATAGAATGTCATTCAGAAGATTTGAATTGAGGTGGATATCTTATTTTACATAAGATATGGAAGGTATAAGGTGAGTGATATTTAACAGCAAATTATTGTGTTAGTTTTCTTACTGTTTAATAACTTTGCTTTTAAAGAATTACATTACTCTACCGTATGTCTCTCATAATAGGAGGAACTGTGTGTCAGCCTATCATCACCGGTAGGTGATTTCTAAAAATATGTAACAATGTTTCTAATATGAATAATTATGAATATGACTGTGGTATTGTAAGCCATACAATTTTATAATGATTCATTCATTAGGGTACAGGCTAGGCTACCACAAAGCAATTGTATGAATCACACTAGGCCACCAGAAAGCAATCATATTGCTGCTTCTTCGTTATCAATGCATGAATCATTATACTTATAAATAAATATGAATTTTTGCACATTCTCTTTTCATTTGGAAGTCTGGTGTTAGTAATATGTAGAACACCTATAGTATTTTGTATCCTATAAGACAATGTTGATGTCCATACCACAGAGGATTCATCTTATAAGCAGTGTAAACTGACTGTGTTGATAAATAAACTTATGATTCTCCTAATAAACTTTTTTTTTTTTGTCTTTTTGCCATTTCTTGGGCCGCTCCCGCGGCATATGGAGGTTCCCAGGCTAGGGGTCTAATCAGAGCTGCAGCCACTGGCCTACACCAGAGCCACAGCAACACGGGATCCGAGCTGCGTCTGCAACCTACACCACAGCTCACGGCAATGCCGGATGGTCAACCCACTGAGCAAGGGCAGAGACCGAACCCGCAACCTCATGTTTCCTAGTCGGATTTGTTAACCACTGCGCCACGAAGGGAACTCCTAATAAACTTTTCTTTGATCTAGCTTTCTTTATTGTGTGAATACAGCATATAAAACATATACAAAATATGTGTTAATTGACTCTTTATGTTATTGATAAGATTTCTGGCAAACCGTAGGCTATTAGTAGTTAAGATTTGGGGGAGGGAAAAGTTGTACTGGAATTCTTGACTGTGGAGGGTTCAGCACCCCAACCCCTGCATTGTTGAAGGGTCAATTGTATTTTTAAATGTAGAGGACTAAGGCAGAAAAAGGCCCGAAAGGTGGAGCTGAAGTCATTACTCTTTTTATTAGTCAGTCTTCATGGCCACCTGTACCCATCAGGCTCATGGCAGAAAATAGAAGCAACTCTGGGTCTTTTAAACAAAGTGAGAGAAAAGCTAAGAAGTCAAATGAAGGATGGAGAAAGAAGCCATAGCTTAGCCATGTAGAGGAGCCAAATCTTTATCTCTACCAATCTTAGGCTTTCAGTGGGCATTCTTTAATAAAAAGGCAGAGAAATAATTGTTTTTTTTTTTATATATGTAGCGCACATCACAGAGGAGAAACCTCAAGAGAAAGTCCTCAAAGCCTTGGCTTAGAACTCCAGTTTGTATAGCATCATCAACAAAGAACAATACATGTGTAGAGAAATGGCAGGGTAGAGGCAAACAGTTTTAGGCTTCCAAGGTTGAGAGACTGTGGGAAGGTAAATAGTTGGGATGGTCTAATAAAGTGAGTTTTGTCTGCAGGTTGCTCGGGTGCTGTCCCTGGACTGATAAGAGTCTCTCTACAATAAAGGGATAATTGATATCTTGCCTCGAGGTAGAAAAGGTTAGGGTGAGAGAACTTCTCCTGCTTTTCCTGCTTCTTAGTTGTCTTCAGCTCAATATATATATATTTTTTTTGTCAAGGAGGCACATTTTGGGGGTGATATATTCTGATTTCTGCCAACTAAAAGAGGAAGCTGCTGCCACCCTTCCGTCAGAGAGGACAGCATGCTGAGATGGTGTTACCAGAGCTAAGAAGCTAAAAAACTCTTTGGAGGAAACTCCATAGGGGGCCTTCCTGGTGAGAAGTGACACTGAATAAGGTGGGACTGTCCCATGCAAGCCAGAGCCACGAAGATATAGAAGATATAATTGATGGCAGAGGGCATGACCAAAAGTGAGAGAGGAGCAGACAGACCCCAATCTCCCCCACTGCCCTCTACTCTCTAATGGTAGAGCCAAACCCAGCCATAAATTAGCTGAGGTGGGTGGAACCTGGAAAAAGAAGTCTGCAGGGCAGGCTTTTTTCTATGACGTGGAATGGAATTGGATATGAGTCTGAGGAAGAGGTCTGGAGGCTGCAGTGCAGCTGATCATCCTATAACTTTTCTTCCCACAACTTAGATTCCAACCTCTGGTCTTCTGTCCCTTCCTGAACACAGGATAAATCCTCATGCCCTTACTACTGCTGCAGCACAGATCACAATCTCTATGCTTTTTTCCTATTAGAAGTTAACCAATTGCTCAAAACCCAATTGGAATGCCACACCATTTAAAAACTTTGCTCACACTATCAGTTAAGTAAAGTACTCCAGTGGTACTTGACAGTATTTGATTATGCTTCTCTTGTAGCAGTAGTGTTTGCTTTACAGTATATGATTTATGTATAGGTCCCTTTTTTCTTAATATTAAAAACATATTTGGCTATTGCTTGACTAAACCCCCGCACAGGTTCAACACTTTCCATGATGCCAAAATTAACATGGACTCTGAGGTGTGATGGGATTACCTGAGTAGGCTGCCTCCACTCACAGCCAGGGACCATGGCACATAGTATCTTTCTCTGGGTACCTGGAAGGGCTTCTGTGAACTCAGAGATGGTAGGAAAAGAAATTTCTCCCTGAGGCATGGGGAGGTTGAAGATACAATGGATGTCAGGATTTTGCCCTCACTCTTTCTGAAGGATTCACCATCACTGGCATGCATCTAATTTATTTAGAAAAAAAGTGCATTGAATTTCTTTTTAAAAGATAGCTTGCTTCTTTTAAATACAGACCTTTCTATCTCTTTTTGCCAGGCAAGGCTGCAGAGTGAGGATATTATGGCCAATATGCTTTTTTTTTTCACCAGTGGGTATGATTTATTAACAGAGAAGTTAATACCCACACTTTCTGTAGCTTCAAACCACGCATGTCCCAGAACATCAAAATACCAAATTCCCAGCATTCTGGAGGAAAAGCTCCACCAGTTTAACAACCTTCTTTATTGAGCATCCATGTGTGATGAACTGTGCAAGTGTCTTAGGAAGGTCATTCTGCACTAAGTTTGGTCACGATGACAGCTGGGGTGATGGGGAAGTTCCTTTCAGGGATGTGTGTGGACTGATGGTATCGAGGGCCCAGCTTGGTTTAAAATGACACAGGCTAACTGCATCACAGCAGTGCCAAGGGTGTGCCTTTCTACATATAGTCCTTAGTCTCATTCACCTAACATCTCAATATTGAGAAACTTGCAACTATTCTGTGGTCTCCACAAACTTGAGATGATCCTCAAGAGTCTCAGACTATGGGTTTTTGAGACTCCTTTGATGTTCTAATTTTTTTCCTTTTCCAGGCCTACTGTGGTTTTAAAACACTTAGCATTCATCTGGGCTACATTTTCTATGCATTCCATATGTGTAGAAAATATGCTTATCCTGAAAATCATGTAAATCATAAGTTATAAGAATGGGCTCCTATTTGTATTCGAGAAAACTGATTCCTTCCAATCTTCATGATTATTATTCATGAGAATCTCCACTATGTCGGGTATTTGTTTCGGATTCTAGAGTTTGAGGGATGCGGTATTGAAATGGGACTCTGGAAGCATAGAGTCAATCTTCTACTCTGTTGTTAAGTAGCTCTGAGATTTGAGGTTAATTTGTTTACTTTTGTGTGATTTAAGATTTTTATTTATGAAGGTAGGAGCTAGGACTTCACAAGATTCATTCTAAGCTCTTTTCCAGGTCTGAATTCTATGATCTTATAAGTATAAAAGCCCTGATGTGCATATTTTCATATAGGAGACAGACAGTTAAAATTCTATAAAGTATATCCTTCTAATCTGTGAGGTTCTACAAGATGTAACTTGCTTTTGAGGATATCTTCACTGGGGTGGGGGTGGGGGGCAGAAAGACTTAAAGTCACTGGTATTTCTGTAAGTTACAAATTATCTTTCTGTGACTTTCATCTCACCTTTTCATAGTTTTCTATTCAAAACAAGTTTTATCACCATTTGCAGCCAAGTCGAATCAAAATAGTATATAAAAATCAATCCATGTTTATTCTGTTTTCATACATCATTTAAAATTACCAAACGATGCACCAAATATTTGTAATTGGTTCCAGTTTGTCATCTGTGGGCTCAAATGACAACACTCTCTGTCCATAGAAGCGAGAATATCCTTTCATTACTTCAGCCAGGCTAAGTCCATGACCAAGGAGAGACAAGTTCATAACTGGCAGTGAGATCTGAGAGGGGAATAACAGTGCTTGCAGAGAATGAGGAAAAGGAAGAGCAGAGGGAGAAAGAACTGGGGTAAACAGAACAGGACTACACTGAGAGAGAGCAAACTTACAGAGGCCCTGGGAGCTTCCACAGCGATTGTTGATCAGGATGATAGCTAGGTGGCTCTGCTCAGCTACTTATTTCATGTTTTCTCTTTTTGGCTGTTAGTCACAAAATGACTTGGTTGTATTAGAGCTAGTATAAATCATAAAACTGTAAAAAATTAACTATGTTTTTTTTTCCCTGCACAAAATTTATTATTGTTGAGTTCCCTTAATACCAGCTATTATAAATATATTACAGAAATTTAGACTAATATGGAGGATTAGGAGACAAAGACTCATGAAGGCTAATTGTAACCCATCCACAGTTTTGAATCATTTATTAATTTATGTGACATTTTGGGGTAATCAAACCCCCTTGCTAAAATTAAGGATAAGGTAAGCCATCAATGCACAGTAAAATTAAGTTGGGGATTTCTGAGGGAAAACATTGTTTACTTCGTTCTTCCCAGGTGCCCACAAAAAAGTACCTGGATATGCAAACAGGTGGAGAAGCAGGTGGGGTCCTGGCTGTATAAGTAACCAACAGAAACTGTCTCTGAGTCTGTCCTAAAAATGGCTCATTAAGAGGGGTTCCACCTAGGCTCCAATGGATGACTCACTGTTCTAATATGGTAATTTTTTTTTATGGGGGCAGTGAAAATGAATCAGAAAAGGCACTCACACTTCAATGCTCAATTGATTTCCAATCAAAGTTCCAAAATTATTTAATGGGAAAAGACAGGCTTTTAAAAAACAGTGCTGGAACAAACAGATAAAAGCTCCTTATCTGTAACTCTAACCCTTACCTCACCCTATATGCAAAAATGATAAAATTTACCACTGAATCCTTCTGGGTCTGGAACCTTCTTTGTAGTAAGGATTTTGATGATAAATTCCAATTGTATAATTGCTATAGGGCTATTTATGTTTTCTATTTCATTTTGGCTATCTTTTCATAATTCATATCTTTCAAGCACATTGTTCATATGCCAAGTTTATTGGCATAATGCAGTTCATAATGTTTCCCTAATCTTTTAAAGTGAAAATAAGAATTACCGTGATGTGTTTCTTTTTTGATTTTTCTTTTCTTTTTGATGAGTCTAGCTAGATTATAATCAATTATATCCATTTAATTAATCATTACAAATAATAAGCTTTGGATCCACTGATACTCTCTATTTCTTTTCTATTTTCTATTTAATTGATTTGTGCTCTTATCTTTTGTTATTTTTTCCTTTTACTTTAAGGTTTGTTTATGTTACTTTTCGTTGCTAAGTATGACTAGGTTTTTTTTAAATCACTTTCATTAATTATTTTAAAAATAGCTTTTGGTTTTATTGATCTTATCTATTTTATTTTTGTGTTCTATTTCACTGATTTCTGTTTTTATCTTTATGATTTCTTTCCTTTTACTTCACTATGTATGCACCTATTCCTCTATTAGGCTATTGTCTGGTCTCTTCCATCTATGAAAGTAATACTTGTTTTTGTTGAATCTGTGTCAAGTTAATAGCTCTTGTATAGGGTTCATTAAGAATCTCTAGAATTTCTGTGAATCAAAACACTGCACTGCCTATGACTACCTTACAGCAAGGCCTGCTTTTAAGAAATAACTAACCACATATTGAAGTTTTCTACTTCCACAATTTGGGAAATAAACATTATGTGGTTACTGAGAAGCAGAAAGCAATAGCGAGGAGAGAAAGAGTTAATTCATTTCTGAATATTTTGTGTTGAAGGTCAATATCTGAATGAAAACATGATAAAAGAGAGAATTGAGAGTATCCAATGGCAATTCAGCCATGAGTAGTCACCACAGATTTATAATGTCTCAATGGCATTTCACTGTCTAAAGATGTCCTTGGGACAAAGTTCTGTTTTTATGCAGGTCATAGTTTGGACTCCTTTGTGGCACAAAACTACATTATCTCTGCTATTCTAAAGTGCATTACTTGGGCCCTCAGTAAGAATATTCTCTATGCTATAAAGACCTCTCCCAGGATTTTCAGCCTCAGGTCACTTTTTGTTGGAATGAAGTGGACAGCTTTATCACTTGGTAATCCTAGTAGAAAAAGAGTTGAGACCAGTATTTACTTTAAAAAGGGAGAGAAAAATAGTTCTACCTCTGGCTTTAAGAGAATATCTCACATCAGAACAAACTTCTTGCCTGGAAACAAACAATAAAAACTGGATACAACAAAAATAAAGAATCAATAAATAAAAACAGCTATTTAAAGGCACTGGAGAGAAACTAAGACAACCAAAAATAAGGAAAGATACACCAGGGTAAGCTGTTCTTCTTCTTTATATTTTTTATTATTATTTTTTTTGTCTTTTTGCCTTTTCTATGGCTGCTCCCATGGCATATGGAGGTTCCCAGGCTAGGAGTCTAATCGGAGCTGCAGCCACCAACCTACACCAGAGCCACAGCAACGCAGGATCTGAGCCGGGTCTGCAACCTACACCACAGGTCCACAGGCAACACCAGATCCTTAACCCACTGGGCAAGGGCAGGGATCGAACCCACAACCTCATGGTTCCTAGTCGGATTCGTTAACCACTGAGCCACGACAGGAACTCTGCAGGGTAAGCTGTTCTTTCTCTGTATCTTTTACCCCTTGAGGCACTTGATGATTAACAGTTTTGAGGGTCAAAAGCTAAACAAAAGCAGAGGCTTAAATCTTGCATCTGCCTAAAGATATAAAATAGGAGTTCAGAGATACCAAGGACCTTACCACTTTGTGGGCAACGTCCTAAAGAAAATGGAAACATGGAGAATGAACCCACCTACCTGCTGGGCTTTTGCCCTCATATGATAAAATACAATGAAGAAGGAATCTACTTTGAAGAAATTTCGCTTGTTTCTTTTGGTATATACCTGGAGCTTTTCAACTCTTTGCTTGGACCTAGACTCCACAGACCACCAGAAGCTGTGTAGGGGAAATACCTATTACAAGCCTTTCATCGTGTGTGTGTGCCCGTGTGTGTGTGTGTGTGTGTGTGTGTGTGTGTAGTTCAAGTTGAACTAACACACCCTGAAAACAGCAATAGAGGGACCTCAAGATTCTTGAGACCAGTGTATGATGATAAGCGGACTAAACGTATGAGGAAGAAAGAGCAATCGGTTTTTTTTTTTTTTTTTTTTTTGCTATTTCTTGGGCTGCTCTTGCGGCATATGGAGGTTCCCAGGCTAGGGGTCAAATAGGAGCTATAGCCGCCAGTCTACGCCAGAGCCACAGCAACACGGGATCCAAACCACGTCTGCAACCTACACCACAGCTCACTGCAACGCCGGATCATTAACCCACTGAGCAAGGGCAGGGATCGAACCCACAACCTCATGGTTCCTAGTCGGATTCGTCAACCACTGTGCCACGACGGGAACTCCAGCAATAGGTTTTGCGAGTGAGAGGCTGGCTGCACTGGTTCTCATGTTTTTCTTGGAAGCCCACTCATTGGTGTCTAGGGCAGCAGAGTTCACCATGGACTTCGTAGCCCCTCACCTCTCTTTCACCAATTTTGACCCTAAGTTAGGAATCAACAACATTTTCCTGCAGAGGCCAGTTAGTAAATATTTTCAGCTTAATGGACCATGTAGTCTCTGTTTCAGCTACTGAACTCTACTGTTGTATTTTAAAAGCAGCCAAAGACAAAAAGTAAATGAATGGGACTGGCTGTGTTCCAATATCATGTTATTTATGGACACTGAAATTTAAATTTCATAAAGTTTTCATGCATCATGAAATATTATTTTTCTTTTGATATTTTCTTCCATCATTTAAAATGTGAAAAACATTCTTCATACAGGCTGTCCAAGAACAGTGGTGGGTAGATTTGGCCCGTGGCTATTGTTTTCCTATCCCTGCCTTGGGACTTCAAGTCTGCCCTGATATTTAAGATCCTCAGGAAATTCCATATTCTTTCCTTGTAACAACAGCATTACGGTCACATAGGATTTGGGGGAAATATTCTGAGGACAATCTGTTCCTGGAATCAATTTCAGCCCCTTAATAGCCACACCATCAAGGAAGAGAAGACGGTTTGTCAGTTTCGTGGCTATTCTCAGTGTTTGCTCCAGGAATAACTTGCTTGAATTCTCTCCTTCTTCAAGTACCAGACACTAAACATGAATAAGAAATGATTCCGTGTGATGCACTGTTCTGTCAAGTAGGGAATGTAGAAAGAGACAGGGGTTTTTGGTTGTTGCTGAAATTTTGCAACTAGGTAGGAAATGACATCTGTTTATGAACAAGTGTAAAACTTGACTAGATTCTGCCACATGTTCGGGGGACCATCAGTAATGAAGCAAGTGACTGGTGGTCTGGCTGAAAGAGCATTGCAAATATTGACATTTATCCTTTCTTTATGAGTTGAGCCAGAAAATCATCTGATAAATGAGGAAATTAAAATAGAAAGACAGGGGAAATTATAAGATAATATGGGCATTTGATAATACGCATCCAACTGCGAGATTGTTATAGTTCAGAAATTTACACTAAAGTTTAAAAAAACCAAAACCCTAGAAATCCATCCCCAGGATTTTTATCATGTTTATGCAAATGTTTTAAATTCCAATGGGAAAGTGTTACAAATGCCTTTTAGATGTATCTAAGGACACTCATTTCAAGGCATGTTTCCAGCTTTGGAAAAGGAAAGTCAAAGCTGATGTTCATAGCACGTTTGGGATATGGCTTCTTAATCCTACCTTAAACTGCATTCTGTTTTTCCTCTGAAAGAGAACTTCTAACAAAGAGTTTCTCTAACAAAGAAAAAGCTAAAGAGGAAACAGACCAGTAGGGGGGCAAAACATTGCTTCAGAGAAGATACATTTCACAAGAAATGGACTATTTGAGTGGAAAGACTCACTACTGGCTTCCAAATTACCTGTAAAGTTGTCTAAGCCAAAGCGAACATTTCGGAAAGGCTATTAATTGAAAGGACCAGTAGATGGCATCAATAAGTCAGGATAGACTCAGAAGCTAAATGAAAGAAAAAGGACAAATCAGCAGCTTCTTACTTTCACATCGAACCCTTCGGTCTAAGCTTGTCCTAGGTGCCTCTCTGATCCCATTTGGCACTCTGAGCAATGACTTCAACTTGAGTTCACACTCAGGAAGGGTCAATGAGCACATCATGAGGGACCTAGGACCAAAAACTCCATGAAGTGACGTCATCAGAAGAATTATTATTTACCATCACTGTTTTCCTACTTGCACCCCCAAGCTCACTTTTCTTTCTTCCTACATTTTCTTTCTCTTCCTTCCTTCCTTCTTCCCTCCCTCCCTCCCTTCCTCCCTTTTTCCTTTTCTCCATCCTGTTTTCTGTACCTCAGACGCAAACATCTGAACAACTTACACTCTGTTCACCTTCATCACAGGTGAAAAATCCTTCACGTGTTTTTTAAAAAATTTCCTCTATTTTTCCTGGACCTCCAAATCTTCCTCCCCATGTGTACTGACACACAGGTATCTGGCATTTGCCCTTGACAGTGTATGTGCACTTGTAAAACACTTAGTATTTTGTGCATGTCTATATTTTAAATTGTTTTGAGTAGTATTACATGTCGACGTTTATTTCTTTTTTTCACTTGGCACTATGTTTTGAAGAACTGTTCACGTTGCTGTTACTTCTGTTATGTATCCTTGTTCCATAGTCTATACCTGCTGTATTTTAATTGGCCATTCATTTAGTGATGCACGAAACGAGAACCCGGGTTATTTGGAGGTAAACTTCTATTTTTCTTTTTCCCTTTCTTAGAGACCGATCAGATTTTAGAACAAATATATTTTGTAAAACGGCTTCTAAAATGTGATAAACAGTGAATAAGACTGAGAAAACAAGGTTTTTGTTGGAAAAGTATTCTCATTACTCTGTTAGCATTCAGCTCTATTCCTTTAAGGCTTCTCCAGGGGCTTTCTGATTCTCATTAATACTAACTTACATTTTTACCAAGTATGCATATAAAAACCAAAGAGATATTTACATTCATTCTACTCTTAGATTTATTTTCTCTTGTTTCAACAATGTATTTTGAAGAGAGAACACAGATGGGAATGTTACAAAATTAAAATAATTGGTTAGAATTTTATGACCAGCATCACAGCTATCTCTCATCTTACTCCCCTCTACATTTAGAATGATTTTTAAGGGAAAATGCATATGTACTCTGCAGCATTAAACACAGGTAAGGTATCTGTGCCAGACAGATAGGCAATGTGGTGCAGTGAAAAAACCACAGTCTTTGGTATATACCAGGAGTGGCAAACTTTTTCTGTAAAGGCTGCTGGCAAACCTCCTCCAAACACAAACTCCTCCAAATTGTGTTGAAGCCCTAACTCTCCACATGACCATAAGGGAGGTAGGACATATAAGGAGGTACTTAAAATTAAATCAGGGCATAAAAGTGGCACCCTGATTCTCTAAAACTGGAGATTTTAAAAGAAGCGGAATAGAGAGCAAGTGAGGTCCTCACCTCTCTACCACGTGAAGACCCCGCAGGAAATCAGTCTTCTGAAAGCCAGGAAGAGGGCCTCCAGCAGAACCTGAACTACTGGTACCCTGCTCCCAGACTTCCAGCCGCCAACACTATGAGAAAATAAATGTCTGTTGTTTGAGCCACTCAGTCTATGACATTTTGTTATGGCAGCCCGAGCTGACTAATGCAAAGGCACAGATAATAAATATTTTAGGCTTGTGCGCCAGGACCAGCATTACAAGGCTTATTCTGGAATGTCTAAGAAGGTGACAGTTGGCTGAGAAATCAATCATGAGCTGGATCCAATTATGCAAAACTCAAGGTGTTCCTGGCAGAGTAAACAGGAAGTGCAAAGTCCTCAAGGTGGTAGAGGAGGCATCCAGCTTGGGGGTGGGTAAATGGAGGGAGCTCAGGAAAACAATAGGACCAGTGTATCTGGTTTAGAGTCTGGTGTGAGAATGTGAGACACATGAAAAAAAAAAAAAAAAAGGATAATGAGGAGGGTGATGTCATGGTGAGAACTTGAACTTGGACAGGAATCTGGATTTTATCCTAAGGGTTGTAGGAAGATTTTGGAGTGTGTGTGTGTGTGTGTTTAACTCTATTTCTCTGGAGCACTCTAAGTTCTGAAAGTAACTTAATCTGATTAATGTTTTTTAAAAAAATCACTTTGGCTACTCAATGGACTGGAATTTGAGGGCATAGTCAGTAGGCAATTATAGACCTGGAATATCGATACTGGAAAGCGTGGATAGACTTCAGACTTTATTTAGATGCTGAATCATCAGAATTTGTTGATTGGTTATGAATAGAAAGCAAGAGAAAAACAGAATAAGCATTTTTTTTTTTTGGTTTCAGTAACAATGAGAGGGGTGGGGCTATACACTCAGAAGAGAGAAATAAAGAAGGAATGGCATTTTTTTTGAGGGATGGGAGGCAAGTATTTATTTTGGGAAGGTTGCATGTAAGATGCTTATTAGAAATGCATGGGATTATTGAGAAGGAAGTTATTCGTACAAGCCCACATCTCAGTAGAGAATGTGGGTTGGTGCGTTGTCTTCAGCAAAAGATGGAAAACAAAACAAAACAAAACCCTGAGACTAAGTGGAAGCCCCTCAGGTGAGTAAAGAAAAGAGAAGGTCTAGGCTTGAGTCTTGGGGCATTTAAATACTGAGAAGAGGAGGAAGACATCAAAGGCACCACAAAGGAGCTTCCAGGGAGGTAGGAAGACCACTTACCTCAGAATAGCTGTCATTTTGGAAAGAAGATCAGAGAGGATCTCAAGAATGAAAAAGAGGCCAATAGTTTTGGATGCTGAGGAGAAGTTGTGAGAAATGAGGATAGCGGGACCACTGGATTTGGCAACGGAGGTGGTCTGTGGAACAGACAGCTGTTTCTCTAGGTAAAGAGAGTAGAAGCCCTAAATGGACAGTGTTAAGAAGAGAGTGAAGCTATGGATGTGGAGGTTAAGAAGGAAAAAAGGATGGGCCCTGGCTTGTAAGACCTGAGACAAACTAATCTCTACTATATACTAAATGAACCGTCTGGGAAAAAGTCACTTAATTTTTTTGAATTTCATTTTGCTTCTCCGTACATTGGGGATAAAATGCCACACACGAGCATAGTTATGGGGATTCAATGAAACAATGTTGGCAAAGTCCATGAGGCACATAGTAGACACAAGCATTGTTTGCTTTTCTCTCTCCCATTCTATTCCCTTGATCCACTCCTTTTGCAGAGAATGCACATTTCCAGTGTAAGGATCCACAGGTGGCCTTTGCAAGGGCCAGGAAACTGGGCTTGTGAGTAAAGAAACTGCAAAAAAAAGACTTTACTGCTCTACTTTCTCACCTGTGTAATAAGTATAAATGTCTATACCTTGGTCTCTGAGGGCCACCCACCTGGGAGAGCAGGATATTTGCAACATATCCTGACAGCTCACCTTGGGATCTATCAGAAAGTTCTGCCTTAAGGTTGCTCCACTTCTAAGATGTACATTCTTCTAGACTGTGTGTTACATGAGAACATGTATAAGCCAAGGATAATGTACTGTCACCCAGAAAAGCAAGAATGGCATTGGCAAGTGGGAATTTGACAAGCTCTAGGAGCCTTGTAGTGAGTTGCTAGTTAATTGCATTGCACATGCACTTACCCCCATAATAGAAAAATGGGTTGAGAGGAACCAGTGAATGGCTTTCCCTAAGTCTTCTTCCCTTGTGCTGCTTCCTCGGAAGATCCTGAGGGTCACACCAATGACACCATCAGAAGAAAGTGAATTATTCCAGTTGAGGGGCCTGCTGCATTCAATTTACCTTCTTTTAAGCATGTTTCCTCCACTTTCTCGCCTTCCCCACCCCTGCACCTGTCACCAGGAAAAAAAAATATATTATCTTTAAGCTTCATAATTAAAAAATGCTTTGCTAATTAAAATATTTGTTTGTGTAATAACAGTAATAATAATAATAATAACTAATGACATCCAGCCTGATGAGTTGTATATCACGTTTCAGCCAAGTAGAACTCAAAACAGCTGAGCTAGTAAATCCTGATAACTGATAATGGAAAAGACTGCTCAGCCTTAACTCTAGTGATGCTACCAGTAGTGCTATAATTATAATTTCCTCTTTCGTTAAGGACTATAACTTACCATTGATTTTTATGTAAAATCCCATTGACTTCAATAGGAATTCCTAATGGAAATAGAAAATCTAGCTTATGTTATTTCCTCGATTGTTTCTCAAACTTTCATTCTTATAGTAGCATTGGATGCCTTAGCACACACATTTTCACCTCTTCTTTATATGTTATTTTCTGTTAGAAAACATACATAAACTTTCTCGAATTCTTAGGAAGACTTCTTACTTTTGAAAAAAGTCAGCGTAAAATCATATTCCCAAGAGAGTTATAACACGTCATGTCTGTTTGAAGATAGATTGAAGTTGAAGAGAACAATCTTCACACAATCTATGGAATTTCCCCTCCCACATTTCAGGACATATTTTGCCCTACTTTACTATTGTTTTTGTTTATTTGTGCATATGTCTGTGTGTCCATATGTGTGAAGTCTGAACTTTCTGTTTCATATTTACGTGAGATAGGAGACATGTTTGAAGGGAGGCAGATTTCCTTTTCCTCTCAACTACCCACTCACCATTCCAGAAAGCCATCTTTCTACACCCCACCTCCTGGATCCTCTTAAGAATCACACACTCTTGTGCCTAAGATGCCTTCTATTGCATGGGCACAACAACAAGCATGGTGCCAAAATACCATAGCGACTATCATGCTTTTGGTCCATTTCATTTGTCATCAAAGCAGTAGAGCTGAATAATGGTAAGTTATTAAATGCCTTGTTAGTAGTCCTTATTTCCTTATATCCTCGCCTCCCTTTCTTTTCTCTTTACCTTTTTTCTCTTTTCTTTCGGCTTCACCTGCAGCATGCGGAAGTTCCCAGCCTAGGGATGGAACCTGCACCATAGCAGTGACAATGCTGGATCTTTAACCAGCTAAGCCATCAAGGAACTCTTCTTTTTTTTCTTTTCTTTTTCCCCGTCTCTTTCCTCCCTCCCTTCCTTCCTCCTTCCCCCCGCCTCCCTTCTCTCTCTTTACCTCTCCCCTTAGTAAGGGCTTGGTGCTCAGGACTGAGAGGATTGGACACTCTTGTTAAAGCAAAGTATGCGTAAGTCTCACGGTGGGAGGAAGCACCCTGTCTTTAGTTCTTACTGGGCATCACATAAGAAGATCCTGGGGATTGCAGTTGGCTGTGGATTCTGCCTTTAAGTGTGGAGCTGGCTCCAGGCCCATGCATGGTTTGAGGACAAATAAAACCTGGTTCTCTCTTGCTTATGATTTTCTAAAGCAAAGCGTGTCCCTGCAGTCCAGGGAAAGGTGGCTTTATGAGCATGCCTCAGTCTGTGTGTGCATAGAGTTCAGCTCTACCACTGTCTCAACAGGTGGATGTGGACAAGATACGCAACCACTCTGGGCAAGGTTACTATCATTACAAGCTAAGAGTTAAGAGTCAAGTGACATTGAAGAGTTCTGGAGTTTCCATCGTGGCTCAGGGGTAACAAATCTGATTAGTAACGATGGCTAACATGGATCTCATTTATTATTCCCACTCTGATTTGCCAAGAAGACAGTTTAGTTCACAAATGAGACTATTTAACCAGTTATTATTTGTTTTCAAAACTTATTATTTGCATTCATAAGTCCAGAAAATGCTTTGCATTTGATTACTGGTTTTGTCATTAAATTATAAACTGTGCAAGAAATTTGAAGTAGAATTTTTTTTTGTCTTTTTGTCTTTTTTAGGGCTGCATCTGCGGTATATGGAGGTTCCCAGGCTAGGGGTCTAATCGGAGCTGTTGCTACCAGCCTATGCCACAACCACAGCAATGCCAGATCTGAGCTGTGTCTGCGACCTACACCACAGCTCATGGCAACGCCGGAGCCTTAACCTACTGACCAAGGTCAAGGATAGAACCTGTGACCTCATGGTTCCTAGTCAGATTCTTTTCCTCTGCGCCATGATGGGAACTCCTGGAGTAGAATTTTTGAGCAAAACATTACTATCCCATTTTATATAATGTTGTCTTATCAGAAATAGCAACATGGGAAATATCAGTTTTCACCGACTATATCATAATTTCATTTCTTTTTCTTATGACTGATTTTAATTTCCCTTTCAAGCCACATCCCATCTGAAGGAAAAGGTTTTATTTTCCTCCTTGACATTGCAGGTAAATTTAGTCCAACTCAGGGATTTTTTGGAGGTCATTTTAGGTTTAAATTAAATGGAAATTAAAGTTGTTTTACCTTATCTTTCTTTTCTTTGCTTTCTCTCTTTCTTTTTTTGGCTTTAATTTTTTTTTTGGCTTTAATTTTTTTTTTTCTTTTTGGGGCCAAACCTGTGGCATATGGAAGTTTCCAGGCTAGGGGTCTAATCGGAGCTACAGCTGCTGGCCTACACCACAGCCACAGCATCGTGGGATCCAAGCCATGTCTTCAGCCTACACCACAGCTCACAGCAATGCCGGATCCTTAACCCACTGTGTGAGGCTGGGAATCAAACCCATGTCCTCATGGATACTAGTTGGGTTTTTTTATGACTGAGCCGCAAAGCGAACTCCCTTGTCTTTCTTTGGCGATCATTCTCAGTCTTGGAGTGTTGGCCTGCTGCTGTGGTGTCAGTGGATAGAGGTCCTGCCCTGTTCTGATATCCACCTGTTGGGGTTTCTAATGGCGTTATCCCTTTGTGGAATATGAATTTTGGACTCAAGGGTACAATATGGTCTATAGATAAAGTCTCCCATTCCAGCTCTGAGTTTGGTGCATCCTAAGTTTGGTGTGGCTCATTTCTGCAGATTCATGCCGTACAGAAGAAATGAAAAGCCAACAACTTCGGCAGTTCTCAGCATCCTGTTGGGGACTGCGGGAACTCTGTGGGGATGCCTAGAGCATCCTTCTTGGGCATTTCTATGTAGCTGCTCCCTCTGTTCCCCTATGCCCTCCCCTGTGACTCCCGAAGGGTAATGAGACACATACCTCTCTGTTTGTAGGTCCCTTAGCTGATGGGGGCCTTTGCTCTTTCCTCTTCAGGGACTCCGAGGCAATAGGGAGGGCACAGGCCACCTGGCCAGTAACTAAGGCTCCTTCTTCTCCAGTTCTTCTTTCTTCTAAGCTTGGATGATCTTTATTAAGTGGGGCATGGAGATCCTGGAAAAAGTGTTTCTCCACATTATTGAAATATTTCTACTTTTTCGCATGGATTTACCAAAGGACTGGACGTTTTAACCTTTAAAGCCAGAAACTTGGCATTTTTCTTCTCTAACTCTGCTCACCTTTGAGGTGTTGTGTTACCTTAAGGCAAGATGATCTGAGGGCAAAAAGGAAGGAGAGAAAAACTTCCCAGTTAATATCTCACCATTTCATCCCAACTCAGTGGTTTTAGGAGATAAAGAAAATGGATACTTTAACAGCAATAATGGTTCACAATGGTTAATACTTCTCAGTGTTTTCAAGTATTTTCACAACATCATCTGATTGAATTCTCAAGGTTGGCCCTCTGGGGTTGAGCTCATTTGCAACTGTGGAAGTGTGAATGTACCTTATCACTTAATGAGCTGTGTCTCTGGGGACTGACTCTTTAGCAGGATTTGGAGGTGGCAGGTATCCATAAACCTGGGGCCACATGAGAGAAAATGCTACACCTTTTCAAACATAAATCTTTTTTATTTGTAAATTTGCAGTTGCTAAATAGCAGTGGATTTTTATTGAGGCTTTGCCAGCTGTACAGAAAGATGCTTCTATTCATAGATATTTAGCCTCTCAGAAAACTTCAAGGATTTGACATAAAAGGCACAGTTATTTAAGTTCACGAGAACACCATCTTTTTTGTCTCTATTTTATACTTGCCCACTATATTAGCTTATAAAGTGGGGTGTCTCAGCTAAGCTTATTCCTAGATTTGGAGTGGATGGTGAGTTGACACAGCCCACACATCATTGGTTCCAGTTTGCTTGAGTTGATACAGGGTAGAGTCGGTGGCCTCTCAGAAAGAATCTTCCTAAAAAATCCAGAGGTAGAAGTTGGAGAGAAAGGAAAATGGAATGGGATGAAGCAAGTGGTAAGAAGAAAAGGATTAATTATAAAGCAGTGTGTCTGCTACCTGGTCCTGCTCCTTGACTAGTTTTGAGCCTTAGAGAAAGAGAGCTGTCACGAAAACACCAAAGTAAGCTTTTCTTGGGAGGAATTTGTTAGATTTTGTTTTAGGTATTAAGTGGTAAAATATGCAGAATGGGGTGTTCTCTCAGTTTCTGTCTGGAGAGCCTAACTTCATCTTAGCCAACACCCAAAGCTGTAATTGAGAGTAAAGCTTAATGAAGTTCATGGACGTCCATCCAGGGCTCAGCCCCCTGCATAGGTATGGAGACTACAAAGGCTGCAAAGAAAAACTGGGAGAAAACTTTTGCTGAGCACAGTAAATCATGACTAGGGCACAAACCCATTACAGTTTCATAAAAAGGAAAGCAAGTCATTCTCTTGCTGCAAAGACTGGTATTTAATAGCGCCTAGTTGAAATCTTGTCTTCACAATATATTTAGCCCTGTGACTTCAGGCAAGTCATTAAACTTTCTATAGCTCAGTTCACTCACCTCTAAAAGGGGATTAGAAGAACAACTACTTCAAGGATTTGTTAGGATTAAATGAGTAAATTTAGGAACGGAACTGTGTGGTTTTAGGGAAAATGTGGCCCCATGTTTCCACGGTTATAAGGAGTTGGAAAAATTTTCCTCCCTTCCTCTTCCCCCCCTTCCCTCCCTCCCTCTCTTTCTTTTCCTTCTTTTATTTGAAATGACTACTTTTCATCATTTTCTAATCAATTAAGGTTGTTTTGTTTGGCCAGGATGCCCCCTCAAATATCACTGATATTTCTTGATTTATTTCTATACCAAAAAATAAACTTTTAATTCTGGAATAACTTTAGATTTATAGAAAAGTTACAGAGATAGTAAAGAGAATTTCCCATATACCTTTCACTTAGTTTCCCTTAAAATTAACATCTGATCGAATCATGGAACATTTGTCAAAATAAAGAAATTAACATTGGTATATCGCTATTATCTAAACTAAAAGCTCTAGGAGTTCCTGTTGTGGCTCAGCTGTAATGAAACCGACTAGGATCCATTGGGATGTGTGTTTGATCTCTGGTCTCGCTCATTGGATTAAGGATCTGGTGTTGCTGTGAGCTGTGGTGTAGGTCACAGGCAAAGATCAGATCCCTTGTTGCTGTGGCTGGGGTGTAGGCCTCCAGCTGCAGCTCCAATTTGAACTCTAGCCTGAGAGCGTCCATATGCCATGGGTTTGGCCCTAATAAATAAATAAGTAAATAAATTAATTAATTAAACAAAGGCTCTAGATTTGGATACCACCAGGCTTTATGTAAGTGTAATTTTTCTATTAAGGGTCCAGTGAAATATACCACATGCATTTAGTTACTTTTATTTTTAAAAGAAAAATTACCTTCATAAAATAAAAATCCCCAGAAAAATAAAACCAAATTCTGTTGATTTCTTTACAGCATGGTTTTGATAAATCAGGTAATATAGTGACAAGAAATTAGGAAGTTTTGAGTTTTAAATCTCATTAATATAACTGTGTCAACCCTCTTATATATATATATATATATATATATATTTATATTTTAGTCTTTATATATATTTTTCTTTTCTTTCTTTTTTTTTTTGACTTTTGTCCTTTTAGGGCCACACCTGTGGCATATGGAGGTTCCCAAGCTAGTGGTCCAATTGGAGCTGTTGCTGCCGGCCTACACCACAGCCGCAGCAATGCCAGATGCAAGGTGTATCTTCGACATACATCACTGGATCCTTAACCCACTGAGAAAGTCCAGGGATCAAACCCGCAACCTCATGGTTCCTGGTCAGATTCATTTCCGCTGCGTCACAATGGGAACGCCTAATTTTTCCTTTTAATAATTCTCTTTTATATTTTTAAAATGCTGGAGAAAATAAGTAGAATAGTCCCAGAAAATAGAATTGTTTATTTAGTCAGAATCTTTTAGGGTAGCTCTCAGAGGAGATATGATATACATTATATATGCTATTTATTTATTTTTGTCTTTTTATTTATTTCTTTCTTTATTTTAGGGCAATGCCTGTGGCATATGGAGGTTCATAGGCTAGGGGTCTATTTGGAGCTACAGCTGCCAGCCTACACCACAGCCACAGCAACGCCAGGTCCGAGTGGCATCTTTGATCTACACCACAGCTCAGGGCAACGCTGGATCCTTAACCCACTGTGCAAGGCCAGGAATTGAACCTGCAACCTCATGGTTCCCAGTCGGATTCATTTTCGCTGCGCCATGACAGGAACTCCCAGTATATGCTATTTATTACACACAGTCATTTAAACCTTTAAACTTTAGTTTCATTGCGATAAATGCTACCTTTTAGTTTTAATATATGTAACTATATGAATAAAAATATATGAATTAGTAGATCATAATTTGGTATTAATTTAATTTTTGATACTTAATACTGGGTGACCTTGGTAAAGTTACTTAAATTCTTTTTGCTTAAGTTTGTTCACACAGAAATGAGGAGACTGATTTAGATGATCTCAAAGGTCCAATTAATTCCAGAAATCCCCTACCTATGTTTTATTTTGATATATTTTTAAAAATAGCAACTCCATAAGATAGGTAAGTCTGGTCCCCTCTGGGTTTGAATGGTTTATCCTTGTCACCCAGTGAGTCAGTGGCAGGCTCTGAGGCAAAATAAGGTCTTAGGAACACAAGACCTTACTGCTTTCCATTCCATGGAGTCCTTGTCTGTGAAGTACTTCAGGGATGAGAAACACACATACACATAGCTCATTAGAGGTGGAAAAACACATTTACTTAAAAAAATCAAACAGGGCTCTGGATGACTCACTCCATAGCAAATTTTGCTTCATTTCCCGCAAGATTCAGAACTATTATACTTGTTTTATTGTTGTCAAGGTCATTTCCATGATTATCTTTATTTTCAGAAAATAATCTTTCATTTAGCTGAAATTTTGGCAGTTGGGGATCTAAAGACACTATATGACTAATATTTTTGGAAGGGAATTTGAAGAGTGAAGGAAACTTAACACCTTTGACACCATCACCCAAGGGACGAGTGCTTCACCACTGGTGAGACGGCACCTGACTTTACTGCTGGGTACACACTTAATCCATCGCTAATACCCCTCTGCTGAGCGTGTTTTTTGCCTGGTTTCAGCACTCTAGCTGCAAAGCATTACATGGTTAACTGTTGCTTTTACTTTCCCTGAAGGTCATGTATGCAGTAGTGGGGCATTCCTATTACAGGGAAGACAAGGAACTAGCTGTGTTTTCAAATGCCTGAGGTCTGGGTTCTCATTTTTCACAAAAGCAAATGACGATCTACTTACTGAGGCTTGTGGGGGATGCACTTGGGTATCATGACGGCCAGTGTACCGACGCAGCCAGGCAATCTGTTGTTCTTACAAAGATGGGCAGTCCATCGCAGCACAATGGCACTAATGAGCCTTCTAAACAACTGGGATCACACTTTTTAGTAAGGATTGGAAAAGGCGGCCTACAGTTATTTTGCTTGTCAGAGAGAAAAAGGATTGTGAGAGATATACAAAGTCTTGCCTCATGTAAATTGGTCCTTGCCTTTCCAAATGACATGTTTGCTAGCAAAGTATACAAAGATGCCTTAACAGGTACTGGAGAGAGCCAGAGGGTCTGCTGGTGTGCAGAAAATTATCATAAAAGATCTGAAGTTGAGGCGCAGTGAAGCGGGGGCAGAAAGAAGTAAAAGTTGTGGTGCCTTATTTTATATTTCCAAAGACTCCCTTACTCCCACAGTAATAAACCATGATTTTGACTTCAGGAGTGCTACCAACTTTTCAGGCATTCTGTACAATCTGCCTAAATATATATTATGAACCATGGCTGACTTAACCTGATAATTAATTGTTTATCCATAGAATGGGGCTTAAAAATACAGGGGTATGAGGACACCCAGCAATTGAGGGGTCATTTGTCCAGACAGAAAATAGTAGATCAGAGGAGACCACATTGTCAGCCCCTAGTTTAATCCTCATTCTGAAGACAGAATCTTGATCTCAGCTGAAGAAATGCTTTGGGCAAACGCTGTCGGAGAAATGTGATTTGGATGCCTAACATCTCATACAGTGGATGTGGGTTGTTCAATCTGACAAATGGAGAAGAATATTAAAAGAAACAAACACAGAGTCAAATTCCTTTAGAGATCAGGAAGTAGTATTATGTCCATTTACTGATCATCAAAATACGGTCTTTGTAGCACAGAAAGTCCCTGAATGCTTCAGGGTAACTCTAACCAGTCTCAATTACTGATCTGTATTATACTTTAAGATGAGTTCCTGGGTTAGGAGTAAAAAGCTGTATTTTTTTCTCCTTCTAGGCTGGGAAACATGAAAGAAAAAAAATGCATGCAGTATTTTCAGCAGGCTAAATATGAAATACTTTATACAATGAAATATTAAAGCTAACCATTTCTTGTTTCTTTTCATCTGAGCATGATTTAAAAAGGGAATAATGTGATTATGTTTTTGTATAGGATGGAGCAGAATTTCTGGATAATCTTATGCTCAGCTTGATTGCTTTATTGATAAGAAAAGGAGGACATGTGAATGCATATTTTATGAGAAATGCATTTATTAAGCACAGACTGTACATAATGCATTAGGCTTTATGTGAATTGCACTGGATTTATCACTCTTTTAGAGCATATTTTAAAAATGTTTTACTGCATCTATTATAACGTCTTTATAGCGAGGATGTCCTTCCATGGTAATAGTGGTTTAGCATCTTAGAGTAACTGGTAAGACGATATTCAAGGGAAAAATTGTTACTCGGGCATGCGCAATTCATAGTCACCCTCTCTTTTCTGTCCACTTGCGCTTATTCCTTGAACAAGGCTTCTTTTTCTCCTGTAATCTTCTAGTCAGTCAAGTTCACGGACAAATCTGTGCATAAGGTAAAATAATTTTAAATTAATAGTAGAAGTAAACAGATCTGAAAATAGTTTGTAGAGTCACATGTCTCAGCCCTACGAAGGTAACTTGAGCGTGTGTCACGTTCCGTCTCATAGGGAAGTATACTCCTGATTGCTCTTTGTTAAGAACAACCACCTCTTGCAGGCAGCTGGAATTGCCCAGCTTTAAAAAGGAGACCATTGTGTAAATTATGCACCAGCCACCTGTTTTCCCTTAATCACTGCCTGCATATTAGCTAATATATTGGCTCTAAATTTGTTTTAAGTTCATTCATAAGGATAAACCCTTTGGAGATTTTTTAGACTTTTATCAACTTCTAATTAAAATTTCCCACATAGTCTCAAATCTGGCACAGCATTTGTCAGTTCTAGCATTAACCTGACCACACGGCTTCATCATCTGCAGCATGAACAAGCCATATCCTTTAATGCTGAAATAATCTAAATGGAATGATATGATTCATCCTCCCAATAAAAATTCTCAGCTGTTTGGAGGTTTATCATGGTATTGAGATGAGTATTAGAGCCTCGATTTAGATTAAGTTTGCATAACTAGAATGTGCAAAGCTTTCCTAATTTTTTTCCCCTGGCTTTGCTATTTATGAGAAGTATATTGCATATGAAGACTGTTAAAAACGGTTTAAAGCAATCCAAATTACACTGTAAATTTGAGTTGGGACTCTCGGCATCATCTCTTTGCTGAATCAAACAATATTAAGGTCATCTTAGAATTATCCTTTCCAGACCAAACTGACTCACAGGCTTCAAAACACCATAAAATGTCTTATTATCCCAATATGGTGTCTGTTGTACACAATTTAATACAAAGAAAGAGATGTCTGGAAAACACTAGATCCGATTGAAAGATTCTGAATTATCTCATTCACCTGCTCTTCCTCCCTACTGTTCTTCAGTGTCAATTCTGACTGAGGTTAGCAGGGGAGTACCTGTCACCATTGAAAAGGAAAGGTGTCAGCTATTTCCATTACCATGTCGCTAACAATGATTTTTTTATAGTAAAGACCACTGTCCTAGGACATCAGATTGTTCATAGGCCTGCCTGTTGTCAGTACATTTCCAATACTTTAAACTCCATGGGGGCCAACACTGCCTGCTTTACTTACCACCATACAGCCACTGGCTGACCTAGTGACTAGTGCATGTTAGGTACTTAAGCCATATTTATGGAAATGTATGAATGAATGAGTGAATGAATGACATAGCTGTTCTTTGCTATATATGCTCAACTCAGGGATTGTGTAAAGTGGACATCTCTCTTCCAGTTACTATGAGTGTGTAACAAACCCAAAATTTCAGGACTAAAACCGACATCTGTTATTTTGCTTAAGTAACAAGAATCAGCAGTCTGGGCTGGGTTTAGAAAGGACACCTAATTTCCTTTCTGCTCAGCATGTCTGAGGCAGTCTAATGTTTAGGAGCTGGAATCCTCTGATGGCTTCTGCCTCATGTGAGGAAGACAGATTGCCCAGGGCTAGAACAGCTGGAGCTCCTTGGGCATTTCGCCCTCTCTCAGTGTGGTCTCTACTGAATTAAATCTTCCCGATAGCCATTCTCTTACAGAGTGGCTTGGGACTTCAAAGGCATGAGTCTCCAGAAAGAAACAGAGGCTGAATTGTCTATTGCAGCTTGGCCTAGGAAGACATGTAGCACCACTTCTGTTGTACTCTCTCAGTAGAGGCTGTTACAAAGGTCCACCCAGATTAAAGGGGAAGACACAGATACCTCGCCTCTCCATGAAGGGGCATGGACATCATATTTTAAGAAGAGTACATGGAATTGGCTCTGCAAGAGTGCAGCAATTTTTTGAAAAATACTGTCACAATTCACAGTCCCATGTTATTATTTTACTTGGAGAGTTAGGAAGATTCTTAGTCAGAAATTGACAAATCCCTTTTTTCTAGAAATGAAAAAAGCCTAAGTGAATGAACAAAAGCTTAATTGAATAATAATATTCTTTTATCAAGACCACTTAAACACTGGCAAATGTGAATTTCTCATTTTCCATTTCTAGGAAGCTGAAAGAGGATTTCCAAGTTATTAACCCTAAAAATTAAAAAATTTTTGATTATTGGTAAATTCCAGTTTTTAGAAGTGGAACGAATGAAATAAAAGCATTCAGAATCTACTTTTGTATTATCTGAAGACCGTGAAGCATACTATTATCTGAAGAACATGAACATTTGATGGCAAACTTCAGAATCATTTTCTGCCGTATTTTTAGCCCAGTTCTAACCCAATCTTTGAAAAATACCTCATAACGCTGTAATAGTCTGCATTATTGTTATACCCTTGGGCTTTATACAGGTCAAATTGTGCCCTACAGATCAAAGCGTTTCTGGTCAGAAAACTAACTTCTTCGATTATAATCATATGAATAATAATATAATTATTTATAATTATGCCACCTCCAAATACATTTCCACAATTAGAGTCTAGACTAGCATCTGTCAGATCATATTGTAGATAAAAGTGCTACTCACACAAATTTATACACTAACTTACAATAACTTAGTCCACTGACACCGATCCCAGTAAAATCAGGAAAGAGTTTTTAAAGGCCCTATTTTCTATTAGTTTTTACAATTGTAGAGGATTCATTTTTAATTGTTTTTAATTTCCACATTTGAAATATGAAGTATAGAAGGTTCTCCAATCCAGATTTTAAGCAATACATTTTAATGGAAAGATAAGACTACTCAAATGATGGCAGTGAGTTAGGTTCAAGTCACAACGCTGGCAAATCATTTAGCCTCTGGTGGACTTGGCTTCTTCACTGAGTAACTGGGTAAATGGCTGGATGAATAAATGAAAGAATTATTAATGAACAGGCCAAGAAGAAATCTCAGTTTCAAATCCTGTAAGAGACTCACAAACATGGCCAAGATGTATGAACCTTAATGATGTAAAGTAAAATGAAGAAAATTACATTTATCAGTATTTCTCAGGAATAAATTGAATGTGGAAGAAAGAAATACAGTTCTTTGATAAGCTCCTTTGGTGGGGCATGAAACCTAACAAGAGCAGGAAAGAGAATCCTATGCTAAGGCAATGGGGCTTTCATTTTGTAGAGTGAGGATTGTGAGTGGGGCTCAAAGTGCTCGATTTTGATGCATTCATAGAGAAAAAAATCCAAGCTCTGTCCTAAAGAAATTTCATTCTCTCCCCTCTCCCCCCGGTGCTGTCAAGAGCCTTCTCTCCTTCCCTCCCTCCCTCTCTCCCTTCTTTCCTTCCTTCCCTTTTTTTTTTTCCTTTTCAGCTAACATTGGCCACTTATTTTGTACCCGGTATCATTTTAAGGACTTTCCATTTTATTTGCAAGTAACTGTTAGACACTTAATGAATATTTATTACCCTGCTGAAGCGATATACTGGAGCAGCCACATCTGCAGCCTTATTTAGTCAGAAACTTTCACATTTGTCCTGTTCCGGGTCTTGGGTTTCCTGGGATCCTGTGATGAGGATTAGGAACCTCTCTTTGAGCTTGGCTTGTGCACCTTTTCAGGTTTTCCTGTGAGGATTCATCTTTTAGATCCTTGACAGGTTAAACTACCAGAAACCAAAACACCCACAAAAAAGAAAAAAAAAATGGAGGAACAGTTACAGAAACCATCATCATTACCACGCCAAAGAGGAGGTTGGTTTCTTTGCAAACTAAGGTTTCACATAAGGTGAAATAAAATAGATATCATGGCATTATGGCCATAAACATAACAAAAGATGAGACCAGCGAAATGTCAAGATCAAAGATGAAAGTTGGATGAAAAATTAGCTACCATGTGGTGCTGAGAGGCAGGGAAAGGTATAGTAGTGATTAGGGAGCTGAGATGTTTGCAATGGAAGATTACTAAAATCCAGGAATATTTGCTAAGGAACATGTAATAAGAATTTCAAAACTACACAGACCCCGGACAAGTTAAGTCAGACATACCATGGAGTTGAAAATAAAAATGTTTTTCACATTTTCGCTTGTCTCCCTTGCAGAGGCGCTCCTCACCTTATTTTTTTTCACATCTCTAGCACCTAAGATGTTCTGGACATGCAGTAGGACATCAAGAAATATTTGTGAAAGAATTAATTATGAAATTCATTTGCATAAACATGAAGTATACATAAGGATGACATGAAAAGCCATGAAAACTTAAAACTTAAATCATTATGTATTAAGCTATCGCTCAGTATCTCAGTGGTTCGTACTGTGTAAGTGAAATCTAAAAAAGATTTTCTGATTACTTTTGAATATTTATAATCATATTCCTTCTTTATTTATTTATTCCACATCTCTCTGTGTTAGCATTTGCCATTATCTCTGCCTAAAACAGTGATTCTCAACTATTAGTTGACATCTAAATAACTCTATATGAATTTCAGAGATGTGATACAGAACTCTATCTTTTTAAAAAGGGTCACAAATCATTCTCAGGATTGTCCCTTGTTAAGAATCACTGGGTTACCATATCTTTTCCCACCTCCCGCACATAGCTGATTTCTACTTGATGATTTTTTTTCTTTTTCTTGTCTTTCTTTCTTTTTTTTAGATTTAGCAGATGGTTAATAATCAAAGTAATAAAAATTTTAGATTTTTCTTTTTCTAATATTTATGAACAAACACAGATGGACAATACCAGTCAGAATATATTTGAGAAGCTTAAGGTGCGTTAAAATTTTAAATGGCTGTTATCTTGTATTATAATTCAGGTTGATAGGGACAGGCATTGTCCTTTTACTGCACATTAATTCTAGCATACCAACATGAAACTAATGTGTCTTAAGGAAAGGAAAAAACTCTTAGTTTTACAGCACTAAACATGGCATTCTGTAGAATATGCGAAAACATACTATTATATTTTAAAACTAAACATTTATTTTCAAGAGAAACTTATCTATAAATAAATAAATCTATAATATTCTGAGATGCTCAGTACCATACAAATAGTAGTAGTGTATGGTTTAATTAACTGTCTTCAAATTCCTTTAGTAGAAGATGTAATAAAAATACATCAACTGTCACATTCAGAATCACCTATCAGTTATCAGCGTAATAGTTAAAGTTAAATAGTGATTTAAAGATGCAAAATATATTTGTGTTTTCTGGAGTGAAAGTACTAATTTTATTTCATAGTCTAGTATTTCTAACAAATTAAGTGGTTCTAATTATCCTTTTAACATCTAGAAAAAAATTTATAAATGCTTTAGAGCTAGGGGGCTTAATTTTACAGTCAGGATTTTGAATAAAATTGATGTGTTTGATGAAAGCATTCTACAATTGCCTGGAAATTGTCCAGTTTAAAGGCTTAATGGTATAGAACTAAAATTAATGCTTATGATCATTAACTAAAAAATAATGAATAAAGGGTTTTAGTTCACTAATGGAAAACTGACTCTCTAGCTTTTGACTGGTGCCCTGTGGTTGATTTGCATTTCCACTATTTGCATTTACACTATGCTTGTGTTCATATTATGAACTTTGCAGCTCTGGTAATAAATGTAACTTTATGGTCATGGACAGGTTTTTTTAGTCATTATTGAACTAGCTTAATGGTTATGATGGATCAAATAGATACATCAGGCCTTCTGTCTTAAACCTAGTTGGTATTCACTTATTGCTTATTTTATTCATATTCTTTCAACACATGCATAATTTCCTAAAATCATCAGGCTGTAAATGATAAAAGGTATAAGTCAGTTGTGGATTCATCATTAAAGAAACTGAAGGGCTGGTAGATTGATGACAGCATTTGAAAATGTCTTAAAATTTTGGGAGTCCCTTTTGTGGCTCAGAGGTTAACAAAATCAACTAGGAACCACGAGGATGCTGGTTCAATCCCTGGCCTCGCTCAGTGGGTTAAGGATCCGGTGTTGCTGTGAGCTGTGGTGCAGGTCGCAGATGTGGCTTGGACCGTGTGTTGCTGTGGCTGTGGCGTAGGCTGGCAGCTGTAGCTCTGATTCAACCCCTAGCCTGGGAACTTCATCATGCCACAGGTGTGGCCCTAAAAAGCAAAAAAAAAAAAAGTCTTAAAATTTTGTAATTACAGAATAATGTACCAACAGGGATATTTAACAATCCTTCTTGAAAGGATGAAGAACTTCTGACAAGATATTTAAACTGGGTCATGCAGAATGTGTTGGTATAGACCAGATGGACTGGGAGGAGAAAATAGATACTGCTTTGCATGATCTCAGGAGCCAGAGGATGAAGTTATCTGAGCAGGGGGTGGAGCGCATTCAAGACAAGGGGCCCAGCACAGGCAAAGGCTCAGGTATGCGGATACCTGCAGATCAGACCATCTGAAGAGTATGAGATGACAAGGTTACTATACTGAAAGGTTACCATACCGAGTTGATGCATTTCCAGTCAAATTAAAATATTTTCATATGTATTCTCTTAGAATCAGGTTAGAATGGAGGTAGAGTTCCAATGCAACTGAGTTTTGACCTTTGAATTGTAAGGAAGAAAAAAAATTTTCTTGACGCTCTTAGGGTCTCTGGCTGGGTCTAAGAAGTAAACTACCAAAAATCTATTAATAAGAGAAAAAGCATACACATTTTATTAAATTTCTACATATGCATGAGACTCTTCCCAAGAGAATAAAGAGTCAAAGGAGTGACTGGAGCAGGAAGCTTTATAGCTTTTAGACAAAGAAACAAAAATTTGCAAAAAATTGGCAAGATAGAGGGATTTGGGGTAGAGGTGAAAGTAAAGAGCGAAGCAACTAGGATGGTAAGGGTTAGTCTAACAAGTTTTATTCATACGGATTTCTTGGCCTCAAATTCCCTGTCTCTTGTTATCAGAATGTCTCCTTTCCTCCTAGCACAGGGAGGGTACCTTTCACTTGAGAGTTTTACGATCTGTTTCAGGGAAAAATGGGGGAACGGAGAGGTCAGAGTAATCTTCCTATTTCTGCTACTTTCTCAACCTCTCCAGCCTAAGATATTTAATTTACCAAGACGCATATTTTGGGGTAGTAAGTTCTGAACCCCATAAGTACACTAAAGATCAGCTCTCTTTCTATCCACTGGCTCGTATGTACATGAAAGTGGTCCTTAATGGCTGTGAAAGTTGAATGCTCCTGAATCTTCTTAATTTGGAAATTCTACTTACAAAACACAGCAATATTAATGCGATTTAAGAATCAAACATTCTAATTTCTTGTTACTTCGTTGCCTAATTTATCAAAATTATTGTGCTATAAATGAATTGATGAAGTTTGGTTTTATTTTTTTCTGAAGATTGATACTTAACATCAATTTTCTATTGAGAATGAACTCCAGTATCCATAGGGGAGATTTAAATCCATCAAAATAAGGCAAACAATTTTAAAATCATCCTTTCAAAACTCATCGCCTTGCTGAAAGACCTGATGGGAAGAATAATAGAGTGAGGATGGGGGCAGAGGGCAATCTATAATTCCCCTCCCTCACCTATCACCCATACAAGACTCCTGGCTTCAGTGTTTTTTAGTTCACTGTTTTCCCTTGGAAACTGCTTAGCAATTAAGATTTTTTTAAGCTCTTGAGATTAAATTCAGTTACTCAAAACCTCCACATAGTAGTCAACAGAACATATCATTTCTCCAGTTCCTGGCCCCGCACACCTAGGAGGCAGTGACTGTGACTATTTATTACATAATCACTCCTTTGGAGGCACACCCCAATGTGATATTTTCATATATTCATTTTAAAAAATCCAATGCCGAAAAAAATTTGGTGGATAAAATTTTGTCTGCCATATTAATTACTGGGACTATCTTGAGGAACTATTTGTGTCCTCCTTACCATGTTCATATGCATCATAAAGGTCTCCGAGCTAGGAACTATTACTATGAATAAGTGAGCACTTTTTTCTATTCCCAATTAATTAAATTTCCAGTTTAAGTCAGATACACCTGTGTGGCAGACATGTGTCACATTGAATATACTCTTAGAGCAGATGTCTATATAATTTTATACATAAAGTCCACATGTATGTGGGGTGTGTGTGTGTGTGTGTGTCTGTGTGATGATAGGTTTTTTTTTTTTTTTTTTTAAATAACAGAAGAGAAGAACAAGCTTGAGGCCTGAGATGTGATGTGATACAGTGTTAACAGGGCTTAGAGAAGATCTGGGTGGGAAGAGAAATGAGAGAAGAGCAAACTAAATTCTTGATGGAAACCTCTTCCACATTCACTGCTCTCTTCTTGTCCCTGGAACATTCTAGACTATAAACTTCTCGAAGGCATTTACTCCATCTTTGTATTCCTAGTACTTCAACTTGGTGTCTAGTACATAGTAGCCACTTGATGTTTATTTACTGAGTGAAAAAGATATGGTTGAGATGGGAAAGTCAGGTGGTTAAAAAGTACCGGACTCTCCGAAATAGATGATGAAAAGGTGAGTAGAAGAGAGATGAGGAGAGGCTAAGGAACCGGTGCCTTGGGTGGAGGTGAGCTGGGGAGATGAGAGAGGTGGAGGCACAGTTAATATCGCTATCTGTGGGCTGGAGGACTTTCTCCTTACTCTTCAGCATGCTGCTGGGATGACTCCTTCTGCAAGAATTGGTTAGAAGGGGTCCTTCATTTGAGACAAAACCTTAGGGTTTGGTTTTAATGTAAATTTTTTAAATCCCTCACTAGCACTCTAAAGGCATGCTTAGGCCAAAGCAAAGCAAAAAAAATGACTCAAGAAAGTCTTTCCTGAGTGCAAGCCAGAAATATGCAGAAGCTCACCGATGAAGCTGACTTTTCTGCTCTCAGATACCTTAGAAAACTTGGATTAGCACAGACTCTGTAACAAGGCTTTGTGGATTCTAATCTGAGTTCTACCACTTTATTAACTGTGTGTGACCTTAGACAAATTATTTAACCTCCCTGTAACTCAGTTTCCTTATTTGTAAAATGGGACTTGAGTTAATCTTTGTGAAAAAAAAGATGAGTAAACAACTGTTCAGTTCATATTAGGAGGCATATAAGAACTTGCTTATTAAAATACATATGTATGTACATATAATACTCTCAAAACATTTTATTCTTTACATAATACTCTCATAATAACTAGTTAAACCCTTTCATTATTTTAGAGCATATAAATTTCATGAAAATATAGCTCATTAATTCCCCTATATTAGAGAACTATTAACTGACATATTTTCAATTCAAATCCAAATCCAAATTTTCTAGGTCCACATTTAGAGGTTTTATTTTGCTTTGATCTATATTTGCCAAATCTATAGTTGAACTCACTTACTCCTGGAATTGTCTTGTGACTTATAAACTGATTTTCTGATATTTCCAATTTTAAATTACTGAGGATTTTCATGTGATTAAAGCATGTATACCTGAGACTGGATCTTAGCTAGACTTTTCACCATCCTAGTGGCTAGCTAGAGAACACTTTTGACTAGGTTTTTTCTGGTCCCTGGTGACTTCTAGATCAGTTAGAGAACTGTTACCCAGGCAAGGGAAGATCACTTCAGATAGTACTGGGTGACACATATTTAGAGTGAAATGCCTCTTCCACATTTAGTGCCTTATTCAGGATTAGGATTTTCCCAGGTTTCTGGATAAAACCTGTAGTTAATAAGTTACAATATTGGATAAAAACTGTAGATGAAAACTTGGTATGAAGATGCCAAAAGGTCATATATTCTCTTTCTGCTTTCAGGTCCTCTTATACGAATTCCATCATATTTGCTCTCATTGGTTATTATTTTCCCCTATTGTTCTAACTAAACTTGAGTAATCTCTTATGGTTTCATTTTAAAATAAAAGTACTCCTAATCTAAAAGGAAAAAAAACCTATCTTTTGGAGTATTTTAAAAGATTTTGTTCTTACTTTTCATTTTCACTAAATTAATCTGGAAGTTGTATGTCTGAGTTTGAGGGGGAAACATCTATAAAAGATTTCTCAACTCTAGCTGTTTGGAACTGAACTGTCTCCCAGCCCTGGGTGAACTTCCGGTTTGTGCAGCTTGTTTTTACCCAGCCTTCCTAAGTGCCAACTTAATGCAGAGTTAACATATAGCTTAGAATTCAGCAACAAACTCAAGGAGCTTTCCTAGGCACTTTCTCTTCTTCATTACTGCCTTTTCAGGATTCTGCCCGACAAAAACCAGTTCTACCCTAACCTCACTGAACTCTGGTGTCTGACTCCTCAATTTTGTGAGCCTATTCTTCTCTGCTTGGGCTCCCCTCTTTGGTGCCATGCCTCTAGGCAAAAAGGTGACAATAAGGCTCCTCTTGTTTGTTTTCCTTTGTTTAGGAATAAAGACCCATGTTGCCTATTGTCTGATGTTTGATAATAATTGATTTCATACATGTTTCTGATGGGAGGGCAGGAGTGGTACTTCTTATTCCATCATGGTCTGTCTGTTGAACTGAATAACAAAACTTTGGCTTGTGCTTTGTGTGTCTTTGATTTTTTTTTTCTTTGTCTTTTTGTCTATTTAGGGCTGTACCCGAGGCATATGGAGGTTCCTAGGCTAGGGGTCTATTCGGAGCTACAGCTGCTGGCTTACTCCAGAGCCACAGCAATGCCAGGTCCGAGCCCCGTCTGCAGCCTACACCACAGCTCACAGCAATGCCAGATCCTTAACCCACTGAGTGAGGCCAGGGATCAAACCCGCAACCTCATGGTTCCTACTTAGATTCGTTCCTGCTATGTCACAAGGGGAACTCCCGTCTTTGCTTTATTTTTAAAAAAATTCTTTTTAGCCATCTATTTTCATTACTGATATACTATAAATGTGTATCAGTCTGTGACAGAAAGGAAATAAAAAAGAGCTGCTTTTAACCACAATAGTTTGCACTTTAATGTGCATACACATCACCTGGGGATCTTGTTAAAATTCAGATTCTGATACAGCAAGTATGGGGCTGAGGATCTAGCAAGCTTCCCTGCGATGCCCATGCTGCCAGATTAAGGACACATTTTGGGTAGCAATGTTCTGTACAACCAGAGGATCAGCTTTTGGATTCAAACACATTCTGGGCATTGATAACCGGTGAGTTAGATTCATTGAAGGAGCAAAACCAATGAAGAAACATCAGGGCAGCTCAGGTGAGGAAGGATACCTTTGTCTCTTTCCTTCTCACTTCACGCTATCTCTGCCCTGATGGAGTTGGTTTTAAAAGGGGGACCAGGGGAGTTCCCACTGTGGCTCAGTGGGTTAAGGGTCCAGCATTGCCATAAACTGTGGGGTAGGTCACAGACTTGGCTTGTATCTGACACTGCTGTGGCTGTGGCCAGGAGCCATATCTCTGATTTTACTACTAGCTTGGGCACTTCTATATGCCAGAGGTGCAGCCCTAAAAAGAACAAAAAAATTAAAAATAAGATATAAAGCGGACCAGGAAGAGATGACTCGGAGAGGGATCACGTCTTACCTTTACCTGCTGAAGCCAAAGAGACAGGGTTCCAGTTAAATGCTCTGGTAAACAGATGGCAGCATGTAAAACGCTAATATATTTGAATTAAATTTTTTGATACCAAAAGTGATAGAATTGGCCCAAGATAACATTAAAGCATAGGAAGATTATACAGAACATAACTGAAAGCAGTGATTAGAGCAAAAATGTTCCTTCATATTTTTTCTTCTCCATTTTAAGACTACTTGACAAAGTGGTTATGTATTACAACACTTGCCTTGAGAAAAATTTTCAAACAGATTTCAGTCTATATAAAAATAAAATAAAGTTATGCATAAAATTATTTTTAAATGTTACCGTAGAACTGTGTTTGTACAATTGAAGATTTAAAATAGTCTCTTTATCCAGAGCAAAACATACGCACACTCGCACAACGCACAACACACCAATTTTTATAACAGAGCCAAGTCGCTGTTTTTATGAGTGGCATCTCCTGCCATCCGCTCAACGTTGGTCACTTTATTTCTAATGTGTTTACTTTCTGGAATGCAGTCTTGTTCAGCTTGAAAATGATTGGACAATGCAGTGAAATCTGGGTAGTAGAAAACATACAATGTAAGGCTGATTAACTCTACAGAGAAAAGATATTTTGTGAAACTGCATAGGCAATAGGATTGGATGATTTTGTAGATGCATAAATTGAATTACAATTATTGCCAAAGGCAAGCAGCCCCATTAGAAAGCACATCAAAATAGAAACCAAACCAGACGCTCTGCCAGCGTTTTTAATGGGTATATCAATTGTCCGTGGAGATGTTGTTGAGAAATAACTTGATGAGACGCTTTTTCTGCTGTGCTTCAGAAAAGGGAATTCTTAAGATATATGTTTCATTGGTTTAGCAAACAATGCATGTTTTCAGAGCTTAAGTGAGCAAACTCACAAAACTTGTGAACAAGCATGTACGTACTCCCGTGTACGTGCACGCACGCCACATGCTCACACAGAGGAAGCAGGCTGTGCTTATATATATATATATATATATATATATTTTTTTTTTTTTTGGCCTTGTCCATGGCATGCAGAAGTTCCCAGACCAGGGATCAAACCCGAGCCACAGCAGTGACAAGGCTGAATCCTTAACCACTGGGTCACGAAAGAACCCCTGTGCTTATCTTTTTGATATTCAAGATAGAATATTTACCCATCAGCCTTCAGCCAGAAAGTTGTATTTCCTAACAACTCTGCCAAGAGAATTTTGCTTCTTTTTCAGAACTCTGACATTCGAAGTCATTCTTCAACTTTTCTATAGGTAAGAGATATTTAAAGTTTTAACTTACAGAGGATTTCTGTCTCATCTCCTCTGTAGCTTTTTCTGGCCAGGTCAGCAAAAATCTATTTTTCCATCATTTTAACTCATGAGACTTTTATCTCCATCACTTATTTGTCATTTAAACACTACTTAGGGTTAATAGGGATTTTTTTTCCTGGGTTATTTTCCCAAATAGCTCTTTAAGGGCAAGGAATTTGTCATTTTGGGATATCTCACAGTATGTTCCATGGTGTCCAACCCACAGCACATTTTTAATAATAATAATCACCATTTTGTTGAGCTTTAAGTACTGTCTTCTAGATATAGCTCCATAATTCACATCTAATTCTTCAATTAATTCTTATGGTAACTTTGTGAAACAGCTATTTTCTCCATTTTCTAGATGAGGAAACTGAGGCTGAAAGAGATTAAAGACTTGCTAGACACAGGCATTTGGTCAGAGTTTAGATCTGACTCCAAAATTTTTATTCCTCTGATATCCAGACATCCTGGTTCCCATTGTGTATGTTAACTAGTAAGTTAGGATGCAGATGCTAAGTCCCACTCTGTCTTTAAATAGGTCACTGATGGTGTATTAGCCACTTAATCTCTCAGCTTCAGTTTCCCTTGTTGTAACACAAGCTTAAGTCCAGAGCCTACATGTATGTTTACAGAGAACTAGTATTTATTGAGTACTTATTATGTACTACGAACTATAGTAGTTCACTTATTATGTACGCTAATTTCATTAAATCCTCATCCTCCTAGTGCCCCTAAAAACATATGTTAATATATCTCTTTTTTAGTTGTTAAAAGTGAGCTCTGAAGAAGTTAAATCAATTACCCAACTGGTCTTAAAATGTGGAGTCTGTATTTGAACCTGACCTTAAAGTCATTGTTCTTCAACTTCACCATGCCTACAGCAGGAAGAAAAGCCGTTGTTGAGTTAATACTGATGGAGACAATTAATTTTCTATTTTGGGAGGTGGGATGAACATCATTAATTTCTTATATTTCCTCTATTAGTGATTAGATTAGTCTCACCTAAAAAAATATTCCTTATCTCAGAGATGTTTAGCTTAAGGCAGAAATTAATCATGCCAAAATAGTCCTAATAAAAAGATGCAAAATTATCAATATATGTTTCTAGATACAACTATAATTTTTATCACTTTTGAGATTCAGCAAAGTGTAGACAATATTTCAAATATCTACTTCGAGCAAATATTATATGAATGCCTTCAAAGCAGCTAACATTGTTTAATTTTCCAGTTTACAACGAATATTTGTAGGTATCTCCAATGTTTCACATGTTCTGTATACCCACCAAAAGGCATGTAGTAAAGCCATCACTTGCCCTCTAAATCTAATCTTTTTTTTTTTTTTAAACTGCTGTTTTTTTTTTTTTTATGGCAACTAATTATTAAGAGAAGGGATGGATTTGAGTCTTGCTATTGTTTGTCTATTTTACTCACTCCAGTCTAGCACAGGATCTGCTTTCTCCCTCACACCCCCATTTCATTATAGGGTATTAAATCTGAATTAAAAGGAGGGAGCTGAATTTATGCTGCTGTTAAGTAGTGTAGACTCAGAAAAGCAATTTCCTGTTTAGGGAGAAAGAATGAACAAAACCATAACTATGTCTCCTAGGATGTTTCCCAGTGCAATTTTCACCTTGAATTAAACCTTTAAGTCAAAATCGACAAATAGTGCCAGAAACTTTTTGGCTTAGTACTATACAGCAGTTAAGACTATTATTATTTTCTTTTTCTCCAAGTAAGTTTACAAATCTGGTAATTACCTATAAGTTGTTATTGGTTATCTTTAGATGAATACGTTTATTTAGCCTTAAGGTGGTTCTACAAGAGAGCCCTTTTAAAATATATGGGGTTTCTCTATCACATGAAGGTCATCCTAGTTGCTAATCCAGCTTCACTGGAAAGGTCTTTTGTGCAACTGATAGATAGGGAATGAGTTTATTTCAATTTCTCCCCAGGTCCTGATAGCAGATTTCTCCTCAAGGTCATGTCAAACATACAAAGGGAAGACCTGAAGCAAAACTGGTCTTTATACAGTGCAATCTAAATAACTCCTCAATAATATTTTGCCAATGAACATATAGCCCAAGAGATAATTGAGATCTATGTGGCATCCGAATCATATACAATTCTTAGGGGCTGCTGACGATCTTAGTGAACCAGATCCTGAGTTCCTCTTGTAAGCATATTGAGAAAATGCTCATGTTGCCCAGAAGGGAAGTAGCTACAGTCACACTAGTTAAATTTGGAAAAATACCTAGAGTGCAAATTTTTTATACACCAACCATCCAGTGCCTGCTTGAATCAAAACTGATCATGAACAATA
Organism: Phacochoerus africanus; assembly: GCF_016906955.1. NCBI lineage: Eukaryota > Metazoa > Chordata > Mammalia > Artiodactyla > Suidae > Phacochoerus > Phacochoerus africanus. The sequence goes on along the minus strand of NC_062551.1, from coordinate 134,148,661 downwards.
ATGTGGCCTTAATTTATCTATTGTGAAATCAGTTCACCGTGAATCTTATGAAGAGTTGAGCACAGCTCCATTCTATTCTACTGCTTTCAGGTGGATGTATTAGACCACTGCAGTAGGTCAGTGCTAACTGGTCTCCTATAAGACCATATCATTTGACCTATACACAAAGGTAGGGTATGAGGATATGAGATTATGGCTATCACTTAGGAGGTTGAATTTATAGTATCCTAGCATCTATTTACTGCCTTTTATAGAACTTGATGCATCTCTGTTGCCTACCATTAAAACGATCAATTTTTATTCATTCTTAAAAGCATAATATGCAGTCCCTACCAAGGGTTAAGCTTAGTAAACAATGTTTCAACTGAAGTTACCTGAGGGAGGGAGACATATCTTGAATTAATATAGCTGATCCTATAAAGAGGGCTCTTGGCAATTGCATTGATTCATTTTGCTGAGAGTGATTTTGAGACATTAAAATGTAATTGAATATTTTATTCCCTTTATATACTCTGAGACATCTAAAAAGGACAAGAGTATTTAAGAACCATATTATATAAAATAAACATACTCCATAGTCACAGTTGAATGCTTTTGTACGTTTTCAGTCTGCTATCTTTCCAGAACATACACCAACAATCAAAACATGTCTTTCTTGTATTCTGTTTTTTTCCCTCTCTTTAGTTTTATAAAGAGATACTAGAACTCATAAGTAGACTCTGTGTATTACATTCTGAAAGGATATATTTCTAACTGTGGTCAATATATTTCCTGCTGTGTGAGGTTAATAGCTCTTTTCCATTGTTTACTCCAGAAAATGTATTTCTCCAAGGTCATTCCTGTTGCATTAAGTTATTAAAAAATAAAAAGTAGTAACCTCATGTGTAAAAAAAGTTACCACAGCTACTGATATTTCTGCCACTGCTGTAGATGCTGCTGCTGCAACTCCCACCCATACATGGTTGCTGGCGGTCATTTTCTTCCCCTGAGTCTTGTGAAGTCATGGTGAACAGGAGGGTATCTGTGAATTATGCAAAAGTGAAATCTTAAATTATATGCAAACACACATATTTCTTTGTTTCAAATAGATGATTTAGCATACAACAATAGAAAAATGTCCATCAAATGCACAAAGTCTTATGCCAAGTGAGGAAGATGAAGATTGGCCTAGTAGAATCTCCCTGCTGTGACTGCCATTATAATCAACGGATAGCAAATGGTTTCTATTGTCATTGAGTGGAAAGGCAATGCTTTTGGCCTGGCAACTGTGGTTGGGAAGGAGAAACATCCCTACTTAGAAGAAACAAAAATCCTAAGAAATCTTATTCAATTTTATCTTCAATTTCTTTTCATTCTACCTGGAAGCAGTCATTTGAGATTAATCCCATGGTGTAAGCTAACACGGCTCCTTGCATACAGTAGGCTATGTAGGATTTGAGAATGTGGGGGCTAGAATTAAATTTGATATAAAAAACAAATTTATTTACTTCCATGCTATGCTAATCTCTTTCTAAGTCCATAGCATCACTAATGGTCTTGCATTTAAAGGCATCTTCTAGTTTTTGAACCCAAGACAGGATTTGAAAAACCATTGTCAGCCCAACATTTTTTTTTTTTCTTTTTCTGGAGATATGAGCTCCACCAGAGAGAAGAAAAGTCTCTCTTTTCTGATATTAAAATAAGTCATGGGGAGTTCCCGTCGTGGCGCAGTGGTTAACGAATCCGACTAGGAACCATGAGGTTGCGGGTTCGGTCCCTGCCCTTGCTCAGTGGGTTAACGATCCGGCGTTGCTGTGAGCTGTGGTGTAGGTTGCAGACGCGGCTCGGATCCCGCGTTGCTGTGGCTCTGGCGTAGGCCAGTGGCTACAGCTCCGATTCGACCCCTAGCCTGGGAACCTCCATATGCAGCGGGAGCAGCCCAAAGAAATAGCAAAAAGACAAAAAAAAAAAAAAAAAGTCATGGGAGTTCCCGTTGTGGCGCAGTGGTTACCGAATCTGACTAGGAACCATGAGTTTGTGGGTTTGGTCCCTGGCCTTGCTCAGTGGGTTAGGGATCTGGTGTTGCCATGAGCTGTGGTGCAGTTTGCAGACGCAGCTCGGATCCCACGTTGCTGTGGCTCTGGCGTAGGCCGGTGGCTACAGCTCCGATTCGACCCCTAGCCTGGGAACCTCCATATGCCGCGGAAGCGGCCCAAGAAATGGCAAAAAGGAAAAAAAAAAAAGTCATGGTTGTGTCTTACAAATCTTGGTCTGAACTTCCAGTGCCAGAACTCCTTAGAGACAAAGCAATCTCAGTTTACACACACACACACCATACACATACACACACACACACAATTTTCCAAGGCAAATGGATAGTGCTGGAGTAGGTGGTCAGGAGAAATTTCTGCTTTAACCATGTGAGATTCCTAAAATCTTATCATGGAAGGCTATCATGTATTCATTACTTCATCAATCATTACTGAATATTTTCTTTGTGTTATATATTGTTCTAGGTACTGCAGATAGAATAAAGAAAGGCAAAATACCTACATTCTTATGAGGGACACGAATAATAAATAGCATCAGGTAGAAGGAAATCCTACCTGAAAAGCAGAGTAAGGAGATAAGAGTGACAACTTATTTGGAGGCATGAACAAAGACAAGGCCTCTGAAGAGGTTCCATTTGGACAGTTGTGGACAAAATGAAGGAGCCAGTCATGTAAATAGCTTTAATAAGAGCATTCCAGACATAGGGGACAGAAATGTGGAGATATGGAGAAGACGCTAGCTTTGTGTGTTTGAAAACCAGCAAAGTATACCTGGAACACACTGGCTAATGTGGGAAAACTAGTGTGTCCTGGGGGAAGAGTAATAGCAAGGAGAACGTGAAAGGGTCTTTTAACTCTCCAATAGAAATGATGTGACTTGGACTACAGAGGTATTTATGGAGGCGTTAAGAAATGATTCAGATTTAGAATTTTTTTTTAGTTTTACTTTTATTAGAATAGGAAGGTAGTATGAGAAAAAGAATGTATATAGGAAATGTTTTAAAGCAGTCAGAAATCCTTATAATGTATGAGAAGAGAGTGAGTGATGGCGATTCCATTAACTGACATAAGAGCAGGGTGAGGCATTCTTTTTTCCCCCGAGGGGACATCAAAAACTGAGTTTCAACCATGCTAAATTTGAGAAGGTTATTTGACATTCAAGTGGAGATTCCAAGTAGGTATTGGTCATTTGTGTACGGGGCTCTGCGAGAATGTTGGAACTGGAGATAGGAATTTAGAAGTCCTTTGCCTTTTGATGGTATGTAGCTCCAGATGATTGGAGGTGGATTATCAAGGGAGGCAGATAGAGACAGAGAGAAGAAGAGGTCTAGGGACCATGCCTAGGCAGGCTAACATCAAGATCTAGAAGAAAGGAAGAAAGCACTAAGCATATTTTGCCTTATGAGGATGGATATCTGATCATGCTGATGAACATTTGGAGCTCACAATGTGTCAGAAAACTCTTTTACACAAAGTTGAAGCTTGAATTATCGGGGGCAGAGGGAAAGATTTCTCTTTAACTTCTAATTAAAGCAGTTGTAGAAGGAAGCAAACTTTCCAAAGCACATGAGGTGAAGGTTAAAGGTCAAGTGCATAATCAAAACAACACTTGCTCCTTGCCTCTCCCAAATTAAAGATTTAGATCCGAGTTGTCACCATATCCCATGATTGGAAATTAATTCCAGGATTCGCCTTTGTGGCGAGGATGCAGGTTCGATCCCTGGCCTTGCTCAGTGATCTGGGAACTTCCATATGATGCAGATGTGGCCGTAAGAAGAAAAAAAATAATTTCAGAAAAATATCATTTGAAATGTATCGAATACATTAAAATATTTGTTAAATCTTGAGAATTGTATACTTTTAAATTATTACTTTGAATTCAGCCATACTTAGTTAATTTTTGTCGTTTTTTTTAAAACATCAAAGTAAGAAAATTCCTTCAAGCCATTGTAATAGAGTGAATTCTAAGTCCTATTTCTGATGGTCACAGTAGGCAAAAAGCAGTCGACCTGCTCCTTTTTCAGTATAATGTCTTAATGGGGCTTTTTTAACTTTGGGTGTACTAAACATTAGCAGTGCTCCGAGCAAATTGTCTAAAGAGACATCTTCCTTTTTTAGGGTCTTTTGATAAGATATCTTTAAGATCAGCAAAGAGCACATTTGAAAAATATAAAAGAAACTCTGTCATTACAACAGACGGAGTCATTTTCTTACCACTGAATTTGCCCTTCATTTATCAAAGAGTTGTTTACAAGGGTTGAGAAGGCTGACATATCTCTCTGTTCTTTAATTCTTTGTTTATGAACCAGAGTAGTCAAACAAGAATGTACATGGCATGGGGAGTGGTAAACAACCATTGCTTTGTTATCGTAGTTTATGAAATTACACAATTTCTCAAGAGATTTGCATCATTGTTTGGTGCAAAGCATTTTCCCATTAATTAAGAAACTGATTCACTGTCAGAGATTCAGTAAACACATTTTAATTATTTCTTCAACAGCATATAAAACCAAATGAATAAAAAGTAATGTAAAATTCTCCTACTCACCTTGGATTCTTTTCTCTCCTTTTTTTTTTTTTTGTCATTTTAGGGCCACACCCACGGCATATGGAAGTTCCCAAGCCAGGGGTTGAATCAGAGCTACAGCTGCTGGCCTACACCACAGCCAGAGCAATGCAGGATCTGAGCCATGTCTATGACCTACATCACAGCTCACCAGCAACACTGGATCCTTAACCCTCTGAGAGAGGCCAGGGATTGAACCTGAGCCCTCATGGATACTAGTTGGGTTCATTATCAATGAGCCAGGACAGGAAATCCCTCACCTCAGATTCATTGGAAATAATTTTAAATCCAAATATCTTTTTTTTTTTGTCTTTTTGCCATTTCTTGGGCTGCTCTTGTGGCATATGGAGGTTCCCAGGCTAGGGGTCACATAGGAGCTATAGCTGCCAGCCTATGCCAGAGCCACAGCAACACGGGATCCGAGCCGCATCTGCAACCTACACCACAGCTCACGGCAATGCTGGATCCTTAACCCACTGAGCAAGGCCAGGGATCAAACCCACAACCTCATGGTTCCTAGTCAGATTCGTTAACCACTGAGCCAGGACGGGAACTCCCTAAATCCAAATATCTTTTGACCCACATTGTGTATACTAGCTAGTGTTGCTTTGTTTTTATTGAGCATCTGTGGCCAGTATGTTCTTTGCAACTAAAACTGATGCTATCTCATGTAATCAGTAGTCTATAGAGATGACATTTAAAGCATAGCTGCCTCTGGAAGCACAAAGGAAGAGGTCCAGCTAAAATGTGACTTATCTTCATTCTTGAGGACTGTCAATCACGTTGAGACCTTCTCAGGTCTGAAAACACCATCACTGTTTTGAGATTTAACTCCATGGAAACCATGGAAACTGAGAGACTACAAACTAACTGTAGGAATCCACTTGAAACATAGTGCTAGATTTGATATCCTGGAGCTACTTTTTAGACTGCTACATCTTTAATTCCTAGGAGAATTCCATTCATGTATTTGTTCTGTAACATTTCCTTTTATACAAATGTTCAGAGACCAGACTGTTATTAATGTTAGAAAGGACAACACAGATGAATAAAAGCCATACACAGACCTCTTCTGATATCCTACAGTGCCATAGACTGAATGTTTGTGACTTCACATACATGTTGAAATCGTAACCCCAATGTAATGGCACTAGGAAGTGGGGCCTTTGGTCATTGATTAGATTATGTAGGGAGCCCTTATGAATGGGTCCTTTATCAAAGAGACCCTAGAGAGCTCCCTCCGCACTTCTCCCAGGGGAGGACACAGCAAAATGTTAGCCTCTGTAAACCAGGAAGTGGGCTCTCACCAGACGTCAATTTCCAGCATCTTGATTTTGGACTTCCCAGCCTCTAGAACTGTGAGTAATAGATTCTTGTTGTTTCTAAGTCACTCAGTGGTATTTTGTTACAATAGCCCAAATAGACTAAGACACATAGTTAACAAGTGAATATCTGTCTCAATTTCATTTTGTAGTAGAGCGTTTTGTTACTGAAGATGATGCTAACTGTTCTAGTGAATGAGTTCAAAATCTCAATAGGTTAATAAAATAGAGGTTTCTCCTTCCCTCACATAAAATCCACATTGGTTGTTCTTGATTGGCAGACAGTTTTCCACATTTAACAACAAAAGCTCCTATCATGTGGCTTTGTCTTCCTCTAGAGCCATGGATTCCCCCTTGAATTTTGTTCATGGATAAGTAAGGAGAAGGTCAAGAAGGCTCACTCACTTCTTTATCAATTTGGCTGACCACTGTTTTGTATCACTTCTGCTGACACCATCCCAAGAACTGGTCCCATGTTTCCAGCGGCATGCAAAGAAGCCTGGGAAATGTAGTCCATTGTTTGGCAGCCCTTCTGGTAATGACTTGCACAGTGGAAGGGAATCTTGTTGTCTTTTAGATTGGCATGTCTCAAACATCCTTAAAATATGCAGAAATGATGATTTTCATTTAAAATAAATTGGTTAAATCCTTACCTTAAAGAATTTTTAAAAATACGGAACAACCTGATAATGAGAATTTCCAGGCATGGATGTATTTTTTTAAGGGGATATATATATTTTTTTTCTTTTAAAAGAGTCTTCTCCTTTTTAAAGAGATTATTTAATTTTTAGATTAGTTCAGGATTTCTTTCCAAATGGTTTACTCACACAAATGTTTAGCAGAGGACCAAGTCAAATGAAGTAAGAGACAGTAGCTTGTAAATTGTGATCTCCATTGAATGGGGGATAGAGGTGGGTGTTCTTTTCTCAGACATGTATTCTCAGGTTTTATTTGAAATATTGGCATTAGGGATTTACTCCATTGATCTTGGAATTTTCTGAGAGTCAGACAACAAAATGCAATGAAAAGAGTCCCCTATTGTAAATACGAGTATCACTTATGATTCAGCCTAGGAAAACGCTCCAATGGTCATGGAACTCAGTACAGAGGCCTGAGGAAGGAGAGAATCTAGGAAGGCTCAGCAAGATGGGAGTTGGAAACATGATGCCAGTGAAGGCTTTTGCCTGTTTTCTTATTGTGCTGAGTGCCATCCTTGAGTGGGGATGTTGATTGGAGTAAGTGAATACATGTCAGTGAATAAAGAAAACCTGCTACTTTGTTCTCTCAAAATATCTTTTCTAAATGCCTTCGATAGTTAGATAGGTGCCTGAGATTTTGTGAGATTCAAGAGTCAGTGAAGAAGAGGAAGATAGTTCCAGCGATGAAAAGAATGTACAGCTTATAGTAATTAAAATTGAATTATTTATATTGGCACATTGGGTCCATAATAATGATAAATAATAATGAAAATGGGTAATATTGACTGTTTCAGTTTCACTTGAAATGTTTTGACTTCCAGTAATACATTTTAATTTATATGTATATTATTTGTATATTACACTTGGATACATTTATGTGCGGCTAGCAATAGGCTAAAAGGCAGCATAGGGTTATCTTTAGAGCCCAGTGCAGTATCTGGTACCTAACGGGAGCTCAATCAGTGACGTTGGATGAATGAATAAACACAATAGCCAGGACATGGAAACAGCCCAAATGTCCATCAACAGATGATTGGATTTGGAAGATGTGGTATATATACACAATGGAATACTACTCAGCCATAAAAAAGAATGACATAATGCCATTTGCAATAACATGGATGGAACTAGAGAATCTCATACTGAGTGAAATGAGCCAGAAAGACAAAGACAAATACCATATGATATCACTTATAACTGGAATCTAATATCCAGCACAGATGAACATCTCCTCAGAAAAGAAAATCATGGACTTGGAGAAAAGACTTGTGGCTGCCTGATGGGAGAGGGAGGGAGTGGGAGGGATCGGGAACTTGGGATTATCAGACACAACTTAGAATAGATTTACAAGGAGATCCTGCTGAGTAGCATTGAGAACTTTGTCTAGATACTCATGTTGCAACAGAACAAAGGGTGGGGAAAAAATGTAAATGTAATGTATACATGTAAGGATAACTTGATTCCCTTGCTGTACAGTGGGAAAATAAAAAAATATATATATTGCTAGGTAAAAAAAATCAGGAGGCTGCCGTTCTTACTATGGTTCTGAGTCAGTGATTTTCAGTTTGGCATAATGAATGACTCCCTGTTTCAGTTTCTTAATTTCTAATGTGAGATGAATATACCCATTCTATCTACCTTACAGTGTAGGTAGTTCCTTACACAGAAACCAGACAGAAGATATTTAAGACTTGGGACTATTACAATAGCTGATAAACCCCAAATGGAGTATAATTTTATTTGACTAAGATGTTTCTATATTCTCTTTTAGCATAAGCTTTCTGATTGTCACTTGCTTTAGGGAAATAAAAATACTTTTATTTTAGAAAATTTAATTATATTGCCATCAGGCAAAAGTGTTTTGTGAAATCTTAGAACTAAGATCTCTCAGAAATGTCACCTCATGAAAATGACTTGGAGCCCTGGAAAAAGCTCATTGCATCAAATGCTATCCCTTCCTCAATTCATTCCACTCATGGACAGATGCTCCCCATCCTTTTCCCCATCCTTTTCCCACCTGGATTGCATAAGAGAAAGAAGTGTTATTTGAAGACAGTCTAACAACAGACTAAGAGGGAAGAGGTGCACGCTCACAAATTTTAGATTAGTATGAAAGAGGCATGTTTTATTCAAAGTTCAACATCCATTTATTTTGAGGATAGAGGTGTCTGTGTTGTGACTCAGGCATGCTGTGAAAAAATGCCAAGTGTCTTGATAACTAATGTTAGTAAGGAAAGATTCACCAAGAGGGGGCAGAAGCTCATGAAATGCTAATCTTTGAATACAAGAGAGAGAGAATCAATTTTAGATTCTGATCTTTTTGGAACATTTCAAAGGACTTAATATTTTGGTACAAAAAAAGAAATTTATACATTCTGAGAATAATGATAAAAACTTCACTCTATTACAATTCCTCGTTGAGGTCTTCTTTTCTTTCTTAGCTTTGGTTTTTCCATTTTTCTTTTGTCTTCATGCTGCCCCTCATTTTCTCTCTAAGCTTTTAGACTAAACATTATATTCATTTACCTTTTAAGCTTTCAGACTAAATATTCTATTTCTTTATCTTAAAAAAATTTGGTTGTGAATGTACTCCTTTTATGCTAAGTGTTGAAAAACCATAAAGTTTAAGTTAGAAGGACAACACTTCCTTCAAAATACCTCTTTAAACAAATGACGTTTTAGAGCATTAGACATGCCTTAAAGAGATGGTATGTTTTCTCTAGTCATTGAATGTATGATCAATGGTATATCCTGAAAGTGAATGGAGAACCATTTTATAAAGTGTAAAGAACAAATATTAGGGCTTATTTCTGGACCTCACACTAACAGGAGACACAAGCCTGTTTAGTTGGATGACAGTGGATCAAATTAATCCTGCAAAATGACAAGGGCAAACACCAGGAGTCTCCATTATGAAATGCCTTAGAGTGAAAGCTTAGAAAGAAGTCAGTCTTGGCATACGCATAAAGGCCAAACTCTTTTATTTTTTTTTTATTTATCTTTTTTTGCTGTTTAGGGCCACACTCAAGGCCTACAGAGGTTCCCAGGCTAGGGGTCTAATCTGAACTACAGCCAGTGGCCTATGCTACAGCCACAGCAACGTGGGGTCCAAGCTGCATCTGTGACCTACACCACAGCTCATGGTAATGCCGGATCCTTAACCCACTGAGTGAGGCCAGGAATTGAACTCAAAACCTCATGGTTCCTAGTCAGATATGTTTCCTCTGTGCCACAATGGGAACTCCAGCCATACTCTTTTAGAACCTAATTGCTGGAGATGATTTATTTTTATGCGAGAAGAATTTTTTCCTTTTTTTAAAAAATTTTTTACCTTTCTCTTGAATAGAAATATTGATTTGGCTATTGGACATATATATTTTTTCATTTTAAGATAACAATGACTTCAGAAGAAGAGGTGAATGGGACTTGAAAGAAACAATCACAGACCACAGGCATAGAATGATTTCAATAACTTTTGCATTTGAGTATAAAAATTGAGTTAACAGAACCATAGCCTCTTTCAGCTTATAATTCAAACACACAAAACAACTTGACCTCAACAGGCAAAGTAAATTCACATTTTACTTGGAAATTTCTAAGGTACTTACAGAAAGTCAAGGAGAGGACCTAAAGTGAAGAAAAATGTATCTGATTAATAATTAATAAAACTATTGTTGATTCAAGGAGTATTGAGTGGAATCTTTTCAACATCTTAAATATGTGTTGGTGTTTGATGCAATGCTGTTGAATGGTTTCAAAAGAAATGTTGGCTTTGTGTTACAAAATCTGCATTTAATACATAAATAAATGGATTTAATATCTTTGTATTAGCCAGTCTTGAGAGAGACTAGCAATATCTAAATGGATATATTGTGTAATTTGCATGCTTTGACTCTGGTAAATGTAGCTCTGGAGAATACATATTTTAAAAAAAGTAACCATGCCACTTGCTCTTTTAAATGGTTCTGCTGCATTTTTAAGAGTTTTAAAAATGAGTACTTGGGTGCATAGAACAGCAACTGTTGCTCATTCTGTCTTTGCCTCTACTTCAGCAAAAGGATATTTTGAAAAGGAATACATTAGGAATATATCAAAATGCATAATGCAATAGAAATGTTTTCCTATTTTTTTTTAACCTTCATTTCAAGCATTTTGTCTGCCTTGCAGAAGAGAATGTGTCTGGCAAAACCTTCATGACCATCTATCACTGTGGCCACATTCTTAGCTCCATCTAGGCAACTGGCATGGACCAGAAAATGTGATACATATTTAAGGAGCAGGCTATTTGTCATTGGAGTAACACAGGGTTTTGTTTGACAATAAACACCATTGAGTTATTTGTAAGAATGTGGTATGGCTGAGCTGGTTAGCAAAAACACCTCTTTAGACTACTTTTCCCTTTTTCCTCTTTTGTCTATGTCATGATAATTGAGACAGGTTATTTCAGCTAATACAGATAGCATCATGAAATACCTAGGTAGAAATTTTGGATCTCAAAGATGAACTGAGGGACTTCATTCAGAAGTTTGAAAGGTCAAAACTTTGAATAGACTATCTTCCAAACTGCGGAATTCGAGGTTAATCAATGAACATAAAGTGAGGTACTGAAGGATCTCTGAGATGTTTGAAAAATAAGCTGAATATACAATTGTTTTTGTGTTTTTTTTCTTTGGGGGGGGAGGGGGGTTGCCCTGTGGCATATGGAGTTCACAGGCCAGCCACAGTTGTAACCTATGCTGTGGCAATGCTGGACCCTTTAACTCATTGTGTGGGGCCAGGCATCAGAGCTGTGTCCTGGCACCATTGATCCTATTGTGCCACAGCCGGAACTCCAACATACAATTGTTTTACATCCCTAACAGCCAAATAAATTTTCAAAGCAAGCCAAACAGTGCTATGGGGATTTTACAGCTCCTTTTCCTTTAACCTTTTGCATTAAATATTTAAGAACCTAAAAATGTACATAAATTATATTTGATATATTCCAAGTATATGTATATGTATTTAAAATATATGTAACACCTATGCTAGCAAAACAATATAATAAACATTAGTGGATTCATTATGCAACTTAAGAACTTTAATGGTAATGTGACTTGAATCTACCTGTGTACTCTTGACTGTCCCATGCTGAGTATTTTACTACTACAGAGTACTTTAGTAACTCTATAGTAGTAGTTTCTACACTAGAATAGAAAACTAACTATAGATATAGTTATTTTGACGTGTGTATGTAAGTCAAAGTAATATATGGTCCAATTATTCTTGTGTTGTATTGAGGTTTATAAAAATAGTTCCGATATCTTACATGGTTTTATAGAACATTTCTATTCCACATTATATTTTAAGATATAACCATATTTATGTAAACAGTTGTGTTTCATACATCTTCATTGCTTTGTAATATTTGATTCAGTAAATACATCATTTATTTACCTATTGCTTTGTCAAAGGACATTTGTGCAACTTCCAGCATTTTCTCTTTTTTTACTTTTTTAAAAATTAAAGTATAGTTGAATTACAATGTTGTGCCATTTTCTGCTGTACAGCAAAGGGACCCAGTCATACATATATATACTTTCTGTTTCCAGCATTTTATTTTTAGAAGTATTGCTATTATGAGTATTTTCGCATGTGTCTTCTTGTATACTTACACAATAATCTTTTTAAGATTTGTACATAAGATAGAATTATTGGTTTGCAAGGTGTGTGAATGTTTAACTTTACAAGATAATGCCAGGAGGTTTTCTGAAATCCAAAATCATAGTATCACCAAAAATATATGAATTCCTGCTGGTCTACATCCACCCAGATGGTCATGTTTCTTAACTTTTTTTGTAAAATCTACAAATAATTTAATTGACTAATTACTAACCCATAAATCATTGTAGCTGAAATTACATTTCATCCATTGCAGCATTTAACAAATATTTACTGAGTGCCTATGTGCTAGACTGTTGCATCGATCTGCCAATAAACAAAACAGATAAAAACCCTCTACCCTCATGAGGGTTAAGTTTTAACTGGTCAGAGACTGAAATGAACACAGTAAGCAAGTGAATTATGGAGTACATAAGGAGGTAACAAATGCCACTGAGAAAAAAAAGTGAGATGGAGAATCTAGGGGCAGAGGGCCAGCTGCAATTTTAAGTAGCATAGCCAGGGTTGATTTCTCTGGGAGAAAATTTCCAGAGGACTTGACATAGGTCAAGGGCAGGAAGGATCCTGGGTTGTTTGAAGAATAGCTAGAAGGCCATTATATCAGGAGCAAGTTGAGTGAAGGGAGAGTGATAGATGAGATTGAAAAGTAATGGTGGGGCCAGATCCCATATTAGCATTTCTATGATGAAATGTCAATCTTCTGAATATTTTGGGCACAAGATTTTACATGTTCTGAGGCCACAGGTGGAAGTGTAGAGACCAGTTAGGAGAGGATTAGGAAAGTGGGAAAAGATGAGGGGGATTGGACTACTATGATATAGGTGGAGGTGGTGGAAATTGAGGAGAGTATACTTTAAAAATATTGGATCATTTTATCTCTGAACATGGGGTATCTATTTATACCTTTTTCTTTTTTTGGTCTTTTTTTTTGTCTTTCTATGGCTGCACCCACAGCATATGGAGGTTCCCAGGCTAGGGGTCTAATCAGAGCTGTAGCCACTGGCCTACATCAGAGCCACAGCAATAGCAATGCAGGATGCAAGCCACATCTTCAACCTACACCACATCTCACGGCAATGCCGGATCTCTTAACCCACAGAGCGAGGCCAGGGATCCAACCTGCATCCTCATGGATGCTAGTCGGGTTTGTTAACCAATAAGCCACGATGGAACTCCTATTTATATCTTCTTTAATGTCTCTCAATAACGTTCATGTTTTCTCCACACAAACCTCTGCATCTTTCATTTCTTTTGCCATTGTAAATTGTCTTTCTCTTTCTAGCACTGGCTCTCTTTAGACATTGTTTAAGTTTGTTATTTGAGTATTGCTATTTTTGTATAGCGAACTTATAACAAGCCACACTCCTAAATTCTTACTAATTCTAGCAATTTTTCTATAGGTAATTTGGGGTATTTTATGTGGTCAATTATATTATCCATAAATAATGTTTTCTTTCTTTAAATATTCTTGAACTACTTTGGCCTTTAATTTATTTTTAGCTTTTTTACTGTATTGGAAAAAGACTCCAACAAAATTGGAATAAAAGTAATGATATGGGCATCCTTGATTATCCCTGATTTCGAAGGGAGTACACTATGGTGTATTTGTGATCAACTTTTTGGTACATATCTTTTTTCAGGTAAACAAGCTGTCTTAGTTTTGTATTTGTTCTTTACATAAAGACAGGTGGGGATTTTATAAAATTTCCACATCTCTTAGATCTTGCACTTTTCCCCTTTAATATGTTCATGTGGTTTAATAGATTTTCAATGTTAAATTGTATTTGTATTCCTAAGCTAAGTCCAAATTAATTTCTTATTTTGGATTCAGTTTGTATATCTTTTGTTTGAATTTTTGCATTTCTATTTATAAATGAGATAAAGCTATATTTTTCCTTGCTAAAACTATCCATTTCTGGTTAAAGCAATACTAGTTCTTGATTGTTAAACCCACTGGACAGAATTTGTCCACACTAAACTAGTGAATAATATTGTAAGTCCTTACTCTAGTGGATTTTCTACATGTTGACACAATTCAAGAATTTTATGTTTGGATCATGGGTTACTTTAAGGGAACAAATATTTTAAGCTAGTGAAAGCAACACTGGGTCAATATGCATTATGCCCATTGTACTTTTGTAATTCACAGAGGACTGTTAATTTATAGATAAAACAGCACAAAAATTATGATTATTTAGGGCGGAGGTGCTGCAAACTGCTATAAGAATACAGCATCATGAACATGTGAATGAAAGTCAGAATCATGATGTAAATTGTCTATATTTTGTCAGATATTTTGATTTGTTTGTTTGACTTTTTTTCTTTTTTGCAAAAGTTTCGTGTATATATCAGTTTCCAGAACTCCACTCTAGCCATCTGGGCTCTTGTCATATGTGCCTGTTTATCTAATTAGCACTTTCAAGTTAACAGAGTCTTACAAATAGTGACTTGACTAATTGAGCCTAAGGTCAGAGATCTTTCTAAGCTGTAAGGTTCTTTAACTTATTATAATTCCTAGCTTTCACCAGACCACAAGTGTTGCCAAATAAATATGAATGATTAGGCCTGAAAAGTTTAAACTAACAACTTAGAAAATTTAAACTACCAACTTCATAATGTTAAGAGGTTGTCTAAGTGGATTAATTTTTTTCTTCATAGTATTATAGAGTTGAACATTTGCTTTATACAATGGTGCTGGGCTCAAAAACTCCAAAGGTGTGTTTCTTTGACAAACTGATGACCTTCTTGTGTAGAACTGCTAGATAAAAATACAAGACATAATATTTGGGATATAGACAAAACAAAAATTTTTGTTTATTTAAATTTTATTTTTTCAAGTTTTCAGTTTATTTAAATTTACCTGGATGTTCTATATTTTGTTTGTGAAATCTGGTAACTCTCTCTGCAAAGGAGATTAAAAACAAAAACAAGTTTTTATACATGCATTGTCTAATTCTAAAGTAGCACTTAGCTCATCTGACTAGGCTATTATGTAATCACTTCAAGAGGTTAACATCCGTGTTAGTCACAAATAAAGCAACACGAGTGAATTTGGGGAGTCTGTTCGAGTACATTCTTTATATATTTAAATAGAATTCTAGACAGTTTTGGGTACATGGTATATTGTCTCCATTTGGAGTGGAAATATGTGAGATCATAAAAACAAGAGGAGAAAGAGTTGCTGGGTCCTCTCTTGACAATGACTAGAAAGTGAAGACTTCCTTCAATAATCTGGGTCTAAATTCACTTTGAGCAACTAGTCCAGAGAATTGTGAGATTAATAGATGTTTTAGAGATGAAGGTCCCTGAAGGAAGAGGACAGAACTCTACAACACAGCCACTCCTAGGATGATAGAATCAGGGGTCCAGGACCAGGGAATAGCTTGGTTAAAAGCAGATGAAATAACTGATATTTTCAATTAGTTTCCATTGTCACCCAGCAAGACTCAATGCCCTCAATGATCTGGCAAGAATTCCTGGACTATTTCAAAGAGGAATTGGATACATGCTTTTTCTGCTGATAAATCCTCAGTTTCTGAGAAGTTCATTTCCAAAGCAGAATAAAAAACATAATCCCCATTTCTATGAACAAACTTGCAATTATGTTGAAAAGAACAATTCCAAATAACTTTAAAGCTGTCTTGGGAATTCGTGTTAAACCAAACAAAAAAGTCGCATACTGCCTGAAGTGGCTTCTTAAATGGTCGTAGGCCTAATATGCAAGTGATCTTGTATATTTAATTACTTTAGATAATACAGTTCAAGCAGAGAGGAAGGAAGCTTTCACTCAATTTCAGTGATTAAGTAATTTTTTTCACTACTATTTAGTAAAAGCCATCCTCCTTCCAATATGACTCCCCCACTTCAAGTTAACTCTCATTTCCAAACATCACTGCAAAACAAAAATAAAACAAAGGTAATGTGCAAATATTATCCATATTAAATTTCCTGTTTGAATGTATATTTATGTTGATTTCCAAAAGAGCATTTAAGATAAAATATCATTGCATTTATTTATTTATTTATTTTGTCTTTTGTCTTTTTAGGGTCGCACCCATGGCCTATGGCGATTCCCAGGCTAGAGGTCCAATCGGATCTGTAGCTGCCGTCCTACACCACAGCCACAGCAATGCCAGATCCGAGCCATGTCTGCAACCTACACCACAGCTCAGGGCAATGCTGGATCCTTCACCCACTGAGCGAGGCCAGAGATCCAACCCACAACCTCATGGTTCCTAATCGGATTCATTTCTGCTGTGCCACAATGGGAACTCCTCATTACATTTTATTTTAATATTTTTTCTTACTAATATGCCTTTTATTAGAAATAGAAGACTATTTTCAGGAAGTTGAATTCTCGTCTTGATTCAATAATTAGTCATGCTGGTTGATGAAGTTTCAGTATTTTTAGTAGCAGAATATTCTTAAGCCCTACAATATTAATGTTAATCCTAACTATAAAGCACTCTTTCTAATGAATAGCAAATGTTTCACCATTCAAACTCATTAGTATATTTTGGGAATTAATTTGAATTGGATCTATAATTTCTTATCAGACATATGTATAATTGTTTATTTGATTACTTTTTGATTTTTTCTTATATTTTATAATGATTTTTGTCTGCCTTCAGTGGTTTGATATGTGAATGTATTAGAATATTTTTGGACCCATTACATATTAAGATAGGGTTTATAAGTATAATTTACAGTTAAATGACATTCCTCATATGTTAATAGGGATTATTATCTCTCTATTACACATCACTTTTACTGGAAATAAACTTGTCTGTAAAAAGCATTATTATTGAGCAGAAAGTGCTTGTTTTATCTTTTGATTCTAGCACTACCCAGATCAATTCCTAGGGCAAAAAAAAAAGTCTGAGTCTGGGATTGCTTTTTGTTAATACCTCCAGGTAGTGCTGGAAAGAAAACTTTTCATTGGCTCTTTAACTCTCCAGAGTGAAGGCCTAAAGATATCTCTTTCGTCCGGGAATCAATTACTAATGATTTATTTGACATTTAATAAATTCAAGGTGCTGTGCTGTGAAGTGAACAACATAATCCGTGTTTTCAGGGATTTCCTATTTATTTGAAAAACATGACACAGATCCGTGGCCAAAAGTCAAGTGTACATGTAACTATACTAAATTGAAACAGTAAAACCATGTCTTTCCCTATTGTGCTACAAATTAAGTGCAAACTCAATTTTTGAAAGTTACACTCTCCTGTGTGACCACAGAGACTTTAAAGTCCATTGCCTATTGTTCCCCTGCACAAAGATGCCATGCTATAGAGATAGGGCTCTTTATGATGAGTTAAAAATAGTATCAGTGTTTTGAATGTTCATCTTGTGTCAAAAATTTTACATATATGTAATAATTTGATTTTCACAATAATTACATGAGGTAGTTACCATTGCTATCTTCATTTTATAACTAGGAAAGAAAAGCAAGAAAAAAAAAAAAAGCAAGGCATGAAGATGTTAGGAAACTTGCCAAAGGTCATAGAACTAAACGTTGGTACTGTCAGGACTGGGACTTCAGCTGGCTGGTCCGAGAGCTGAAAGTTTTAATCACTGTATTATTCTTCCTTCTTGCCTGTTATGTCTTGACCTGTTCTTGTTCTTCCTTTGATGCCTCTTTCCACCACCAAAACTTTTTTTCTTCTTGAATTTCTACTCATCTTTTATGGTTGATCTCAAAAGTCACCTTTTCTTATGACCACACAATGTACTTTTTTACTACTGTAAACTTCTCTATAGTACTTTAATTCTTTTCAGCTTTTTATTAAATATTATTATTATTATAATTTTGTACTTATCTGCATTACAAGATTATAAACTTCTTGACTGTATCTTCATTCACTCAGGTATTCAATGGCCCTCTGTCATTGTACCAATCTCTGCAAAACATGGAATAAGACAGAATTCTTGACCTCAAGGAAAAACTTCTAGAGTGGAAGATAATTAGAACAGACGATTATGATCTGAGAGGGTCAGTGCAATCATCTAGAAGCAAACATCACAAAACCAGAAAGTGAACTGAATCTAAGTTGGTGACTGGGCAGGTGGGAGACAAGAAAAACTTTTGGGAATTATTGATGCTGAACTGAGGTTTTAGTACTGAAACAAAATTTCACTGACTGGTGAGCAAATGAATATTATAGTCCACAGTCCCACCAGACCATGTTCTTACACATAGTAGATGCTTAATAAATATCAGTAGAATTTAATCAAATTAAAATCGCCACATACATTTTCCTGTGTTCATGCAGACACAGCGAGAACAACTGTGAAACCATCGATTAAGAAAGACTTTGTAGAAATGAAAAGTTTCAGCTTTCTGTGACGTTCCCTGTTGAGCAATCTCACAATTGCACATCACGGTTAATAGTTTGGCAAATATTACAGGCTTTTTAGTCTTTATTTCCTTTAAAGCTCTCAATTTTTTTTAGAGATTGCTAGATAAATACGTGGCAGCACTCCACGCAGAGGGTGCAGAACAGAACATTCAAGGATAAATCCTGCCAAGCTGAGGGGATAAAAGAATTTTTAAAAAATCAACTTGCATTTCAGGGGGTTCATCTGGGCAAAAAGAGAAGAATAGAAATGGCTTTTATTTAGGCCATTCAATAATTCAAATTACTGGTGAACAGTAGTGGGGTAGTCCCCAGGCAGAAAATTCTCTTATTTATTTTAAAAAACAATTTTTTTGTATGCCAATGGTCTATTTCTACCACCTAATGAAAGCTGAAGATCAATTCTTCCCTGGTGAGTGCAGAGTTGGCCAAATGTAGTTGCATCACAGGTGACACATGTCAATACCTGTAGAACTCTACAGAATAGTAAAAATAGGAGCTAGAGTTGGCTCTCACATACACACACACACACACACACAAGCACACATATGAATGTGTGCTCTCTATGATCTTTTTACTAGGAAAAGCATGATAGATATTTTCAGTATAAAGCACTCAAACACATTTTTATAGCATTGTGGAAAATTGAGTATCTATAATAGCAAATGTATGTGTAAAATGTTTACTTGAAATTTATTTAAATAACTTTCCTTAACATACTATGAAAGAAAAAGAACAGTATTTTCCTCGGCATATGCCCACATTTGTGCTTTAATCATAACAGCCTCATTTTCCAAAGGTTTATTTACATAAGTGCTTTCTCTGTAAATGTTACATTAGAAAAAAAATACACACATTCATATAACCTGTTAAATCAACAACTGCTGGCAAAATGAATGGAGGAGACCAAAGAAATATGCCAAAAGTGGTTTGGAAATGTAGTTAGCTTTAGTGCTGTTTGTAAAATTCATTTTAACTTTGATGCTTGATTACACTGCAACACTTTTTCAAGATTCCATCTGGCGCCGTAAGTGCTGAAAGGGGAGTTTGGGAGGTGTTAAGTACATTGCCTCGTGGGGATCTTGGACCAGGCTTTTCAGGCAGAGGTACTTTTGACTGATTCATATCTGGTGAACTTGACCTTACATCTTCATCTTGTGCCTTGGAGGCCTGCTTTTCCAGAGGAGGCCCTCACTTCAGCACCGTTTTTGTGGAGGTTAATGTGATCAAAGGACCCCTCCTGATTTGGTGAAAGGTATAGGCTTCAGATGTTCAGATTCCTTTCCACTTTCTAGACACATTGTTTAAAGGACTTGATGAAACTGATGAAGTATTTGAATCTTGGGTGGATAAAGTCTACAAAGGTCATGCTAAAGCAACAGCAAGAGTCAGAAACTTCCTAAAGACTGAGGGAAATGTTTAATGAGTTGTTCAAATCATTTTTTAATTCTTAAGCTCACTTTCGTCATTCAGATGTCATATTTTCTACATTCATTTGGTAAATCTTTTCTTGAGTTTAACATGGGCTCAAATGCTGTTAATTGAGGGACCATACAACAAAGTGGTTTGTTTTAGCTAAGTTCTGGATTATATAGACAATATAGATCTTTACCTTAGATATATAAACTTGTGTAAAATGAAAGAGATATCAGCAAAACTTTAGTCATTTGTAATGTTAACTTTCTCAGGGTAATTTAAGAAAATTCTGCCTATACTGTATCTTTCTTCCCACTTCTCCCCCCACCTCTGAGCAAAATTATTTCTCTAGATTACACTGCCATCTGTTTTCATTCATTGGGTATTTGGTTGCAATTGTTTTACAGCATATATTTTTGAATAATAATTAATAGAAGTAAATCAAACCTCTCAGAGAAATAATTCTCATATGTGGAATAGCAAAACCAGATGAAAATATGACTGGAAGTATCGAGTTAATTTTCAAAGTTAAGGACTGGGGATTTTGACTTGTGGCCTTGATCAAGGTCAATAGGACTCCTGTGGCTAAGTTTTGGCAGCGGGCTCCAAAACTGCTGTCCTCTGAAAATATCCAAGGAAACTGGAACTTGGTTGAAAAAAAAGTCAAGAAAACACAAGAGGAAAGAAAATCTCAGAAACTTTTTTTTTCTTTTTGGTAAAAGCTAGAATAACATGTTCCATGAAATCATTCAGTATTTTTGGCAATATATTGGAGGTAAAATTTTATACTCCAGAGCAACCATGACTAATTCTCCTACCTGCTGTTCCCTGGGTTTCTATATTTTTTCACTCGTGTTTTCTTTCCTTGGCTCTGCTGAATGCAGCCTTCCCTCTTGGGGAACAGTAACGAGGGGTCCAATTTTTCATTATTCAATATGGTCTAAAAATCTCATCTGCATGCTGATCTCATGTTGAAATCAATGGAGTCTCAGCCCCCTGAAGAGGTATTTAACTAAATGAGAAGCAGCTCATGGGAAAATGACAGGGAAAACATTTTATCATACTAATGTACTTTTCAAATCCAAATGTAAAAACATGATGGACAATCGAGGCAAAACTGTTTGACAAAGGCCTTAAAGCCAAAAAACATATTATGTCAAGAATTAATTTAGTTCACGTAACAAATGTCTCATTTAGACAAAAGAGGAAATAAAAGAAGCAAACGTTAACGTTACTAAGTTAATGCAATTCATGCTTATTTACTATAATCTGGTGTGATTCAATACTTATTTAAACTCCTAAGTCAACAAGTAGTATATATGTATATAATATTTACATTATATTGTGTGTAATATTTAATTGTCTGGCTAGAAATAACATTTTGAGAATTACAAGTGGTACATTATATCATATTATAGAAGGTTATCTATAAAATCTATATTTTATTCTAAAAAGACACTTTCCAGGAATAATCAGAAAACATAATTTCTTCTGTAGATCTGTTCAGTGGAAAGCCTTATTCCCTGTGTCTTCTCACTTTCTGTGAGACTGTGAGTATTGTTATCTTCCTAAGATTTAAAAACTCATGAAAAGACGTTTCAACATGAAAGTAGAACAATTTGCTATCCTGCCTCTGTTTCTCTTTCCCTAATTTACTTTCCTTTCATATTTATATAAAATTACATAAACTTACATAAATCAAAAATTAAATTTTCTGAGGACATTTATTGAGGACAATGGCCCCTATTGCAGGTCATCCTATCCTATGCAATTTCACAACATAAATCACCCCCAAACATCCCAAATCTCATGGCTCCTTATTTTCTTATGTCAATATCTTCCCCTTATATTTCTCTTCAGTGACTTATCTTCATTGCGGTATCTGGAACTTTGCCTGCACCTGAAATGGAGTCTCCATGTGGTAGGATTAGAAAGTGTTGGGAAGAAAGTGTTTTCCTTTACACTTCAAAGGTTCTTTTGACTAGTCCGATGATCAAATAGATATGAGACATATCAACAGGAGAGAATCAAATTGAATTTTGTTCTTGTAGGAACTTGCACATACATGAGAGGTTCAAGGACAAAAGGGTAAAATGAAGTATGTATGCCGTCCAGAGCTAAGGGATGGGAACGGGGGCAGGAGCTTGAAAGGGGGAGCACAGAGCAATTCACAGGACAATAGGAAGAGCAGAAGTTTGATGATTCGATGTTTGCCCTGCCATACAGATGGGTCACTCAGGTAAAATTTACGTCTTGTAATAATTCTCATTCTGGAAAAGACTCCAATTTAAATTATTCTAGATAGTTAAAGGATGGGCAGAATTTCCTCTTGAGCCCACAGGGTCTTGATGGATTTTAGCTCAAAATAGCCCACATGCCCAAGTGGCATGTTTTGGGAGGTTTTATTCTGAGCCCCTTCAAAAGCTTAAGCCCCATTCATCCTTTCTGATCATGACATTATTTCTTTTCAGACATCCTGCCAGCATTACCTACACTCTCATTTTGGGAGCTTGTTGAAACTTTCAGTCTCTTCATGTCCAACTCTTTCTTCAGGTCTCTGGGCTAACTGGAGGTGTTTCTTCTTTTTCTGAACACTCAGCTCACCTCAAGCATCCTTTGCCTAAAAGCCTCAATTCTTTTGCCTCCCTGACCTCTGCCATTCCTTATAATCCTCTTGCAAATTAAAAACATTAAAAATTGCCTTCAGTATATGTGTGTTTAACCAGAGGCATCCACACAATTCAACAGCTGTTCTCTGATTTATTTCAACAACCATCCTGATTCTTCCATTTGTATGTCATGCAGTTTACTTTATTTTCCTGCAACTTTAGAGACAACCTTGACTTCTGTTTCAAAGAGAGAAGAGTATATAAACCACAAAGCATAAACTTTCTCTATTAACTCCCCATCCTCCCATAAACATGTCTATGTCTGCTTCTAGAGTTTTTTTCGCTCTTGTAGACTGAGACTAATTCCCAATTGGTTCTTAAAGCCTATCCTTTCTAAAATTTTCCATAATGTTGATCTATCAATCTTGTCTTTCTTGTTTGTACAGCCTCTTCATTTTTGCCCTTTTCTGTTAGCATTAAAAATGAACAAAACTCAAAAATATATTTCCAGATTACACACTACCTTATATGGCATTAGTTTATCTTTACAACAGCCCTGTGTGTGTCCTTGGTTGTCAATTCACTTGGGAAATTCAGATTTGGCCATGTTGAGGATTTGACCAACGTCACGCTGCTAGCATTAGAGCCTTGGTCCATGTCAAGTCTTTTTCTCCCCTGCACCGTGCATTGTTAATTGTCTTTTCATATGCAATCTTCTAAATAAAAGGTAGGCTTCTTAGTCATTGTGTTCATCACAGCGCTAGTCCAATACCTCACAAAATATTGGTGAAATATGGGCTCCAGTTATGGTAAAGTCATAGTGAAGATCTGCGGCTTTAAATGCTGCACTTCCGGAGTTCCCGTTGTGGCTCAGCAGTTAATGAATCCGACTAGCATCCATGAGGATGCGGGTTCAACCCTTGGCCTTGTTTAGTGGGTTAAGGATCTGGCGTTGCTTGCTGTGCTGTAGGTCACAGAAAAGGCTGGATCTGTGTTGCTGGGGCTCTGGTGTAGGCTGATTGGACCCCTAGCCTGGGAACCTCTATATGCCGTGTGTGTGGCCCTAAAAATACAAAAAAAAAAAAAGGCTGCAGTTACAACATACAATCATGTAAACTATACTCACAATGTCCAATTTACAGAAGTGTAACAGACGCTTCATTCTAATGGCAGTCCAATGGAGGATGGCATGATCTTTTTGAATGTTTGGAAAGAATAATAGTTTATATCACTGAACTATGAAACTTTACTGCCAACTCCTACTCACCATTTTGATGTTAGGAGATTCCCCTCAGGTTCTCCAAATGCTTGAAATTATGAAAAAAAGAAACTCTAAAATACTAAGATCATATTAAAAACTGCACCTGGAGAAAATGCTTCCAGGGGTCATAAAATCACTAGGTTTTGCAGATGAAACAATTTTATTTGAAAAAAAATATAGCTTATACCACAAATCAAAGTATCTAAAAAAGAGATAGAAAAAAAATACTGTACATTTTTTCAATTTTCTATTCCATTTGGAATAAATATTTATCAAGTACAATACAGAAAAAAAGTTTTGCTCAAATAACTGCACATACAGCTGTAAAATTATTTGTAGATATTGCTTTTCAGTCACATTGTGGATATTGCTTTTCAGTTATAACAATGGAATAACACTGTTCTTACCTGAAATATGAATAGCTCAAAAGTAGTTTTATTGCTTTAATTTTTTTCTACTTTTTTTGGATATTATTGTTCTCATGTGCCCTGTGTCATATTTGATTGGATGCTTTTTCATAAGCATTTCTAGCTTTCGTTAAGTGTGTATCTTTATTTATTTTAGAGGCTTTATTATAACAAAAAGATTTAACACATATCTTAAATCCAGGATGATCTGATGAGAAATATATCAATACCAAGATATTAATAGTGTTCTGATGGGAAAGTGATACTTGCTTGTTTTACTAATTTACTGAGTATTGAAGGACATTTCCTGTTATAAGAGAATGTAAAAAGAAAAGGAAACCCATATCCGTACAAGTATAGTTGGATTTTAGAACCACCTTGTGCAGCGTGACTCAATTTACTAATTGCCTAATATGACAGACAGCATAATATCAGAAATGCTGGAAATCCCAAGCATAAAACTGATATCATTAAACAGAACACTGTGCATTTTTGTCCTATTAACATGTCTAATTAGAGGCCTCTTGTTCATTTCATGGCAATTATAATGTTTTTTCCAATTGTACCAGCCAGATCATTTGCATTCCCTCACATCCTGTAGTAACAGCTCATGAGATATATCAAGTGGGAGTCACTCAATGTGATGTAGAAAAGGAGATCAAGAACTAAAACAATTTGCTCTCTTCTGTTGTCACTTTGGGAAAACTGGTGAAGGGGTTGGGAAGAACTGGGCCAGATGGTGAAGTGTTTTATCAGAGCCTAAATTACAATGAGGTAGTTTGATATATCCAGTAATACCTACTAAAACACTAAAAGTGAAAGGCAATAAAATCGGAAACATTTGCCTGGCGTAGGGTTGGCTATTCTTTGAACTTCTTTCTGCTCTGGTAGTATTGGGGAATAGGATATGGTTTTCCATATAATCATTATACTTTGAATTAGAGTAATAGCCAGTTCCATTAGGATTGGCAGTAGAAGTAGAATTTGCCAGTATAAATATCCCCCAAATTTAAAAACTATTCTCTAGAGAGATTATGTGACAGATACGGACATGTGTATGTTAGAGTGAGTGGTTCCTCTGCTGAAGTTTTATAAAAAGACCTTCTTGGCTGTCTGGTATGCATTTAGACCCTTCTCTCCATTTGACAACTATAAGAATTATTTATATACATTTATTCATTTATACCCCAACCCCCTTTCTCTTAACCCAATAATAATTCACTGGGCTCCATTACAGCGGAATATTGGACGCATTAGTGCTGATGTAGAGTGTCGTCTTGACAAAGGGTGCTCGTGTTCCTCTAAACCTTCTCTAGGCCTCCACCTTCCATGTCTGCCCTTGATATATGATCACCCTCAATATCTGGTCCAATTCTCTATCCCCCATCCTTAGGATGTGATTATGCTGACCTGACATCCATAAGAATCCTATCAAGTAGCTTTAGCCAGAATGCCCCCTTATCCTTGAGTTTCCTCCTAGTAATTTTACTCCACTGACCTCCAACCTACGCCTGGACTATAAATTCCATTTTTTTTTTTCCAGGCTGTATTTTGAATTGAACCCAATTATAACCTGAGGTCTCTATTCCCCTATTGCAACAGTGCTTGAATGAAATCTGTTTTTGCTTCTTCTGTATTATCCAGCTCTGATTTTATTTAACATTGTGAATATGTATAATATCCAGAAAAGGGCTTTAATTTGACAGAAAGAGTGAAAAGTAAATACACAGACTTTCAAACTGATCAAGTGTGGCTGGTATTTGTTTGTGTCAAAACGTTGTAATTTACACTGGTTTCTGACTCGGACAGCTTAATCTCTCTTAGAGAGCCCTTCACCATTCTCTCCTCTCTCACCTTCACCTTTGGGAGTCTAACATAATCAATGTAGTTCCAGTATCTGTTGGTACTGAAGGAAAATCTTCTGGCAAACTCAGTCATGGTGATGTGTAGAGGACTTGACATGCTCTTCTTTTCAGCATTAAATAGATTTTTTTAAAGTCCTAAGAAGAAAGCTAATTAAAAGAAGAAAACTTAAATAATGATAGTATTTTAGGCATGACTGGGACAATTCTCTGGACTTTGGGAACCAAATAGTGGCCACTTAATTCCATCAAGCTGTCAACAGTCCACCAGCTGTGCATAAAAACTGCACTGATAGAGATGCCTTATTTAAAGCATCTTAATTATTCCGTAGGTTGTTGGTATTTAAAATAATGGCATTAAATAGAGTTTAAAGGCAATTAATCTATTACTGTATCATTATTTATTCTCAATTTTTTTTTTCTTTTTAGTGCCACACCTGCAGCATATGGAAGTTCCCAGGCTAGGGGTCAAATCGGAGCTGCAGCTGCCAGGCTACACCACAGCCACAGCAACACCAGATCCAAGCCACATCTGCGATCTACACCACAGCTTATGGTAATGCTGGATCCTTATCCCACTGAGACAGGCCAGGGATTTAACCTGTATCCTCATGCATACTAGTTAGATTCATTACTGCAGAGCCACAGTGGGAACTCCCTCTTCTGAATTTTTACTTTTCAAGTGACGCTTTCTACAATACTGAACTTTTTCTTTTGGTCTATGTTCTTATTCTTCTTTCCCTATAGTCCAAAAGCAAACTTATTTCTCTTGATCTATAAAGTAGATTTAATTAGAGTAGAGATGATTTCCTCATTATATTGAGTGAACTACTTAATTTATCCATCTCAAAAAGTTACTGATATTCATGGGCATCTTATGATATTTCTGTGATTTCAAAGCAAGAGATTTATGTCAATTTCCCGGGACAGTGTCCAACTTAACTCTCTTACCTTTAGAGAGAATGTGATTTATTAGACTTATTAGAAATGGATATAGGGCAATATGATATTTTTGGCTACAGTTAAGGCTTTTTTTCAGTTGGCTATCATATTACACATTTTTTTTTGCCATTGTTGTGGTTAAAGAATAATTTTCAGGAGTTCCTGTTGTGGCTCAGCAGGTAACAAACCCAACTAGTATCCATGAGGATGTGGGTTTGATCCCTGGCCTCACTCAGTGGGTTATGGTTCCTATGTTGCTGTGGCTGTGGTGTAGGCTGGCAGCTGGAGCTCCAATTTGACCCATAACCTTGGAACTTCCATATGCATTGGTGCAGCCCTAAAAAGCAAAATAAAATAAAATAATAGAAAAAATAATTTTCAAAGGAAAGGAAAATCATGATTCTTATATAACCGTAAGAATGAGTGCATATCCAAGATTTTATTTAATTTATTAATGAGGAAAATAAGGTGTTACAACCTGTTAAAATAAGTCAAAGAAACGAATTTATATGGAATTATGGAATACTGAAAGGAATGGACAAATGGAAGCAAAACTGGCTTTTCCGCAACAGGAAAATGTGGTCTCTTCACAGAATTTATTGCCTGTTTGATAGACAAGAATTATTTTTGTACAATAACTCCACATAATCAGAATCAGATAATATAAAAGGACATCTAATAGAAAATGCATAGTTATTTTTTGAAGTACAAAATTTTTTCTACACTGTCTAGACATTATTAGATAGATTAATCCATCCTCCTGGATTAATGTTTGATGATTCAGATAACATGGGGACAATAGACCTGGGCTGAAAATCCAAAGGAACATTCTAAGGTTGAAATTACCATCCTGACAGGTCAAATACTGTGTCGTCTGCAAAGCTGCTCTAGCCACTCTTACAATTGCTGGCACTTGGGGATAGCATGGGCTTATCTACAGAATAACCTCAAAAGCTGAAGAGCAAGGGTAGACTCATGTTAGGAAATTTGAAATAAACAACAACAAAGTGTCTGCAGTGAAAAACTTTGCATTGCTTAGACTATCATATTTTCTGGGTTAACTAATTCCAGTTTTTAAAAATTTTTTAAATTTTATTTTATTGTTTGCCTTTGAGCTAGTTTAGAACTCTGCAAGTTGTAGATAATTATTAGTAATGAGAAATGATTTTTGTCAATAAACATGCAAATAAATTGTGGAGGTGGCAATTTAATTGATTTCCCTCTCTCCCTACTCCTCAAATACCACCACCCTGGAAAAAGCCAGTTTTGAGTCATTTGCACATTTATTTCAACACTTCTTTATTCATATGAATTTGTAGTTTTGTGGGTTCTTCTTTGGACTAATTGTAACATCTTGCCAGTTATCTCAGTTAAATTTTTAGACATGTGTTCATTTGATATTTGTATGATAGGCATGCAAGTCCTTTAAGATTTATCATTTAATATCACAAAAGCATCTGGAGGCTCCTCTTGTGTAGGAAATTGTTGCAGTCTCACACTGGAGGGGTCGCATTAGAAAAGCAGGCAGAGGAGTTCCTGTTGTGGCTCAGTAGTAATGAACCCAACTAGTATCCATGAGAACACCGGTTTGAACTAGTATCCATGAGAACGCCGGTTTGATCCCTGGCCTTGCTCATTGGGTTAAGGATACAGTGTTACTGTGAACTGTGGTGTAGGTCTCAGATGTGGCTTAGATCTAGTGTTGCTGTGGCTGTGGTGTAGACTGGCAGCTGCTGCTCTGATTCAACCCCTAGCCTGTGAACTTCCATATGCTGTAAGGTTGGTCCTAAAAAGCAAAAAAAAAAAAAAAAAAGAGGAAAAAATGGCAAATTCAATTATTTATAAAGTAGAACTCTGTCTTTGCAATAGAGATAGAGAACTCTTGTACTTCTTAAGGTGAGAAGGCCTTAGTTTTCATGATATAAACTAAACATTTGTTTTATAGGAGTTACTTATTGTGTGAAATAAATTACATGAAATAGAAAACTACATACTGACCATATTTGGTATTCTCACTGTATCTTACATTTTATAGGAAGAAATAAAATATTTGATTTAATTCAAATCAACTCAGAAATCAACATACCTCAACTCTAAGTGTCCAAGTGGTGTTCTAAGTAACAAAAAAATTCTTGTTATCCAAGTTAGATATATTTTGTGTAGTTCTCTGAAATTCTTGTGGAAAACTATTTCATAATTGCAAGGTATTTTCAGAGTCATGTAGAAGCAATAATTAATTATCAATATTTCTACTGAACATTTCCAGAAAATAGATCCTTCTTATAAAAAGTAACATTTTTTAATTTAAAGTCCAGATATTTTTCAGCTGTTCATGTGGTTCCTTCCTTAGCCTTCATTAGCAACAAGGAGTTCTGCACGATGGAGAAAAAATATTTACCAATGCAAAACATGTTGACATAGTGAAGTGATGCATTCCAGTTATTACATTTAGGAAGATAAGACTACATATGCAGGCATCTAATTGAGGTGATATTTTTCATGCTCAATTGCAATTGTTTGAAAATCTTTTTAGGAAGTGCTTATATTCATAATTACCTTGACTAATATAAACAGTAAATAAATATGTTTAAAAGACTTACATCACTAAGCAATTTCTTATAATTTTCTTAGAGAAGCATCCTCTTTTGTATATCTAATGCCGTGGCACCGTGAAATTGAGGACCATGTATTAGTTAGGACTGCTATAGCAAAATACCAGACTTTTTGGTTTATATAATAGAAATTTATTTTCTCACCATTCTGGAGGGTAGGAGTCCAAGATCAAGACGCCAAGTTCATTTTCTGGTGAGGGCTCTCTTCCTTGCTTATAGACAGATCATTCTAGTTATTTTCTCAAAAAGCCTGTCCTTGGTTTGCAAGGCAGGTGGGGAGGGAGTGAGAGAAAGAGAGAGATAGAGTGCTTATGATGTCTTTTCTTCTTTTTTGGGGGGTGTGGGATATCTGTGTCATATGGAAGTTCCCAGGCTAGGGGACAAATCAGAGCTGCAGCCACAGCAATGCCACTTCTGAGATGAATCTGCAACCTACACAACAGCTCATGGTAACGACAGATCCTGAACCCACTGAGTAAGGCCAGAGATGAGTCTGCATCCTCATGGATCCTAGTTGGGTTTGTTACCACTGAGCCACAACAGGAACTCCTAGTGTCTCTTCTTACAAGGATGCTAATCCTATGGGATCAAGGCCTCACCCTTATGTCTTCATTTAACCTTAATCATTTCCTTAGAAGCCCCTTCTCCAAATATAGCCAGATGGGTGTTGTGGTTAGAGCCTTAACACATAAATTTGAGGGCAATGCAAATATTAAGTTCACAATCAGACCATAAATATATTTCACCTCTGCTGAAAAAATGGGACTCTCTATATACATTTTGTTATAAATTGGTGAATGATTTATTCAATTTGAGTGATATTTGCTTATAGTTTATAGAGAATTTTTCTCTAGCTATATGAAACCATCTTTAGTGCAAATATAAAACATAGTCACATTCTGTTAAGGAAATTTGCTTTTGCAGTGCAGTGTGATTGGTGAATTCTGACCAATTGTTTCTTCAGTTTGAAATAGAATCTCACATTTGAGAAAAGTATCATATTCACTTACACTACAGCTTTTTTGAAAAAAATGCATGTGTTCATATTTCTTCATTTTGTCACAAAATCCTTTGAAGAACACTTTTAGTGATATGCAGAATAAGGCTTTGATAATACAACCAAACATATTATAACAAGGAAGAAGTTAGAAACTTAGTGTGAAGAGACATCATTGATTGATTGGGATCTAACCTTTAAAATATTTACTCTTCAGGACCAGTAGAGACACAGGTTATTACAAGTTTGTGATAGGCTACATGTGTGTCAAAGTGAGATTATATACATTGTTGTATTTTTACATACTTTGCTTGTGACACTTCTCTCCAAGGTTTGCACATGAATCTACTGATCATCCTGTTACTGGTAGTATCCTCCACATCCCAGTGTCCCCTGATTTATCATTTTCTTTTGGCCACACCATGAAATGAGCAACAATTCAAGTCTCGGTCATACCAATCTTCTTTCTTCCTACACTTCACTTTTCACAAAGATTCATATTAAAGCATCAATGAGAGAAAGAAGTAATCCCTCTCCAAATCCTGAATGCCTGAGATGTATTTGGCTGTTACTAGAACAGTGTTTCTTATCTTCCATACATCCCGAAAAATAGAAATATTCTTTATACATTTAGTACGCAATGCCACCCACGATCTCTTTAAGCACATCTTGCCAAAAGTTGTCAGGTTTCCAGTGTGGGTATCAGATTGTACTGTTGTTTTGTGGTCTATTTTCTATTTTTTTCTTGAAATGAGGATTGAATGCACTTGAGTTTATGGAGTTAAAGGAAAGTCTCAAACATGTATGCCAATAATCTCAAAATGCCACACTCTTATTTAGGGTTTTGAAAATATTTGGCGTTGTTCTCATCCCATTAATTATTTTCTCAGAAATTGACCATTAATACTGTTTTCACAGTCGCTTGACATTAGAAAATCCTTTGTGGTCTTCTAATAAAAGACATGGACACTGTTGCCTTCTGGCAGCCTCCCTACATTACTTCTCCTATTATTATAATGGTTTACAAAAGAGAATACATAAATTGACATACTTGGAGACCCTGTTGTTGGGGAGTTCCCATGCAAATGTTATTTATTGGGAGCTGATCACTAAGAATCATTATAAAAATAGTTGGTATTAATCCAGCTAGTGTAGCTCATGTAATTATCATACTCAGTCATATAAAACATAACTATATGCAGTCAAAGATCCATGAACACAATTCTCATAAAAATCATTGAAATTCAGTAGGCAGACTTTGGAGCCAAACAGACCTGAATTTAAATTCCAGTTTTACCACACATCAACTTAACCTTCTGGAAATTACTGTCTAAAATTGTGTTTTGTCATTGGAGGTTGATGAAATTAGAGATTACTTATATATTACCTAGTTCAGTTCCTGACAAATCTTTGAGAGTCAGTAAATTGTCAGTATTACTGAGTTTTTTATTATATATCTGTGAGGCCGGATTATCACTTGATCTTCAGAGAAGTATTATGACACAAACTTAGTCTTTAGCAATGTATGGCCTTGTAGAAAATATTAACAATATTAATTTTTTTTTCTTTCTAGGGCTGCACCTAAAAAGAAGTTCCCAGGGTAGGGGTCGAATTACAGCTGCAGCTGCAGGCCTACACCTGGAGTCACAGCAATTTGGAATCCGAGCCACGTCTGTGACCTATGCTACAGCTCAAGGCAATGCCATGTGATGACTGGTCTAGCTCACCCACTGAACTAGGCCAGACATCAAACCCACATCCTCATGGATACTAGTTGAGTTTGTAAACCACTGAGCCACAATGGAAACTCCTATTGTTCATTTTTTCAAGTGAAATCTTTGCATAGCAGAAAATTTCCAATTAATCAATTTCACTTCTGATAAGAGTTGTGTGGATTCTTTTCTTGTTTTTGGGGTTTTTGTTGTTGTTGTTGTTGTTGTTATTTATTTATTTGTTTTGTCCCTACCAAAAAAATCTTTGCATACTCTAAGGTTTTGAGGATATTATTGTATGGGTATAGATATTTTACAGCTCTGGGTTTTTAGTTTAGGCCTACGATTTATTTCAAATTAATCTTTGTGTATTGGAGTTCCTGCTGTGGGTCAGTGAGTTAAGGACCTAATATTATCTCTGTGAGGATGTGGGTTCAATCTCTGGCTTCTCTCAGTGGGTTACAGATCCAGCATTGCTGCAAGGTGCAGTGTAGATTGCAGATTCAGCTTGGATTTGGTGTTGCTGTGGCTATAGTCTAGGTCACTGTAGCATCTCAGATTTGACCCCTGGCCCAGAAACTTCCATATGCTGCAGGTATGGCCATAAAAGAAAAAAAAAACAAAACTTTGTGTGCACTGAAATTGGGGTCTACTCTTATATTTCATACGGATATTTAATTATTTAATCAATGTCAAAAAATCTTTTCTTCCCCAATTTATTTGGCCAATGGCTAGATATGTGAGTCTGTTTTTGGACTCTATTCTATTCATGGATCTCCCTATCTATCTACTCTAATATTACACTGTCTTAGTTATTGTAAGTTTTGAAATCAATGTGTGTAATTTCTTTAACGTACTTTTTTTTTTGTCTTTTTGCCTTTCCTAGGGCTGCTCCCGCGGCATATGGAGGTTCCCAGGCTAGGGGTCCAATCGGAGCCGTAGCCACAGACTACGCCAGAGCCACAGCAACACCAGATCAGAGCGGCGCCTGCAACCTACACCACAGATCACAGCAACGCGGGGTCCTTAACCCCCTGAGCAAGGGCAGGGATCAAACCCACAACCTCATGGTTCCTAGACGGATTCGATTCGTTAACCACTGCGCCACTACGGGAACTCCATGTGTAATTTTTTTAAAGCTGTATTTTTTTTTCTAGATGATGTTCTAAGTTCTTTGTGTTTCATATGAATTTTAGAATTTTATCACCAGTATCTACTAGAAATCCTATTAGGATTTTGTTAGGGATTGTGTTGAATCCATAGGGCAGTTGAAAGAGAATGAACATTTTTAAAATATTGAACCTTCCAATTCATAACACCTATTCCTTTAGATCTCTATTAATTTCTTGGGCAATGTTTTCTATTTTTAGTATACATGTTGTGAATATCTTTCATTGGATCTAATCATAATACTTTAAAATTTTGCTTTTTCTAGGGCCGCTCCGTAGAGCGGTATTTTTGGTATTTTTGGTATTTTTTGTCACTAGCAATACAAATTGTAGGAATGCAAATAATTTTATATATTTATTTTGAATCCTGTGATCCTGATCAATTCACTTATTAATATTAGTAATTCTTTTGTAGACTACATAGAGTTTTATATAGACATAATCATATCAGTTTCATATAAGGACAGTTTTACTCATTTCTAGTTTTAAGGTCTTTATTTATTTTTAAACATTTTTAATTTATTGCTCTGGCTAGGATATCCAATACAATGCTGAACAGAAGTGATGAGAGTGAATATCTTGGCCCTTTTTTACTATCTCAGGGGAAAAGGGCTCAATGTTTCATCAAATATGATGTTAGTATTAGACCTTTCATAAATTCCTTTTATTGGATTAAGAAAATGTCTTTCTCTTCTTAGTTTGATGTAGTAGTTTTTAAAAATCACAAATGGGTATTGAATTCTGTCAAAAAAATTTTTTTGCCCTTCTGAGAAAGTCATTTCTCTTTTAGTCTGTTAATGTATTGTTACATTGATTTTTGAATGAGATACCAAAATGGGTTAAATTACAATTGCCATAATATATTATTATCCTTTTTATACTTAGATTGGATTTATTAATGTTATGTTGTGAATTTTTGCTTCTGTGTTTGTGAGAGATATTGGCCTGTATTTCTTGTAATAGTTCACCTTAAAGTTATTCTAGTTTTATAAAATACATTGGGAAGCGTTCTCTCTTCCACTAATTTCTTAATGTTTGTGTATAATAGGTAATATTTCTTCCTTAAATACTTGGTAGAATTTAACAGTGAAGTTATCTGAGTCTATAGTTCTTCATAGGAAAAAATGATATCAACTTCCTTAACAGTTATGGGTCTTTTGTATTGTTTATTTTTTATGCATATATCTCAGAAGAAAATGTCCATTCAAATGGGTTGTCAAACTTATTGACATAGAATTATTCAAAATATTCTCTTATAATCATTTTAAGGGCTATAGTGTCTCTAATGATTTCCTCTTTTTTTTATCCCTGCCATTGTTAATTTGTGTTCTCTTTTAATGAAACTTTGGCAGCCTAACTCGTTAGCTTGCAAGAAAGGAAAAGTCTTCATAGCCCTTGACAGCAACTTGGGCAGATTTTTCAGCTGTCCAAAATTTGACTGATTTAAAATTAATAATGATTCATTTGCTATTTTACCAGAATTTTCTTTCCCAGCTTTCTCAATCCTTTAATAATTGCACAATATTTTAAAATTTCTTGGTGCAAATTAGTCTTCAGAGATAGTACTTAAATATGTTAATTTCATTGACAACTAAATATTAAATGTGCAGTATTTCTTTGTAACTGGGAGGTACTTTGGTATTTCCATGTTAACATTACCTGCACTATTACTTAAAAATATGTTTTCATTTATCAAGCCATTCAAGAATTATCGATAGTTCCCACCATTAAGATAATTACTGTGGAAGGTGTTGGAAATATAATGAGGAGTAAGACACAGTTCTTGCCCTGAAGGAGCTTACAATTGAGTACTGAAAAGACAAATTATGACATTATGGCTTAGTCTAATAAGTGATATGATAAAAGAGACAAGAGACAGAAAGAGAGGACTTAACACAATCTTTTTTTTTTTTTTTGTCTTTTTGTCTTTTTGCCTTTATCTAGGTCTGTTCCTGCAGCATATGGAGATTCCCAGGCTAGGGGTCTAATCAGAGCTGTAGCTGCTTGCCTACACCACAGCCACAGCACGCAGGGTCTGAGCTGTGTCTGTGACCTACACCATAGCTCACGGCAATGCCAGATCCTTAACCCACTGAGCAAGGCCAGGGATCGAACCCCCAAACTCATAGTTTCTAGTCAGATACGTTAACCACTGAGCCAAGACGGGAACTCCAACACAATCTTATTTAGGATAAACTTCTTGGAGGAGGAGTCGTTTAAACTCAGTTCTGGGAAGTGAGTAAGAGTTACCTAAACTTCTTCCAGATTCCCGCCCCTCAGAGATGGGGAAAATACAATCCGTCCTCATTATTCACAGATTCTCTATTTGCAAATTCACCTACTCGATAAAATATGTTCCTAACCACAAAATCAATACTCATGACATTTTTATAGTCATTCACAGATGTGTGCAGGGCAGTGAAAAATTTGAGTGGCCCAATGTGCCAGCTCCCAGCTAAGATCAAACAAGGTAACATTCTGCCGTCTTGTATCCGTTTTCATACTGTAAATGAAAGTATCCTTTGCTATATGCAGTTTTTGAAGGAATCTCCATACCCCATACCATTTTCCATAGTAGCTGTACCAATTTACATTCCCACCAACAATGTAGGAGGGTTCCCTCTTCTCCACACCCTCTCCAGCATTTGGTATTTGTAAAATTATTAATGATAGCCATTCTGACTAGTCTGAGGTGGTGGTACCTCATTGTAGTGCTGATTTGCATTTCTCTAATAATTTAATGTTGAGCATTTTTTCATGTGATTTTTGGCTATTTGTCTTTTTTAGAGAAATGTTTATTTAGATCTTCTGCCCATTTTTTGATTTTTTTTAAATATAGAGCTGCATGGGATTTTTGTATATTTTGGACATTAAGCCCTCATTGGTCACTTTGTTTGCAGATATTTTCTCCCATTCTGTGGGTTGTCTTTTTGGTTTTGGTTTTTCATGGTTTCTTTTGCTGTGCAAAAACTTTTAAGTTTAATTACTTCCATTTGGTTTTGTTTGTTTGTTTTTATTTGCCCTACCCTGGGAGGTGGATCCAAAAAGACACTGCTACTATTTATGTCAAAGAGTGTTCTGCCTACGTTTTTCTCTGAGTTTTATAGTATCCAGCCAATGAATAAACTTTAATTCATTTTGAGTTTATTTTTGTGGATGGTGTCAGAGAATGTCCTGATTTCATTCTTTCACATGTATCTGCCCACTTTTCCCAGCACCACTTATTGGAGAGACTATCTTTTCTCCATTTTATATTCCTGCCTTCTTTGTGATAGATTAGTTGACCATAGGTGTATAGGTTTATCCCTGGGCTTTCTATCCTGTTCCATTGATCTATATTTCCGTTTTTTTGTGGCAGTACCATTCTGTTTTGATGACTATAGCTTTGTAGTATAGTCTGAAGCCAGGGTCCTGATTCCTCCAGTTCTGTTTTTCATTTTCAAGGTTGCTTTGGCTATTTGTGTGTGGGTTTTTTTTGGTGCATGTGTGTGTGTGTTTGTGTGTTTCCATACAAATTTAAAATATTTTTGTTCCATTTCTGTGAAAAATGCCATTGATATTTTGATAGGTATTGCATTAAATATGGTCCAGCAATTCCACTCCTGGGTGTCTATCTTGAGAAAACCATAATTTGAAAATATGCATGCACCACAATGTTCATTGCAGCACTATTTACAATAGCCAAGGCACGGAAGCAACCTAAATGTTCATCAACAAATGAATGGATGAATAAGATATGGTACATATACAAAATAGAATATTACTTAGTCATAAAAATAATGAAATAATGCTATTTGCATCAACATGGATGGGCCTAGAGATTATCATACTAAATGAAGTAAGTCAGAGAACAAAAAATATATATCAGTGTTATGTGGAGTCTAATAAAAATGATACAAAATAACTTATTTATGAAACAGAAACACACTTACAGATTTCAAAATCAAACTTATGGTTACCAAAAGGGAAATGTAGAAGTGAGGGATAAATTAGAAGTTTGGAATTAACATACATATATTGGTATACATAAAATATATAAACAAGAAGCTACTGTATAGCACAAAAAAATCTACTCAATATTCTGTAATAACCTATATGGGAAAAGAATCTGAGAAAGAACGAATATATGTGTATGTGTATGTACAACTGATTCACTTTCCTGTACAACTGAAACTAACACAACCGTATAGTCAATTATAAAACGCAATTGAAAAGAACTATTCTTTTCATGGTCTATTTGGTGCTGTATTTTTCACATTTTGGCACATTTTGATGGTTATTTCTTTGTTTCAAATGAACTCAAACTAAATGCTGAAATGCTGTCTGACGTTCCTAAGCACAGGAGGGCTGTGATGTGCCTTATGGAGAAAATACATGTGTTAGATCATCTTCATTCAAGCATGCATTATAGTGTTGTTAGCCATGGGTTAGATGCTAATGAGTCAACAGTATATATTAAACAAGGTGTTTTTAACTAGTAACACATGTAAAATAAAGTTGTGTATTGACTGGTTGATGAAAATGCTGTGACCAGAGGCTTGCAGGAGCCTAAGCCTGTGTTTCCCCCGGGAACAATGGTTGAGTACATCTGTGTTGGCAGTGACTTTATAAAATATAACTACTGTACATACTGAGAATCAACTCAATATTTTCCATTTTAAGCACTGAGTTTTAAATAATTGGCTATGCAGCAAAAGATGACTAAATACATAAAGTCCAATGATGTTGCCTATTTATCAAGCCTACATGATCTAATAATTAATATAGACTTCCAAGAGTATGCCCAATGTCTAGCCAAAAATGTTTTGAGACAGAATAAATGTGTATATTTGCAGGTGGACATTTATTCTTTTTTTGCTGGAATTGGCATATTGCTTATTTGGAATTACTGTGTTTTAAGATACACTGGATGGTTTTCTATTTGGAAACAGCTTAAAGTACCAAGAGTTGGCCACACCCAGTGCCTTCTTACTTAATGTTGTTTTTAGGATTTCTTTTAGCAATGTGTTGTGAACAACATACCGATATGGGAAAAGACTTATTTTGTGGGTTTTATGTTTTGTAAGTCAACTTTAAAAATCATCCAAGCAAGGTTATACTGCATGCATGGAAAAAAGAACATCTTGATAACCTGAGATCCCTGTTTGCTTTGCATTCTGCATGATTTCTCTATACTTCTTTCAGACTTGTTAATTGTTGTTTAGTTATAATTTTTTATTTATGATTTATTGATGATTATATTTAAGCTACAGCTATATTTTGCCTTGTTTTGATGAACACGCACAAGTATAGGGTGGGCCATTAGTGAAAGATTAAATTGTTGACTCCTTATTGGAAGGTCCTATTTATTTTGTTAAAAGATTCCAGATGATATATACAAACAGGAACTAGTTGAATGGGACACAGGCATCCTGCTGGGATTAGATGAGTGGCAGCTGCAAAACCATTGTGTGATGCAAAAACAACATTTTAGCCTTCCCTAAAAAGACTATGGCTGTCATTTTTCTTATAGCCCTGGTCCATGTCTTGCTGCTAGCTCAGCTGTTAAATTACTGCAGTATTGGAAAACAAGTTGGAACTGGCTGTGCTGATAAGGAAAATAATTTAGGAAGTCTATGTGTTCATCCCCAAGAATGGCACCTTAAATGGATAGTTAGAGAATAATAATCATATATTCAACTATATGATGTACATATCAATATCTTAAAAGAAACAGGAAAATAAAATATCTTACCTATGGAATTAAATATTTTATCAAAAATTTATAAAATTGTTCATCTCAGAGACAACACTCTTTCTGATTTCTGGTTTTCTGTGGGGACAGAGATAATAGAAATCAGGTGGTTAGTTGACCCAGAAGAAATATGAATACACAACATATATATTTTAATCTAAGAGAAAAGTCAAAAATCTGTACATCAGATCTTCCAGGATTCTTTTTGGGGAGCTCACTAATATTCAAAGATTTTGGAACTTGAACACAGCGGCAGGAGTCTTAGCATTGATTCACTACTTTTGTGGTCTCCAATATTGCTCTGAAAATCACAAGGGAAGTGACTTACTTGAAATTTAGTTCTGCTTAGACACAAAGTCACAATTCATGCCTTCATCTGTTATGGAAATGAGAGGAATAAAGGCCTGAGAAAATATTAATCAACTACTTCTTTTTCCTTCCCTGCCGACAACCCTATTCCCCTAGGTTGATGATTTCTGTGGGAGGTAAGGGGTTTTGGCAAATTCATTTGTTCAGAAAAATAAATGAATCAATATTTATGAAAATTGACAACTCATATCAGTTCATTTTATTTTTTATTTTTTTAAATTTTCTTATCTTTTGTCTTTTTAGGGCCACACCTGTAGCATATGGAGGTTCCCAGGCTAGGGGTCTAATCAGAGCTGTAGCTGCTTGCCTACACCACAGCCACAGCAATAGGGGATCCAAGCTGCGTCTGCGACCTATACCACAGCTCATGGAATCACTTGATCCTTAACCCACTGAGTGAGGCCAGGGATCAAACCCATGTCCTCATGGATACTAGTTGGGTTCGTTAACTACTGAGCCATGACGGGAACTCCAGGTCTACCCATTTTAAATTTCTGTTTTAAAAGTTTCAATAACATTCATATTTTTTTTGAGCATTGTGATTTTATACACAAAATGGTTTAAATAAGATTTTATTTTCTCTAAATTATCCTCAAGGAGCCTAAACTAGAACTGTAGTCTATGCATTCTAGTTTAATAGAGTGTTATTATTTAAACTGACTGTAGTTGTATTTGATTTTTTTTTTCATAGAATTAGATTCAATCTAGTTCTTGGGTCTACCCTACTGGAAATTTTCTTCGTTGGAAAATCTATTAAAAACTTTGATCTCTTTGAACTTATCAGTTAATCAGTTCAGTCCACTGATCTGATTCAATAATATAAGAATATGAAAAGACTGAAATAATTGGTTTGCTTTGAATTACACAAGTTCATCTGGATAGAACCTATGGAGACAACAGGAATGCTGAAATAATGTGAAAACATTTCCCTTTGTGGTTTCTATACACTGGTAAGAACAATAAATTTGTATTTACCTCCGAAACAAAAAGTCACCAACACAAGATTAGGAGTTAATACTTTTTTATGAGAAAGATGTATAATTTACATACAGGTTAGTTGACCTTAACAAAAATGAATTTTAACTTTTCAGAAGATGAGAAATATTTGGTAAAATGCCTTGAACTCTATTTTAATTTATTGTTATGACTGGATCAATACAAAAGTAATTCATTAAATACAGGAGAAAAAAACTAATGAAGTTAAAATTAATTATGTGTGTTTTAAGGATAAAATCCATTTTCAGATTTTTTTAACTAATAAGCTTAATTTGTTTAGAGTAGTTTAAAGTTCACAGCAAAGTTGAATGGAAAATATGAAGTCCATGTGTTTTCTCTTTCCTCATACCCACAACCCTTCCCACTTTGGATGTCCCACAATACAGTGGCACATTTGTTGCAATCAATGAACCTGTATTGACACAGGATTATCAACCAAAGCTCCAAGTTTACATTACAGCAAGGCAAATATTTTCCAAAAAATGTATATGCATTGTGTATATTTTTGTGTATGTTATATGTGTTATGTGCGTATGTTTAAAAAAGTATGTTATATATGTATGTTATAGATGTGTGTGAATATGTTATGTGTATATATATTATGTGTATATTATATATCTATAACATATACACATTTAAGCATGCATATCTTCATTCAGGTGATATCCAAAATTCTAGAAAAATGTACGCAATTTATTATAAAATTATAACAAAGACTGGAGAGTGTTTTGATCATTTTGGAAAGATGCAGCTCCGTATAAGCACAAACTTGGAAATCATCCAGAGGTTGTAGTATATCGTCTTCTGAATAGTTTGATATTCTTTCATTAAGGATACCAAGTACTCTTAAAGGGATCTTGTGACAAGTATAGGACAAAGGCTAGACAGGGACCAGAGTGGGAATTTTCTTTCATACTGAATTGGTCCTCACCCACTTTGACTTTATCTCTTGCAATGGAGCAGCGTGTGTGATGGCGGTAATGGGGGTGTGGGAACTGTGCCTTATATGTAGTGAGACAGCCTGAAGCGACTGCTGTTCAGCTGTGTTCTGAGTCCCTGCTCATATTATTTAAAGCTATGTGAACAGGTGTTGGGGAATATCGTGTAGCAGAAATCTTCTAGTTTAGTCCTAATTTAGGACCAACTGATATTGAGTCTGTGGTCATAAAGCAGCCAGTCCAGATCCCTGAGTCTAATTAGCTGGTGGACTTGACAGAATAGTTTTATGAACCTTGAAGGGCCAGATCCTGAATCATTATGAGGTCTGACTCTATGTTATGAACTGAATATTTGTGTTTTTTGGAAATTCATGTTGAACACCTAATGCCCAGTGTGACAGTATTAGGAGACAGGCATTTGGGAGATGATTAGGCTGTAGGTGCGAAGTTCTCATGAATAGGATGAGTGCCCTGATAAAAGAAACCCCAGGGAACTCTCTTGCCCCTGCAGCCATAGGCAGACACAGCAAGCAGGCAGCCATCTGCAAATCTGAAAGCAAGTCCTCATCAGACACCGAATCAGCTGGCACAGGATCCCAGACTTCACAGCCTCCCAAACTGTGGGAAATAAATGTTTATTGTTTAAGTCACCAGCCTATGATGTTTTTGTTAGAGTACCCCAAAGGACTGAGACATTTTGCCAGCCAGAATTCCTAGATCAACTTTCTGTTTTTCAAACTTCAAGCTGCCACAGGGAACCATATCTAATCACTTGCGATGGAACATGACAGAGGATAATGTAAGAAAAGAGTGTATATATATGTATATCTAGGTCGCTTTACTGTAAAGCCGAAACTGACAGAACATTGTAAATGAACTATTCAAACAAACAAACAAACAAACAAACAAAAAACAACCTAAAAACCCCTCAATCTGCAACTCTACCGGGGCATACAGAACTCCTCCAGGGCCTAATGGATGTTTTCTAAATATAGTAACAGTGTACACTAGTGGTTAAGCAAACAGGTTCAGAGCATATACAACTGAGCTTTAATCAAAGCCCTCCTTTTATTAACTGTACAACCTGGGAAAGATTGCCTAAAACATTTTTGCTCTCCATTTATCTATAGGATGATTTTTACTTGACTGATATTAATGCAAATTAATTATTTGTAGATTAAATAAAAAAATGACTATTGCCCTTGAATAGTTAATATTAAAATTGAACACTACATAAGAGTTATTTTCCCTTTACTCCATCTTTCATGCTACTAGTTTATTTTTGAATAATATGCTTATAGCACAATGAAAGATTCCCATGGGCAGTGCATTTTTGCGCATTCTACATCATATCTATAAAATATGAATAGTAATAAAATAGCTCAATGTGACATCATTTTGCTATCTCAATATTACTCCTGCAATTAACCTCAGTCTTTTGAAAAATTAATTCTTAAATTCAAATTTAATGACAGATTTCAAGAAAGATTGCTCTTCAAGAATGAATGGGGTGATTTTACTATCTTTCATGCAGTTTCAACAATCAATATGAAGCACTATAATATTTCAAACTATATGTATTTGCTGATGTTATTTTCAAAAATTTCCAAGTTGCCTTTTTATGAATTCAGTACACTATTTGATTCCTAATATGGGACATAAATTCATCCTCTTTGGCTCCCAGGATACTGAAATTTGACAAGGGTGACAAGTTGTTTTGCCAGCAGTTTAAATGAAACAACAGTCATTTTTTGGCCAGTTGCCATTATACTCCATTACTATAACTGAATTAACCCCCCCAAAAGGATGATAGCTTTCATTTTGCATGGAAAGTTTTTAAAAAGTCATGTGTGCATAGTACTTTCCAGTTCATCTGTTTTTAAAATTTTTATAGATGTTTTAAGCCTAAAAATGAGAGGGAATATCATAAATTAATTCCTACATTCCATCACCCAGCTTCAACAAATATCATCATTTCATTAATCACATTTTATCTCTCCTACTTTCTTTTCCTGGAACATTTTTTAAACATCCCAGATATTATATTTCATATCATTTAACCTGTAAATACTTCAGTGCATCATCTCTAAGAAGTAAGGACTTAAAAAAAGTCATGATGCCATTATCATGAGCCTAACAAAATTAAAATCATTTATATCAGAGTTCCTGTTGTGTTTCAGCAGAAACAAATCTGACTAGTATCCATAAGGAGGCAGGTTCAATCCCTGGCCTCGCACAGTGGGTTAAGGATCCAGTGTTGTCATGAGCTGTGGTGTAGGTTTCAGACACAGCTCGGATCTGGTATTCCTGTGGCTGTGGCTTAGGCCAGCGGCTACAGGTCTGCTTCGACCTCTAGCCTGGGAACATCCATATGCCACAGGTGCAGCCCCATAAAAAAAATCATTTATATCATCTAAATAAATATTCAATCTATGTTTACATTTTTCCTATTGTCCCCAAATTATCTCTCATGGTTTTGTTAAAATCAACATCAAAACAAGTTTTACATGTCATGTTGATATCTATGTGCTAAGATTCATAAAGTGTAGCCCACCTCCCTTTGTATTTTAATTTTTAATTTGTTTTTCTTGTTTCTGTAGTGAAAAATCTTCAAAAGATTATGTTTCCCATAAGACAATGTAATTAGTTGGAACGTGCAAATATTAGCATTTCTCTGTAAGATTAAGCTCTGAATACAGATAAATTTCACTTACTCAAAAAGTAATATTGGGTGCTTACCATGTGCCAGGTAGTATGCATAACTGGGATAAAATGTTAAACAAAACTGATACAACTTGTGCTCTTCTGAAGTTAACTGTCTAGCAGGAAAGAGAGATATGGAATCAGACGTGTAAGACATGGTGTGTAATAGAATAGTGTGTAATTTTGTGTGTAGCAGGGCACTTTGAGAGCAAACAAGGGAGA
Source organism: Phacochoerus africanus (assembly GCF_016906955.1). NCBI lineage: Eukaryota > Metazoa > Chordata > Mammalia > Artiodactyla > Suidae > Phacochoerus > Phacochoerus africanus. The sequence goes on along the minus strand of NC_062551.1, from coordinate 134,104,078 downwards.
ACTTGACTCAGTTTAGGGGTAGAGGAGTGTCAGAACTGAATTCTGTCCCCATAAATCCATGCGTTGAAATCCTTCCCTGCAATGTAACACTATTTGGAGATGGAGCCTTTCAGGAGATAAGACTGGATGAGGTCACGTGGTTGGGGTCCTATCCATAGGACTGGTGTCCTTACAGTAAGAGCAGGAGACACCAGAGCTCTTCCACCTTGGGAGCCTGGGCAGAGAAAGGCCACGTGAGGGCATAGCAAGGAGATACTCTCCACATGTGGAAGGGAGCATCCTTACAAAAGCCAACTCTGCTGGAAGTCTTGGATTTCCACCCTCCAGAACTGTGAGAAAATGAATTCCAGTTAATTCACCAGGGTGTGGTATTCTTCTATAGCAGCCTGAGCAGACTAATACAAGGAGTAACAGTCAGAAAGCAGCAATGGGGGTTCCAGCTTACCTCTCACCACAAAATGCATGAGAACTGAGAGAATTCCTTAATTTACTCATCAGTAAATACTGATTACAAATCTATGAAACCAAGGGCTAAGCCAGGATGTGTTTTGGTGGAACAAATTGTACTTGGCTCCTGCCCTCATGAGGTATATGATTTAGTGGCCATATAAACATTAAACCAATGGCCTCAGCTAGAAATGCATCATTAGAGATTACATTGAATTCAGTGAAGGGGAAGGGTGGAGTCCTAGAGGAAAAATTAATGGGTTGCTGGGTGGGCAGGAGGAGGTGTGTAGTGGGGGAAGGGAATATTCACAAGGCTCAGGGAAAGCATCTGAGAGGAAGGGCTATTTTAAACAGGAAGGGCTTGAGAAATGAGTGGGGATTTAGATAAGGTTCAGAAGAAGAGCATTCCAAGCACCCAAAAGAGCTGGGGAGCAGAATAAACTTTGAGACATTCAAGAAACAGAAAGAGGACCAGATTGTGCAGAGTGTAATTCTAAGAGAATGAAGACTGGGAGATGATGCTGGAAAGGAGGGAGGACTCAGCTCATGCAAGGCTTTTGAAGTCATGCTTGGAGTATGGCAAGCATACAGTGGGGGATGCTGAAGGGGAGAAAGCCGGAACAACCTGTCTAGTAGAGGAATCAAAAAAATCGCTTAGGCTGCTAAGCGACCATGTCCGACCATGCAAAAGAAAGAGTAAGATTATAGGAACGAGTAGAGAGGGGAGGTTAAGTGCCTAGAGCAGCTCACTTCTTGGCAGACACTAAGGATAAAAGATGAGTGTCGTTTTTCAACGTTTTCTTTAGCGTGGTTGCAACATTTGCCCCAAGCACCTAGAACGCAGTTAAAAAACACCACTCCATCCTGGCTAGTCCCACTTCTTATTTATGATTTTACCCTCAAGTCAGCCTTAAGAGCCTCCTGGAAACTCTGCTGCATTTCTCTAGTTCATTCATTTTTTTCACTCTCCTAGATCAGGGATTGGCAAACTACCTTCTGTAAGCCAAATGCATCCCTGCCTGCATTTGTAAATAAAACTTTGTAGAAGCTTGGCCATGCTTATTTGTTTATGTATCATCTAGGGCTGCTTTTACACTGTAACCCAGAAATTGAGTAGCTGTGGCAGAGATTGTATCTTTCACCAAGTCTAAAATGTTGAATATCTGGCTCTTTGTGACAGAAGTTTGCTGACCTCTGTCATAGGTGGGTGTTAGATACATTTCATATATTTTCTGTTTGCAAAATTTCAACTTTCCATCCCCTCTTCACTCTTAGCTAAAAACCCAACTTTTTCTTTCAGAAAGACCAGAAAAATGCAGGGGAAAAGTTTCGCATTCCTCTAACACCAAGTATATATCTTCCTTCAGCCACTATCCAATTTCCTCTTTTTCTTTTCCCTTTTGATTTTGTCAGCCTTGATGAGAATCCTTTGAAAGAGTTATTTACTGTCTACATTTCTACTTTCATTTTGCAATGAAGTATTGCTGTAACAATATTTTTTGTCAAGTCCGGTAATGACTTCTTTACAGCCCAATTCATCGGTCAATTCTAACTTGCCTTCTAAGCAGCATTTGACAAAATTCATTTTCTCTCTTGAAGCACTTTATGTAGTTTCTCAAAATCTGTTGACTATTCTCTTACTCCACTGTCTTCTGACTTTTTGGCCTTTTCCAGATTTTATTTTTCTTCCAGTCTTTGCCTAAATCATCATTGCCCCAAGACTTAGTTCTCCCACCTTCCCATTTCACACACAATGTCATCAGTCTAACCCAGTTTCTTAGAGTAAATGCCATCTCTGTAGCAACGATTTCCATGTTTACTTCTTAGAGCCCTAGATTTATATTCCTCTATTAGGCTGTCTAGTTGATATTGCAAACTAAAATGCATCAAATAAAAATTCTTGACTTCCTGCTAAAATCTACTGCTCTTAATTTTGGTGAAAAGTACTTCCATTCTTCTAATTGCTCAGACCAGAGGCTCTGAAGTTTTTTCGGGGTTCTGTCTTTCTCTTATATCCTAAATCCAATCCATCATAAAATCCTATCAGATTTGCTCAAAATATATCAACTACTTCCTTACATCTACTTCTACCACTTTATGCAAACCACCATCATCTCTTTTCTGGGTTGTTATAAAATCCACCTAGATGGTCTCTCTGCTACCATCCTTATCTCTCTCTGCTCTATTCTCCATACAGCTGCCACAATGTGACTATTTAAATATTCAAAACTCTCTAGTGGCTCCATGGGAACCCATACAAAAACTAAATCCTTACCTTGTAGAATACAACCACATCAAAAAACAAATAGCTTACTCAAATGAGCAATTGTTGCAAATATTCAAGAGCCTGTTTACAAAGATACCGGCAAGGTCAAACAGAAACTTCAAGGTACAGTGGGAAGAGTGCAGAACCATGGCATTAGTGACAGCAGAGGCCATTACTATCCTTAAGCCTCAAGGAATGAGGTTCCAATTATTATTGGAACCTAGAGACAGATGACTACCTGTCAGGAGCTGTGACTTTCAGTGTAGAGGCAAAGCCACACTGAGGCAGCCATGCGCAGAGAGTTCTGAGAGATTAAATACCTCACCTTCACTTTCTTCTTCCTCCCATTTCCTCTCCATGTCTCCTACTGTCCAAATCCAACCGGAAGCCAAGGGTAAGGCATCCCATTGATTAGATCCATAAAAGGGAATAGATAATGGTATAGAAGTGAGATATAGGCTGAGATGAAATCTCTCTAAGATATGTTAGTATATGAAAAAGTAAGGAATACAATAATGTACATGAGTGAACTATTTTGTAAAATTTAATTCCATGGATATTTATGGATATCTAGAGAGAGGTGTGTGTGTCTGTGTGTGTTTGCAAGTATTTAGGATTTACATTTTGTTTTTTCGGGAGAGGCATATATATAGTAAATATTCAAGCATAGCTGTCCTTTGAAAATAATATTGGCATTGGTAAAAGAGGTAAAATCTTTTACTTTGAATTTGGCATTTTTAGGATTTTTAATTTACTAACCACATGCATATTCTTCTTTTCTACAAGCCATAAACTCTAATGACATCCTCAAATATAATAAGTGAAAAATATTAATTTTTTAAGACTCTCGTTATGTGAACGATAACATGAATTTGTACGTTGTAGAGAGAATTCTAGAATGACACATAAAAAGATTTTTAAATATATTTAGATAAATAAGCTTACTATGACAGAACTTTCTAGACTAATTTATAGACCTATAAGCAGGTGAGGAAATCATTATTAATGTGCCCTTTGGAGAAAACCGATGGAAACTCTAAGTTTCTGATTGTGGCACTTCAGCTGAGAGATTGGTGGGAAAATATCTAATTTACACTTAATTTTTGAAAACTTAAGAAATAAACACTTGCAACACTTGCGGCTACAACTGACATTCACATTTGGAGAACTGAAAAGTTCTGTTTTTCCAGCATGTACCTCGTCTCAACCTATCACTGAAATCAACAAGACCTCCTGTGCTACCAGGAAATATGTTTAGTAATTAGCGAATATTTGTAAGTGAAATTTCCTCAGGAAAAAGACAATATTGTTGGAAAATGATTTAAGAAATTGGAGGTGGCATAGTGGTGCAGTAATATTGACACAATTTTTCTTGACACTCTGCATATCGACCAAACTGCTGCAAATCTAGATGCTTTAGCCCTGATAAATGGGAAGGGAGTTTGAAGTGGTCTTTTCGGTTCTGAGTAGTTTATTTATGAGCTTATTGAACAATTTCAGCTCATTTTTTAGTGGTTATGTAAGAGAAGAAGAAAAAGCAATTCAAATGAAGGAGAATATTAACCCCAGAGGTAATCTCTGAAGAACCAGTCTTGGTTGGAACTCTGACCTATTTCATGTGGAGGAATTATGGATGATACAGAAATATTGAACCCTTAAACTCTGAACATTTTCCTTTCAAGATTTACTGAAAAATCTGTCCTTATAGATATATATCTGTATATAGATATAGGAGCAGATAAAGATATGAAATATTCTTGTCATAAAGCACTATTACTCTGTGAGTCTCCATATTTCCCCAGGTCAAATAATGCCTTTGTAATGAAAAAATTGAGGTGGCTATTTTCATACATTTCTCCGCAGTGCAGAATTTCAAGTGAAGACATATTCTAACGCAAGATGGGAAAAAACAACAACATCAACCTGCAATGAGATATCATTTTTCTTTGTTGCATATATATGTAGTATGAATCTTTGATATGCAAAACTGGAAAACTCTATTAATTATGTTAAATATCAAGCAGTCCTGAAGTATTTGCTTTTGTATTCATTTCTTTTCTGCTTATGAAATGAGTTGATTAAATAATCTGAGGTTATATGGTTTTGGTGCAATTGATCTTGTAATGAACTGCTGTGCATTCAAAATTAGGCTCTATTGTCTCCCTGAGCACAAAGCAGAAGAAATCCCTCAAGCCCAAGGTTGGCTTGAGCTGAGAATTACCTGGCTAAAGTGTGAAATGGAATTTAGGCTACTGCATAGAAAAATAAAAAATAAATAAACATAACAGTCTTAGTTACATTCTGCATGAGTAAGCAAAACATATGATGAAACTTAATTATTTCTCCAAAGCTTGTAAAAGTTGCACAGGAAGGTGATTTCAGTTTTCAAATTGGATATATTTTTCTTACCCTAATAAGGCTGGGTTTTAGATCTGTGCCAGTGATCTCTGCTTTACTCTTCATTTACATCCCATCTTATCCAAGTACTGTTGCAGCAGTCCACTAGAAATGTCTTTTCACATTTAGAGGTATAAATTATCCTTTCTGGAAGTTAAGTTCTGAAAAATAAAATACAGCTCCAGAATTATAAGCATGTTCAATTCTATTTAATGAAATATGAGGAACAGATTTAAATAATGGATGTGCTTTTGTTTCCCTGAAGAATGCATGCAAATGTGAAAGCCATACTTATATTAAAATGCCTACACGCTGTATACTTTAGATTCAATGGTGAAAATACTATAGATCATATATACTAATATAATGAGATACAATAATTAATTGAGATAAAATAGTATGTACTCCAATACAATTCTGGTTCTTTGAACACTTCCAAAAAATAGAAAATATTGTAATTAAGCAAGATTAAAAAGAATCACTTTTCCACTGCATTGCAATGCAATTTGTTTTTTGTAATAAATCCATTTTGTCAATTCTGTCTTCCATTAATTGATATTCTCCATTTTAAGAAGCACATCAGAGTCGTTTCTTATTTCATTATTATTAATAACTGTGAAGAATTTTTCTAAAGATCTATTAGTTTTTCATAAAAGATGCTGAAGCTTTTATGTTTATAAATGTTTCAAAAACCAATAATATGTCTAATGTGTTATCACTCATGCCCTTCTCAGGAAATTGATTATAACGAGTTTACATTTATTCACAAACCCAAGAGAAGAAAAAGGAGTAAAACAGACCACCTCATTTTAATATGAAATTTACTGTGAATATGCACAATTCACTTTAAAAAGAAATATTTAGTCAAATGATCATTTTGCAACTTAACTGCATAGTTTTAGATTTAATATAGATCTACAGCTACAAGGAAAGTAGATATCCATTTGCTTAGTCAAATTAGTTCCATTTTTTATGAAAACTAAATATATCTATAACATTTGCATTTTAAACAAATTTCCAGTCACAGTTATCTGATGCTACTTTATGAGTATGTATCGAAAACTATTTGTGAAAAATAAGGAAACTATACTTTTATTCCAAAAGGGTTTTTTATGTAAATTTAGATTGTTTCACAGTCCAGCAAAAGATTGTTGAAGTCTAGGTGTCGTTGAAATAGCAACAAAATTTGTTTAGATGCTTTCCAGGCTACAAACTACATGGATCCTTACAAAAATGCTGGATTGTATAAAAGGTGATAAACAAACATAATAACGTGATCAACCCTCGCGTCCTTCCAAGCACTACGACTGGAGTTCAGCTGTTTTAGCTCACAGGTTCTTTTTTTTTTTTCCTTTTTTAAAGTTTTATTGAAGTATAGTTGATTTACAATGTGATAATTTCTGCTGTACAACCAACCCATTCCATTTTATAGGTGCACACATCCATTCTCTTTCAGATTTTTTTCCCACATAGATGATCACAGAACACTGGGTAGTGTTCTCTGTGCTGTATAGCAGGTCCCCACTGGCTAGTCATTCCATCTCATGAATTCTTTTGACAGCATGGTGATGCATACAGTTATTATTCCCAATTCACAGATATTGAGACTGAGGCACATAGAAGTTAAGCTATATGATTAAGTTTACTCAGAGTTGATAAAAAGCAAAGCACTAAAAATGAAAGATCTCTGTCTCCACTTTAAAGATGAAGAAACCAAATTGCAAAAGGAGTTACCTGGGCAAAGTCTCTCAGCAAGTAGGCATTAGTTCAGACACGAGGATTGAGGTCTCCAATTCCAAATCTTACACGACTGTGGTCTTAAAATAAATCGTATGCTCTGATGTTTTAATAAATTGAATTTATGTGTCATAGAAAACTGCAGTTAATGTTGACATAAATTAACACAGGACTTTTCTTCATTCTCTGTACATACACATAAAAATTTATAGTAGTTGTAAATCAAACATTGAATCCTCTAGCAAGTTAAAACTACCATTTATGGGGTATTTCCTATGATTGCATACAGTTCTGAGTGCTTTGCATATATTATTTCATTTAATAATCATTAAAAAATCCATAAAGATGATATAATTACTCTCCATTTTAGATGAAGAAATGTAAACACAGATTTGAAAAACTAAAGGTCAAACAGCCAACAAATTACAGCAACGTAATTGAAACTCAGCTTTTTTTGGCTATAGCCGTGACATATGGAAGTTCCTGGGCCAAGGATTGAATCTATGCCACCACAGTTGCAACCTATGCTGCAGCTGCAGCAACACCAGATCCCTCACCCACTGAGCTGGGCTGGGGATCTAACCTGAGCCTCAAAGCAACTTGAGCCGCTGCAACTGGATTCTTAACCCACTGACCCATAGCAAGAGCTCCTCATTTACTATTCTTGAAGGCTCCAAAGTATACCACAAAAATCACAGAATTCAAAATAACTTGAAATCAGGAATCAACTTTTAAATGTTACATACTTTAAAAATATGTAATATTGCCAATAACCTAAAAAATCTCTATTTCAATTCTGACACCAACGTACATTCATTCTGCTGTTTTGTTCCACTTTAATGAACGACAAATGAATTTTCAAGCATAAACTCACCCTAAGAGTTCTTAGACCATTTATTTGTAATTTTTTTTGTCATAAGGGTTGCACATATGTGGGAATCCTGAATAGAAGGAAGTGAGAAAGGCATTTTTAGTTTAGATTCACATATCTTTGTCCTTTTTCAGTTTGCATTTAATAAACTACATTTAAAATATATGAGGAAAAGGTTTTACTATAATAAAAACATACAATAGCCAAGACATGGAAACCACCTAAATGTCCATCGACAGAGGAGTGGATCAAGAAGATGTGGTACATATACACAATGGAATATTACTCAGTCATTAAAAGGAACAAAATACTGGCATTCTTAGCAACATGGATGGACCTAGAAGTTATCATTCTAAGTGAAGTCAGTCAGACAATGAGACACCAACATCAAATGCTTTCACTGACATGTGGAATCTGAAAAAAGGACAGAATGAACTTTTTTGCCAAACAGATACTGACTCACAGACTTTGAAAAACTTGTGGTCTCCAAAGGAGACAGTTTGGGGGGTGAGGGGATGTGCTGGGGTTATGGGTTGGAAATCCTATAAAATTGGATTGTGATGATAATTGTATAACTATAAATGTAATAAATTAATTGAGTAATAAAAAAAAGGTAAGAAAAAAACCCATACATATTACAGAGAAAATCAAAAGAAAACACGCTGCCTCTACGCCAGTGATATCTATGGGCCCTAAGTTCTTCTCATACAAACAAGTGACTGTATAAACCAGAGAATGTGCTATTTGCCTGAAAGACAGCAGCATTAATAGCCTTACTGATGGGGTGAAAATGCTGACGTTATATGCCAGTCATGCTGCTGAACATTAAACTTTACCAGAAGCCTAGGTACTATTTTAAGCTCTTTTTACAGAAGATAATGAGTCCAGGGAAGTTCACTAACAAAGTCACACAGCTAGTTAGGGGCACAATATGGGAAATGATAGAAACTATTTATGAACAATACCTTATCTGTAAGACTCAATTCTTAAAACAACTTCAGTGTGGAGGTCCACAGGTAGCTGCTTATGTGAAGGCTGGCAGATACTCTCTGAGCTTCAGCACCTAGTCCTGGCCGGTACGTGGTAAATACACAGTTATTTGTATTGAAGAAATGAAAAAATGTAATTGCATTTCACAGATCATGAGTGATGTTGTTCTGATTCAACTCTCATTTTGTTTATGTGAACTTGAAACTCTATTTTTTCTACTAAATAATTGATATATCGTACAGAGGTGCAGAGCTGGAATAAGCCAAGAAAATCTTGTTTTTGTCCAAAATCTTCTTTAGAATTGGTAAGAAAGAAAATGGAGGAGCTTCAGCTGAAGAGTATGGTTAAAGTTGTCCATTTCCAGGCAGAGTTTGAAACAAGTTGATGAAGGAGAAGGATAGAAAACTGTAACCAGCCTCTTCAAGTCAGAAGAGAGGCATAGTCTTCATCAGTGGATCTCATCAGCCACAGCAGCCATAACCTGGACACGTGATGGACACCTGGCCTGCGCATAGGCCGTTGTCTTCCGCAGCTCTGCAGATGGTCATTTGTTCTTTCATTTTATAAGCCCACTGGGGATATTCTGACTCTTAAGGTGAATGGCCAGGTAACAACAGGTGTGTGGCCTAATTCTTCAACAATGGCCAAACAAAAGTAAGCCATGAATTATTTTAAAGCATCTCACCTAATGGCCAATTGCTCTTTTATTTTAAACATAGAATTTATACCTATATCCAAGCTTTTATGATCTAATCATTTAACATCAGCCATGTTAGTACCTCAGGTCTACTTTAGAAGATTATTTTGTGACCAAAGAGATAAAACCTCATAACAAAGTGGTGATTCTTTGGGATATGTTCATGTGCTACTTTAGCACATTTCCATGTGCTGCTTTTTCTACTTACCTGTAAATTGTTATTCCAGCTGCAACAGCAGGTGCAACTTATCAGTGACTCGCCTTAGGCCCTACTGCATGCCTCTCACCTCCTGGCCTATGGCTTTCCTGTTGATCCTGAGTGTGGGATGTCACATGTCCTCACTGGGGGTATATGAGCAACCCAGATGTGTCCAGGGGACAATCCTTTGACAAATGAAAGATGAGAGCTGGTATACAAGTCTTTTCCCCCTTCCTCAATTCACACTCTGCTCCCAATGGGCTTCCTAAGATTGACTGATTGATCTATTTATCTCTCTCTATCATATGTCTGTGTCTGTCTGTCTATCTATCTATCTATCTATCTATCTATCTATCTATCTATCTATCTATCTATCTAATCTATCTATCTTTGTATCTATCCAGGTTGATAGAAAAGCCTTCTGTATTATATCTCCTTTATGTCTTAGAACTCAGCTTGTATTACCTAATAACACAGTAGCACCAAACTCTTTGCCTCGATCTGTTTTCTGATGACCTGGAATAAGACTGTTGGTAACAGAAATGCAATGTTAACACCTAGCACACAGTAGCATCATCACCACTAGGGTATTTACCTATTAGATGATTAGAATTAGATAAAGGAAGAGGAGGAAATGGTAGAATATATGATAACCATGGTTTTATTTAAAAACCACATAAGGCTAGCTATGATAATTTTATGAATTGTCATGTGGAGAGGGTTGGCTTTGTTAACTTCATCAGAAGACCTGGAAAACAAGGGATGGGCTCAGGGCAGCCAATTACCAATGGATATTGTGCTGTGAAAAACAAAGGGCCTTGATGACAGAGTTTAAGAGATTCCCATCTATAACTTCAGGGCAAATTGTTCTAAATATCAGGCTCAGAGTCTAACTGTAAGGGTGGCAGAACACTGAATGCACATCTTCAAAGATATTTGTATGTCAAAATCAGGAAATTTATAGAAAAGAATCCTTAAGCCTAGGAATGTTGACATTTCAGTGAATGAACCTGAAAATCTCAAACTTTCAATTTCCCTGACTACTTGAATTTAGCAAAAGCAGCCCCCTCCCCCTTCTCAGCCATGAGAAGCTTGGAGACCCTGTCTCAGATCTCCTCTGAGACAAATGACTTTCAAGGTGACACCTACCCTTCTAAACATCTGCCCCATCACTTCTCATTTATACCAGGTCAATGAACAAGATCAGGTCTCCATAGAACCTGAGTGGGGAAGTGCTGTGTCTGCCTCAGGAGGAAAGTGTTCATACAGAAGAAATGTTGAACTTCAATAATATGTACCAGCAGGAAACACAGGTGTGTGTCTATATGTTGAGGTGGATCGTGGGGATGTTAGATCAGGTGGGAAAGGCTATAAGGCTTGAAAGGGGAAGATTTATTTTCATGACAGCCCTCATTCATGAGTCACGTTTTAATGTTTGGTAAGAACACCAGATATGCTCCTAGTAGTCTGTTAGTATGGCTTCTTGAAGCATGATGATAGGCTACAAGTAAGCTGGAAAAAGAACTTAGGATTTCCTTGGCATATTATTGAGAAAGGAGTCTACATTTCAAGGAGATAGAAATATTAGATTTACCTAATATTACCTGAGAATCACAAAAGATATCCTGACCTGAGATGAACTTTATATGGCTTCCAGGAGAATGCTTCCCAAGATGGGTCAACTGCTGCTCTTAGCAGCCATCTCAATAATTATGGCATTTTGTAACATGTCATCTTGTCTACGTTCAAGAACATTTTCCAAAATTCCCTTCCCTTTATGTTTCTCGTTAGGGCTAGCCAAGAGAATTTGGGCAAGAATTGTTCAGATGTTCTATGTGCTTGTAATCTGAAAAAAATATATATATTCTATCAATTACTGAAGAGGAAGTGTGTTCAAATATTCACCTATAATTATGACTTTATTTCACTTCTTTAATTCTGTAAGGTTCTACTTTATTTGAAAAGCTTTACTACATAGATATAAATAATTGTTACAGACACATATAATAAACTGCTTTTTAAGAATATTTTAGCTGTTCTGTAGGTGTGTAATCAAATCACATTGTGGCTTTAATTTGTATTTTTCTAATGGCTGACAATGTTGACCACCTTCTCATGTGTTTACTTGCCATCTGTATGTCCTCTTCAATGAGACATCTGCCATGCCTCTTGCACATTTCTAATTGGGTTTTTTTTTCATGGTTAGTCTGACCCAAGCCTTAGCGAATGTTTTGTGATCCTCCCTGTGATATAGCAAGATAGTTTTGTGAGGAACTATCACAGGACTGTTTGTCATCCACCTTTCTACCTTGCAGAAGGCTCCTTTTTTAGTGGGAGGGGCTGCTGCTAAGGCAGTTTCTCATTCACCTTCCTATTTGTGGTAAGGCATGGTGCTTCCCACAACACCCCCACTTCCCCAACCTGGGCTGTCAATGACTTGTAGTCTACAGATGGCTCCTTCCTAGCACATTAATGTATTAATCGTGCTGTCATCTGGCCCCTCAGGTCCTATGTCTTTCTGTGGATTAAGGTCACAGGCAGCTGAAACCATGATCATCTTGCTTCCGCTTTTCTTTGTGTAAGTAAGTAAACTGTGTAAATCCACTTAGGCTCATTGTCTTTTGCTTACTGAACTTATGCAAATGTAGGAAGCCAACCTAGCAGCTGCCACCACACTGCTAGTCAAGAACTATTTGACCACTTGACAATATTCATTAACCTTCTATCCAAATACCATCTCTCTTACTTATAATTGCATTTGCTTAACTGATCTCCCTGTCAATGACTTGCTTTCTACAAATCTCTATCTTACACTGAAGCTAGAGTAGTGAAAAAGAATGGAGATATATATCCGAATCACTTTGTTGTACAGCAGAAATTAATAACCACTATAAATTTTCAATAAAATTTCAATAAAATACTTCATTAAAATTTTTAAAAATGAAAAAAAAAAAACGGAAACTAGAGTAGCTTTCCTAAATGCAAATCTGTTATTGTTTCCCCACTTAAAATTTTTCAACTGGTAAAGTGAAACATTTTACTATGCTTAACCAATTCAGGCTGCTATAACAGAATACCATAGTCTGGGTGGCTTATAAATAGCAGAAATTTATTTCTTAGGTTTTGGAGGCTGAAAAGTTCAAGATTAATATGCTAGCAGATCAACAGTGTCTGTTGAGGTCTCACTTCCTGGTTCATAGTCTTCTGGTTCTGTCCTCAGATGGCAAAAAGAGTGAGAGTTCAATGAAGTCTTTTATAAAGTGCTAATCTCATTCATGAGGGCGCCACCCTCATGACATAATCACTACTCAAAGACCATATCTCAAATTACCATCACATTGGGCGTTAGGATTTCAATATGTGAATTTGTGGAAGGGGGATACATTCAGTCCATGACACCATGGCTTACAGTGACTTCCATGATTTGTCTTTTGAATATGTCTGCCACTTTCTATTTTCCTTTTATTATGTAAGTTTAGTGGAATTGAATATATTCTCAATTTTTTAGGCAAGATACACTGACAAATTGCAGGCATTGCAAATGTTTTGTTCTTACCAATCCTGAGCACAAAAATACGGCAGCAAGATACAAAACTAAGTAGAAAGACACAACAATATTGGATTTGTTTGGAATATTACAGTCTTGCCTTATTTATCTGACTTAATAGGGTGAATGTATATTTCTAAAATATATCCAGCAACTCACAATTTTCATGCAACAAATGCTGCATTTATCATATATTAATGGGCTACAGGAGACTGCAAATCTATATAAATCTAGAATTTATATTTCCAGGAAAACAATGACTTGTTAATTTCTTCAATTTGATAAAACCTCAGGGGTGATTACAGGGAGCTGATTTAGAAACATTTTTGATTGAGTAATATGTGCAACATTATGTAAATGGCTCTAGGATTAATTAGGACCTATTTGATCTAGCATTTTTCTGCAGTCTTACAAAAGCCAGCAAATGGCTCATGTTGATATGTGTAAGCATAAAACTGGAGACTGCAGAAAAGGTGTCTTTCATCTTTGACACTGTATTCTCTGCCCCCTTCACCTTCCTCAAACTCTGAGAAAGTAAATGGGTCTTTGTAGATATTTTCTAATTGTTTTCAATAGGTGAGATCCAAAAATAAAAACAAAAAATGGGGTTATCAATTAATTTTTTCCCACAATCCCTCAGTAGGAAAGTACTATCCCTTAGTAGGAAACTCATAAGGAAAACAAGAGGAATGTTCCATAAAAGTACACAACATCTTGAGGAGAGGTGTTTAGAGGTTAAGATGTTATTTTAACACTTGTGAGGGAAAATATGATCCTTCTCCTTAGTGATAAGGAAAGCTGACATTTGTGAATCAGCCACGTTAATACATTTAATGTACATCTGGTATTTGGCAGGGTTGGTGGAAGTAAAAATAAGAGTGCACAGAGCATAAATGTGAAAGACTGAAGGCAGCATGCTTTGAATTGCAAAATCCCCTAGATATGAAATGGAAATGCATTTTAATTATCACTTTAGAAATACTGCTTTCATGCTGGTGTCATTTGTCTCAAACATATTCTCCTCAGGTAAGAGAGTTACGTTAATGACTATTAAAATTCAGCAGATATTTCTGGGTACTCCTCTTACTGTGTTCATGATGCTGAGTTATAGTTTAGTGATATCACATGTTTAGGGGCAAAAAATGGGATTAGGAAAATTGCTCCCAGCCACCATAGTAAATTTTCACCAGAACAATCAAGTAGACAGCTATGGTAGATGACATTTACTTTGACTTCTGAATACTTCATTAGAATGGAAATGACTTAATGTCATATCCCCAAATATATGTTCTGCAGCTAAGATATATTTTCTAAGATTACTATATCCTGTGGTGCCAGGATGCTACAACTTAAAAAATTCAATACTTTTAACATTCTCTATTTTTAATTTTGGTATGGTGACTTTGGTACACAATCAAAAATTATTCATAAAGTGGTTAGTATTTAAATTATCATTGTGTGGAGATAAAAGTGACATATAATTTGTAATCTCTATACTTAATTTTAGAACTTAATGTTCTATGCAGTTTCCGTATTTTTTCAAACTCCCCAAACCACTCATCAACAGAATTGTAGTTAAAAGTGACAGCTGACACTCTAAAGAAATAATTATATGACCACACGGAAGCCCAGTTCAATTCAGTATAAAATATGGGACTAATTCCATGCATATATTTTATCCATTTAACTTTAGAGAAAATATTTTTGGGAAAAGTGTAATGCTAATCATCATGTCAGAACCTAAACTGTAACCATAATCAAACTGGCATGGAGTTTGTATTTTAAAATAAATGCCTTGTATGCAGTGAATACTCCTGATTGCAATCTGCCATGAGGTTCATCTACTCAGGCTGTTGTGTGGGTTGCTTCTCTTAGAGAACCCTGCTGAATAATGGTTCTTCAAATTTCATGGTAAAAATAATTTTATCTTGTGGCCAGGTTTCAGTGCTAAAAGGCCAAAATATAGTCTAGAATAAAATAAACCTCACTCATATGTTACAGAAGTTTCTCTTGCAATACTATAATACTGTGGATTTTTTTGTTTTATGGAAATATGAAATATGTGAGGCTTTATTTCTCTTCTAATAATTTTGCAGTAACATTTTGACATAGGAAAGCAGGGGGTTGGGATGTTATCTTTGTCTTTGTCACTTCATAAGTTTAAATCATATTCATGATTCTAGACCTTTGTTTTTCCATTTATAATAGGAAAGAGTTGGATAAGATCACAATAAGATTTATTTAGTTTTCAAAAGTTGTAATCTAATAACCAGAAACTTAGGTATGAGATTTTTTAAAAATTATACTATAAAATGTAGTATTACCTAACCATGAGATTTTAAAGTGAGTTATCATACAAATTTTGTTGGTGCAATGAAATCAATGCTACTTTAAAAAAATTTAATTATAATTATCCCATATGCTATATCTTCATTAAGTAATAATAAACATTAACTTTTCTGTGGAAGTACATTTTAAAGAGAAATATGTATTTTTTTTTCTGAAGGACTCGATATGTCACAAAGATTTACCTTTTTGGATGGTTTTCATCTTGAATTGATATTTTGTAAAATATAGTAACATTTTGGAATAAGGACAATACATGTCAGCATTTGAAAATATCATTAGATTTGACATGTGTAGATTGCGATGCTCATTTTTGTCATCTGCAGGTCACTGTGACACATGGTCAGGATGACACTAAGTCAGAAGAGAGATAAGATAAGCAATTTAACTCCCAAAGGATTCTTTGTGCTAAATCAACCCTCTTTGTGCTAACTCAAAGAGAGAGCTTGATTTTACTCCAGAAAATGCATAATCACCTAAGCATCTAAAACTGAAATGTCTTTAGAGTGAAAGCATTCTTTAATCTGATAATTATAAAAATGCCAATCACTGATTACTCCATATATTCTGAAGTATTCTTTAGCTCATGTAACATGAAGTTTGTTTATTTTGCTATTTTTGTTCAATTTTGTGCATATTTTTATTTCAAACATCATTCAATGGAGCAATAATTTTAATGACCTCAACTGTTTATGTGTCAGAGCAATTTATTTCTGCTTTAACCACACTGAGTTAGAGTCAGGACAGAGTTTCTCTTTGGATCTGTGAGAGATTATGTTCATTTATGTACAGTCTTAGAAGAAGGGCATGATTAACTGCAAAAAGAAATTCACGTAAGCCCTTAACACGGTGTTCCAGTTATTGTCAGAATTCTTACACACTCAGGGTTTTTAAGCTGAATGAGCTCATCTCAAGAGTAAGTCTTAATGTTTTGCAAAAAAATGAAAGTGATTATACAAAGAGAGTATTAACCTATTTTCTATTATCATTGGTGATTTTGTAGACAGGGTCTTATTTAGCATCATTTGAACCAAGACAAGTGGTTAATTTTCTGTTGTTTCAAATCATGTGGAAATCATATATATGTGTGTGTATATATAATATAAATAACAACAAAGTAATATTTTGATGGCTATCAATCATTTAAAGATTGAAAGCAATTTCTAATTTCTAAGCATCAGAAGAAATAACATTTAAAAAGCCAAAATTAACTTTTTATTTTATTTTAATTTTTGTCTTTTTAGAGCCACACGCGCGGCATATGGAGGTTCCCAGGCTAGGGGTCTAATAGGAGCTATTGCTGCTGGCCTAAGCCACACAGCCACAACAATGCCAGACCCGAGCCACGTCTGCAACCTACACCACAGCTCATGGCAATGCCAGATCCTTAACCCAGTGAGCAAGACCAGGGATCGAACCCTCAATCTCATGGTTCCTAGTTGGATTCGTTTCCCCTGTGCTATGATAGGAACTCAGCAAAATTAAATTATTTTAGTGACTACTGAAAGATCATGTTAGAGTAGCAATTTAGCAAATCACATGCCTCTTAATTCTGACTGAGGATGTAAATTAAAAAGTAGAATAAAACATATTGAAATTATGCATAGTGCCGAGTTTGGAAAATATTCTGTTTTATATCCTGATCATCCTAGATTTCGGCTTGAGGTCTTAGATTGTCTTCTCTTATGTCACTTAAAATCAAAGAATCTGAGAAAGAGATACACATATTTTAGAGATCTCTGTTCCCAACTTTCTGATTTATTTGATATTTTACATAGAAGTAAGGCCCTCTTCTTTCTTCAATATGACTTGAACCTGGGTGTTTTTTAGCATCTTATATTTAAATGAGTGACTGAGCTTGTGATGAAACAGGAAAAATTAACAGGGACCCCCAAATAAGAGTAGTTTGCTGAAACCAAAGAGCATTAAGTATTCAAAAGATAGGGGATATTCCTAAATGCTATGCGTATGTCAGGTATGTAGATCTTAAAAATAAAGGGCATTTAGCATGTAGGAAATTAGACATTATAGTTAGGCCCACTAAATTAGAGAGACATAAAGGGACACCACTGCAGAAATATGGAGCAGTATAAAAAAACCATGCATTAATGTACAATGGGTTACCAATTTTTTTCTTTTTTAAAAATTGATGTGTAGTTAATTTGCAATTTCTGAGCAATAAGAGGAACTTACAAGGATACCTGTCTGTCTCCATTTCAAAAAAGAGAAAATATGGTGGAAATAATGGTCATCATCAAAATAATAGTCTTATCTGATAATTTACAAACATAAGGCTCTCTCAAGTGACTTTGAATTTCAAATTTTGACAACCCATGTCAACTGAGAATATCAAGCCAAGAAACTAAACTAAATTGGCCCTAAGTTAGTAGTTCTCCTGATGTCATAAAAATACTCTCAGGAGGCAAAAAGACCCAAGAAGATATCCTCAGTACTCCAACAGATTAAATTCTGCTGAATATTAACTCAGATTAAAAAGTACTGGGTGCTTCCAGAAAGAAGCCACTGTATTTGTGATCCAACACAGAGAAAACAGTAAAGAAATCCAAGGACTTCAGATATTGAAATTATAAGATTTAGAATACAAATGTAAAAATTTCTAATTATTTAAAAATGGCATAAAAATAGAAATGTGCAAGAGGTTATCAAAAATGCCAGAAATATATGATATTAAATTAAAGAGAAAATTAAAAGTGAAAAAATATAATAAATTTAAGTGAAGATTAAACAGCAGATTAAATAAGCCTATAGAGAGTATTAGTGAACTTAATTATCTTCTTAATTAGAGATATTAAGAAGTTATTTAGTCCATGGCAGAGAGAAAAGGAGATGTATAAAAAAAAATGAGAGGTAAAAATATGCAGGATAGATGGAGATGGTCCATTAATACAATTAGAGTTGCAGAAGTGAAGAATAAAAATAATGACTAAAAATTAATGCCAGAAGAGGTAATAATTGATAATTTTAAAGAATTTAAATGACTTTATATGAAATGGAAATCTTTATTAATACTACTAGAATAAATGAAAAGGAGTCCATGACTTGATATTTTCAATGAAATAACTGTAACATATTCAAATAAAAACAAACAAACAAAGTACCTAATATTTAAAAAAGTCACAAATTATTTTCTCATGGGTGGTACTGACAACTGATATTTCAAGTAATACTGCAGCCCAGACAATAATGGAAAATATCTTCTAAGTATGAAGAGAATTTATATACCCAGCAAAACTATTTTTTATGAGTGAGGAAAAAGAAAAGTAATTTGCAAGTAAACAAAATGGAGTTTATTATCAACAGATCCTTTTTTAAAGAACATGCAAGTATTGTGTGTATCTCAAGAAGAAGGAAAATGGTCCTAGAAGAATATCTAAGATATAAGAAAAAATGGTAAGGGAAAATATTGGTAAATATGTATATAACTATACACACATGCCAATTGGACGGTTTGGGGGAAGTAAAAAAAAATAAGTGGATTATAATACTACATAAATTGGGATGTATAAAACATTCAAAGATCTTTGTACTTGAAAGAATTAATATACTGATTATTTTTAAATTTTCTTTACATTAGACACATTATAAAATTATGTGTAACTCATAAAATAATAAAAATAAAATTATGGTACCCAAACATGTATAGATTTAAAAAATAAGGAAAAATTTACAAGTGAAAATCCTTGAAAAATTCCTCCCCAAAATAGCAACAAAGATAGCTAGGCTAAATGTTTCAAATGTTCATGAAATATTTATATAATCTGTCTCAATTAATGCTAGGTTATTGAGAAAGCTCAACTTTTTTAATAAACTGATATCATAGAGAACAATATTTACTAACTGTAATTACTTAACATTGGGAATAAGTGAGAATTAACTTGATTGTGGTGATCATTTCACAATATATACACATACACAGACATTTATGCCTCAAATATATACAATTTTTGTCATTTATACCTCAAAAAAAACCGAAAAAGAAAATACAAAAATTTCTAAATATAAATTACAAATAAGGTGTAAAATTATATTTATTTCCTATATTAAGAAATTAAATAAATAGATAATCAAATAATTAAATAATGACAATGAAAAAAATCAGAACAGAATTAAAAAGTAAGTTTTCCTGAAAAACACTGCATATTAACACTAGATAGATGCAACTAAATTGATTAAATAAAAATAGCCTTTAATGCTTAATATGAGATAATAAAAAAGACTGAAAATTAATGAGTTTAGCATCCAACTTAAGTAGTTAAAAAAAACACAGAGACTAGACCTAAATAAATTGGAAAGATAAATCTAAAAAAGTTAAATAGAAATTAATAAAATCTAAAGCAAATATACAAAAGAAAAGAGCACTAAGTTAAGACAATGATTATTGAAGTACCTGTAAAACAACCATACCTTTTACAGGATTGAGTAACAACAATAAAAAGAGAATGAGGAGTTCCGGTCATGGTGCAGCGGGTTAAGAATCTGACTGCAGCAACTGAGGAGAGGCAGATTCGATCCCTGGCCCAGTGAACTGGTGCAGTGGGTTAAAGGATCTGGCATTGCCAAAGCTGTAGCTCAGTTTTAATCCCTGGCTTGGGAACTTCAGGTGTGGCCATTTAAAAGAGAGAGAAAGAGCAAGAGCAAGAGTGGCCATTTAAAAGAGAGAGCGAGAGCAAGAGTGAGAGCGAGTGACAGAGAGAGAGAGAATGAAAATACAAAATATGCCAAAAATTAAAATGGTAACATAACTATAGATATAGCAGAAATTTAAAGATACTAAGTAGTAATAGAATATTATAAGCATATGTATGGCAATGTATCTGAAAACATGGGAAGTGGAAAAACTTCCCAGGAAATTGACTTACCAAACCAACTTATATATAGGAGAAAACTATCTTGTCTTGAACAAATTATTTGTGGAATGGGACTGTACCTCTGTTTATGAGCCCGCTAATAATCTTGATTCAAAGACAAGTAAAGAAATAGGAAAATTATACTTGCAAGAAAGATGAAATCATTAAAAAGTAGGCAAATAGAATGCAACAGCATATAAAATATATCATAACCTGAATATCATACTCATTTAAGATACATATTATATGTATTTTGCTAATTAAAAATTAAAATTAAAAATCCTACAATATTCTCTAGAGTTTAAAACAAAATCAACGTCCATTCATGACAAAAATTTTAAAAAACGAGGGAGAATAGAACTTCTATCTCATTATCACTGCTAAATATCATCATTAGTTGTCAGAAACATTCCATTAAACTCAATAAAAGGAAAAATATATCCAATGTCACTTTTAGTAAATCATAGTGAAGATCCTTGACAGTGCAGAAAGATAATAAAAGGCACAAGAATTGGAAGGAACGAAGCATAGCTTCGAATATTTCTACATGACTGTCTACACAGTTTGATGAAACAAAATCTAAAAATTGACTAACAATCAAATTTAATAGAAAATTGTAATATTTTCCCCTGGATATAAAATAAGTATGTAATAGTTAGCATGCTTAGTAATAAATATAACAAAGTTGTGCAAGATACTTATAGAATAAATTATTGAGAATCATTATGGATAGACTTCATATTAAGATGTTAAGACTTCATATTAAGTGCTAAACTGATCAAAAGAATCAATGCAGTTACAATCAAAAGTCAGAGTTTTTCTTGAAATTTGTCAAGCTGATTTCAAATTTTATATGGATAAGCAAGACGACAATAGCCAATTAGGAAAAAATTGTCCTTGCACTTATCAAGACTAATTTTTATAAAGCTATGATAATTGGAGTTAACAAACAGATCGGTGGAATAGAATATAAAATATAGAGCCTAACCCAAGTATATACTAAAGCTTATATGACAGAAGTAACATTGCAAGGAGATATGTAAAAAAAATGGACTATTTATTTATTTTTGCTATTGAGTTATAGATGTTCCTTATGTATATTTTTTATATTAATCTCTTGGGGTTATATACTGGAATTAATTGCTTAGACCAATGTCATGAAATTTTTATCCTGTGTAAAACTGCTATTGTAAAACTCCTATTAGGAGTTTTACAGTTTCACATCTTAAGCATTTAATCAATTTTGAGTTGATTTTTGTGTATGGTACAGGATAAATGTTCAATTTCATTCTTTTGCATGTGGATATCTAGTTTTCCTAACACCATTTTTTGAAGAGACTGTTATTTCCATATTATGGAAAGATATGACACTCTTGACACTCTTGTTGATAGTCAATTGACTGTATATGACACTCTTGTTGATAGTCAATTGACTGTATATGTGTGGGATTTATTTCTGGGCTCTCTGTTCTGTTTCATTGGTTTATATTTTGTCTTTATGCTAATAGAATACTGTTTTAATTACTGTTGCTTTGTTATATATTTTGAAATCAGGAAATGTGATGCCTACAGCTTTGTTCTTTATCAAGACTGCTTTGGTCATTCAGGGTGTTTTGTGGTTCTACATAAATTTTATAATTGTATTTTTCCATGTCTGTAAAATATATGCCACTGGGGTTTTGATAGGGATTGTATTGAATCTGTGTAAATCCATTTGGGAAGTATAACTATTTTGACTATATTAAGTCTTCACATTCATGATCAAGATGTGTCTTTCCATTTATTTTTGTTTCCTTTAATTTCATCAATATTTTGTATTTTTCAGTGTATGTCTTTAATTTCCTTGGTTAAATTCATTTTTAAAGTATTTTATTCTTCTTAATACTATTGTAAATGAGACATTTTAAAATTTCCTTTTCAAAATGTTCATTCTTAGTTTATGGACACATAACTGATTTTTATATGTTGAATTTTTATCTTGCAAATTTACTGAATTTGTTTATTCTATCAGAGGTTTATTTTTTTATATTCTTTGTGTGTGTGTGCATGTGTGTGGGCATAACTTCTAGAGTTTTCTACATATAAAATTATATAATTGGTGAACAGAGATAATTACACTTCTTCTTTTCTAATTTGGATGTCTTTTTTCCCCTGCCTAATTGCTTTGGCTAGAACTTCCCATACTATGCTGAGTAAAAGCGGCAAGTGTGGGTATCCTTAATCTTGTTCTTGTTCTTAGAGAAAAAAATCATTTTTTCACCATTAAATATAATGTGGACTTTTCATGTATGGCCTTTAATATGTTGAGGTAAATTATTTCTATACACATTTTTTTGAGTGTTCTTATCATGAAGTGTGTTGAATTTTATAAAATGCTTTTTCTGCATCTATTGGGATGATAATGTGAATTTTTTAAATCCTTCATTCTGTTTATATGGTCTAGCACATTAATTGATTTGTGTATGTTGAACCACTCTTGCATTCAAAGGATAGATCCCATTTGGTCATGGTGTATGGTCCTTTATGTTGCTCTTGAATTTGATCTGCTAGTATTTTGTTGAGGATTTTTACATCTATATTTATCAGGGATATTGGACTATAGGGTTTGTTTGTTTGGTGTCTTCGTATGACTCTGGTACAGGTTAATGTTGACCTCATAAAATGAGTTTCAAAGTATTCCCACTTCACTTTTTTGGAATAGTTTAAGAAGGATTGATGTTGATTTTTCTTCAAATATTTGATAGAATTCACCAGTGAAGTCATCTTATCTTTGCCTTTTGTTTGTTGGAAAGTTTTTGACCATTGATTTAATCTCATTATTTGGTATTGGTCTGTTCAGATTTCTATTTTTTCATGATTTAGTCTTGGTAGGGTGTAATCTCTTTTGATCACTGTTTGGACCCTCAGTACTTGAACCGATGTCTGGCCTATAGAAAACACACAATAAATAATATTCATTACACAGGGAATGAGAGTCTGAGACAAATGCTGTGGAGGACATCATGTGCTCATTCGACATAAACAAATCAACTATGTGAAATCTGGAGAGAAAGAGAGTGAGAAGGAAAAAAAAATGGAATGTGAAAGTACAGGTGATTTGACCTAGCATTCTTTTAAGAGCATCTGCCCCAGAATTAACAGGATACAATGTATAACTCTGCTGTTTTAAATGTCCTTTCACTGTCTTTCTCACAGTGTGAAAATGATGCCACACGGAATGGGGTAATTCTACTCTTTAATAGTGTGTTTGTTTTATAGACATGATTCTAAATCCTAAAGGCAAGCCAATGAGCTCATCTGAAGCTCAACTAAAAAACTTCTACCTGTTCCAAAGCTGAGGGAAAAACACTGTGCTGGACTCACTTATCAAGAGAAGCCATATGAATATCTAAATGGCAATTACTGAAGGCTCTTTGACCATGCATGATTTTCATCTTACAAATTCACTTTATTTTTTATTTTTTTGTCTTTTGCCTTTTTAGGGCCAAACCCATGGCATACGGAGGTTCCCAGGCTTGGGGCTGAATTGGAGCTACAGCTGCCAGCCTATGCCGCAGGCACAGCAACACAGGATCTTAGCTGTGTCTGCAATCTACACTATAACTCAGAGCAATGCCGGATACTTAACCCCACTGAGCAAGGCCAGGGATCAAACCTGTGTCCTCATGGATACTAGTCAGATTTGTTAATAACTTTGCCACGATGGGAACTTCACAAGTTCACTTTAGATCTGAGTCACTAGACTGATAGAACTCCACTGTAGTCAGATTTTTTTTAAATAATTGAAATCACAAACTGTATCAAGGCTGACAAACGGAGTGCCATTAAAACATAACTTCCCCACACTTCACACTATTCATTCATTATTCTTGTTGAACATACCTATTTTCCAACTTCCCTGAATTTGTACATCTTTCCTGCTGCCCTTCTTCACTTGGCAGAGTTTTACTTGTTCTTTGGGATCAAGCCCAAGAACATTTTTGACAGAGGATCCTTTATTAAACTTCCATTCTTTGGCTGTCTTTCCATTCCCAACTGTATTCTAACACGGAGTCATTTCTTCATTTTCTTTATGAACTAGAAGCCAATTGTATTCCTTTGTCTACCTGCTCCCACTGGAGTTGTGCAAAGTTTTTTTATATTTACAAATGTATGTACCTATTTGTTATTGATTTATTTGGCAATATTCTCAGGTCATAGTATCATGATTGCTGTATATTAGGTACTTGATAAAAATTTCATAAATAAATGAGGATTAGGAGAAAATATATACAGACCTGGGAAACTCAGAAACACCAACCAGCATGAACGCCAGAAAAATAAAACCTAGGTACACAATTTTCAAACTATGGAAGATCAAGGATAAAGAAAAAAATCCTGAAAGAAGGCAGAGGAGAAAGCCTTTCTTATAGAGGAGCAAAGATAAGAATTTCACCTGACTTTTCCTCAGAAACCATGCAAACAAGAGAGAGTAAAGTGTTGAGAGGAAAAAAATACCCAACAGCCTAGACTTCTATACTCTGTGAAAATTATCCTTCAAAAGTATAAAAACAGCCTCTCTAAAAAAAGCCTCTCTAAAAAAAGCCTCTCTAAAATAAAAATTGAGGAAATTTGTTGCTAGTAGACATTGTAAGAAATGTTAAAAGAGGTTATTTAGAAAGAAGGAAAATTACATAGGTTAGACATTGCTATGTAAAGAAAGAAAGAGCTATGTAAAGAAAGGTAATAAGGATAAAATAAAAAACTTTTAATTTTCTTATCATTAATTGATCTAAAAGGCAAGAGTTTATTCAATTAGTAATAGCAACAATATACTATGCATGCATGTAACCCTTCACATGGAGTTAAATTACTTTAATTTCTTAACCTGATCAAAGCTGCTTTGTTTAGATGGCATTGACCACATGGGAGGCATCGACAAAGGCATAGTCTCCATTCCAGGAAATTTCTATTCGTGGTTAGCAGTTTAAGGAAAAATTTCACGTGCATGTTTCATCCTCACATCAATGAGATTAGATAGTTTAAGACCTGAATTTTCCCTGTTTTACAAAAGAAGACATTGAAGATTAATTTCAGCAGTCAAACAGCCTTATTAATTCTACTTGAAGGACAACAATTTCTAGGCAACAACTCTGTCTAACTTGTCTTGATCACCCCAGTGCCTAGTAAGTGCTTGGCACATGGTAGATGTGCCGTTAATGATTTATTAATGAATGAATGAATGCGTGAATGAATAAATAAATAAGAATTTAGAACTAGGCTCTAGCCTTTTGTTCATTTCATTTTATTAAAAAGGCTTTTCAATTTAAAAATATGTGAAACTATATGTCCTAGTCATTAGCATTTACCACCATTATTGAAAAAATATCCCTGGGAATATATAGTACAGGAACACAACTGCACCAAGTTTAAAATTGCTGTGTAGCTGGATACTATGCGTAGATTTCATGCTCTAATTACTTCATGAAAAAAAAAAATGCACTTTCTCAATAAACATTTCTACCTCCATGCTTAAATTTGATTCAATTTTAACTTCAACACTTTCTTTAACTAAGTATTCACTTGCTAACTCATTTGAACTTATGTCTAGACAGTACACAGGTGCAAAGATTGATATCTTCCCCCAATTAAATGGACAAGGAAATACGTATTTATCAGTAGGCCAATAGGATCATCCTTCGTTTAAAATTTCAACCAAGGTTTATAAAGTAGTACTAAGGAAATGTGCAGTATGTGTTTTACATTTTCATGGGTATGTCGTAAACTGGGTTCTGCAAATTTAAGATCTATTTTATTCTGTGTCAATAATAACCTACCACTGGCTCTACTGCCAATCAAAATGACAACGACGAATTCATTCATGAACTTGGTCTGAGGAGAAGAGAAATCCCTGCAGATGATTTAAGTAAAGGGAGAGTAGAGGAGAAAATGGAATTTGTAGAAACCAGGTGTTATTGTCCATTACGGCTGCTAAAATTACTAGCAAGTCCTCAGAGAAGTGACTGAAATGGCTCCCAGGCACTGGCTAATAATTTGGAGGATGTAAGTTGAGATTAGAAAGGGAAAGTTTAAAGTCCATATGACAAATATGTGTGAGCTAGAGTGGCACATTTTCTCATCTAGAAACAAACAAATAAACAAAAAACACCTGAATAGAAATTTTAATAGGAAACCTTGAACTTTTGGAAAATTGGTCTGTCTGTCAAACTTCATATATGATTTAAGGTGAGAGTTTTTTGCTTGCCTCAGGGAGTAAAAAGGCTATTGGGTTTAACTAATGAGATTTCAGGGAAATATATGAATTCAAAGGAGAATAATTGCTCTAATATTTTTACCCTTTTCAATGCTTAAGATCAAGGAAATTACCTATCCGTATATACGTGTCTCTCAGTGTAGTCCTTTTAAAAATTTAAAACAGTGGTAAAAACTGCACATTCAAAGAAGTAGATACATTTCTAAAGCACCGCTGTTGGAACTCAGTAGGGAGTGGGTCAGTATTTGTTGGAGTAAGGGAACAAGAAAGAAAAGTTGAAGGGGTGTGAGATTAAGAGAAAAGGAGGAGAGAAAGAAAGTAGAAATCTTTTTTATCATAGTAGCTCCGACATTGCTGGATAATTTATTACTGAATTTTAGGTTTAAATTTTAACATTTAATATATCTGAAATGATATAAGGAGCATTATATTAGGTACCTATGTACTTACCACCCGGTTCAGGAAAATATCTTGCCAGTACAGTTAAATCTCCTTTCCAAATCTTTCCTGTACACAATACATTTCTCCTCTAGAAGTAACTATTATCCTAACATTGTATTTAGCACTGCTATGAATTTCTTTATAGTTTTCCAAATATGT
The DNA here is from genome assembly GCF_016906955.1 of Phacochoerus africanus. Taxonomy (NCBI): domain Eukaryota; kingdom Metazoa; phylum Chordata; class Mammalia; order Artiodactyla; family Suidae; genus Phacochoerus; species Phacochoerus africanus. Next base: position 134,076,860 of record NC_062551.1, on the reverse strand, counting down.
ATATATCCATAAGTAACACATAATATGTGTTCTGAATACTTAAATATTCATATAATTGGTTTCAATGTACAACTTCTTTTTTTATTCATCCAAACATTATGTTTGTGATATTTATCTATATTCATTCCTTTCCCCTATGATATGAATATACCAACGTCTATTTATCCCTTCTCCTGATAGAGACATTTAAATGTATCTCTTTTCCTTCCTTCCTTCCTTCCTTCCTTCCTTCCTTCCTTCCTTCCTTCCTTCCTTCTTCCTTCCTTCCTTCTTTCCTTCCTTCCTCCCTCCCTCCCTCCCTCCCTCCTTCCCTCCCTATGAATCTGAACTCTAAAGGAATTAATCTCTCACTAAACAACAGTTACACTGGGACTCCTCTTCACAGTGGGAAAAAAAAACACACAACCATGATGCTTGACCTAATAGAACACATAACTCTTTCACTCTTCTGCTCTCCTAGGTAGCTATTTCCTGCTTCTTAAACATAAAACACTCCCTCATCCATATTTACCTTCAGCCTATGGCCTTTCTTATTTCACTAAGAAATATAAACAATAGGAATAAAGACGACACACACTTCCTCTACTCCAATACTCAAACTTAAACCATGTCCAAAGTTTTTGCATCACTCCTGTCTAAAGCTAAGCACTCCACTGGATTCCCCCCTATCTTGTCTGCTCAATTATTTTTCCAGAATTTCTCCCCCTTTTTTTCTGTGCACAAAACTTCTGCTATCAGGTCATTACTATTATCATATAAATAAGCAATAATTTTTCATGTATTTTAGAAAGAAATCTCTCTGGACTCTAGTTCTTATCAAGCTAGCACCCTTGTAACACTCCATTTCTCATCCCCCTCTTCTAACTAAAAGCTCAAAAAAGTTGTGTATAGTTGCTTCTCTGATTCTCTGGTTTTATTCTTCACTTTTAAGGTTTTTCTTTTGAAAAAATTCAAATATGCAGAAATGTAGAGAGAATAGAATAATGAAATCCTATATTTACATCTAATCCATTTTTTCTTTTTCTTTCCTTTTTGTTTTTAGGCGGAAGCATATAAAAGCAAATTTCAGGCACCGTTGTTTGACTTCTGTAATCAGTCTTTTGCCTTCAGTACCTCACCATCACAAGCTATTGCCAAAGTCAGTTATGATCTCTACATTGGTTAGTTCAATGGTTAGTTCTCACTTCCCCTCGTGCTTGGCTCATCAACACCATTCGTAAACTTGATCACTTGCCTCATTGAAACATTTCCTTCATTTGCCTTTCAGTGTATCTTACTGCTCTGGTTTTCCTGCTATTAAACTGGACACTGCAGTTTCATTTCCTTGCCTCTCTATCTATGGACAATAGAAGGCATGAGATTTAGTTTCTCAAATAGTTTGTTCTTTGCCTAGATGCAGTCCTTGGTAATCAATCCAATATTTTGGGTTTAAGTGCTATCTAAATATATAATGATTTTCATGGTAACATGTCCAGAGGAGTCCTCTTTTTAAGCTGCCTCATATATATTTGACTAGTTTCTTGCCAGGATCACTAGGGTGTCTAATAGGCAGGGCAACTTTAATGTCCTAAACTGGACTTAGAATCCTTTTTCATCTCCTACTATCAACCCTCATCCTCTCAAATAGTTCACTATAGCAGGTAAGGTGATCCTAGAATATAAAAGATTATGTGTGTTTTCTATATACAATCCATAAGCTGCCTCATGTCGCTCCTTAGCTCTACATATTTTTTTATCCCCATCAGAGTAAAAGCCAAAATCATATAAGGTTTATAACTAAGGTGGACATACCTTTATCATCCAAACCAGCACACTTTGAGGAGTGGAGGACATTAAAACTAATTTAGATGACAGAATTTTAAGATACGTGCTTATGAATGGACAAATTAAATTAATTATATCTGTAGACATAAGATAATCCCATTCAAGAAATATTTCAAAAGTAAATTTTCTCCACAAATTTACTTGTTTGGTAAAGCAACATGCAAAAACTAAATATCTTACTTAAAAGTGAACATAACCTTAATAATTACTCTTGGTACATTTTCACAAACTTTAGGCGTGGCTTAGTCATAATTATCTCTAGTACTATGTCACTGGTATTTTTTTAAATTATATATTTTATTATTTTTATTAAAGAATTTTTTCAATTATTCTTCAAATTTGCATTGTATGGCTAATTTGAAATTGGTGATACTTTCAGTTTGTTCTTGTTTGCAAGCTGTCAATAATTTCAATTTGCCAAAATCTTCAGATATGCAATATGGAACGGGCTCCATTCATTGAATACTTTATATATTTCTAATTTATTGTTTTAAAAAATACATCAACATTTAGAGGATTCTTTAAAAAAAAAAAGTTCAATACCATTGTAGGACATTTAGCTTGATTTACAAAACTGTTCTTCGAAGAGTTAAATACTTCCAAAATATTGATGTAGGAAGCAAAAGAATAAGGTACATACTCTCCGAGAGAAATGCATTTTTAAATTAATATTAACTTAATCAGAAAAGTCCTATAGTTAAATCTATAAGTATATATTTATATGTTTGTAAATTTTGGCAATTATAGCTGCCGTTTTTATTTATAGAACACTGCTGTTCGTTTAGATGCAAATGAAAGTTGTATGTTCATGATAGCCAATTTAAGAATCTTTCTATTTTTAACTTAATAAGAACATTGGTACAATTACACTATTATTCTTCAGTATTTATATTTGTTTTATTGCTGTGGTGCTAAGCTTTCTAACTGAATTAAGAAGAATATTCACAAGAATGTCAGATATTAACTTTCAAAAGAATCAACTTTTGATATTTTTACCTGTGAATTATAATAAAAATTCAAGTCATTACTGGAGCTAAATTAAATTTTTTCAAAGCATCAGTTGACATTACTATGAAACTGGAATCTCTTAACTCTCACTGAAATTCTCCTACTAAAGGAGGCAATACATTAGCAGCTATCATTTCATTCTTCACATGTGTACAAGACACTTGGTCTAAAATAAAAGCCACACTTAAAGTGATATATAAATGATTCTTCTGTAGTTGCAAGCACTAAATCATCATCTTGCGTGTAGATTTTTCAGGAAAAGAAAAACACTTATGTTCCTAAAGTAAAGGATCTCCAGAAGATTTTTCTTCTAATTTTTACGTGGTCAGTGATATTACTGCCCCTGTGGAAGCTGGAAAATATTGACAAACAGTAAGAAGAGCAGGGTTACTGTACAAATGCTGCGAATGTTTGTAAATGTGGGCACTTCAGAGATAGCGTGAGTCAGTCTATGAATGAGTGCCCAAAGAAAACTGCATACTAAATATCTAAAAATGTGGCTGTCATTGAATATTGTGTTCTCCTATAAGGCAATAATTATATTTTATTCTGCTGGACTGATAAAAAAAAAAAAAAAAAAAGAAAGGAGTTCCCATTGTAGCTCAGTGGTAACAAACCCAACTAGTACCTATGAAGATGGGGGTTTGATCCTTGGCCTCATTCAGTCGACTGAGGATCTGGCGTTGCTGTGAGCTGTGGTATAGGTAGCAGATGTGGCTTGGATCCTGTGTTGCTGTGGCTGTGGCATAGGCCTGCGACTGCAGCTCCAAATCCACCCCTAGCCTGGGAACTTCCATATGCTGTGGGTGTGGCCCTAAAAAGACCAAAAACAAAAAAGAAAAAGAAGAAAAAAAAAGAAAACGAGTCAAATTATAGTTTATGTATGTCCTTACGATAATATGTAATATATTATGTGCCTGTGCCAGGCAATGTTCAAAATAATTTTGCTATATTAATACGTGTAATTTTTACAACAACTCTGTGAAATGGGTACTAGTGTTATTACAGTTTGCAAAGGAGAATACAGACAGCAGAGAAGCTAAATAACATGTCTAAAACAATATGGGTAAAAGATAGAAGACTTGTACTAAAGCTTCATGCTACAGACTGAATTTGTCTTCCCCAAATTCACGTTGCAGCCCTAACCCCTAACGTAACCATATTTGGAATTAGGGCCTTTAAGAGATAATTACGGTTAAATGAAGTCATAAGAGGAGGGCCCTAATCTGATGGAAATGGTGTCCTTATAAGAGGAGGAGTTACCAAGGAACACTTTCTTTCTCTCTCTGCCATTTGAGCACATAGCAAGATGGTGTTCTCTTGCAAGCCAGGAAGAAGGCTCCCACCAGGAACTGAATTAGCTAGCACCTTGATCTTAAACCTCTGAACCTCCAGGCTATCAGAAATACATCTCTGTTGTTTAGGCCACCCACTCTGACTAGTTATACTAGGGCAGCCTCTGCGGCTAGTCTACCAGACAACTTGGCACCAGAGTTGGTGCCTCATTCTGATGAAAGCTCCAGATTGACTTATCCAAGTCTTCTCAAACTTGTGTTCTGGAGTGTCCAAGGCAGCAGCATTAAATCCATTCCCAGATATATTTATTTCCTAGGTCTTCCATAACAAAACATCACAAACTGGGTAGCTTAAAATAAAAGAAATATAAATAGTGCTGCAATGACCATTGGGGTGCATGTATTTTTTTGAATTATGGTTTTCCTCTGGAGATAAGCCCAGGAATGGGATTTCACGATCATATGCTAGCTCTACTGATAGTTTTTAAGGAACCTCCATGTTTTTCCTCATAGTGGTTGTACCAATTTCCATTCTCACCAACAGTGTAAGAAGGTTCCTTATTCTCCACACCTGTTCCAGTATTTATCACTTGTAAACTTTTTGATGATGGCCATTCTGACTGGTGTGAGATGATACCTCATTGTACTTTTAATTTGCATTTCTCTAATAATGAGAAATGGTGAGCATTTTCTCATGTGCCTTGTAGCCATCTCTATGTTTTCTTTGGAGAAATGTCTGTTTAGATCTTTGGCCCATTTTTTGATTGGATTGTTTATTTTGATATTGAGCTATATGAGCTGTTTGTATATTTTGGAAATTAATCCCTGTCAGTTGCATCATTTGCAAATATTTTCTCCCATTCTGTAAGTGGTCTTTTTGGATTGTTTATAATTTCCTTTGCTGTGCTTTTAAAACTTAATTAAGTATCATTTGCTTATTTTTATTTCCATCATTCCATCACAGATGAATGGATAAAGACAAGATGTGTGTATATATATAAAATGGAATTCACATCCTAATAAATAATGGACTATAAATAAAATGTAATATAATGTATAATGGAATGTTACTAAACCATAAAGAGGAATAAAATAATGCCATTTGCAAGACCATGGATGGACCTAGAGATTATCGCACTAAATGAAGTAAGTTCAAATATCATATGATATCGCTTACATGTGGAATCTAAAGAAATGATTCAAACAAACTTTCTATGAAACACAAATAGACCCACAGACATAGAAAACAAACTTATGGTTACCAAAGTTCACCAAAGGAGGAGGGATAAATTAGGAGGTTGAAATTAACATACGATACTATAACACACTACTATATATAAAATAGATAACCAACAAGGATGTACCGTATATAGCACAAGGAACTCTACTCAATATTTTGTAATAACCTATAAGGGAGAAGAATCTGAAAAAGCACACACACACACACATGAATCATTTTGCTGTATTCCTAAATCACTTTGCTGTATCCCTGAAACTAACACAACATTGTAAATCAACTATATTTCAATTAAAAAATAAAAAGAATAAGGGTGAAATATCTACTTAAAATAGAATTTTTAAATTATATTTTTATTTTTTATTTATTTTTTTTCTATTTTAGGGCCACACCCGCAACATATGGAGCTTCCCAGGCTAGGGGTCTAATCGGAGCTATAGCCGCCCGCTTACATTACAGCCACAGCAACGCAGGATCTGAGCTGCGTCTGCGACCTATACCACAGCTCACAGCAACACCAGATCCTTAACCCACTGAGCGAGGCCAGGGGTCGAACCTGCATCTTCATGGATGCTAGTCAGGTTCATTACTGCTGAGCTACAAAGGGAACTCTGAAAGAATTTTTTTTAAAATGCATCTATTCTCTCACATTTTTGGAGGCAGAAGTATGGAATCAAGATGTTACCAGGGTCATGAGCCTTCTGATGATCCTTCTGATGATTTTGGCTTGTGGCAGTGTAACTCTAATTTCTACCTCTGTCTTCACATGATCTTTTATATGTTTTACTGTGCGCCCTCTCCTCTTCTTACAAAGACATCAGTCACTAGATTTAGGGTCCATTCTAATCCAGTATTACCTTATCTGAATTTAGTTACACCTGCAAAAACATTATTTCCAAAAAGGTTCATGCTACAAGTTTCTGCTTGGACCTGAATTTGGGGGGATTCTAGTTGACCCCATCACCAGATCTCTTGGAAGCCTAGATTCAGAGTTAAAAAATTATTTGAAATCTTCCCTCTAGGAAACCAGGAAAGGGAGAGTTGTAAAAAAGCCAATTCTCTCTTTCTTCCTCTCTCTGGATTAGCTGTTTTGAAGGATTAGGCTGAATTCTATCCTCTTTTCCCCTACAAAGAGGAAATTAACCTCTTTCAAATTTCCTATCTTTTGAAGAAGCAGTTGTAAGACTTAGAGCTATGTATGTGGCCTGAAGAGAACTAATTTCAGAGCTAATTTAGAATTTGAGTTTCAGACTTAATTTAGAATCTAGTATATGTGAACCTCAGACTATCCTAACTCTTTAGCAATTAGTGTAGGAAGAGCTGATTGAGCTTTAGGAAATGGCAATATTGAGGCTTGTTACTGAATTTTTCTCTTCCTGATGAGTAATTAAAACTGTAAGTTTTATTTATGGGAAATCATTCTGAAAGAGTTGCCATCTATACTTTTCATAATTGGAGTGGAATAAACACATACACATTGCTGTGAAAGATAGTTTGCAACCATTTTATTTATTTTGTTAGTTTCTAGATACAGTAAACACAAAGTATAAGAAACTGATTTTAGAACAATTAGGAACTTTAAAAGATTTTGAAAAATACAAAAGCTTAGGGGCTGAGGGAAAGATTTTCTGTAATTTATGGACATTGATTTTTAGATGTGAACATAAGACTTAAAAATATGTGTGTTGGCTAATATCTTGAGCTTTGGAATGTGGTGAGGATGGATTAAAGTCACAATGACAGACCAGGAAAATCTCAAAGCAAATATAATAGTCAATTATTCCAAATGGGCAAGGCCAAAGCTTGTAGGTCCATTAGTAGATGATATAAGACAATGGCCTTCTTTGAGTAGTTTGCTTAGTAAAACTGGGAGGCACTTTCCAGTGCAGGGAGCTGTGGTTGCCATGAACTGTCAGCGAAGACTTCTGGAAGTTGAGTATGGGGCATCATTAGAACCCTGGACTCTTTAGCTCTCATTGAAGTTTAGCATAAAAAGGAAAAAGTCTGACCTACAAGAGTGAATCCAGACAATGACAGAATATTGGAAAGAACAAACTAAAGGCCTAAAAGGAGTCCAGTCTGAAGAGAGGAAGGGTGTGGACTGGTGGCCAAGCAGAAGCAGTGCTGACCCATCAGCAGAGAGAGCTGGGATGGGCACAGGGAGAAGCTGATGTGGGAGCCTCTTCAGGTCTAGCTTATTCTCTGGGGAAATGGACAGGTGCATGAATTGAAAGTGCTATGCCACTAAAGAGTATCACTTCAGGTCCAAGGAGCTTAGTTGTGCTTAGTCTCTGACTGGATTCGAGGAGAGCACCTCCTTCTCTTTGACCCATGAACCCCTGGAGACAGATGTTTCACACCTGGAAGGATTGCCGGCATTTTTAGATGGGCTGTCAAAGACTCTCAACCCCTGGTTCAACTGTTAGCCATGACAGTCCACTGGGGATACTGGAGGCAGGCTCTCAGCTGGAGACAGTTGCACCATCTGGGGCATGGGGGACACCATCGATTGTGGAGTTCACCTTGAGTGCTGCCACTGGCAACAGGAGAGCTCTGAAAAGGACTGATTTATGAACAGAGTGCAAGCAGATTTGAGGATTTGTGTAAACATTTTTTTTTTTTTTTAAGACCACACCTGCAGCACATGGAAGTTCCCAGGCTAGGAGTCAAATCAGAGCTACAGCTGCAGCCACAGCAACACCAGATCTGAGCCGAAACCTCAACCTACACCACAGCTCACGGCAACACCAGATCCTTAATGCACTGAGCAAGGCCAGGGATCGAACCCACCTCCTCATGGATACTATGTTGGATTCTTAACCTGCTGAGCCACACGGAGAACTCTTATTTGTGTAAATATTTATGTGGAGAGTGAATTCTGGAAAAAGTGGAAATTACCACAAGTAAAGGGAGAGTGGTTTCCAGATCCTTTAATCTGAGCCTAACTGTAAATGGCCCCTCAATTTTGCCACAGGCGAATGAGACAGGGGCAGGTTCTCGGTGACAAAACAGCTCATAACAAGGCAGTGCCAGGTTGTCAATAGCTCAGAAGTTGGAAGTGGGCTTCTTGAAGCCTGTCTGTACTATGGACTAGTTTAGTCTTTGTTACTTCAGAAGAGTAGGTTCATCTCTCTAGGGCCTCATTTTCCTTATGTGCAAAAGGGGAGCACAGTAGCACCTCCCTCATTAGATTTCTGTGAGTTTCTGGGTCCCAAATCATTTGCTGAGTGCTTAACACAGTACCTAGCCCACATGCCACACATGCAGTTAGGTAAGAGTCAATCAAAGTAATAGAAGAGAACAAGGAAACTTGTGTTTGTGTTTCTAAAAATAAGAGTGAGAAGCTGAATTTGTGAGCTTTTCAGGGATACTCTTCATCTCCTCAGTGAACATGATTGAACATGATTGAACATATCCTGGGTGTCAGACAATTGCTTAACTGGGGCTCTCAAGCAATAAGCTCCAGCAGTGGGTGAGCCAGTTAGAGATGGGCGCTGGATAGCTCTTGTCTTCCATGAATTGGAAGAACTGACACTGAATCTCTGCCTGGACTTACAGCCAACTTGAATAGTGACCCAGCCAGGTAGAAACACATAGTCCTCTGGCCTAAGGATGATTCCCAGGGGTCTGTCCCCGAGCCTCCTCTAAGGATACTTGGGGCATTGCTAGACATGAGAAGCAGCAGTGTAGTGATATTAGAAGTTGGATATGGCATCAGACAGAAGAAATACCTACATTATAGGGTTGCTGTGAGTATTACATAAAGAAACACATGTACAAACCCTAGCAATAGGCATATTGTGAGCTCCTGTTGTTTGGAAGCTGCATTTCTCAAATCATTCTTCTCTGCTGGTTCTCCAAGAAATTCAGCATCAGTCAAATTCACAGCATCATTGGCAAGGGCTTTGGGGATGCAGCAAAGCACAATGGCCTGGCATTAGGCTCCGGAGACATACTCCTTATATTCAAACCCTAGCTCCTCTACTCATTAGCCATGCAACCGAGGGCAGAGTCTGAGCTTCAGATCCATCATCTCTAAGTGGGAACAGTAACAGTTCTTGCTCCACAGCATCATTGTGAAGATTCAATGTATTAATAATACACGGGAAACCCCCAGAATACTGCCTGGTGCATAGTAAGTGACATTAAGAGATATTAAGCACTGTCATCAATATAATAAGAGTGCAACAAAACAGCAAAAAAAGAAATGGTGTCAGGAAAAATTTCACAGAGGTAACAAGAGAGTGATGAGTTCAGATTTGCCTCTTCTGTAAAAACTTTGATAGAAGAGTTATTCCTTCACTGATCATCACTACCGATGGCTCCAGATGCAGGGAAAAGCTCAAGTAAGGATTGTGAGGGCAGCAGTAACGTTAAAGCAAGTAGCTCCTGAAGGATCACCTAAGCAGATGCGATTCTGAGATGAGGGCAGCAAGCTCATTTAAAGCCCTCCCAGCTGATGGGTCTGAAATCCAGTCTCCTTACCATGGCTTTTGGTGTCCTATTAGACCTGCTTGCCTGCATAGCCCCCCACCTCATTTCCCCATCTCACCTTCATCACCCCCCACTACCCTCCAGCCTTTCCTTTTTTTTTCAAACATCTACAGTTCTAAACTCATTCCAGCCCGAGACTTTTGCATGTGAAATTGCCTCTGCCTAAAATGCTCAGTTTCTAGGCTCTCCTGGCTGGCTTCAGTCCATCACTCAGGTCAGCTTTTCCCTGACCGCCTATTTGAAAGTCTCCAGCAGACTCTAGTCACTTTCAGTCTCCTCAATTGTTTTCTTTCCTTCTTTGTACTTACCACTGCATAAAATTATATTGTGTCCTTGCTTCCTTGTGTAGTGAAAGCATGAACTTTTGTCTCCATCATTATTTTTCTTCTCTTCCTAGAACAGTGCATGGCATACAGTAGGGGATCAATAACTATTTGTTATGGATGAAAAATATTCTGGCTGCTCAGCAGAAGGGAGGCCGGCATTTATAGGCAGGGTATCTTTAGAGCCTGTACCTGAATGGTGCTGACAAAGTCAGGGACAGGCATTTTCAGGGCTTCTCACCTCCAAAGAAGTTTCCTATCTCTTCATGAGGTTATTTTGGTTCATGTTAAAAGATGGGTACAAATCTGTAATCCTCCAGGTGTAGTTTGGACTAAACTTGGCAGGTTTATCACCATTTTTTCTCTGCTTTTTATTTGTATTTTAAAATTCAAGACTAAAGCAACATTAATTACATAGGTGAATGAAAAAAAAAAAAGAATTTGGGACTTGTCTGAGTTTTATGGATTTTTAGCATTTTGTTAATGTAGTATTTCAAATTCATGGATAGCAGATTGGCCTATTCAACAAATGATGCTGAGAAAACTAGTTAGCCTTTGGGGAAAAAGTGTAATGAAAATCCATACCTCACTGAAATCAATTTCAGATAGAGCAATGCATGTAATATTAAAAAGTAAAATTTTGACAACAGTTGAAGAAAATAGAAGTGAATATTTCAGAATTTTTGCTAGAGGACAACTTTTCTATGCACGTCATAAAGCCAGGAACTGTAACGAAACTGGATGCCAACATTGCCTACAAAAACTTTCAACACTTCTATAAGGAACAATAATTCCCGTAAGCAAAATTAAGAGACATTTGACGAACTGGAAACATTTACCAAACAAGTTGAATGTATTTAGAGATATATTTACACACACACACATGCACATCACTTACAATTTGGTAAAAGGACATCTAACCTTCCCAAGGCAGATGGCACTGGTGGTCCATTCATTAGTCTCTCTTCTTCCTGTCATTTCCTCTTTGCCAGTCACATTCCCACAAAGAGAATGAATTGTCCCCCAAATCATGTTAAGAAGCATCTCTGCAGCTAAGCCAAGAGCATATGGCTCAGTTAGGGTCAGTAGGATTTGAGTTGAGGTCTGTTGGCTTCAGAGAATATGCTTTACCCTGTAAAAGTGGCCTAGACTACAAAATACCTCTTTCGTTTTTAATTAGCCGTTGTTATGTCTACACGAGAGCAGGGTTTTGCTACATTTGACGGATAAGTCAAAAGTTTCAAGCTGGGAGACCAAGCTCATATGCTAAGAAATTTAACTTCACATTTAATTTGAAAAGTAATGAATCGCGCCCAGCGCTGAACATGATTTCATTCTTTATCATTCTTCTAAATGTTCACATCATCTTTCTTCTCTAATCTAGATGCCTAGGCAGGATACATCTATCAATAGTCTTTGATTTTTTTTTTAAATCACAGATCTGTCAAATACTTGATTTAACTCTAATTCTGCAGGCTCAGCAACTGTGTCAACTCTTTGTGGATCCATGCAACATGTATAGGTGACATTCTTATCATTTTCGAATAGCCAAGCCATGTAATATTCAGTGTTCTATGCATCTGGGATCCCTGTTAACCAGAAAAATGGTAAAATAAAACCCATTGTCCTCAATAAGATTATTGTATCTAACTCTGCACACTTCTGATCTCTGTAAGATCCCAGTTGTCTGCTTCTTGGATCTTTCTGTGCTCTGACGTTCCATGTCTTCTATAGTACCCTGTACTATCTTGTCCTTGGGCTGTAGTCCTACATCTTCTGAACCTTTCCTGATATCCCCTGGAGTGGCTCCTCCATGATCGGAAAACTCCATTGCATCCTCTATGGAGATCTCAGCGCTCCCTCCATCTTCTTGCATCCTTCCTGTGGACATCGCTTCTGCCCTTTTCTGTTTACTTTCCCTCACCTGATATCTCTCTTGTTCAGGAAGTTTAGGCTTTGGTGTCCCCCCTTTAACTCCATGATTGCCTCCAGCCCATTACTCATCTGCTCTCCTGTAAAGAAATTCTTTCATCTCAAGCCACTGTGTTGAAAACTGTGTTGCCTGGTTACTGTCACCACCTCGTGTGTCTTCAATGCTCACGGGGCAAACTCTTCAGGGTCCTAGCTCCTTAGTGTTCTGACCTCTTCGACTCCAATGACTTTCTCCTCTACTTCATTTCAACAATCCACTTTGGTGGTTATTCCTAACATGGTGCTATCACCTCCAATTGCTTTTCCTCTAAAATAAGTAATTCAAGCCTCCCATTCTTTACCATATCCTCTGATATGTTCAGCTTCTTTATTCAACAATTCTTTTTTTTTCTATTATTCAATACTATTTTTGACATTTATATTCTCCAAAAGGAAAATAAAACACCATATTTATTTAGTTTAACATTTCCCCCTTGTCTAAAGAATCCGGAGATGGCTGGCCTTGGTTTAGCTGCATCCATGACATTTCCTCCACTTATCCATTCATTCCGTTATTTGTGAACAGTTACCATTCATGCCTGTCATCCGAGCTAAACATGACGATTCATCATTTCAACAACATTCTTGCCTGTGTCTTAAACTTCTCTTTTTCTGTTTTTTTTTTTCCCCATCACATTCAAGTGCGTATGTGCCAAACTCAGATCAGCTTGACTGTTCAATGTTTCCTGCTCTCACTACATTAGCCATTCACTGCTCCTAGCTTCACGCTCTCTCCCATTTCTCATCCTAAAAGTTTATTATGCAAATTCCTCAAAAAATTGCCTAAAATTTCCCATTTCTTTCCCTACAATTTACTCATTAATTTAGTTCTGTCAGTATTCTGACCTCATTGTTCCACCAAAACAATATATGTTAAGATCACAAATGATCTCCATCTTCCTAAATTTTTCAGCAATTATCAGTAATTCACTTAACTTTCATCACTCTGTGCTTTAGACATGCCCTTTTTGAAATAACTCTTTTTTTTTTGCTTTCTATATCATAATATGTTTTATTTCATTCTTCTCAGGTCATTTACCTTGTTCCTTCTGGGAGGTTCATTGTTCTCCATCTACCCAAGAAACATTGACATTGCCAAGGTCAATATTAAGTAAACTTCTCATTTTACACTCTACACTCACCATAGCTATATCATTAAAATCTGTGGATTAAATTTTTTCAATATGCAAGAGACTCAGGAATATACGACTCTAGATTTACTTACCTGGTATAGTTGCTTATGAGTGTATGTAGCTGCTAGTTGGTACTTTCTTTTAGATATGGTAAAAGAACCTCAAATAAAATATGGGTAAAACTAAACAAATAATTTCTACCCATCTCTCTAAGAACACAAACAAAAATATACATAACCCAAGTCCTCTTCCAGCGACACCACCATCTGTTTAGTTTAGCTGTATGGATTTGAAATTCTGTAAGTCCCATATATAACCAAATACTATCACTTTCAATTTCCACAAATCTAGGATACCATCCTTTCTTTCAAGGAATAGTATTCTTGTGGCAGAACCACACCCCTTCTTTCTTCTGTCCTGCAACCATTCCACTCAAAATATTTTCCACATCAACCCAATGATGTAAATTTACTCTTTAATACGATAGCTTTCTTTTCCTCTAATTAAAAATTTTAAGTGGTCTACAATTCAGTATCTCATTTTCAGCCTCATTGTATACCTATCTTCTAAAAGGAAAGAGTCCAAGTTGACTCAAGGATTTGGCCTAAGAAAATTTTAGGATGACATTGACATTTCCCAATACAGAGAAGAGTATACAAGAAGCAGGAGCTATCATTATTTTTTTGTTGTGATTGTTTATAGTGGTGGAAATTTTTGTAAATACCTATTAAACATTGAGACATAGAGATTAGGCAATTTGATAGAGGATTGGGGCAAATAAGGAAGAAGGTGGCAATGGATATATTAATTTAGGAGGCATTTTATGAAATTACCTATGAAATGAAAATTAAGAGGAGAGACTCAAAGATTGAGTTCTTGAGCAGGGAAACAATTTGGAATCTGGATGAAAGGAAGGATCCAGCAAAGAAGAAAAATAAAGAGCAGTGAGTGAGATAGGAGGAAAAAAAAAAAAAGTGGTGGTGTCCCAGAAGCTAAGTGAAGAAAGAATGATTAACTGTGTCAAAAGAAGCTGATTCAAGTAAGTTGAGGACAGGGTTTCACATTATGAGGGTCACTGATGACTGCTAGACATGCAGTTTCAAGGGAATGGTAGAGGTAATATCTTGATTAGATGGGTTCAAGAGAAGAGAGAGGTGAGGAAGTAGAATTAGCAAATGTTGAATTTTTATAAAAGAACAGATACGACGAACTTTGCTCATCAACCTATGTTCATAGTAATGATACAATAAACTCAATGATCATTTGTTGAAAAAAATCAATTAAGAGGACACAATGAATGAAAATATCATTATAAACAAAATGACATAAATGCATTTTTGTTTCTTATCAATGTCTTAAATCATACTTTTAAAAAAAAATTCCAGTTTTTTTTTATTATGGTTGTACCCAAGGCATATGGAGGTTCCCAGGCTAGGGGTCACATGGGAGCTACAGCTGCTGGCCTATACCACAGCCACAGCAATGCCAGATCTGAGCTGCGTCTGTGAACTACACCTCAGCTTACAGCAACACTGGATTCTTAACCCACTGAGCACAGCCAGGGATCGAACCTGTGTCCTCATGGATGCTAGTCAGATTTGTTTCCTTTGAGCCATGACAGGAAAACCCTAAATTCCAGTTTTCTTCATGTCTAGTACATAGGTGGATAGTATTCTTTTTTAAAATTATCATAAATGAAAAAGGACTTTTTATTTTGGTTAATAATTATATGAATTTTTAAGAAAGGTATAGATTCCACCAACATCAGGGTATAAAAGAGGTGCATCAACCCAAACAACTCCATCATGTTCTCACATTGTAGCTCCACCCTCCCTTCAGCCTTTTCCATTGGCAACTACTGATCTCTTTTCCATCACTCATTTCTGTCTCTTTAAAAGTGCCTTGTGGAATTCCTCTGTGGTGCAGTGGGTTAAGGATCCAGTGTTACTGCAGTGGCGTGGGTTTGATCCCTGGCCCTGGAACTTCCACATGCTGTGGCTGTGGTAAAAAAAAACAACAACTGTCATATAAATGAAATCATTCAGTACGTAACCATTTAAAATTGGCTTCTCTATTCAGCCTTTGAGAATCATCTGAGTTACTGTGTATAACAATCGTTTGTTCATATTTCTGACTGAATAGTACTCCATTGTATAAACTCTGTACCATGGTTTGTTTATCCATTCACTAGTTGAAGGAATTAGGATTATTTCCAGATTTTGATTTGTTAATTAAGAGAGAGTCTCTTTTGCATAACTTCTGTAGGATTAATTTCTATCCAGCATCAGTAGGAAATATTATTATAAGAAAGAAGCATTAAAGGAATGTTTCTATTTTATGAATATATTGTAAATTGTATAAAAATGACAATTTTCCCTTCTAAAAAAGGGCTATGTTAAATTCATCAGTTTTCAACATGACTGTAATTCATAATTTGTGGCTTTGTGGGCACAAAATTCTCTTGAGGTTAATATAGTGTTTTAAGACCAATATAGTAAGAAAAAAATTGCAAATGATATCTAAAATATTGTTTATTTACCTCCCTTCAAAGCTTTTCAAACTTTTTGTATGAGTACATATGTGATTCTTTTCACATTAAAAAATTGCTTCAAGAATCAGCTCAATGGAGTTTCCCTCATGGCACAGAGGAAATGAATCAGACTAGGAACCATTAGGTTGTGAGTTTGATCCCTGGCCTCACTCAGTGGGTTAAGGATCCGGCATTGCCGTGAGCTGTGGTGTAGGTCGCAGACATGGCTCAGATCTGGTGTTGCTGTGGCTCTGGTGTAGGCAAGCATCTGTAGCTTCAATTACACCCCTAGCCATATGCCATATGCTGTGAATATAGCCCCCCCCCAAAAAAAATCAGCTCAATTTCAGAATCCTAAAAACAGTAGGTTGTTTCTTTGTGAATTTTCCACTTATTTTTATAGTTGTGATAGATTTTTTATTTAATTGTCTTTGGTACACCTGAAAAAATGTGCTAAATAAAACTTCAATAAAAATAAACTTTGGCATTTTAAAAATTATTGCTTAAGTATAGTTGATTTATAGTGTTTCATCAAGTTTTGTACAACAAAGTGACCCAATCCCAGGGATTTCCTTGTGCTGTACAGTAGGATCCCATTACCCATCCATTCAGCATATTTTGGAAGAATTTTCTTTACTGGCAAGACAGCACTGGAGGTAGGATGCTCTTGGAATACAGGAAAATAGAGTGGAAATCTCTCATTCATTTAACTCAATAGAATAATATCCTATCATGATTTTGTCTACAAGTTGATATACAGACAAATATGAGGGGATCTACTCACATTTGCAGTCAATTTCAGAAATTGGGAGAACAGGGAGAAGAGTAGAGATGGAGCTCATGTGTTATCATTTAGGCTTTACCTGGTAATGTGGCTTTGTTCGTACTCATTGGATCATAAGGCTAGGCAAAAATATATAATCACACTCTCTCACACACAGTAGAGATATGTGTTGTATAATGATAGAGATTATAATGTAGACACACCTTTTGGGGGTTAGTCAACTGTTATTACCTTCTCCGAAACTGATTTGAATCGGTGTTGGCTTGAAGTCCATCTCCTAGTTCTTCATCCATATAATTGCAGATAGGTCAATCTGTTTTCATGAGGTGCATTAGAGGAAATGTAATCCACTTTAATGCACGGCTAAAGCACATCCAGAAAAGCATCTCCCCATATTCCTATGTGTGGAGTTAAAACTGCTCAGGGCTACTGTTTCCTTGGGATGTGTGTGTAGCGCCACCGTTAGTATTTCATAGAGGCTGGGCATGTGCATCAAGAAGATGATACTATAGTACCTGAGAATGTGGAAAGAACTATATAATATTAGGGCTTTTCTTGTGGAATAGACATAAAAATGATTGAAATCCTGGTTTAAGGACAAAAACTTATTCACTTTATCTTCTTTGGTGGTATTTATAGAAACAGCTTTTATTCTCCAACAGCTTTCCCAACTGTGGAAAAAATAAGTCATCTCAATATAACGTATAAATCTTTAGTCTGCAATTGCTCCATGTACTATTGAAGTACAAATAATCTTCTGGCTGGAATTTGGAAGAGCAGTCAAGGGGGCTACCTAAAATTTGCTTTACACTGAGGACAGAATTGAAAGATTCTTTTGCATGTCTCAGTACATATATTTGTGCACATATATGTGGATTAATGCTCTCACATTAAGATATGGGAGTAAAATAATCAGAGATCTTATTCAAATAAGACGTGTTGCATTTTCTAAATGTCGGTCTGCTCTAATCTGAGACTATCTTTTCAAGATTGTTGGCTTATAAAAATTAAAACACTGCGTCTTTCAAGTCTTTTTATATTTCCTCTTTTTGGTCCTAGGGAGATAAAAATATTTTAGTTTTTTTTTAAAAAAAAACCATCGTAATAAACCTGTGATTGATTAAAGTGGGAAGATTTTGAAAAATCTAATTATCTTTCCACAATTATCATTAAGCTTAGCATGATGAGGCTCAGTGGCCTCCATTGCATTTCTTAAGTCAACTGTCCCAGATCCTAACCTTCAAATTCAATAAGCACTTTGTGTTTGAGGTAGAACTGCAATGTCCATAGGCTGTTTCCTTAAATGAGATTTCTCTATTAAAAAAAGAGTGCTTTCTCTTCTTTTTTCCTTAAGAAGGTAGTGAATGGGGGCCTTGGCCTTGAGACTTTATAAGCCCTACTGTCCCAGTGCTGAACTGCGTCCTGGATAGCTCACAACAGGCACAACCTTTCGGCAATTGTGTCTTTAGATATTCCAAGCACTTTATTAGCAGCTCTATTGTTAAATATCAATAAATAAACACTTGCTTCTACTGAAGATTGTGTCTTTGCATTTTATTCTATATCGAGTTCAAGGTAATTAAATTTTTAAAATTTAATTTTCTTTCTCAAACACCACATGTGCTGTTTTGATTATGTTTCTGTGAGAGAATTTAGTTTCTAAAATGTCAGTCCTATTATTATTTAAAATCTATTTAAAAGTTACAACTTCCTTTTACTTATATTGGAACTCTTTTCAGTAAATCCTACATGCATGACCTTATCCATTTATATTTCTGTGATTTTTGAGATAACTCATCCTGAATATATATTTCATTCTTATGTTTACACAATGAACTTAGGGGTTTTTAAAAATTATCTTGGGATTTTCTAAAAAAAACGTGTCTACAAAAATATGAGAAATTCTAAGTGTTAAAAAAAAAAAGAAAACACACATCTGCATCAGTCTTACATCTACTCATTCTTATGGTTGATTCCTTCCAATTTTGTTGTCCCTTTATCCTTAAAAACAAAGAACAAATAAAACCTTTTTTTTTCTTTGACCAGTTCTCTTTTCTTCTTTTTCTTGCTATTCTTCATTAAAAGCAATTTTTTTTTTGGTTAATTTTCCTTTGTGACTATTCATAGACTCCCTGAGCTAATAGTGCCCTAGCTTGGAAAATGTAGATTTATTCCACTTATAAATCTCTTGCTTTCATAGATTATTCCAGGAGGTGGCACTAAAACACTGTAAAAAGATGGAGTCACACCTCAGTTTTAAAATATCACCTGGAAAAGGAATCTCTGATGGATCATGAGGTTGTTACCCGTAAAGAAGGTATGGCTGCAAACAAAGAACATTTTGCACTTGAAAAATCTTAACATTGCCAACATTTAAACCACTACCAATAATTTCACCAAACCTCCTCCTTGTGTGTACAAAAGAAATCAATATTCTTATAGAAATAATAAGTTTTCATGAATATATGTGTCTCTGTTGGGGAGAATTAATTGAGACAATCTTTGTCTCCAAAGAGTTTGCTAAGTGTTGTATAAAATATTATGTTAAATCTGCATAAAATCAGAATTAAAAATGTATTTATTAGTATCCATATGGTTATGTTCTCATTTTGACACAAGGGAATCAGGGCGCATACTCTAATGCCTATTAGTATTAATGGGAATTATATGTGTAAATCCCCAAGTCCCGGTGCATTGAGATGAAAATCTCCATAAGGATTTTAAAATCTGTATTTGTATTGCTTTTGGTTATGAAGAAACTAAAAGTGTGGACGTTGGTCTTATAGCTTTAAACTTAGTAAGGATAAGTTGCACCTGAAACAACAGACTTTGAAACGTTATTTATTCCAGTTAAACATTCAGTTTTAGTGTGATGATCAATTCAGAGCCAAAAAATTAGAGAGGTTTCTCAGATTGCCAACCCTGAATTCTGGAACTTCGCCATCCCTGAAGAGCTACCACAGCTGTTCCCATAGTAGCAGAGGTTGTTCCTGGGTCTGGCTTCCAAGAAGAAAAAGCTTCCTTTCAATGCCAGTTGCAAGCATGTTGGGGAACAGAGCACAGCTTTCTTCTCCCTCTCAACCCTTATCTCGGCAGCTTCCTTCTGGCTCACCCAGGGGAGCTGCTTGGTCTCTTTGGCACCTGTTGCTCCCAGGCTCTTTGGAATGCCATTTGAATTTGTGCGGGTCTCCAGTGACCCTGGAGAAGTTGGTTCTCTCTAGAATGCTGCAGGCTGAGGCAGCTGGGGAGTAATGTCAGCTGCACTTGCAACCAGCTCTTCCTGACTGATGCCTCTGGTTTGGCACTTAGCCAAGGAATGAAGAGAGGGTTTTGACAGCTGGGCTATCTCCTGCCCTACAGACCTAGAAGATTCTTGTGCTGAGAAAGAAACCCTTCCATGCAGGAATGCAAAAGGCCAGCCAGTTTTCTTCTCAACTGTCTTTCCAGCTCAGCTTTTCTGATCTTTGCCCTGCCTAGATGACTAATAATAAGTCCAATGGCTTGAAGAATCTGTGTGGTCTCTATCCAGCTCTATTCTCTGCCTCCTGTGGTCCCAAAAGCTTTCTGGCCTAGGTTAAAATCCCTTTTATTCTTGAGAATATACTTCCGGTAGCTGGAGACTTCAGTATTCTCTCACTGAATGAGTTGATTAGCCAATATTTATTGAGTACTGATGATGTGGCCAGCATTGTTTTATGCTGATTATACGAGGGAAAGGGGAAAAAATTCCCAAACTTTTTCAAGTTTTTCAGCCATCTTGATTGTAACTGGCTTTGAGATAAAATAGCCTTTTCCTTTCTTTCCTTCTTTTAGGTTGGCTATGTCTACCATTCCTATCTCGATTTAGCTTGCTATATTTGCCAAAGGGGTGACTGTCACAAATCTATCAGCCTTCTATATTTAATGAGTGGGTTTTAAAAGGCATGATTAGAGACAGTGTATACTATAGATAGATAACTCCCTCTGGTCTTAGGAAAAGATAAAAATGAGTCTTTTATGTTAGTCTGGAAATTCACTATCTTATATGTTGTTGGTGTTTAACTCAAAAGAAAATATATATTTTTTTCTTTTCTGTTTTTTTCTCAGGTCAGAATGGACAACTGCAACATGGGTACCATGTGTTTAGTAATGATTTGCTTCACTGACAGAGCAAATTGGTTGTTGACAATGGTTGACTGCAACTGCCACTGCCTAATAAGGGAAAGAGGCATTTTATTGATTAAAAGACAAAAGCACCCAAACTGGGTTTTGTCCCTTTTAATGTATTGACCATAAAATGAAGACCTTGCACTTTCGAAATCTGAATTTAGTCTGATATTACAATTACTTTTTTCCATCACTCTATTCATGTTCCCTAGAAGGGCATACACATTTATTCACAGGAAAAAAAATGCTACCCCTGAGCAGATTCATTGCTAAAGAAGAGTTACACACACACCCACATGCAAAGAAAAAGTCAAAGCAGGAAGTAAATGCACTCTAATTTTAAGGGGCATTCCAAGGTCATTGCTAAAGATGTTTGATTTGAAGTTAGTTCTTCCAAGTTGAATATAACAATATTTCTTTAACACAGGATCCCCCATCTATATCTCATTTACCATATTTAAATCCTTGCTCTTCTAAGAAGGATTTAAATAACAGCCCACTCACCAGCCTCAAGCTTTGGGTTACTATTCAATGAGAAGTGACAGGCAGCGAAATAGAAGACTTACTGGCAGGTAGGGAACGGATGTCAAAGAAAACCTGCATGACTCGTAAACAGCCAGAGTTTATAAATTACCTATTAAACCATTATTTTCTGAGCACTGTGCAAGACAGTGGGGGCCGTGGCCAAAATAATCACCATTCTCAAAAATTGTAACTGTTCTCAAGACACTCATGGTCTGACAAGACAGGCTGATATAGAGGAAACTACAGGAGCAAATAACTGCCATAAACAAAATGATTCTAAATGTCACTTACCTGCTAAACACCTAATATATACCACCTCGCTAATCTTCACAGCCACCTTATAAAATGTATGTTATTATTTATATTTTACCAAGGAGACAATTAAGGCTGTGAGAGATTACATGAGCAGGTTAAGCGTATCTTGTAAAGTGACAGAGACACGTTTGACCCCCAGGATCGTCAGGCTCCTAAAACTGAGGCCTTTCTCCCCACCTTGCAATTTCCTTCTCCTGGGAATATGAGTGATCAAGTCAGATTTTATTCCAGAAACACTGAGGCAAACAGGTAAGACTTCACAGAGGAGGCATCTCTTGGGACTGCAGAATATATGTTCTTGGCACATTTCATTAGCTAATTAAAAAAAAAGAAGCGTTGGAGTGTTGCTAGGTAGTTTATACTTTATTTCACTTCAAGCTGGGAAAAAACCTAGCTTCAAAGCTCTGTTTTTGTATGTATTCTTTTTGGGGTGGATCACATTGTAGGCAATTTGTAGAAAATGTTTATAGCCGTACAGGCGGAGAATCTGGTCCTTCCTCCACACATATTTTAATGTATAGCAAAACAGCCACAATACAGTCCTGCTGTTCATGAAGCAAAGTTTGACTCTGGGACATATAAACAGGAGTGTAACTATAGGAAACATAAGTTAATCCTCTCAGGGTCCTTAGCATTTGTAAAGCTTTTTTTTTTGAGAGCCTCATGTTTAGAGCTGACAAAAGCTATATAAACAGATAAGTGAAACCTGGAGAGAATCCAGAGGAGGGAGTCTGGAATGATGCAAAGATTCCTCAGTCTGCCTTGTGTCCGAAAATAATTCAGTTCAACACACACTCATGTGCAAGGGACCCCGGAGGGAAAGCGCAGTCCAGGATTGCTGAGCCACACCTGCTTTGTTAATGAATATGTCCACAGTTCTTTGCCCAGTTTGGGGTACACAGTAGCACCTCAGCCCAGATGTGATGACTTGAATCAAGGGCCCTAGAGTCTGGTAGGGGTGCCATGCTAGGATCTGCAATCCAAGGAACAGGAGATAAGTGATATAAAAAGTACAAAGAAGGAGGGAAGAGAGTGATGCATTCCGACAGGACAATCATCAAAGGAAGGCTTCATGGAGGAGTCTGGTGTTTGAAATAGGCTTTAGACTATTGGAGAGCTTTCTATAGGATAAAGAGAGAATGGATATTTCTGGATATGGGGTCAATCTGTCAAGGGACGTAATGCAGTAAGGGGGTTTATGCTATGCTGATGGAATGCAGGTACAGCTGTAATTTAAAGTTCATGGGGAATATGAAACAGAGGAAACAAGGCTGGAAATTAAGTTGATGTCAGGCTACAAAAGGCTTGAATGTCATTTAAGAATGTTGTACTGTATTCTTTAGGTGGTTGAGAAAATGAGAGTTAACATCTATTGAATTATGGTTATCAAGTTCTATAGTGAGTAAATACACAATTAACAAACATTATCTTGTTTAATTCTCTAAACCTCGCTGAGGCTTAGCAGAAAGCTGAAGTAGTATTCCTAAAGTCACCTATCTGGCTGATAGCATAGCTGTCTAAAAATCTAGATCTGACTCCAGAGCCAGGACTATTAACTGTTATATTAAGTTGCCTTCTATTAAAAGCTTTTGGAGGAAGAAGTGATATGATTAACACCATGTCGTCACTTTGAAAGATGCATTAAAGGGATGGGAGAGTGGAGGTGGAAGTGAAACCACTCCAGTGAAACCATTAAGATTATTGCCACAGTCCAAGCAAAATATCATTTAAAGCCTAGCTCTAGAAATGGCAGCTAAAGTGAAAATAGGGCTTGGATATTAAAGTAATGTCAAAAGTAATCTAAAAAGGGCTCAAATAGTTTGGATTTGGTGATGTGGTTATTATTCGTGTAATGAGTCAAAAAAATCCAATTCTCCCTGTAAAAGAATGAAATAGTGCCATTTGCAACAACACGGATGGACCTAGAGATTATGACACTAAGTGAAGTCAAGCAAAGACAAATATTATATGATATTGCATATATATATATATTCACATAGATATGTAAAATTGAATCATATTGCTATAAGCCTGAAATGAACACAACATTATAAATCAGCTATACTTCAATTAAAAATAATTCCAGTTCTTTCTCTTTCTAGAGGGATAATTACGTTTTCTGTCTACCTATAGTTGGGTGGGATCATGTGACTGATTTGAGACAATAAATTGTGCATCAAAGTAAAGTGTATAGTTTCTTCCCAGAGTATTTAATCACCAATGTATGACTGTTCAGAGCTCTTTCTTTTTCCTCTTGAGACTTCCAATGTCTGAGGTGACCTCATTCAGCCTGGTTCTTGAATGATTATGACAGCCTATTGATCCATGGGAGGCATGATCTGTGAATGACATAAACAACCACAATAGCAAAAAATAAAAAAAATAAAAAATAAATAAATAAAATAAAAAAATAAAAATCCCAGTAAAAGCTCAGTGCTGCAAACCACTGAGATTTTAGGATTATTTGTTACCACAGCAAACCTAGCCTGTCTTGAGTAATACAGCTGATGTGGGAACTAGCTAACTTACTGTGTGATAATACTCTTTTCATTAATTATCTTATTTGGTTTTCAAAAGGAATCTTTTAAGTAGATATCATTATTATCCCTATATTTAGGTGAGGATCTGAAATGTACTGCTGTTAAGAGAGATTAGCTAAAGGTTTCTAGGTTGAATATTCAAGCCAGGATTTCCCCCAGTCACCACATTTTGTATATCATCTTACATTTTCATCATGTTTTCTGGTCTAATGACTGAAATAAAGTTATGCAGCACTAGTTGAAAGAAAGAGAGTAGGTTTTTTATAGGCTTCAAGCCCTCTTCCAAGAGATTAAGCCCAAAAGCCAACGCCATGTCTCATTGTAATGCCCCTTCCCCCACCTTGACTAGCCTGGGCTACTCACTCCCAGCTAGACAAGGAATGTCACCCATTCCTCACCCAACCCTCACCCAACCCTCACCCAACCACTGTATAACTTGTTCCACATGCAATAAGATACCCCGCTCAAGACCAATCAGAAGAAAAATTGGGTCTCCACTCATGCATTGTGGGGTGTAAAGACTATTGCAGCGTGAGCCAGGCCCCCTTTTTAACCTGTACACATATGAGTTCTCTCGCTCCCTCTCTGAAAATGTACTTTCATTTTAATAAATTTGTAAAACATCTGCCTTTCCAATGCTTTGTTACAATGAGAAAGGGACCAAGGAAACTGTGATGGTATCAAATTCCTTGAATATGTATTGATACATGATTACAGGTACTTTTTAGAAAAGGTTGGAAATTTTGAAGGCAGAATATTGGGCAATTTTATGTAAAATAACCCTTGAGAGAAAATAAAACTAGTGTGGTTGATAGAGTTGCAGTCCCCACCTCAAGATGTCCATATCTTATATTCATAGATTGCTGGAATCTATTAGTATGTATCCTTACATAGCAAAGGAATTTTCAGGTGTTATTAAGTTAAAATCTTGTGCTGGGTAATTATCCTGGGTTTTCTGAGTGTGCCCCAAGTAAACACGAGAGTCTCTGTAAGGGAATGAAAGGAGAAGTGTGATGATGGAAGTAAGCAGAGGTCTCAGAGACAGAGAAATTTGGAAGATGCTCAACTTCCAGCTTTCAAGGTGGATGAAGGGATGGTGAGCCAAGGAAAGGAGGTGGTCTCTAGAAGCCAGAAAAGGCAGGGAAACACATTCTTTCCTAGACCCTAAAGAAAGAACGCAGCTCTGTCAACCCATTTTGCACTTCCGACTCTGGTGCTCTAAGATAATAAATCTCTGCTGCTTTAAGCCATTAAGTTTGTGGTCATTCATTATAGTAGCCATAGGAAACTAATACAACAATAATAGTAGACTTGGGGACTCATCTAATGCTACTTGATAGTGGAGTGCAACTTGATGCTGGAGGTGGTGGGGGATGTCTGGGTGGGGGGCCGGGGAAACTATCCAGAAAAGGAATGTAAAGTGAAAACAGAAGGACTAAATACTGAACCTCAGTCAATTACTGTCTTCAAGAGGAATGAAAGGGAGAAGCACACAGTTAATGTCAAGATGGAAAGTGGGCAACTCTATAGGAAGAGAGTCAGCAGTGAGATAGTTACAGCTCTGCTGCGAGTTTGGTGCTGCCCTCTTTGGAAGGAATGGTAAAATCGATTCATAGGCCAATTATGACAATAAAAACCCAAGAAAAAGAGAACATTTTTTTATGGTGCTCCTAACCAGTTCAGTAATAATAACAATAACAGCAACAATAAGTGTAATAATAACAAAACAGAAGCAGCAACATATGATTGACAGTTTACCAAGGGCTTTACCTTTATTTATATTTTTAAACATGTACCAGCTCACTAAGATATGCACTATTGTTAGTGTAGTTTGGTAAATGAAGAAGCTATTTATGACACAGCAGAATTTTGAATGAAAAAGCTAAGAACCCAGGCACTCTGGTACAACATCTATTTTCCTAACCCTAATGCCCATTGATATTTAAGAGAAATGTGATGAAATAAGGCCATTTTGATTTAAATTCTCTGTTAATTCACTTAGTATGTATATAGCCTTGGACATTTTTAAAAATACTTTTCACATTTTTTTCCTTGTTTTTAAAATAAGCATAATAACAGCAGTACCTATTTCACAGGGCTTTAGGAAGTATACTATTCTGGACCCCTTTGGTTGTCAATGATAGAAAGCCAACCCAGACAAGCTAAAACTGCCCTCACATCCCACTAAAATAGGAAAGGTGGATTTAATGGAAGGGTTCTGAATTGGTTCCCAGATGGAAAGAGGATCAGAAACTCTTGGTAAGGAGAGAAACCAAACTGTCTCTGGGGATGCCAAACATTCAAGTATCATTGAATCTTTTTTTCTGCTGCCCATCCCTACTTTCATTGGCATGTAAAGTTTGTCCTCTTTTACAAAGAAAGGGAGAATGTCTTTTCCCTCCAGCTGTGGTGTTCCCAGTGGGAAACATGGTGTCTGGGGCTTCTCAGGCTCTTCCCTGTTACCTTCATGAGTACAGGCCCATGATTGGCCCATGGATATTTCCCAAATCCTTTTTTTTCAGGGCTGCATGTGCAGCATATGGAAGTTCCCAGGCTTAGGGGTTGAATCAGAGCTATAGCTGCTGGCCTACACTGCAGCCATAGCAATGCTGGACCAGAGCCATATCTGCGACCTACCACCACAGCTGACGGCAACTCCGGATCCTTAACCCACTGGGTGAGGCCAGGGATCAAACCTGCATCCTCATAGATACTGGTTGGATTTGTTTCTGTTGCACCTCAATGGGAACTCTTATTTCTCAAATCTTATTTCCTTCCACTATATCCTTGGCTCTTCCAACTAGCCATACTAAGTCTTTGCTGTTCCTTGGACCTAGGAAGCATTCTCATATTGAAAGTCCTCAACTGGACTTCACTATCCCCAAATAGCAGCAGTAGTAGCCAATTGTAAAGTATTATTACGTTCAGGCACTATATATGGGCTTCATGTAAAAAATAACTGAATACTCAGTGCAAACCTCTGAGAAAGAAATTATTTTCATTCCCATTACAGAGATGAAGGAAACTAATTCATGGAAAAGTATCTTACTCAGTGTTACACAGTGAACCAATAGCACAGCCAGACTGAAGCCCTAGGAACGAGGCTTCAGTGTCTTTACATTTTCATTCTTTCACTTCCTTCAGGACTCTGGTCAAAGCCCATTTCAAAGACCTGACCACTCTACCTAAAATATTGTCCCTGGTATTCTCTCTTTTTCAGGCTCGATTTTCTTCTAAGCATTTTATCAGCTCTTAGCATTATATTATATATTTATTGGTCTTTACCTGTATTCTCCACTATTATATGAGTTCCATGAGAGCAGAGACTTGATTTGTTTGCTTAACTACCTGTCACATAGGAAAATTCAAATACAGGTTGGACAAATTAAGTTACTGAGTTATTGCATGCTTCCTATGTGCCAAGCACTATTTTAGATACTTAAAATGCATCAGAGATCCCTGTTTTTGTTCATATTAGATGAGGATTTAGGGGAAGAAAACAAATGATAATTATAATATAAAAATAATTTATAAAATGTAAAAGCAAATTATACAAGTAAAATTTTTTATTATGTTTGAAGGTGGGAAATTCTATGAAATGAGAAGGAAGTATAGCAGGGAAAAAGGAGATGAAAAATGCTCTTGAGGGATTTCTAAATAAAGACTTGGAGGTGAGGGAGTGAACTGTGTGAATATGGTAGAGTGGAGAGAGTAACTGGGGCAGAGTATACAGCCAGTGCAAAGGCCCTGAGGCTTGAGTTTGACTGGAGAGTTGTGTACTGTGGCTGAGTGAAGTAAGGAGGAAGTTAGAGGGAAGAATTGAGGTAAAGGAATTCGGAGTCAGGAGAGAAGTAAAGGGGCTAGTTCACGAAAAGACTTGAGGCTTAATGTCAGTTGCTGATATTTGAACAGAGAAGTGACCTGAGTTTACTGGACGAATAAATGAATGAGTGATTATTTAAAAAAAAAAAAAAAAAGGGAAGCCAGCTCCACTAAAAAAAGCTAGCTCCACTAAAAAAGCTAGCTTCACTTAAAAAAAGTCTTTGGCATTACTGAACAGTTCTGCTTTGGGATTGCACCTGTTTCTGAACAAATCCCATGACATTGACTGTGGACCTAGGTAGCAAGTTTAGCTCAATTTCAGTCAGTTGCCCATCGTAAAAAAAAAAAAAAAAAATCGCTGTGGATAGAAAGTACGTTTATATGAGAAGTTTATATGTGATTTATTTTTCTAACATTTAGTTAGGTTGGAAGAGAAGGAACAGTTCCCTCATACTCAGAGTGTGGTCCCAGATATGGCTCAGGACAGTAAATATTTTGCAGGGGAGTAATGCAGCAAACAGTAAATTCTAATTAAATTGTGCATTCTTTTCTCTCTTTCAGTCATTGAGAAATATTCTGTTTGCACTTGTGGTGTCAACTTTAGATTATCTTCATTAAAGTCACTGTTCCAGGCACCAGGGACATAAAATTAATTGACCAAGACATGCCCTCAAGAAGCTCACATTCTAGAGATAAACTATAAACAATTCACATTAATACGTAGCACTTGGTTCATTATTTTCTCAAAGCAGTGTTCACAAGACACTGTTCATGGATTGCCCATATCAGAACCACCTGGGGACTAGTCATTAAAATACAGATTTCTGGGCCCCATCCCAGACCTACTGAATCAGAATCTCTAGGGATAAGGCTTAGGAATCTGCTTTTATATTATAACCAGCCTCCTAAGGATTCTTACCCACACTAAAGTTAGAGAACAACCACCATGTATTATTTTTCTTCCTTCCAGTTCTCCTTGGTAACAGCACTAAGCACAAAACCAGCTGCAATGAACTGGTTTACAGCTCAGCAGAGTCACAGGGGAACTTGTATGGTAGTCATCCTGCTGCAAAGCCTACGCATCTGAAAATTCAGAACTGAAAGTAGAACAGCGCAGGCCCCCAAGCTACTCTTTAGATTTTAACCCATTGCTGTGGTTGCCTGTGTTTAGAACCTCAGTATTACCGTGGGTGATACACTTTTTAAAAAATTTTATTTTCCATTGTGACTTAATTATTTTAAGAAACACTAGGCTTTTGGAGAAAGTCATTCTTTGAGCCCTGATAAGCCAACTGTTGTTTTCCTCAGGTCAAATAAACCTTGTTATCTAAGTTAACCTGACAGCCTGGTTGGTGGCTGGTGGTTTAACCAATACCTTCTTTACATTACAGAAAGAAAGAAAAGGAGAAAAAAGAAGGAAGGTAGGAAATCAAAAGAGAAAATTAAAAAAACTCTCATTCTCGCTCATTAAAATTTTGGCCATAAGCCTTACTTATGATTCCCTCTACAAAGTGTTTACCTATTTATCTGTAGAATTCACTTAGAGAATTGACCCTGATGATAATCAGCTCATTGTACACTTGTGCCTCTTTATTCCTATGCTTATTTCCATTACCTTGGCCTGTAGCCCTCATGTTCCCGAGACTAGCTTGCTTCAATATATTCCTAGTAGTTCCCTTTGCTTTTCTGTTACCTAGCCCCAGGATTCAGCACTGCTGCCTGATAAATATTCCTAAAGTATCACTTTCATGATGCCAGTGTGTTAGGCTTCTTGAGCTAAAAGCACAGTGTTTTACTCTGATCACCTTACATTCAAGGAGATTATTGGAGGCAATTGTCTTCTCTCTTAGTCTCCGTTGTGGACTGTGTGGTTTCACAATAAGTTTCTTTCCTTTTTTAAAAAAATGATTGGAGTATAGGTGACTTACAAGGTTGTGTTAGTTTCAGGTGTATAGCAAAGTGAATCAGCCATACCTGTATGTATATGTCCATTCTTTTTCAGATTCTTTTCCCATATAGGCTATCACAGAGTTTTAAACAGATTTCCTCCAGCTATGTAGTGGTATCTTTGTATCTACAAGTTTCCTCTTTGAAATTCTTTTTTTTTTTGTTTGTTTGACTGTTCATAGCAGCTTTATTTATTTATTTATTTATTTATTTATTTATTTACTTACTTATTCTTTTTATGGCCACACCTGAGGCATATGGAGGTTCCCAGGCTAGGGGTCAAATTGAAGCTGTAGCTGCTGGCCTACAGCCACAGCCATAGCAAAGCCAGATCTGAGCCACATCTGGTCTGCTACCTATGCTGCAGGCCTCGGCAATGCCGGATCCTTAACCTGCTGAGTGAGGCCAGGGATCTAACCCTCATCCTCAGGGATACTAGTCAGACTCTTAACCCAATGAGCCACAACTGGATCTCCCCTCTTTTGAATTCTTACTCTGCTCTGAACAGTCCTTTATGCAGTCAGTCTGGTTGCTTAACTAATCATCGTCATCATCATTCATCTCGGGCAGTTTACCCACTCTGACCCACATAGTTATCAGCTCGGTGCTAAGAAGTGGACATCTTTGCTTCCTAAGCAGGAGCCTCTGATCTGTACCTTTCAAGTTCAGGAACCTAAAGTAACTCTGTTATGACCATAACAATATCTCCTCTCTGGATTTCAGTTTCCCTGATAACATGACGCTTCCCTAACTTTTCAGTTTTACTGCTGATCACTCTGTAACATGTGCCATGCTTCCTGCTACAGTGTTACCAGTTTCTTTCATGTGCTTCTACATACTCTGCATATGTCCCCACTTCTGGTCCACAATGCTTACTCCATAAAGGCCATGTACCTCATTCATTTCACTCTATCAACACTTTCCTCATTGAGCCAGAGTGAACTCGTTCTACAAGAAGCATGTTCATCACCTTTATCCAGCCTCTTCAAGGATATTTTCCCAAGTTGATCCTCCATTTTTGTCATTTTTTGAACATTATAAATACTGTCCTATTATCTATGACTTATTATTCAGATTCTTTATTTAGTGTGTTTTTTTTTTACACAATATTTTGTTCTTCAGTTGGCTTCTGTGTCACACTGGCTAGCACTGTCCTCCTGTGTATTAGGGCTATCTACTAATACACTTGTGTGACATTGTGCCCAGCCCAGTTCTAGACACACAGTCAGTGCTCAAATAACTGGTGTATAGACAATGTGAAACAGAATAAGCAATTGTGAAACAGGAAATTCCCTAAATGATTGCTACAAAGTTGATGATCAACAAATATTACCCAGAAAATATCATGCAATATATTTGGTCAATAGAAAATTTATTTTCAGTCTGCATTAATTATTAATGCGTGATTCTTTTTTCTAAAGAAAGAGAATTTTTAAAAAACTTTTTGATATGACTCAAAAACTATAAAGAATTTTTTTTTTGTCTTTTTAAGGCCACACCTGCAGCATTTGGAAATTCCCAGGCTAAGGGTCAAATCAGAGCTACAGCTGCCAGCCTACACCACAGCCATAGCAACTCTGGATATGAGTGGGATCTGTGACATACACTTCAGCTCACAGCAATGGGGCCAGGGATCGAACCCATGTCCTCATGATTACTAGTTGGGTTCATTACCACTGAGCTCCAGAAAGCAGTGACAGGAACTCCAGAAAGAAAGTTCCTTGAATGAAGTAGAGCCTTTTATTGAAAAGGAAAAGGAAGAGAAAGACATTTAAGGTAGAGAAAATGTCTCAAAAAAAAGCATGGAAACAAGGACATTTATGATGTGATCTGGAGTTCAGTTTTATTGAAGCAGAAGTAACGTCTGTGCCCATCACTCTCACTTCCAGGTTGGATGGTATGGACCACAAGGATTGGAATTTATCACGCAAAACTTTGTAGCTTCTGTGTGTTAACAGAGTAGCTAGCATATGTATGTCTTCAATTAAAATTTTTGAAAGATCACTCAGGTTAGATTAAGAAATAAGCATTTTAAAAAATCAAAAGGAAGTATTCTTCAGAGCATCCCCAGAAAATGCAAAACACCCATAAAAATATATAAGAATTGTATACACATTTTTCGGTATTATAACCACACTGCCTAGTAATGAAAGTAAACTGATCATTTGAGAGCAAGCAATTAAAAAGGCTTAGTAATGAGGGCACTAAAGCAAATATTGGTTCTTGCAGCACCAAATGCTATGGAATGAGATTTCTACTGGGTATACAGAAAATGAACAGTGGATCTGTGACAGGAGTAGTAAAAAGTAACCCATGTTTAAGTGATTCAAAAGTTCAAAGGAGTTCCTGTTGTGGTGCAGTGTAAACGAATCCAACTATCATCCATAAGAATGTGGGTTCAATCCCTAGTCTCACACAGTGAGTTAAGGATCTGGCTTTGCCATGAGCTGTGGTGTACATTGTAGATGCAGCTCGAATCCCATGTAGCTGTGGTGTAGGCAGGCAGCTATAGCTCCAATTAGAGCCCTAGCCTGGGAACTTCCACATGAACAGATGTGGCCCTTAAAAAAAAAAAAGAGCAAGAAAAAAAAATTCAAAAAAAGTTTTTGGCTTTCCTTTCCAAGATTCTTACCAGTTTCTAACGCTTTGTTAATGTGTGCCTGGGTTATCGGTATAAGAATAACTTTTTGATTGATATTATTCCTTGTTAAAGATAACCTTGTATATACATTTTCTTATATATGTATTCTTGCACATAAGTGACAGAATAGATGGACCTTTTTCAGATCAGCAGGACTTTTTCAACACAGTCCTGGAAACTCCTTTAAATCACCATGAGTGAAAAAAAGGAAACATCTAGGGCTTGAATGATGTTACCAGGCCTTTCTCTTCATCCCTTGACCCTATTCCTTGTTGTGTATCAGTTTGAAATTTTTCTACTCTGGATGAGTTTTTCACCTGTGATTTCTAAGGAAGCTTCTGGTGGGTCCAGTTCTCTGTATTTACAGCTTAATAGCACTAGAGGACATAGACATTCTCTCTCTAACGCTTGTCTTCAGAAAAGACTGATGACTCCAGCAAGACATGTAGTTCCCATGAATTGTTTGCAAAGTTGGGTTTTATGATTATTTTAGTTTTGATTTTATTCCTTCCCTCTCTGACACCTCACCTCCAGTGGCTAAGATGTACTGAGCACCCCATGTAATAGTACTGCAAGATTCCAGTATTAAAGGGAGAATTCTCAGAAAAAAGTGATGTTGGCCATTTAACTTATGTCTACAATTGTGATCTAAGAGTGGAGATTATGTCTCCTAAATTGGAAACAATGAGTAAGCAGCACACACCCTTACACAGAACACCGTCCTAACAAAATTTATTTTTGCCTTATGATAATTTTTAAGATTGTATTTTACAAAGTTGGGCACAACATATTCTATCCCATGGGTTCTCTTCATATGATCTGACCACTTTCTAATCAAAAGGTGATGTCTAACTCTTTCACCCTGCCTCCCAAATCTGGATAGTAACTAACAGAATATGCTAGAAGTGATACTGCAGGGCTTCTGAGGCCAGGTTAGAAGCTCTGTTGCAGTTTCTTTCATGTTGTCTTGGAATGCTCGTATGGGGGATATTTCCTCTTAGAGCCCCGAAGTCACACTGACTTGGCTGCATGTCGATGATCTGATCAGCAGTCCTAGCTAAGCTCAGCCTTTGAGTTATCCCAGCCCAGGCACCAGCCATGCGAGTAATTTAACTTTCTTGGAAGTGTGTCCAAAGTCCCAGCTGTTTCAGCTCCCAGCCATTTGTGTCACTCCCAGAGGAGTCTCTAGACAAAGGAGAAAAAGGTAAGCCACACCACTGCATCCTGGTAGAATCTCTCACCCTCCAAATTAGGCGGCACAATGAAAAATCAGTTGTTTATACTACTAAATTTGGGTTGGTTTTTTATGAAACAATAAATAACTAGAGAAAAACCCACACTGTCAGTGCCCAGCATGAATTTTGGCAGAGGACAGAGAACATATTTCCCCCCTAACATCTGAAACACAATTACTCCAGATGAAAAACATGTTCTAAAAATAATATTATCAGAGAGGGATTTAACTGATAGTATAAAGACAATCAGATACGTTATTTTTAAAAGTTCAACTTTGAAACCTTAATGTCAATGAAGGATATTAATTATAGGAGAGAAATATAAAATAAAATCTAGGAATAGAGAATTTAGTGATCAGTACCTACTTGGGAGAACAATAAGAAATTGACTTGATTGAAATATATGGAAGGTAGTAGGAGGGAATATCAAAGCAGGGTAATTTATTGGGGTCCTATAGTCTCTGCTGTGAAATTAAGATTTAGATAAGGACTAAGTGTGTTAAAATGTATTCTGTCTGAAAGTTTTATACCAAAAATAGTAAGTTGGTTGTCATAATCACGTTTCAGATGACTTAGAGGGAGTCACAGTCCCACCATGCAGCGACTAGAGAGTCTGTCAGAAAACATGAGAACATGTTGAAATGATGGAAGATAAATAGGATAATTGTCTGACCAATTATAATTAGGGGTTAATTATAAAATTTTGCTTCCTATAGATGATTAATCACTCAAACAATTCCAGAGAATGATCACAGATGCAGTGAGGGACAGTTGAGAGAAGAGGCTTCTTTTGAGCGATTTTCAAAATTTATTGGTTAGTATAGAGATATAGTTTTCAAAAATATCCATGGAAACAAAGTTGCTTTCATTTGCAATATTTGTGATTTTAGGTTTTTCACACTAGTCTTGTTGATTAGGGATCTTAAACCAGACTAACAAAACATGTTGCACTCGATGTAGTGTGCTTTTGGTTTAATATGTAAAATCCCAGTCACTAGCAATGGGGTTTAGAGAAAGTAACATCCCTAGAACTTAGTTTTAACATTGGGAAACTGTTATTTGATGATTTCATTTAGTTTGTGGAAGAATAAAGTAGATAAATAGATGTAGAAGTGTTTTTGTACACTATGAAATCATGTACACATAAAAATTCTTGAGATGAAACTAGAAGACTCAACAGTAGATTAGAATGTTTCAGTTATATCAAAGAAGTATGTTATAGGGGTAAAATCCCTGAGAGGTATATATACTGGATTCTATATGAGATTATAAAGAGGAATGGTTCAGCCCAGGCTGAAGACTGGGGAGAACAATCAGATGTTAGATTATAATAGACCCATTTTATAGGATGAGGAGTCAGAAATGGGTGTGGGGGTAACAAATCATAGGTGTACAACATGGTAAGGCCAAAGGTGAGACCTGAGGCGTCAAGGGAGATGAGTCAGAGAAACAGATTTAAATAGACCGAAGGAAGGAAGTGAGAAAGAGACCAGTGGACATCCTGGGGAGAGTCAGAGACTATGGTATGATCAGTTTGCCCTATCAATGGTCCTCTTGGTGTGGGGCTTCCTCCCTATGGGTTTAATGGGGGCATCCTCTTCATTCTTTCAATTCTCAAAATGGCTATACCTGATAACAAACTTAGAGAATGCCTATCCATGTCTCAATCTTAGACTCTGAAAGCTAAGGAATATAAAAACTGTTGTCCTAGGTGGCTCAGGCTCATTGTCATTGACCATGCTCTCCAATTATCAGGGCAGTAATGGTACCCTGTGTAACACCTCTACTTTGTATCATGAATCCCAAATGTAGCTACTATAATTTCCTTTTTCCCTTTTGAAATCCCGTTGTCTCCAATGTTGTCCTACCACCTTGCCCTCCTTCTTTGGATTGTTCATTCTATCAGCTTGGGTCTTCACCCTTTTTCTGACCTTAGAAAATGTCCAGCTTCTTTTGATCTCTTGCCCCAGAGCCACAGGCTACCCTTGCTCTACTTAAGCATTTTAATTTAGTGTTTGTTGTCAGGGTCAGAACCTCAAAGAGATTAGTCAGCTATGGCAATTACACATGCTGTTAGGTAGGTGTTAATGTGGTCAGTTGTATTTCAGGTCAGACATAGAGGTTATCTCCTATTTTCATATGTTATTTGAGTGATGGAGCAGAATGTTATCAGTACAAAGTAAAGCCATGTATTTGAAAGTAAACAGAAATTGGGTGATGGATACAGCTTATAAATAAAATGTACAGAGTATATCTTTTCCACTTGCAAATATATTGTCATTTACTGGCATGAGAACTGAATTATATTTCAAGGTGAATTTTTAAAAACAATTATTAAAAATTTAAATAATCTTTTATATTTTGGAATAAAAAGTTTAGATTTACAGAAAAATTTTGAAGATAGTACGAAGTTCCTATATACCCCTAAACCTAGTACTTTGTCACATGGATGACACGATCAAAAAACACTGATACATTACTCATTGTTATTACCTACAATTCATAATTTTTTCAGTTTGCTTTGTTTTAATATTTATTTAGATTATATTTAGTTATGCTCTTCTTAGATCCAGTGTCTGTGATAATTTCTCAGATTTTTCCATGTTTTTGATGACTTTGACAGTTTTGAGGCATACTGGTCAGGGTATTTGTGGAACGTCATTCATTTGGGATGTGACTATGTTTTTCTCATTATTAGACTGGGATTATGGGCTTTGGGAAGGAATATCACAGAGAAAAATTGCCACTCTTATTCTGTCAAGACTTACAAGATATGTCTAGTGGCATGTCTTATTACTGCAGATGTTGACCTAGATCATCCCATCGAGGCGGTGTTTCTCAGTTTTCTCCACTTTTACATTTTTTTCCTCTTTTCCATAGGGAAATCTTTGGAAGGAGGCCACAGTGAAAAGTTCATAAATAATAGGTGAGATTAAATCTGCATCTTTGAGTAGTAT
Source organism: Phacochoerus africanus (assembly GCF_016906955.1). Classification (NCBI taxonomy): domain Eukaryota; kingdom Metazoa; phylum Chordata; class Mammalia; order Artiodactyla; family Suidae; genus Phacochoerus; species Phacochoerus africanus. The sequence continues at coordinate 134,040,133 of NC_062551.1, read as the reverse complement.
GATATTTACTATGGATTATTTGGACTTCTACTGTATGGAAAATTTGTTTATTCTCCTCTATGTTCTTCCTTCCTTCTTGCCTGCCTGCCTTCCTTCCTTCTCCCTTCCTTCTCTTTCTCTCCCCTCCTGCCTCCCTCCCTCCTACCCTTCCATCCATCCTTCCTTGCTTCCTCCCTCCCTCTCTACCCCCTTTCTTTCTTTTTCCTTCTTTCTGTCAATCTGGACTCAGGGATATTTATTTTACACTTTGGGCTATGACCAAAGGCTTTATTTAAGTATTTATTTAATAAATTTTATTTTTTAAGGGAAGTTTCAAGTTCCCAGCAAAATTGAACAAACGATGAACAGAATTCTCACATACCTTGTGCCCCCACACAAACATAGCCTCTCTCACTATCAACATCACACACCAGAGAGGTACATGTGTTATAAACAATGAAACAACAATGGCACATGATTATCACTCAAAGTCCATACTTTACACTGAGAGTTCATTTTTGGTGTTGTACATTCTATGAATTTTGTCAAATGTATTACAGAACATATTTATAATTATTGTATCATATGAATAATGTCACTATCCTAAAAATTCTCTTCTCTGCATATTATCCCTTCTTCCTGATAACCTCTGGCAACCACGGCTCTTTTTGCTGCCTTCATGATTTTCCCTTTTTCAGAATGTCATACGGTTGGAATCAAATGTATGTTGCCTTATCAGATTGACTTCTTTAATTGAGTAGTAAACATTTAAATTTTCTTCATGCATTACCATGGCTTGATAGTTCATATCTTTTCAGTGCTGAGTAATATTTCATTGCCTGGATGTATCAACATTTATTTATCCATTCACCTACTGAGGGACAGCTTTGTTGCTTCCAAGTTTTGCCAATTATGAATAAAGCTGCCACAAACATCCATGTGCAGCTTTTTATGTGGACATAAGTTTTCAGTTCCTTTGGGTAAATCGTAAGGAATGTGATTGCTGAGTTATATGATAAGATATATAGTTTTGTAAGAAACTTCCAATTTGTCATCCAAAGTGCATGTACTATTTGACATTCTGACCAGAAATGAATTAGAGTTCCTGTTATTCCATATTCCAGTCAGCATTTTGTACTGTCAGGGTTCTTGATTTTGGCTGTGTTAATATAGTGGTATTTTATTGTTCTAATTTGTATTTTCCTAATGACATATGGTGTTGGGTTTCTTTTCATATGCTTCTTTGTCATTTATATCTTTTGACGAGGTATCTGTTCAGATCTTTTGTCTATTTTTTAATCAGGTTGTTCATTTTCTTATAGCAGAGTTTTCAGAGTTCTTTGTATACTTTGGAAAACAGCCCTTTTTCGGATATGTCTTTTGTAAATATTTTCCCCAAGTCTGTAGCTTGTATTTTTATTCTCTTAATATTGTCTTTTGCAGAGCAGAAGTTTTAATATTTAATAAAGTCTAGCTTATCAATTATTTCTTTCATGAATCATGCCTTTGGTATTATCTAAAAAGCCATTCTATACCCAGGGTCACCTAAATTTCTCCTCTGTTATCTTCTAGAAAATCTGTGGTTTAGTATTTTACATTTACATAGTTCCAGTTTGAAATTTCTTGAAGGCTAAAGTTTTGTGTGTGGATACTTTTTTTTGTATGTGAATGTAATTATTCCAGTCCCATTTTTTTAAAAGACTGACTTTTCTGCAATGTATTTCCCTTACCTCTCTGTCAAAGACTACCTACCGTGTTTCAGCTTTAACCTTTGGGAGCTTCTTTCCATTGGTCCCTTTGATGTATTTCCATCATTCAAACAAACAAACACACACAAACAAACAGGAGTTCCCATTGTGGCTCAATGGGTTACTAACCCAACTAGCATCCATGAGGATGTGGGCTCAATTGCTGGCCTCGCTCAGTGGATTAAGGATCTGTCATTGTTGTGAGCTGTGGTGTAGGTTGCAGACATGGCTTGGATCCCGTGTTGCTGTGGCTGTGGTGTAGGCTGGCAGCTGTGGCTCCAATTCAGTCCCTAGCCTGGGAACTTCCTTATGCCACGTGCGCCACCCGAAAAAGAAAACAAACAAACAAACAAACATTTCTGAGCACTTACTTGCTTTCTGGAACTTCAAGAAAGATAACCAGGCTCATCCTGAATATTTCCTGCCCCATTCCTAGGAAGAGTCATGTCTTCAAGGAGCCCAGTTCCTTTTACTGAAGATTGATATTCACAAATCAAAATCTGAATGTTAGATGTGCTCATGGTTATCAGGTTATTGTTGTTTCAAACTCTCTCAGATGATCCAGCAAATAGATGTTTGTCTACCAACCCATGTATACAGGCGTGTGCACTGCCCATAAACACACATATACATATTTCAATACCTAATCATCTCTATCTATACTAAGCAGTTCATACTGACATGTCCAACTCTAACATATTATCTTGTATATCATTCTAGCTTTCTCCTCTTGCTTGACTGTAAACTCTCACTCGAAAAGTGAGAAATTTGCCTATCAGCATTGACCTGACTTTTATTTAATTGTTCCCGTATAGATGTAAAGTGATTTCTGAATTGTTAACCCATACCTGCATGGAAAACAATTTTATCAACTAGAATAGAGTGCTGCTGTACATCTCTTTTTTCCCCTTTAGTCCTATAGACTCTACTCATTTCCAAAGTTACCACATTTGGCACTCTTTCCCGCACCTCCTTTCAGAGAGGGTGTATCATACATTTGCTCAAGAGTTATATTCTCTTATAATATTCTGCATTATATCCTGGAATCCCTTAACTTTCTAAGTGAGTCTTTAAAAAATTTACTCACATCAAGATTTATTTTTTATGCTGTAATTTTATATGTTTTTTGACAAGTGTGTAGTGTCCCATATCCAACTTTACAGAGTATAGGGTAGTTTCACCGTATTGAAAAAATCCTTTGTATTCCCCCTAGCTATAGATACATTGCCCCACTTCTCCCTGGCAATCACTGATCTATTTATTGACTTTAAATTTTTGACTTTTCCAGAATATATATGGAAGTATACAATGTATAATCTTTTGGGGCTGGCTTCTTTCACTTAGTAATATGCATTTAAAATTCCTCCATATCTTTGCATGGCTTCATAGTGCTTTATTTTTAATCACCAAATAGCATTTCATTGTGTGGCTATCTCACTATTTGCTTATCAGTTCACCCGCTGAAGGACATCTTGGTTGTTTACATTTTTCAGTGATTATGAATAAATCTTCTATAATATTCGTGTGTAGCTTTGTATAGACATTGATTTTCAAGTCAATTGGATAAATATATAGGAACACAATTACTGGATCATATGGCAAGACTATTTTGAGCTTTTAAGAAACTCCAAAACTGTCTTCTAGAAATGTGGTTGCATTCTTGCTAGCAGTGGAAGAGTTCCTGTTTCTCTGCCTTCTTTCCAGAGATAGGTATTATCACATTTTTGGATTTTAGTCATTATAACAAATATGTGGTGCTGCTTGTTGTTTTAATCTGCATTTCTCTAGTGTCAAACGATGTTGAGTATCTTTTCATATTCTTTATTTACCATATGTATATCTATCTGCTTTGGTGAAGTGTCCAGATCTTTTGTCCATTTTTCAATTGTGCTATTTGGTTTTTATGGTTGAGTTTTAGAGTTCTTTGTATATTTTGGATGCAAATATTTTATCAGATATGTAATTTGAAAATACTTTCCCCTAGTGTGTGGCTTTTAATTTTACTCTCTTGACAGTGTTCTTGCAGAAGATAAGTTCTTAACCTTAAAAAGAAGTCCAACTTATCAAGTTTTCTTTCATAAACTATGCTTTTGTTATATCTAAAATCTTATCCCCAAACTCAAGGTTATATAGAGTTTTCTTCTATGTTTTCTTGCAAAAGTGCTATAGTTTAGCATTTTATATTTAGGTCTATGATCTATTTTCATGGTTTTTTTGGTGTGTGTAAAGTCTGTTTATAGGTTTATTTTTTTGTATGGATATTTATTTTTTCCATCACTAGTGTTCTTTCTCCATTGCATTGCCTTTGTACCTTTGTCAAAAATCAATTGACTATATTCGTGTGGGTCTATTTTTGGAGTTTAGTCAACTGGACACTGTCCCCAAAAGACTACTCTCATTTAGACACCAGCCATAAGTGTAAGGGGTCCCCAGGACAGCCCCCATGTAGACCAATTGGTTACTGTGATTGTTAGTTTTATATGTCAACTTGACTAGGCAATAGTATCCAAGTATATACTTTGATACTGGTATGGATGCTGCTTTGAGAGTATTTTGTAGATGTGGTTAATACCTACAATCAATTTACTTTTTTATTTTTTTTTTGGCCACACTAGTGGCTTATGGAAATTCACAGGCCAGGGATTGAAGCTATACCACTCAAACTACCGCAGTGACAGTGCGGTATCCTAAACCCACTGAGCCACACAGGAACTCCAACAATCAATTTACTTTAAGAAAAGGAAATTACCCTCAATAATGTAGAGGAGTCGAATCCATTCCGTTGAAGGCCTAAAAGTAATCAGTGAAGTTTCCTAAAGAAGAAAATAGTTCTTCAACAACAACAACAAATATATATATGCAAAAAATTTTTTTCCTTGTTTCTCTTAAGAACTTGACTGCTATAACTACAAATTCAGGAGTCCTCATGATCATTCACAGATTTGATAATTCACTAGGACAACTAGCTCAGGAACATATTATACTTATGATTAAAGTTTCATTAGAGTGAAAGGATACTAATTAAAGTCAACCCAGAGAAGATTTGCATAGGGCAGAGTCCACGAGGGATCCAAACAGGGGATGTCTGGTTTTCTTCCTCCTTTGTAGTTATAGGCAGCCTTACCCGCTCCTGGCCACCATGTGAGACAATACTCAGAGTATTGCCTCCAAGGGAAGTAACTTGGAGCATCTGGTGTCCAGAATTTGTTTTTTTTTTTTTTTTTCCACTCTTTAGGGCTACACCTGCGGCATATGGAAGTTCCCAGGCTAGGGGTCGAATCAGAGCTGCAGCTGCTGGCCTATACAACAGTTCATGGCAACCCCAGATCCTTAACCCACTAAGTGAGGCCAGGGGTCAAACCCGCATCCTCATGGATACGAGTCAGATTCATCACCGCTGAGCCACAAAGGGAATTCCGGGGTTGAGAATTTTTATTGAGGCTTGATAATGTATTTCATGCACAATTGACCTTTAGTCTCCAGCTCCTCCCAGAGGGGTTAATGCTTTTAGCTCCCAGTTCCTCTGGAGGTCAGAACGAATATGGTGTGGCCCAAATCTCCTGCTGTAAATCACACTGATAGACTATCTGGTGGTCAAAACTCCTAGGCCAACAAAGACACTCTCATCAGGCCGGACATTCAAAGGGTTTTGAGATCACCTTCCAGTTACATGTTTTTTGTTTGTTTTTGTTTTTTTCTGGCATGTGGAGGGTCCTAGGCTAGGGGTCTAATCAGAGCTACAGCTGCCAGCCTACGCCACAGCCACAGCAACGTCAGATCCGAGCTTCATCTGCAACCTACACCACAGCTCACGGCAATGCCGGATCCTTAACCCACTGAGCAAGGCCAGGGATCAAACCTGCAACCTCATAGTTCCTAGTTGGATTCGTTTCCACTGTTCCACGACGGGAACTCCGAGATCACCTTCCAGGAGTTGAGGGTAAGGGTAAGACCTCCCTTTGGGTAGGGTTACTTCTTCACTGCACCTCACATAATATGAGACAAAAAAATTATAGGTGTTTTAAATTTCATGAAACAGAATTTAAATAGGCATGGCAGTGACAGTATTTACCAGTGTTGGAAAAATATGCATTTTGAGATTTTTGAAGAACTTACTGTTTTTCCTTTTTACCATAAAGTAGGTTGTAAGTTATAATATGTTTGAGTGGTTTAGAACACAAACTTTTTAATAGGAAACAAGTTAAAAATGGTCAATTTTGGTACGTAGGCATCTTAATTGTTGAACTCTTTCTATGTCATTATATGTTCATCTTTACAGGATGTTGTTTATCTTTAACCTTGCAGGACAAAGAAGAATGTCCCACATGGTCTTCCTTCATGGATGTATTCTTTTAATAAGAGAGGCAATTCTCTACTTACAGCAATCATTCCTTGCTTATAAAGTGACATTATTTTTGTGTGTGTGTTTTTCAGTGATCAGGTTCCTGTATACAGGTCTCCTCATTGGTTTCCATTAGCTTATAATCCTTTTGGAAGACTACCTCTTGAAAACAAATTTAACTGAAACCAAAATATGTCTTCATGCCAAGTGTCTTAAGGTTTGCAGTGCCACCAATAGGCCGTTATTGCTCACTTTGGGATTTAGCTGATTAGAGACAGGGCTAAAGGAAGCAGGCCAGTTTTGTAGAGGTGGTTATTTTCCCTTTACCAATGAGAAGTGTAAACTGTATGCTTAAGGCCTTGTAATGATGTGTGCTATATTCACAGGCTGTGTTGCTTGGGTGGATTCAGAGAAAAATACTTTCTGAACATAAGATTCTTCCCCCCTTCCCCTATTATCCCAGGCTTCCCCTGCTGGGTCCATGGGGTGATTACATCTGACACAGTAGTCTGTGATATGCTCTTCTAACTTGGAAATGCTGCATATGAATCATCCCTTAAAAGGGTCAACCAGGCAATACCCTTGAATGCTGTTTTCAGATTCTGTAGACACCTTTGCAATTCTGTGTAGCTTCAGGGGAGGCATCCCTGCACGCAGCTTTCCTTTAAAACATCTAATTTCCTCACTAATTTATACATGCATTTTTCCTTAAACACAATGACGTTCCTTCCCTTTCTCCTTTGTACACTGTCGTGGTGAAGCAGAGACTCGAAAGTTTTTTAATGCCATGGGTAGCGCCCTTTTAATTTTTGAGTCAGTTGGTTTGTCTTAAAAAAGTCCCACAACTAGATCTGGGGAAGGTGAAATCTAGTTTTACTGGGGAATCTGTTGTATGTCATAGTTTTTTTTTTTTCTTCTTTTAAGGGCTACACCTGAGGCATATCTAAGTTCCTGGACTAGGGGTCAGATTGGAGCTGCAGCTACACGCCTACACCACAGCCACAGCAATGCGGGGTCCGAGCTGCATCTGTGACCTACACCACAACTTGTGGCAACACCGGATCCTAAACCCACTGAGCAAGGCCAGGGATTTAACCCACATCTTCCAGACATTATGTTGGGCTCTTAACCACCTAAGCCACAATGGGAACTCTGGTCATAGCTTTTTGACTTGTCATGGAAGGAGAACATATGACATATTTTAGGTTTGCTCTCACTAAATATTCAATATATAAGGGTATACTTCAAACTTTTGAAGTAGATTCCTTGTATATGTAAACTCCCTTCCTAATTTTTCTGATATTAATATTTGTCTTCTCTTATTATTGGTCAGAGTACTATATAGAAATATTCTTCTGTAAAATAATATCAACTGCCAGGAGGAGTGCCAGAACTGGATAAGATTATATAACCTTTTAAACATACTTGAATATACATTCTTTTACTTAATAATAGTTCATATTAGTTTAGAAAATACTACATTATTATTAGTTATACAATGATTATGTTTAGAATAATCATTATGAGATATCCATTATAATGTATATGCCAGTTTATAAAAAGAAAATACGTTCACCTGTTTGGATTATAATTCTTTGAGAATTAAATATTTGCAAGTAAGGTCTAAACTTGAAACTATTCTGAAAGTTTTCAAGTAAGTGAAAGAAAGACACTGGTAGTTTTTCAACACTGGCTTTGGATATTACACTTAGATTTAGTATTAAGATCTATTTGTAGTTGATATTTGCGTATATATGAGCCAGGGAGAATTTTAACTAAATTACTCCCACTCTACTACAGATATGAACGTGGGTTCTTAATCACCCAATCATTTGTTACATTTTATGAGTAAGATATTCCCTTGTTTTACTTCTTATTAAAGCTACTGAATCTTCTTCTGTTGTTGTTTTACAGAAGAAATATCAGCTACATTCCTGGATTAATTGAATGCAAAAGAATTTTATTTCACAGCTTACAGATACTTAAGTTTATTCTCAAACAGAGTGCTACTCAATGTTTCTGAGCACCTCAAATGATGGAGTCAATAATTATGGATGAGTCACAGTGGAAGGATGTGAAAACTCTGTATTGTCTCACTTCAGTAAGTTCCAATCTATGTTCTGTGAGGTCTTTCAGATCTTAGTGTACTCAAGGGGGAAAAAAGAAATGCTCTGAGTTTAAAAGGTGTGGCAGAAGTCTTGTTGTGGCTCAGTGGTAACAACCCAACTAGTATCCATGAGGACGTGGACTTGATCCCCAGCCATGCTCAGTGGGTTAAGGATCCCACGTTGCTGTGAGCTGTGGCATAGGTCGCAGACATCGCTTGGATTGAGCATTGCTATGGCTGTGGTGTAGTCCAGCAGTTGTGGTTCTGGATAGACCCCTAACCTGAGAACTTCCATATGTTGCAGGCATGGCCCTAAAAAGGCAAAAAAAAAAAAAGTGGGTGGGAGTATGACAAAACTATGTTTAGCTAACATCAACATTTTTGTTTGTGTATTTTTAGAGCCAGAAGTAATACTCAAAATATTTTATGTATTAAAAATTTGGGAGTTCCCGTCATGGCTCAGTGGTTAACGAATCCGACTAGGAACGATGAGATTGCGGGTTCAATCCCTGGCCTCGCTCAGTGGGTTAAGGATCCAGCATTGCCGTGAGCTCTAGGGTGGGTCTCAGGCACGGTGACTTGTCCAGTGTTGTTGTGGCTCTGGTGTAGGCTGGTGGCTACCGCTTCAATTAGACCCCTAGCCTGGGAACCTCCATGTGCCACAAGGTGTGGCCCTAGAAAAGACCGAAAAGAAAAAAAAAATTTTGACAGACTGACTCAGAGTCAGTTGTAAGAGTTGGGTGGTGGTTATGGGTAGTCTGAAGAATTTCTCAAAATTTTTACTTATGGAATGGTCTTATTATTTTATTTTTTCAAATAGAACCCTATTAACTTTAATCAGAATATTGGTGTTTGGAATACTAGGATAAAGTATGGGAAATACTGATATAGACACCAATTTTTAAATCTACATCTAGATTAAGATATGATAGCAAAAATTTTTGCCTGGGTCATATAATTTGGGACTTTTATAGCTTTTATTGCTTTCACTGAATTGTTCTTTGGTATGACTTCATTGGACTATACTCAATACTCAAGGACACTTCAGAAAACAGTTGTGGTGAATTCATTTATTTGTCTAATGAAATGATATTATTGAGATACATACATATTAGCAAGAACATAAAATTTACGGTAGATTATATTTTCCTCCAAATGACTCAATAATATTCCCTTATTCATATGCTTTTATGCATGTGACTTTGTCACTCCATTAAAAGGTGGATCTAGGAGTTCCTGCTGTGGCACAGTGGGTTAAGAATCCAGCTTGGCTTTCTGTGGGTGAGTTTAATTCCCAGCCCAGCACAGTAGGTTAGAGGATCTGATGTGGCCCCCGCATGGCATATGTTGAAGCTGCAGCTCGGATTCAATCCCTGGCCCAGGAACTTCCATATGCTGTCGGTGTAGCCATATATAATAATAAAAAAGATACAACAAATAAAAAATGTGGATCTATTTTTCCAACCCCTTAAAAGTGGGTGGGTTTTGCAACTATTTTGGCAGAAGTAAAATGTATGCTTTCAGACACCTGGTGGTGAGAAGCCTTTCAGCCTCTACCAAGGCCTCCTGGAATGTTTGCTTTGGGGATGCTTCACAAGGACTTGAGAATCCACACTGTGTGAAACCCACATGACATGGAGAGACCATGAAAGGGTGCTGGGCTGGCAGCCCCTGGTGAGACAGCCGTGTCAGATGGCTGTAGCTCCAGTGAACATCTGACTGCTGCTTCATGAGAAATTCTGGGTGAGACTACCCTACTGAGCCCAATCAACCAACGGAAATGTGAGAAACAATAATAAATCATTTTTCTATGTCACTAGACTTTGGAGTGGTGTGGTTACACAGCAACAGATCACTGGACAGAGCCTGAATGAATAAAGCACTTATATTTTACCTCTATTTTATGTCTCTACACTTACTTCTCCTTTGACTCAACTCTTGTATATTTTGCATTTAGGATATCTAGCTATATTTTATCCATGTTTATAGAGTGCCTTCAATGTATCTTTTAAGAAGGTTGAATGTACATAACTTTGTATATAAAATCACCTCATGCCCCAGCCCCCCAAATATATATATATATATATATATAAATCCACTTAATGTTTTCTGAGATTTATATAAAAAGAAAACAGAGGGATGCTAAGAAACACTGTTGTTCTTTTGTTCTCAAGGAAATAAAGATTTGGTGAGCAAAAAGTTTGGCTATATAGACTTATTGATCTTATTCAAGCTATGAACAAAAATCTACTTGGGAAAAAAAATCACGTAACACTAAACATGTCTTATACTTTAGAACATAAAAGAATAAAAAGCTATGTTTCTGACCTCTAAGGCATTTTTTATTAGAAGGATGAGGTATAAAGGTGAATGTGACAGATAATACAAAATGTCTGAGTTCTTAAATTAGTAACTAATAGAATTCCTGGTTCATTTATCTCAAAAATTTGCAATATCTAGTTTACTAAATATGGAAACTAGAAATTGCCTTTATATAATAACAAAGCCATCTCACTGTTCAGGAAACAATGCTGAACATTTAAAGAGCATACATAATAGATAAAAACAAATGCATTTTATGTATGAATAAGAGGCATTTATTAAAGAGTATTTCTTTCTACTCAAGACTCCTTCTTATTTTTTCCTCAAGTATTAAAATAGCTCGTTTGCTTTTGCCTTTAAAGAAATCAAGACTGTGTTTTAAAGAAGCATGGTTTCTATGGTTTTGCATTAGGCAAGAGCAAATGAAATGACTGCAAATTGTCTTGAACAAAGAATATGAAGTACCCAAATGATGCCAGTATGAATTTCTCAGTCTTTTATAAGAATATATGGAAAGCTGAGAATACCAAATTATCTTTGCTTATATATACTGTTTAAAGAAGAGATTATATTTTTGAAGTTCATATAAATGCTAATATATTAATGCTATTTAATATATTTAAATAAAGTATATCAATGCCCCTTCATACAGGAAAGCAATTTTAATCAAACTGTAGGACTTTAGTCTTGCAGGGACAGAGATTCTATATGTACAGAGCAGTGTGGGGTCTGGAGTATGTCCTGCCTCCAAAGAGCATGTCAGCAATGCTGAATATTTAAAATCCTCTCTGATATCCTACAAGCTTTACCATGGATGGCAGTGAAATTTGAGGTTTTGGATGAGGAAGGATGGAGATTGGGGAGGTATGTTGGGAGGCACTAGAAAATAAAGAAAACTACAAGATTGAGTATAATTTGTACTGTTTTGTTGCCTGTTTCAGAAATAACTTGTTAAATCAATAATGTGGAAATCCTCACTCCATAAAAGAAATTTATGTATATATTTTATTTTTATTATAATTTTTATTTTTTTAGGGCCGCTCCTGGGGCATGTAGAAGTTCCCAAGCTAGTGGTCAAATCGAAGCTGCAGCTGCTGGCCTATGCCATAGCCACAGCCACAACAACACAGGATCCGAGCCACATCTGTGACCTACACCACAGCTTGCAGCAACACCAGATCCTTAACCCACTGAGCTAGGCCAGGGATCAAGCCAGCATCCTCATGGGTACTACTCAGATTCTTAACCAGCTGAGCCACAACAGGAACTCCCAATGTCTATGTTTTAATTGGGTTTTTACAAGTAAATTCCACCTTGTACTTATAACAATCCCTGGCACTTAGTAGGTGCACAGTCAATAGCTCTTTAGCCAGGTTGTAACAATTATAATTAATACGTCAATGTCACTTGCTATGGGCTAAGCACTGTAGTGATTATCTTCCGTGTATCAGTTGATTTAATTATCACAGCAACATCATGAAGTGGGTGCTGTTGTTATTGCTACTTCCTAGATGAGAAACAGAGGCACAGGACCACAACTGCCCTGAGATCCCAAACCTCACTGTGAGTAGAAATGGAATTCTGGCCCCAGCACGCTGACTGCAGAGTGACCTGCAACCCCATGGTGCAGTCCCTCTGAGAGCAAAGTTCTAAGATGTGAGAGGTGGCTGTTTTTTCACACCTTCCTTTAGGAGACTGTGAGTCTGAGCTGAGTAGGAAGATCAGATTGGGGAGCATTTAAGTGGTTCCGCAGTGGAATGGGTGGCTCTTGAGAAACCAGAGGCGATGTTGTTTTGAATAATGACTTTCCTCACTTGGGTCACATGAGGTCCCGCAGAAAAACCTCCTGCATTAGATTGAGTGAAAGATGTACTTGTCATGATTGCCGAGTTGGTTGAAGTGACAGAATAAATGACCTCACTGGAGTGGTGCTGCTCTCCAGGAGTCCAACGCACAGAAAACCAGGGGGAATTTTAGGGTAATTTAAACAATATTTGCAGTGGTGGCAGCGCAAGGCTCTTTCTTCACAGCAGGCAGCAGTCGTGGGGAGTCTTTTTTAGGGCTCTGTTCTTATCGCCTAAAACTTACAAAGCTTAACTGACTGCCAGGACAATTACCACCCCCCCACTCCCCGCCGCATACCAGAGGTTCTTTTTGATCCACTTCCAAGACATTAAGGAAAAGAAAGAAAATAATCATTTTCAGGTTGAACAGCCTGGCCCCTGGATGCTGAAATATGGCAAATTGCAGCCTAATAGGAAATGAAACATTTCTTAAGGACAATTTTGTGAGAAGCCTATTATTTTTTCCCTTATTTTTGAATGTATAAAATTATAATATACATTATAGATTTTATTATTTGCAATGCCTCAAAGTGGGGGGTTGAAATTAGAATCATGGTACATTGGCACCAGAAGAGATCTATTGAGGCTAAACTAACCCTCTCATTTGATGTTAATCATAATTACCATAACATCTACACTTATAACATCTGAATGAAATACCCAGTAAACTGTTCTGTACTTTCAGATTTCCCACTGATCTTAATGCTTGCTCAAGCCTTCAATCTAAGGCAAGTCATTCAAATTCCTTTCACTTAAATGAAAATGCTCAGAGACCTTTGTGGATCTCATGTCCTTGGCATGGTTTTCACTGAAAAGTTACAAGAAATAACAAGCAACCTCTATATCAATGAAAGGGTTAGAGTGCTTTGGCTTATCAACATGGGTTCACATCCCTCCTAAGAACAAATGAACAAACCAAAAACTGTTGGCCTTTGGTATTTTTAACAACAAAACCAAGCCTTATAGCATGGAGAGCATTATTCAGTCTTCAGTTTTTTTTTGTAGCTGCTGTTATATTGTGTGTAAAAATATTTTTTTCTAACTGCAGGGTAATCAATCAACCAACAAATATTTTTTTTATGAGGGGATTATTGTGTGTCTAGTTAATAGCAAATTTTTACCATCAGGGAGTTTATCTTAATACTTCACTGATGTCCATTAATATTGTTTGAGGCCAACCTTAACGTATTAAGTTCTTCGACTATCTTGACATACTATAACCCTTCTCTCTTATGAAGAAGAGTTTTTAAGTTAATATTTATTAATAATTTGATAACTTTAGGGGTAGAAGATTTGAGATTGCTGGGCCTCTCTTCCATCTAACTGCACGATGGTTAGGGACATGCACGGAGGGCTTTACCTGAGAAAGTTGCCTCACCTCATACTGGGTTTCTAGTATGGAGTAACCAAAGCATAAGAGCAAGGGCCAGACTGTTGAGAGGGTCCAGACTCTCTTATCACGTTAACCATGTGGTCACAAAACAGAAGAACACAGTAACACTGATTTATGAAGCAAAAAATAGAAGGTACCTGCCTTTAAGGAAGAACAAAACTTGGTACAATCAATGTCTTGAGCTCAGGCTAAATAATGGCCATACAATGTGATAAATGTTAAAGTAGAAGATGCAGTGATGACATGAAGGTGGGAGTGATCAACTCCTTATGTGAATCCAGAAAGGCTTTACAGCAAAAGACACATTAGGCATAAGCAGATGTTTGTCAGAGTACTGATGATAACAAGAAGGAAATTCCAGAAATAGGGGATTTGGTAAAACCATAGTAACTTTGGGGAAAAAATAAACAGTTTAGTACAACTGAAGAAACTCAGAGGGCAAATGTGAAAACAAGGGAGGTAAGTAAACAGATATGAGAAGGTCTGAAATTTCATGCTAAAGAATACAGGCTTCATTCAATTATGTCTATGGGAAGGTTGATGGAAACAAAATGCTGGAGTGAAGATCTCCCCTAAAGCTATGAACACTTGCTTATCTCTAAAGATGGTGCTACCTACATACATATTTCCATAGTATTAGTTCTCTATAGTTGCTGTAACAAATTATCAATAAGCCTGTGATGGGTGACCAATGAACTTCGTGGCTTAAAACAAAATGCATTTATGATTTGTAGTTCTGGAGCTTAGAAGTCGGAATTGGGTCTCCCTGGGATAAAACACAGGTACAGTAGGGCTGGCTTCCATCTAGGAACTCTGAGATAGAATCCATATTCTTGCCTTTTTCAGCTCATAGAAGTTGCCCACATTCCTTGGCTCATGGACTGTTTCCACCTCAAAAGCCAGCCATGTGTGGTTGAGTATGCCTTGTGTTGCATGGCTTTGTTAGGCTCCCTTTTCTGCTTCCATCTTTCATTTCTAAGGAAACTTATGAGTACACTGGGCTCACCTGAACCTTGATATCAAGGTACCTGATGTCAAGGTTAGCTACTTAGCTGTTAGCTGGTTAATTCTCCTCTCCATGTAACCTGACAAAGTCATGTGTTCTGAAGACTAGGGTGTGGACATTTTGGGACGGCCATTATTCTGCCCACCACACATAATTTAGACACATGGATTGAACAAATTACTCTTTCAGTATCATAACACTATCCCATGACAATAAGGATAACAATAGGTCAAAGGCTTACCATATAAGAGATCAAAAGATTTAATAAAAAGTCATTATCACACATCCTCTAAACCTGTTTAAGACACTGCCAGGTAGCTCATCTTTCTTAAGAAAATGACTCAGCCAAGCAGGAGAAGGATTCATTTGGATAACACTTTATTTGTTAGCGCAAGATTTGATAGACTTCATTTTAACAGCTAGAAAAATTAAGTTAAACTCACAACATTTAGTGCATTGGCATACTTTCATAGGTAGGTGCAGAACAATTACATACTTTTTGAAATAAAATCACTGCTTCTTCATTTTGATGAGATTTAAAGAGAGACAGAAGCTCTACATTTTAGCAGATATGTTTTAAAGAGTGGAAAACTGTCAGAAAATAGATCCACTGTGAAAGTTTCTACAGTTCTCAGTGGCTTCTTTGTTATAAATAACACTTTTAAATGTGTACTTTTCTGAACAGAAAAAAATAGCAATTCACTTTATGAATACCTTCATATTTACAATGCCCTTTTAAAATAGTAAGTTAAAAGGGAATATTGCAATGTGAACTATAATATTTCTAAAATTAAAAAAATAAAGAACTCAAATGTACTAGTAATGAGATACAATATTTTTTACTACCATGAAAGGTTATAGAATTGAGTACTTCAGGTTTATGTACATTATTTTTACATTTACAGGCATGAACAATATTATATTTTGACACATTTATGTACTACCAAATAAGCATGTGAAGTTACAATCTGTGAAATAAGTATAGAAAGAGCATATACTTCATTCTAATGTCAACCTAAAAACAGAACAGAAACGTTCAGTTTTTTCTTCTGTGAGGTTTGGTGTTATTGCGGAATATCAGAACAGAAAATGGATTTAACAAATACAGGTCTAGGTTGTTTCAGTAGAAAATTAAGCTCAGAACAAGTCATGAAATGGTTAAGATGTGTTTATTCAATTCTTTGTTTTACCTCTTTATTTCTCATCAAGTTTACAAAACAAGAAGGCTGCCCAAGATACATCTCATTGTCATAACAGTCATTCCCTTTCTACTGTTTTGTATTCTACCCCTACATTCTCTTATGTTCCCCGTTCTGTAACGGAGCTCATTACCAAGGTGATAGGGGACTAGTTTCAAAGGCAACATGAGTCACAAAAATATCAAGCCAGTGGTTTCCTTCAGGATATTCATATATTTTTTGTGTTAGGAAGAAAATCTCTCCTTGGGCACAGAGATATCACTCTGAGAAACCAATTACTTTCTAAATATCGGCAATACTATTTTCAACGTAACTAAGTCATGTACGAAAGCCTACTATAGCTATATAATTTGATTGCTTCTTATCTACACAATACACAGAAAAACTGATTTAAAATAACTGACTATCTAGTAATTAATAATTTGATAATTTGTTTGAGTCATTTTTAGACATCAGCCATCCACAACTTGGATTTTTTTTTTTTACTTCCCTGTAGCAATAATTATTCATTGTTCTCTATTTACCTCAAACATCCAAAAACAACAAGGGACATTTTTGAACAATCTATAATATTCTTCTTGGATCTAAAAAAAGAAAAAAAAAATGAAAAGAAAAAAAGGAAGAAATGTTAAACATAATTGCAACAATCACATCAAATTATTTTCAAAGCACATTAAATGGTTATATTTGGTTTTATAAATTATTATTGCTTTCTGCTCTGTCAGAATATGCTCATATTAATAAAAGCTGTATTTTTTTCCTATGAGCAAGTTTTTAAAAAGCATTTTTCCCTACAAACAACTGGGTGTTTTGATTATTTCAATACTAAAATGTACTGCATTTAGGCAATAAAGGCACAAGTCATAAATTGAGGAGAATGAAAATTTTTACCAATTTGGTAATGGATGTTGCGTACATATAATCTAAGGTTGACCAAAATACCACATTGCTTACCTTTCTAGATAAAACACACAGGAATAAGAAGATGAACATCCCCTGGAAGGCATTGCTGACGGTGAAGAGGTAAGCGGTCACCACCGATGCATGCACAACGTGGAGAACCCCAAAGATCCAGGTGGTGCCGAGGAGAAAGAGGAGAGCCAAGGCTCCTCTGGCGCAAGACCTAGAACAGATGTGAGACGTGACAGCTTCTATGCATACTCAACACGTCCCCAAAGTCTTCAAATTATGTGGGATGTCAGTTTTTGTGTAGTCAAGGAACCTTTGGCCAAAGACCAACAGCAATTTTGGGACTGACACACTTGCTCTAGTTACGTGGGACAGGCTAGGGTAGACCACTACCCTAGAATGCTTCCAAATTCCAGGGAGCATTATTAAATTCTGGTCTTTTGCAAGCCATGTCATTAATCTTAAAATATTTTCATCTGGTGTACTGTGCTATGTATGCTTTGATTTCAAATCTAATGTTGCAGTAACTCCCGAAGGTAAGGCATAATATCTCTTAGGACATATTCTCCCTAAGAAACCTTTAAAAGTATACCATGTGGATTTGGGTCAGCACCTATGCAGGACATCAAAGGAAGCTTCTGCTTTCTTTTCAGATTTAGTAGAGAAGAATGTGTAAGATGTAAAACAAGATTTTTTTTTTTTTTGCTTTTGCAATACAGCTACCTCAAAATAAATTCATGTTAGAATACTGATTTCTTAAAAATTAAAAAAGAATACAGACACAACCTCACTTTTGCATATTTTCAACTTATTGCCTGTGAGCTTTGATAAAACAATATCCAATCCTGCTCACTAAGGACCTGCCTTGAAAATAAGGCAACTGATGATTGTTTTTTCATTCATTCTAAGGGCAATCATTCTTTACTGCAGAAGATGTTTCAGCAGTAAACCTCAGAAAAGGAGTCATTCTCAACTTTATTAAAACCAGCTAACTACATGTAACTGGATGGTGAGGAGTAAAAGAAAATCGATCAAACATTTGCTAAATCCTAACTATAAATCTCATGAAAGATAGTGAAACTGCAGGAGTGTTCCCACGTGACCTGAACGTCACTGTTTCTTATGTTCCCTACAGTACACTTCAGTTTTTCCTGAACAAACCATTTTCAAGGTCCCAATAAATCAATTAAAGGGAGGGAGTTGAAGGAAAATTCATGGCACCATGCAAACCAGGAATCACTAGAAAGAAATACAGTTACTAAGCTCTAAGAAATGCTTTGCTAAAGATGATCACTAAGGCGGACTTTTGTCTTAAAATGCGGTCATCACCTTTTCTTTTGAAGGGCAGTATGTTTAAAAAAGATTGCTTTACTTACCCTGTAATCTGTGTTGATTATAGGCTTATTTAAACATATTAAATGCTGTTTAGCAGGAAGTAATTTAAATATGATGGAGGAAAGTGTGAAAAAAACATTTAAAAAATTGTCCTTCAAAAAATTATCTGTACTTTCTACTAAAGCTTTTAACTCCTAATGAAAATACAATGGAAGAAACACTTACCTTATGTTCTCATAGCAACTAACTTCTGGTTTCAACCCTGCAGTGTGGCGAAAAACTTTGTAAATGATAACTCCAAATGCCAAGAGGTTAACCTGAGAAAATAATTTCAAAAAAGAGATAAATTGATAGTAAATTAGATACAGATAAAGGAAATAAACAAATACCAAAGATATGAAATAAACAGTTACCGGCAAATCATGGCATTTTATGTATATTAAAAAGTACAAACCCTCTGGTAGACTTATGCAAACAAATATGTGGTTGATCTTTACAATATCATCAAAAATTGTCAGTACAAATCATAGTACAATTTCCCAGATTGTATTGAACACCTGTTCAAGAATTTCTTCAGATGTTACAATCATGTCTACAGATTGATGAATATCATCTGCTGCCAATAATATGGTTAATATACATATTAAGAAAAATTTTGGGTTGAAAACTTTATGAATGCTTGCAAAATCAAGCTTTTGTCCGTTAAATCGTGTGCTGTTTCTCTGAAAAGAAGTTTTAGTGATAATTCTGTCAACCATTTGAAAATTTAAACTGGAAGAGAAATTGAAAGGAAGTTAGAAAACAACAAAACATCCTCAATTTTTATTACGGGAAAATGTCTGAATGTACTTTCTTTTTGTATGGCTCATCTAGCTATCTCTCCTAATATTTATGTTGAGATTTCCTTTCCTTAGATTAACCTTATACACTTCCAAAATATTAATCAATGAAATATATGTTTGCTTAAGGGCATATATTCTTATTGCTAAACATTTATCTTTCTATTATTTATATTTCCTAATATGGACTATATAGAATATGCAGAATTTTAGCTTTCCTAAAATGACTGCATTATGAAAATTTTCCTCTACTTTTCATTCCTTTTCTTATATTTTTGGAGACCTGTAAGTCACATTTGCAGCGTCAGAGGATTAATTGAGGGGTATATTTAAAAATGCATATCTATTTTAACTTATACTAATACTAATATTTCAAGTATTAAAATTATAGAAATAATTTGTAGATTAATCATTTATTGAATACATTTCATTAATCCAAACATTTTTCAAAAGCCATTTTGTAATAAGAATAGCGAAGTGCAATATTTTAATGTTCAACTAATCCTTCTACTAGAATTTCAGAAACTTACAGAAACATTTTTTTCTTCCATATTCTAAGAAATTTTATAAAGCTCCTGAAAATGAAATTTATTAATTGCTATTATATATGGTTCAGATACTTTCATGTTGTCATGTCTCCATAGAGAGGTCCTTGAGAGAAAATCTTGGAGGAATATGGAGCCAGTCCCTTCTTTCTGCTTCCAAATGTCTATTACTTCTAATTATATGATTAATTAATTCTAATTACAGTAATGCTTTCATACAAAGGAAAGACTTCAATTGCAGAGGGGAGGTAGAATATATTTAAATTGATTCAGTCGACAAGTTTCACCTTCTTGTATGCTCAAATAACTAACTGAAATGAAAATTTAATAATATTTAATTTTATAAACAGCCTTTGCTACTTATGAAAGACAGATACAGAGTATTCTCTAAGTTTCTATAGCTAGAGCTTCTTTAAATAAACTTGGAATAATCGCTATATTTAATTTTATAGATATAATTTGGTTAGTACAAATCTTATACTCAAACCACTATTGGCTTGAAAATTTTCAAAGAATTTTTATGTGTTTATAGTGAACTTGTAATCTCAACAAAAGGAGAGTTATGATAAGCTAACTTTAAATGATAACGTAAGTGTTCACTAATGCAAAATTTTTCCACATTAGAGTTTAGATTTATAATATTTACTAAAGTTTCTTAAATTTCCATTTTTGATAAAAAAGGTTTGAGAAATAGTTGCTCATCTTGTTATGGTTTACCAGAAATGCATATACATTTTGGATATGCTCTTTTACATCATATGCTCAAATACTGAGCAGTAAAAATGGAACATTTTCTATGGGTGATCTAGTTCTGGAAAGTACATGTTTTCAACATAAAAGGGAAAATATTTACAGACTTATAAAAACCAGGTGCTGCTGGATAAACAGAAGTCTAATTCTTAGTCCCTAAACTTATATTTTCCCAATTATAAAATAAAATAGATTAAAGCATTTTTATCAAAATGTGATGTAGTTTTATTTATTTATTTATTTATTTAATTTTTATTTTTTGTCTTTTTGCCTTTTCTAGTGCCGCACCCGTGGCATATGGAGGTTCCCAGGCTAGGGGTCGAATCGGAGCTGTAGCCACCAGCCTATGTCAAAGCCACAACAACGTGGGATCCATGCCGCGTCTGCAACCTACACCACAGCTCACGGCAACGCCGGATCCTTAACCCACTGATCAAGGGCAGGGATTGAACCCGAAACCTCATGGTTCTTAGGCGGACTCGTTAACCACTGAGCCACGACGGGAACTCCATAAATGTGTTATGGTTTTTTATAATGGAAACAATCACAAATACAGTGATTGTATTATCCACATTTGATGCCAATAATACAAATATATGAAGCTTTTTACTGGCACGTACTCAAAACATTTTATAAAGGGCCTACTAAGTGTCTGGTATAGTGTTGAAGGCTGGGTACATATCAATGAACAAAACAGACATTGCCCTTTGCTCTCATAAACTTATGAGACAGTAAACAATGGACAGTAAACAACAACAAAAAAAATCATACAAATAAGTATAATTCTACAAACTGAAAAATGCTACAGTCACAACTGTAGACTGTTAGGAGAGACTAAACAAAAGTGGATTAGAATGAAGTTTCAGGAAATACCTCTCTTAGGATTTAGCACTTAAACCAGGACCCAATTAATTATAATACATTAGCAGATCAAGAATGAGGGAGAAAGGCAGCCTATGAAGGAAAGTGACATAGAAAAAGCCATGAGGCTTGAGAGTCAAGAATGTTGTCTGCCTATAAGGAATTAAGGGCAGTGGTGGCTGAGGTGTAGCAAACATAGGAAAGGGTAGCAGGAGGCAAGGTAGACAGGGATGAATAGTTCTTAGATTTTTATCTTAAATGCAAAAGTTGTTTAACCTTTCACTCAAGAATCCCTTATGCACTATAGTCCTTTTCTTCGAGTACAATGGAGGAGATGACCAGTCAACAGACAAGTGCAACATCATCAGGAAGTGCCATGCAGCTGTTTACGGACAGTACAAGAACACAGGTGACGACACCCTAACTTAGGATTTCTAAGCCAACCTTGAGTGACCAGTAGAGCCAAGGAGCACAACACAGAGAGATTACGTGCTTTGTCTGGATCTCAGTCACTGCACTCATCAATGCGTGCTCACTTCCTAGGTGACTGGACTCAGTGGCTCCAAATAGTATCCTTAGGCCCTATCTGACTTCTCTACTTGGAAATCGAATAGGCATCACAAGTTAAAAAGTGAAATTGGGAGTTCCCGTCGTGGCGCAGTGGTTAACGAATCTGACTAGGAACCATGAGGTTGCGGGTTCAGTCCCTGCCCTTGCTCAGTGGGTTAATGATCTGGCGTTGCCGTGAGCTGTGGTGTAGGTTGCAGACACGGCTCGGATCCCTCGTTGCTGTGCCTCTGGCATAGGCTGGCAGCTGCAGCTCCAATTAGATCCCTAGCCTAGGAACCTCCATATGCCGTGGGAGTGGCCCAAGAAATAGCAAAAAGACAAAAAGACCAAAAAAAAAAAAAAAGAAACTGATATTCTTCCCCCAAGGAACCTATTTTTTGCTGTAAATGTATACACACAAAGGCATCTCATTTTCTAGTTGATCAAGCTTATTCATCAGCAAACCATTCATCTCTACCTTCCAAACATATTCAGAATGTGACCACCACTTACCAACTTCACAGTCTCTGTCCCAGAAGAGGCCACCCTCATGCCTCTCCTGGGCTATCTTAGAAGCCTCCTACTTGGTCTCCCTGCTGGCATCTATGCCTTCCTACAATCTCTTCCCATTAGTGCAGAAAAGATTGAGTAAGTCAAACCATTTCCCTTATAAGAACCCTCAGGCACTTTCCCAACTTAGAGTGAAACCTGAAGATCTCACAACAATCTCAAGATCTGAAATGAAACATCTCTTCCCTCAAGTCCTACTTCTCCATCCTTTGATCCCTTCTCTCTACTCACGTGGGATTTGCTGTTCTTCCTCCAGCACACAAACCATGCCTTCAGACTGTTCTACTTGCTGGGCCCTTAAATATCCCCATAGCTCATTCCCTCACTACCTGTTTAAATGCTTTTCACCTACCTGCTGCCTCCCCATATACTTTTATGAAAAACAGAAACCACAATGATAAAAATCAGACTGGAGTTCAACTTTGTGGAAATGGAAAGGATGATACTGTTCTTTGCTATCTTGGACACTGCAAACTCTGCATGTCAGTTTTCTTCCTGTCTTCATCACTAGGAAACTGACAAAGATGCTCCTTCACTAACCTGTGGTCAATCCCTCTGAGCCTTCCTCTCATCGAGGCCTCAACCTTGGGCTGCAGTACCATTCTTGCAGTGCCCAGTTTTAGTAGGATCCTGCTGAATTAACTTAGAAAGGCTCTTCCCACTCGTGATATCTGATTACTTTTCAATATCTAATCAAACTCCTCTTCTCTTATCATTGATATATGATCACCAGGCCTGTCACTCAGTAAGAAAGCTGTTAAAATAAGTTTAGCCAGAATTCTCCCTACCTTTGATGTCACTTCCTAGGAATTTTCCATCCATCACCCCCACCATCTTTCTCCCCTACACATCACCTGTTGCTTGGCTGAACATTTCCTGCTGTCCTTATTGTATTCAGAGTTGAGCTCAATCTCCTTATTTCAGCAATTTTGACACCTATCACAATAATCTTGAATAAAGTCTTCCTTACCATTTTAGCAAGGGTCAGAATAAATTTTTTCCTTAACAAAACTCATAACTAAATCCCAGGTCATATTATAATATTCAACAAATTTGGGATAACTGGAAAAATCTACATTTACTCCTTTTACACTGCCTGCATTCTCTCTTTATCCATAAATATATAAGCTACTTTAAATTCTTTTTCTAACAGAGTCAAAAAGCCTTAAACAAAGAATCCGTATCATCTAAAGATACATGGTTTTATTTACTTAGAGGTGGAAATTAAGTTGAAACTATGTATTTTACATGGTATGGAAAAGTATCTTTTGGGAGGGAATGTTTTATGAAATAAGTATGAACAGTCTGAGATGAGATAAAATAAAAAAACTCAAAACAAGAATATATAGACTTAAAAAGTATTTCTGATAAGAAATAATTTGCAATTATTCCAGAAGTACTTACTTTGAGGACTGATAGAGCATTGTCTGTATTTTATGTTACATAGTTGAGAATATATTATCAACACTGTGCTTAAAAGCAGTGTCTATAGCAATGAAAACAAACTTGAGTACTTTGTAAATCTTTAAAATATAATAGAAATCAATAATATTAACCTAAATTAGGAAAATGATGCCTTTAAAATGATTCATGCTTTCTCTCATCAGGCTTTACCTATGTGTACTGATTTTATAAGCTATGCTTCCGTTATTATTTATCTCTGATGTTAGTGTCACAAAAGCACAGGGGCAAATTAATGACTTGCAAATGAACAAAGTCATCCATCATCATTTTTGCCTAAGTTTTTAAAAAACAGTTTTAGCTTGTCAACCAGGAATCCATAAAACTTTTCCAGGAATAAACAAGAGAAGGACATGAGATAGCAAACATAAAAGTCTGTAATTCATTGATGCACTTTAGAAGAGAATGAAAATAGCTGTGAAAAAAAAAATCATTCAAAGGCATGGAAACTTAACCCTTGAGAGGAAATAATATTTTAAACTTAAAATCAGTCTCCTCAATTTGTCTTAATGGATATTTGTCTATACAAAGATCTGTGTCTTGATGTCACCGACACATGCAGTTACTTCAGAGTTTGGCACACATGTTCTGACATCTAGCAGAGTGCATTAAATTTTTTTTAATGCCTTAGTTTCTTAAACAAGAAATTTAAATAGGTGGGATCCTGCTGATGAGAGATAGGGAGCTAATTCTGAAAGATTTAGACCTACAGGTACATTCAACCCAAAGGTTTCAAACTCAGACTTCAAAATGAAGCATCCTAATCAGTCATTTTTTCCTTTCTTAGTCTTTTTCTCAATAATTGATGAAGCCATCTATATGCTGATGTCAGATCTTTCCAGAAAGGATGAGAAGATTTTTCTTACAACACTTTTAGACCTAGGCTTTAATTTTTCATATATAGCAAATGAGATCTTGTTTCTTTAAGAATGTGTCATGAGGGAGTTGTGCTGTAGTGTAATGGTTTAAGAATCTGACATTGTCTCTGTGGTGGCGCAGGTCTGATTCCCAGCCCAGTGCAGTGGGTTAAGGATTCAGCATTGCTGTAGCTGTGGCTTGGGTTTGATCCCTGGTCTGGGAACTTCCATATGCTGAGGGTGCCTCCAAAAAAGAAAAAAAAATGTGTCTTGATCACTATTGATATATATATTTTCAAATAATTTTATTACCTTTAAATTAACTGGCCTAGGACAAACCTTCTCCTGCCAAAAGCTGGATGAAAGCTGGATTTCTACTTGACCACAAAGAGTCCATAAAAATATAATAACAAAAAAAAACCCCTCTTCTTCAATCCTAAGTCACTGCAGAGATGGCTAAGTAGTTTTCAGTTTAAGCTTTAAAATGAAAAGATGTCATCTATTAATTAAAAAAAAAAATCTACTAACTAAATCAGCATTAGCACTTACGAGTTTTGTCTTCTGATTTTCTTGTTGTAAAAAATTATTTTCCAATTGCAATCACTCCTTTACATGCCTTAGTTACAGTGATATTCACATAGTATTGGAGTATGGGGTAAATGGAAATAATATGCCCTCTCCAAAAACAATGTCTATACCTTAAGGTCTGGAACCTGTGAATACAGCAAAAGGGATTTTACAGCTAGAATTAAAGGTATGGACTTTAGGATAAGAAATTTGTCCTGGCTAAAATAAGCACTCTATGTAAACATGTGAGCCCTTAAAAACAAAAGAGGAGGGGAGGAGAGATTCGTCAGAGACATGTAGCAGAGGGCAGAAGAGATGAGGCAGAAGTGAAGGTCAGAGAGCATGAAGACCAAGTGGGCCATGAGTCAGGAAGAAACGTGGGAAGCCTCTGCAAACTGAGACTGACCACAGTCCAACAGTCAGCAAAGAAAAAGATCACGTGAAACAGAATTTGGCCAATATCTTGAATAAACATGGAAGTGAATTCTCCCCAAAGCCTCCAGAATGGCTGATGCCTTGATTTTAACCCAGTGAGCTTGTAAGCAGAAGAACCAGCTGACCTGTGCTGTAGACAGATCTCTGACCTGCCACACTGTGAGCTAATAGCTCTGCAGGGTTTTAAGCCACTCAAGTTTGTAGTAATTTGTTATGTGAGAAATACTCTGTATTAATTTTCTGTTGCTGATTATATATAGATATGAAATACCCTATAATTACAGGGTTTCTTCTTCTTCTTCTTTTTTTATTTTTTTGCTTTTTAGGGCTGTACCCATGGCATATGGAAGTTCCCAGGCTAGGGGTTGAATCAGAGCTGCAGCTGCCAGCCTAGGCCACAGCCACAGCAACGCAAGATCTGAGCCTTTTCTGCAACCTACACCACAGCTCAAGGTAACACCGGATTCCTGACCCACTGAACGAGGCCAGAGATCAAACCTGAATCCTCATGGATACTAGTCAGATTTGTTTCTCCTGTGCCACAATGGGAACTCCCCAGTGTTTCTTACTTTTAAAATAAAAATTTAAATCTAGTTTAAAATAAATACTAACTTATTTATTTTAAATAAATTAAAATTTAATTTATAAATTATTATAAATAATTTATATTTATTATTGATGTTCTATGTATATGGCAGGTAATCAATTACATAAAAACATTTATTATTTATGGATTCTGCTCCTGTGTTTCCTAAAATAAAAAGATCAAGACATGTTTATAGATTGCCACTGACTTCCTCTCCAGCAAGTCATAAAAGCAGTTTGTACTTTCAAGTACCTGTCACATTTTCTTCATTATAGTACTTACCATTCTTGGCCCTTCTCATAATATTGCCAGGTTAGTAAATAAAAAATAGAGGAGGGCAGTTAAATTTGAATTTCAGATAAATAAATTAATTTTTTAGTATAAGTATGTTCCATATGATATTGGGGAACATACTTACACTTAAAAATTAATTTGTTGTTATCTGATATTCAAAGTAGACTGGGCATCCTGTGGTTTTTATAAAAACTCTGCCTTCATAGCTTCTGAATAATTTTCACATCTGAGGACACTTAATCAGACTTGGGCACCCAGGCCACAACAAAAGTCGTAATCAACAAGTGGGCAGAATACTGCCTCATTAGGAAAAAAAAGGCTTCCCATATCCCTTGAGGTAATAGTTATGTAACTGCTCTATTTTATTATGGCTAAAATCCCATGGAAATATATCATTACCTTAAGAATTAAAAAAAATAACACTTCATATTTTTAATGTTTCCACTTGGAATATTTTAATAGCTGACTTTTTTTTCAAAGTTTGAAAGAATAATTTACTTGTGGCCAAACAGAATTAAAAGGTGAGGAGAAGTAGACATTTATAAACATGAAGAACAGTGACCTCTACAGATATAAGTGAATTTCCTGAGCTTATTTTTTTTGTTTTGTTTTGTTCTAACTGTAGATGGTTATAAGCCATAGAAATATACTAGAAAAGGAATAAAGATGAAGGAGGAAAACTATGTTAAAAGTACAGCAATTGCTGGATTTAATGTGACAGACAATGAAAGCTGAGTGACGGAATCTCTTTTGTCACAATACAAATGAGGAAAAATGTTCCTTGTATATACTTGCTGTATAAAATGAGGACAGAGGTTAGTAACAGTTAGAAAAATGATATAAACTGATATAAATCATTTGACTGTGACTGAGCACCTAAGACAGAACTCATACAATTAAATTCAAAGATGTATCTAAAGTTATCACCAATTTAAAAGGTAAAAATAGAAGAATGATGTAAGATTGTCTCCTAAATTTAAAAAAATTTTTCTTTTTTAACTTTTAAAGGATGATTCTTTTAATTCCATTTCTTTTTTTTCTTTTAATGGTAACTCCATTTATAGAATCGGCATCCTTATCCTCATGTACATATCAGAGATCCTGCGACTGGAAAGGACTCCATGACAGGTACTTTTTACCAATCCCACTGCTTGTGAAAAACTCTGATATCATCTGTTTGGGACCTTGTTTTATGCAGTTAAACCGAAATGCCAATGTTAGAATTCCTAGTGAAAGCATGCCATAGAAGACAGATCCAGGTAGACAAATGGATGCAGCCATTATTCCTAAGGTGAAAAGAAATAAAATAAAAGTGCTAAGTTATAACAAATGCTTCATATGTTATTTCTTCTGAGAAGTCCTCTCAAAATAATCCCATTTCCATGATGATGTTTTCTTTCTTTAAATTTCCTTTGGGGAAAAGAATTAACACTTTTGACTAACTACTGTACTTGGTGCATCATTCACTTACTCATACAACAATATTACTTGAGTGATTACTACTTGGCCAACCTCAAGGATACTATAGTGGGAGAAAATCTGTAAAGTTTTACTCTCCAAGAGCTTATGGTCTCCTGGGGGACAGATATGAATTAGTTATTAATTGGTCATTCAAGCTAACATCTGTGTAATTATAAATGGAGGAAAGTCTTCAAAAAGAAAAAAAAAAAAAAAAAAAGGACTTCTATGTAGGCTCATACCAAACAGATTGATTATAGACCAGTGAGTTAGGGAAGAACTTTCCTCGAAAGTGGTGTCTAAATTGATACCTGAGAGGAATTAACTGGATGAAAGACTGCCAGAGGAAGGCTATAAGAAGTGTTTTTGTGTAGAGGTGCTGAGATGGGAAGGTACACAGAACCTCTGAGAAACTAAAGCAGCCAATGTTATCCCAACACAAAAACCCACGGGCGAGTTGTGTGAGATGAGGCTGATGAGCAGACAGGGGCCAGAACACATGCAATGCCTCCGAGGGCAAGTGACCTCTTTACCCCCGTGTGCTGGGGCCTAGCATTTGTTACTTCTGTTGCCCAGTGTTCAGCTCAGTTTAGAATTTACTCCAGTCTTTTATTTGTTTAGTCTTATTAAGGTGAGTTTGGTAACCTCCACTCCTAGCTTCTGTCATGGCTCCTGGGGTAAGGTGTGAGAGTCACATATGCAGTGGCCACTCTGACTTTCAAATGTACCTGAATATGGAAGACAACCAGCAATATCCTGCCTTTCTTTCCAGACCCTATCCAGATACAGGGTAAGCATCCCCTTTCACACAAATATGCTCAGGCCCAAGTGGTCAGGCACCATTACCTCCTTGGCTATCAGGGACAACGGAAGAAGGATTCAAAATGTTTATCACTGTCAGCACGTAGTACTCTACTCCAAATAATTTTACTCCATAGAAAAAATTACTTTTGAAAATAGTTTTTGGAACAGAGCTGATTTGAAGTGTTTTTATTGCCTACATCTCATTTTGAGAAAGGTCTTGCCTTTGATGATAAATACACGAATAGGTCACTCTTATCATCAGCTTTGTTAGAGGTTTTAGACTTGACACCAAGAGCAATGTAAAGCCAAGAAAGATGCAAACAGTGGGTGAAGAAAGGTTTGGATTTGCTTTCCCAAAATGTTACCTCAAGCTTATCAAAGTGCTGTCATGCAGTTGTTTGTTTATACATGACCACCTGATAAGATGTTTGATACAATGTACTTCACTTAGATCTTCCCAGGTCCTAACACAGCCTTATTTAGGGCTTTAATACTTCATAAAATTTTGACCTATTCTGAAGGATTCAGAATAGTGTACCTATTTTTTTCTTCCAGATTTTTTTCTTTTCAAACTTTTATTTTAATACTACCTATATTGATAGAGTAGTTTAGTTAAAAAAAAATCACATGGATTTTTCAAAAAGAAAAAAGAACAAATTATTTTTTCTAAAGAAAAGAAATCTCCTAATTAGAAGGATGGAAATAAGGACAATTAAAAGTGGCTGTGACAACAAATTTACCTTTCAGCTTTTTCTTGAGAGAAAATGAAAAAAGGAATTTGAGCAATGAAATGGCAGGCAGGGCACTGAAAAGTACTTATGGATGAATATCAGTTAAAAGAAAAGTTAACATCTAGACTCTCTGTATTCCACATATTGATCCAGAGACTGATATAGTCAGATTTCGGGTAGTATATTTTGGTTAGTTGTTAGATACGCTTGCCAAGTATTTAGACAAAGCAACACAAATGAGGGGGGGGGAGACATCTGCATTAGACAATATTTCCCTCATGTTCGACAAGATGGAAAGTGATTTCTTTTGACATCTGCACTAAATAAAACAAAGGCCTGAAAGTTCATGAATAATGATTAGAAGGTATGCAGTTGCTGGGTCTCTCAAACCAGCGACTGAAACCGTTGGTGGAATCTGGATGATGGGGGACAAGTTTTCCACGGAACTGACAAAGACCTACTCCTTCCAATTTCTTGGGCAAGGAAAGATGGAACAGCACAGGATGTGAACTTGGAAAGCATGAGCTTCCCTCTCCCACTCAGTAGCTGGCTGATCCAGAGTAAACTGCCTAAGCTCTCTAAGCCTTAAAATAAGTTTCCACTTACTTAAAATACATTCAAAATGGTGACTCTTACCCAAATGAAGGTGAATTAATCTCTGCGGAGTAAAGGCTGTGCCCTAACACTGAACAACTTGGGTTTTCATTTTGAATAGATACCATCAGGAGGCTTTTTTTTTTTTTTTTTCTTTTTCATCAGAAGGAATTTCAAATGTTCCTTTCTCGGGAAGCCCTGAAACTAGACACAACACTTTTATGTGAGAAACAGAAGTCAAGACAAAGCCACACAAATAGTCCATTCTCTCAGAATAAATACTTTATATTTTGCAGAGACTACTGAAGGGGACAGAGGGGCATGGTAAATACTTATAGGGAAGATTAAGTATTTTCCCATGTGTAGAACAAGAGCTCAGCAAAGGATAGCACAGACTGACTCAAAGAAAGGCTCACTCTTGTAGATCAGCTTCAGTAAGGACACTGTTACACTCAGAGGATGATCAGAATTAGAAGAATGACCAGAATATGTAGTGTGCTTTCAGCCAGGTTTAACGATTTTTATGTATTCCTTGTAAGTAGAAGCTTGAAGACTTCACAAGAACATACATAATTTGCTTTAGTGTAACAATTCTTCTTAAGGAACTTCTTTAAAAAGTTATAAATAGCCTAACCCCCACAGGTACTTATAAAGAGATAAGTCAAGATTATAGTTACTAGATCTAGTGAAAATCTAGTAACACATTATCCTTAATTAAATGTTATTACTATCTTAATTTTGATGTATTCCCGAAGCTTTTGTGAGGATTAACTGAGATGCTAAAAGGGTTTTGTAAAGATTAAAAGACTATACAAATGTAAAGTGAATAATAATTCTAATGACTATTTTGCTCTACCAATATCCCTAATGATTCCCTTCTCTCCATTTCATTTTCTAATATCCCTCACTCTAAAGCTGCATTTATAAGAAAATACCAGTGATGAATGAACTTCACCTTGGTTGGTTTTTTCTAATTGAGTTTGAGAGACCCAAGGGATTTTGTTCAATGTTTTTCTGGGGGGAGGATCTCTAATTTCTATGAAGTTATTCAATTTTTATGAAATTTTCTAGTAGAAGTCCCAAGGAGATTATCTATGAAGTATTTCCAGTAAGACTATAACTCCAATGAATGGGAATACATTGAAAACTACAAATGTATTATTTAAGTTTTTTTAACTCCACTTTCTCTTTTTAAAATTCCAGCTACCTGTTTCAAGAAGGGCAGAATAATATGAAAAGAATAGCTAAATGTTATCAGCACCAAAATTCTTATTAATACACAATATGGAGAAAAGGTTAGAGTATTAAAGTGCCTTGAACCACAGAGGTCACTAAAAGAAGCATCTAACAAATAGGCTGCCATTAAATTAAAACATGTTATTAAAATGTTGATGCTGTTGTACATAACATGTAAAATTTGCAATGAATACTGTTTCTAATACAGCTTCAATGGGGTCATCTAAAGGACACTGCCCAAGCTATGACTTTAATTCTTTTTCTTAGATTTATGCCATTTAAAGAAAGCTGCAAATGCACTCTTATAAAAGATATTGTATATCCGACTCTCCATGAGCAGCTCCCAATCAAGAGAATTGGGAATGTTGCCCCCATAAGACATTTGATTGTGTCTGCAGACAATTTTGGTTGTTGTATCTAGGTGGTGATGGTGGCGATGGTGCTACTGGGATCTGGTGAGTGGAAGCCAGAGATGCTGCTAAACTTCCAGATAGCACAAGCCCCCACAACAAAGATTTGGTCCTAAGTGTCAGTGACGTTTCATAATCTTGGTCTATCACAATTTTTCCTTTTGGTTTATAAATTCCAATTTAGCCATTAGACAAAACATAGCAGGTGACAATATATAGTGTTGGCAAAATTGTCGGGAAACGGACATTGTCCTATACTGCTGATGGAAGAGTCAATTGAAGTAAATGTTTTGGAGGCAATTTGTAAATTTAAAAATCTGCCTCTACTTCCATTTGTACTTTTTTTTTAAAAAAACTGAAGTTCTGAAATTTAGTTGATTTACAATGCCACATTAGTTTCTGGTGTACAACACAGTGATATGATATTTTTATACCTTATGCACCATACAAAGTTATTATGATATTACTGACTATATTTCTTGTACTTACATGATACTGCTAAGAAGAACTTCCTAACACATTTAAATAATAACTATATGTAAGTGTACTGAAATGACGATTCTTGGTGCAGCATCATTTGTAATAAAGAAATATAGGAAACAAATTAAATGTTCATCAATAAGGAAATGTTTAAATTAGAGGATCCTCATAACATGTAAAGATTAAAAAATGGTAGAATTATATATCCTAACAAGGAAGATAAATATGATATATTGCAGGTTATATGTAATTCAGATCATTTGAATTTATAATCAAATTTCTTGCTTACATTTATACATATACGCATTTATACATATACGCATACAGTCTATATATATCTCTGTGTGTATGTGTGTGCACACATAGCAAACATCAGGAAAAATACAGAGCAAATATTAAGAAAATGAGTAGTCAGTCATGAAGAATATGATGTATGTTTTGAAACATTTGCTTTTTACTTTCCATAGTTGTGATATTTGCATTTTTTTCAAGCTTAGGCAATTTGTGAAATTAAAAAAATGTAATAAGAATATATTAAATGACAGCTAGTATACATAGACATGCTCTGTCTTATAAGGGTTATGTAAGGAATTCATTTTTGAATAGGTTTTAATAGGTATTTCCAGTGAAAAGTGAACTAAGAGATTGTAGACATAATTACAGAGCAATTTGAGGAGACCACCACAAAAAACTGAGTGGAATTCTCGGCAAAGTAGCAATACAGAAACACCCAGTTATAAGAGTTGTGATTTAAATTCAAATGAAAGCTCTCATTTAAAAAAAAAATAAAATGCCTTAATTGGACCCACTTTAATTAGTATGTGCCTCAATCAAGCAAATTAAATTTTTCAACACTGAACATGTCTATGGGAAACTTCAATTTCTACTTAAAAGTTATATTATTTTCACAAACTCTTCTTTATATTTGTGTATTTGAATCTAATCATTTGAACAGTTTTAGTTGAAATAATTCAGCATTAAAGATTAAAAATATTGAAGAAAGAAATAAATTATGGAAATTATCTGCAGTTTGCAGCTTGCTTTACAAAGATTTCAAAATCTCTTTCTTGTATGGCTCAAACTTTCCAAAGCATGGCCAGGCCTTTTCATGTATAGTTATAATCTTAACATTCTAAATGTACTGATTCATAGATAGAATCAGTGGGGTCACTGGTTCATACCTCAGAATTCTAAGAGATCTTTAATATTAGTGAGCCAACACCCGAGGGTACTTTCATTTGATCAATGCAGAATATGTTGCTGCTCAAATACCGAAGTAGTTAACACTTATCAGAGTAGATTCAAAGCTTGAAAGTTTCTTTGAAACAACATACCTGGGGTAAAAGAAGCTATCAATGCTGAACTCAGTTCTTACGCATTTACATATTGTCTTAAAGGTATTATCATTGTAACTCCAAACCAGATATGCCCCAGGGCTCCATTCATAAAAACAAGCAAAGAGCATTCACTGGGAAATAGTCTTAACTTCATTGAAGAAATACAAGGATTCCATGTAAGAATTAAAGCCACTGCCAGTTGTTCTATAGACTTGTCTTCTCAGAGTACGAGTCTTCTCAGATTTGTTCAGAGAAAACTGTAAAAGCTATCTTACCCCTCAGTTAAAGCCAGGCATAATAGCCACGACTAATTATCTACTTAGATCTGAAGGCTCACTTCTGTTTTATCTTTATTCTGGAAAATAAACACTATATAGTCTATTAAATTTCTATTGCTTTTCTTTAAGATATTTCACACTTTGTTTCATTTCATTTAACTTTTCCAGCAAAGTGTACTAGAGACACACGTTACTTCCATGAAGTAACAAGCACATATAATCACATCTTGCTATAATTAAACAAATGCTGTCAAATCTTCACTAATATTTTAAAAATTAGGGAGTTCCTGTTGTGGTGCAGTGGAAATGAATGTGACTAGGAACCATGAGGTGGTGGATTCGATCCCAGGCCTCGCTCAGTGGGGTTAAGGATCTGATGTTGCCCGTGAGCTGTGGTGTAGGTCCCAGACACAGTTTGGATCCTGCGTTGCTGTGGCTCTGGCATAGACTAGCAGCTGTAGCTCTGATTTAACCCTTAGCCTGGGAACTTCCATATGCTGTGGGTGTGGCCCTAAAAAGCAAAAAATAAAAATAATAAAATTAGGACTTATGCTTTATACACATACACACACATGCTTTTCACACAGACACACACAAATTTTTGTTGTGCAAATTATGGTTTTAAAATTAGTGCTTTGATATAATTTTTAATACAAAAGGTGAAGCTAAGATAGCCAAAGAGTGCCCTTCAAATTTTTGTGTACTTTCCTTTTTTAATTTTTAAAGAATAGATGCTTTTTCTAAAAAAAAAAAAATTCTTTTACCACATTTTGTTGGGTTGGGCTGCTCTCATTATTTTCATTTTACATGTGAGGAATCCAGAACACAGAACTGTCAGGTAGCTTAAGAAAGATCAAAGGGTGTTTTTTCTTGCCTCATTTATTTCCATGGCCTTTATTAGTGGATCAATTAAAATACACAGATAATTATTGAGGATTCGATATCTTCTCTGTTCCTCATCTCAGTGATGACTTCCAGCCTGTGTTGATCTCCCACATCTCACCAGTATCACTTATATTTGATTAGATGACATTCTTTGTCATTTGTTTGCTGTGCTTTTGAGAAGCAATTGGGCAGGGGATAATTCTTCTATTTCCTTTGTTCTCCCACCATGCCCAGACCACTCAATTACCATGGTGAATTAAATAACATGGCCTGGCATCTTTACCTACCAGAATATCTCCAAACATAGGTTGATGCTTTTCGATTCAGTAAATCTGTGCAGACAAGTGTGGGGGTTGGATGGTCGGTTCTAGGATATGTTCTTCCATGGACAAAGCTCAGCTCCTCTGCTGCTGGGGGCTGGGAGGGTCTGATTTCCTCCTTGTGATGGAGAGAGCTTCATGACATCACTTTGGTTTAACTGATGTTTATTACTGCTGGTAATCTTGACTTATGTGATGGCCACTTATATGGTATGTGATTTTCTTAGGGTAGCTATTTTACTTCCATCTTGTCCTTTTCTATTTTTCAGAGAGGGCCAGCCATGCCACCATTCGACACTTCTATTTGATTCACTTGACCTGGCAACCTTCTGGGCAGCTCTACAACTTTTCTTCACTTCTCTAAGTTTCCTGTGCTTATAGGATAGC
Organism: Phacochoerus africanus; assembly: GCF_016906955.1. Lineage (NCBI taxonomy): Eukaryota > Metazoa > Chordata > Mammalia > Artiodactyla > Suidae > Phacochoerus > Phacochoerus africanus. Next base: position 134,004,715 of record NC_062551.1, on the reverse strand, counting down.
TGACACTTCTGTGTGTTCCCCTCATCATTTTATTCCTAGGTACACTCTATAATAACCCTTTTCCTCCCTGATGTCAAGGGGACAGTTCAAGAAGCATGCAGCCTATAGGAAACTAAAAGCAAATCTAGGCGCTCTGTTGGCATCTGACCCAAAGTCAGGGGACATATGTCAGAATATCATAAAAATTTGCTCATACTCTGCTCTTGTATATCAAGGAGACAGGACAATTCCACAGGCAAATTGGCATTCCATCTGGGATGAGGAGGAATGTTTCACACTGACTAGTTCTGTTTCCATTCTCTGCAAACCTGTGGGAGTACTCCTCCACAACTTGTCTTTAAGGAGATGGGGGAGCACTTATCTTTTTTCCTCACTGGCAGGTTAAGGAAAAGCCTTTCATAGAGAACGCACTCCCTCAAAGACAAGAGACTCCTAACTCTGAGCCACGACCCTCTCAGCTCTCCCCCTCTAGTCCTCTTACTGGGCTACAGCTGGTTCTGCCATCTCTTTGTAAGACCCCAGGGAAGTGTCTGGCCCAAACTATTGGTGGCTCTTTTTCAAATGTTGGGTGCTCAATACCTCTTTCTATTTATTTATTTAGTATTTTCTTTCTAGGGCTGCTCTTGTGGCACATGGAAGTTCCCTGGCTAGGCATCAAATCGGAGCTGCAGCTGCTGGTCTACACCATAGCCACAGCAACTCGGGATCTGAGCTGCATCTGTGACCTACACCACAGCTCACAGCAATGTCGGATCCTTAACCCACTGAGAGAGGCCAGGGATCGAACCTACATCCTCATGGATACTAATCGGATTTGTTTCTGCTAAGCCACAATGGGAACTCCTCACTTTGTGTTTTAACTCAATATTATTCTGCGCCAACAGGAAAAGTTTTACTTAATGTTGTATCAAACAGCTGAATAATAATAACAACAATAATAATAATAACAGTTAAGAACAACAACAAAAATATGCTGGCATTAGCACATAATGCCAAGGATAACCAGAGCAATGGAATTCGCTTCCATTCAATAATTATTTAAAGAATTTCTGCTGTTTCTAAAGATACAAAAAAGATAAGCAGTATTCAGTTTTAGGGTCAAACTGAGGGGCCTTATGCATTTCTTAAGTAGCCTAACCCTCTAGTTGAATGGAATGATCATCATACCTAAACCATAACTAATATTAATTCCAGATTAGGACAGTGTGTTGTTGTTCATTTAGGCTTCTGGGAATGTTTATAGGACTCGTTTGTAGATAAGCCCATCTAAAGTCTGCCCACCTTATTCTAAGATAATCCAAAATTATCTCTTCCCTTATAGAAGCAAAAGTAAAAAAAAAATAATTTCAGGGAACATTTCTCGCTTCTTACTGTAGAGAAATATGCTCCTATTTTTCTCTGTTATCAGGAAATTTCTAGCTCACCACTTCATTTAAACTATAAGAATTTACTGATGCACAGAACTTTCACTTGTACAAAACAGTATCAATGAGGAATCAGCAAAACTAGAATATCTAGGTAGGTAGTGGCTTCACACAAAATTTTCAGGGCAATGCATGAAAATATATGAATAAGACATGTGCAGTCTCTATTCTCACGTGATTTGAATATTTAATTCTAAATCCCCTAACTCTGAAGTTGTTTTAGGTGAAATCTTGAAAATGGTTTCTTTTTATATTACTAGGCTCATTAGGAGAATTATAAACAGTTTTCTGCAATGATTAGGGTAATACCATCTCTGAATGCACTTTATTTCACCCACACCATTAAAAATTAAGCCTCGATGAAATTTTCTGCTTTGCATTTCAGGTCTTTCCCCATTTAGCAGCTTCCTCAAAACCATAACAACACACAGGGACAGAGAAAGAGAAAAACAAATTCAAAAAAGATAGCTAGCTTTTGGTCAAAAGATACAGACAAAGTTGTCCAAAATATTGTCGCAATGCCTCCACGGACAATTCATTCTACTGTAGAGCCTTGTCAGACTCCCAGTTTCATCGACAGAATATCATATTCACAATGGCTTTGAAAACTTATAGCACTTAGAAATGCTCTGGAGACATATAAAAGTGTCTTTATTTGGAATGGAACATAGAATGGCTGCCAAATTTGTAGGTTTGAAACCACTTCCAATAAGAATTAAAAGGCTTTCTTCCCAGCTGAAATAGGGCTATCAATATATGACTTGTCTGCTCATGGGAAATAGTGGGTTCTTGTCTCTGATGTCGCAATTTAGTTTAAAATCACTTTCATGATGACAGGGTACATGAGGATGATAAAACTATAAAGATGACAGTCTAATCTTCAAAGATCACTGATCATCGATAAAAGATTAAATAACGTAAACATCTGAAATGCCAGATTATCAGCTGGTTGGTACACTCTCAGTATTGAAGTACACTGAGATACAACTGATATGTGAAAAATGCTTTTCCTGCATATAATGCAAAAATACATCCTCCCAAGAGGGGCAAAAGAATTGTAAAAGCTGTGAACTGAAAAGTTGTATGTTTTTTTCTCAATGGTGATTCAATACATGTAAAATGCTAATAAATGAGAAACTGTCAATTGCTCAAAATTATTTTCCCTGTCAAAGTAATGCCTGAGGCTGAGAATTTTAAGCACCCTTAAGTCATAACTTTTTGAATTCTAACCACAATTTTAAATATACTTACAAGAATGATCAGACATGCTGGTCCTATAAAACTCCAAATAAAGTTGTTTTCTGTGCTAAGCCAACATCTGAAAAGTAAAGAAGAGATAAAATCTGTAAATAAGTTTGTAGGTACTGCAACAAAGCAAAATTGTCAATGATATGCAAAGATGATTTAGATTTCCATTTCAAATATTTATGAGATCATCTCAACTTACACTTTGGTGGTGCCATAATATCTGTAACCTAATGATGCTGAAAATCCAACTACCACAGCTGGGCTGAGATAGCCAAAGATATAAAAGTTCTTGTGCAAAAATCCCTTGTTGTAGATGACTCCTACCACAATGAGGTAGAGGTGGATGCCTTCAATGCACATCCATGCAAAGGCAGCTAAGAAGAAGTAATGCAGTAGCCCTGCGATGATTGAACAAAAGAGCTACAGAGCAAAGAAAGAAAGAAACCATAAGCAATGCTTAACATTACCATAACATATAATCTTGACTTTCTCCAGAAATCGGGCCATTTTATACAATGCTTGGTCACATTAAATATCCTTGTTAACCGCCAGTTTTTTAATTTTTATCACTTCCCTCGATTTAAAAGAGCTGTGCTTTATTAATGTGACACTTTCGCCATTCTTGCTATTCTTGTCCAGAGAGGTCTATGTTTTATACATTTATAAATTGTGGATTAGTCATATGTAAACCATGATTATTCCAGTGACTTTAGTTATGATTTGAGGTGATTTCTGTTTTGGAGGTGGCTTTATTTTATTCATGCTCAAAGAATGAAAATTACTGCTAATACTGTGTTAAATGAAACATATCCAGTATCTTGATTAATTTAAAATACTGAACTTACAAAACAGACAAATGATGATATACTTTACAAAAAATATACATTTAGAATCACTGTAAGTTATAAGATTTACCAAGTAAATTTCAGATGGATTTCAGTTAAATACTATTTATTAGTATTAATTTTACATATAGAACTAGAGTTAGGCTTATAAGTAATAATAGAAACCAAAGTAGTTGCATACTTCTGAACTGACAGAACAATCTTTTACAGGAGAGATAACATAATAACATATACCTTTTGCACTTAATAAAAGTATAATTCAAGAATAATGATATTACCTACTAAAACTGGAGAGTACTATATAAGGTTGAGGACAGTGATTTGCAGTGAGATTTGAAATATGGCTTGAAAATAGGAAGAATTTGATAGGGAAAATAGAATTGAAAATAAACAGTATACAGAACGGTTTCATGGTGAGGATGACAGTGGAATGAAACCGAAGGAGTTAGGCATTGCAGGATAGTGAAGGGTACACAAAATTGGAAGGTGTTATGAATACCACTGCAAGCCAAACAAAAACAGATACGCGTTTATAGCCCACCATATACTATTTAAAATAGGTGCCTGGCGGCATCTACTTTAGAAGAAAACCTTGGTAACTGAAGGTTTGTCTCAGTATTTGAAAGATAACTAATAAGAATGGAAATAAGGAGGCAATTTCATCTTTTGTGGCCATAAGCCTGCACTTCTCCAGTCTCCAAATGCAGAGCCCGATGCACCTATTGTCCCAGCAAGGCCACTGCTGTGCTTGTGCTTCCGACGGCTGCTGCCAGCCACTGACTGAAGACAACGAGACTTGCCTGCTCTCGCGATACTGGCCTTGTGACTCCCGCTCAGGGTCCGCTCCAAAGACTCCTCGACAACCACGCTGACCTTCCGTTAGAAATGCACTTCCCTGTAAAGTGCTTCTACCCACTCATCCTTTCTCTTCTCTTTCCTTAACTCAGGGTCAGACCTGCATCCTGGTCTGAGGACTCTCCAAGACTCTCTCTTCCCATTTTCTTTCACAGCCATTTCACCTAATAAATTTATTGCATCTTTTATCTCACGTTAGTGCCTGCTTCCAGAAACACCCAGACTCAGAGAATATGGGAACTATTCAGGAAGGCTCTAGATCGATAATAGTGGAAATTGGTTAGAAAAGTGCAGTTTCTAGATTGAGCTAATTTGTCATATTTCAGTCTATGAATCTTAGCCGCTTTTGTGTTCACTCCCCGGGATGAGAGAAACGTTCTTTCAAATTCTCCCGCTCTCTGTTTTTGTTTAACGACCATGTAAAAATAAAACAAAATAAAATTAAAAAAGGTTATTTCTTCAGTTTGTTGCCAAGTTTTCCCAGTTCAGCATGATGGACACTGTGGTTAATGGAATTGATGAGCAAATTGCTTAAATATGTTAGCATTATCAAACATGGAAAAGGCTTGGAACAAAATAGTGTGTTTGCCCTGTAAGCCCTTACTTATAAGTCATGTTTCTATGATATATATACTTAGGAGAGTCAAAACTTAGAAAATAAAGATAGCGGGGAAAGGAGATCAACTTACCTTATTAGTATTTGTATTGATCCCAACAAGAAAAACAAATTCTGCAAGGAATAGGCTACAGCAGAGATTTTTGTGAATTGTTGTCCTGGTGCTTTGAATTTCACTGAAGAACCAGAAGGTAAAAATGCATATGGCAAGGCAAATCAGTGAAATAATTATTCCTAGTTGAGTGATCCTTGTAAGAGTATTATAATCTTTAATACCCTAAGGGAAAATAATAATACAGCAGTTAAGAGAATAACTCAGGAGCTTGTCAAAGGAACTACAACATATAATGAACTTCCCTTTTTTGGTGAAACATTAATCAAGCTGTTCATAAAATGTAAAAATACAAATGTGCATTTAGATGAGAAAAATTTTGTACTTTTGAAAAAGCTCAATATTCAGAGAAATCTGATATAAATCATGTAGCACCTTAACAGTTCTGTAATTAGCGATTTTTTTTCTAGGCATAGTATATATTAGTGTATGGTTTAACAATGTTATCATCATCAGTTTCATGATATTAGAAAGGCAATTCATTACCGTAATGTGAAAATGGTTAATTAAAGCAGATTTATTAGTGGTAAGAACGAGTCTTATTTCTATGCAGCAATTCATTTAAAAACATTAAACAAAGGTATCAGAAATGGTTTAATTCTAACCAAATGGTTTTATATACAGAATAGGGACATTTTTGCTTACTGAACATTCAGAAAAAAAATTTCATCTTTATCACTGACATTACGTTTGAGCAGATTTATTTGGTCATGTTATATGTGCGATGGATTCTAAGTATGCATGGAAATAAACCTGTAATTTAATGAAGATTGTGATATATGGATATAAAATTAAAAATACACAATGTAAAAGGAAGATATTGCTGATGTACAACACACATAATGAAATTACTCACTTTAGAGAGATTTTCATGTATAAAAACCTTGTGGGGTTCTACATTATTAAGACATGGTATTAGTTATAAATGTGCTAATACTTATTGACCAAGTATAAATTTTTTTTTTAGGGCCACATGAATGGCATATGGAAATTCCCAGGTTAGGGGTTGAATAAGGGCTGTAAGCTGCCAGCCTATGCCACAGCCACAGCAACGCCAGATCTGAGAAGCATCTGCCACCTACACCTCAGCTCATGGCAACACTGGATCCCTAACCCAGTGAGTGGGCCAGGGACCAGGGATGGAACCCATGTCCTCATGGATACTAGTTGGGTTCATTAGCACTGAACCACAACAGGAACTTCTGAAAGATTTTTAAAACATTTATCATGGGTAAAAATAAACTTCTGATACAAAGGCAAAAGCCCTTAAAGTCCATGTACATCAAAATATATACATGGTCCTCAAAAGCAGTATTAAAAGCTAAGAGTCAGTGGATAGATATTTAACATACACTTCATGTATATTATATACTAGTTAAGTCTTAACTAAAAATAACCAAAAATCCAGACTATGTATGTCATAGAAGGCAGGCAGGAAAAGAAAGACTAAAAGGTAATGTTGAGACTGTAGAAATAAATTAAAAATACTGCATATACCCAAAGAAAGTATATAAAATCATTGTGTTGAATTATATAAAAAAGGAGGAAAAATAGATTTATTAAAAAAAAAAAAAAAGACAGGGAGTTCCCATCATGGCTCAGTGGAAATTAATCTGACCAGTATCCATGAGGATGGGGGTTTGATTCCTGGCCTCCCTCAATGGGTTAAGGATCTGGCATTGCTGTGAGCTGTAGTGTAGGTCACAGATGTGGCTTGGATCTGGTGTTGCTGTGGTGTGGTGTAGGCCATCGGCTACAGCTCCAATTCGACCTCTAGCCTGGGAACTTCCATGGGCACGAGTGTGGTCCTTAAAAAAAAGAGCAAAAAAATTTATAAGTATGAATTGGAAAGTTGCCTTACAACGGAAGAACCAGAAGACATCAAAATTGCAAAATGTGTCAGGTGATTACAGCGGCATGAGGTGTGGGTCTCATTGGAGTACATCAGCTCACAGCCCTCTGAGGACCAGCTTCCATTCATGGTGTCAGGTAGGTAGTTCCAAAATGCACACCGACTACTATCCTTATCTGCAGTCTGAAAAAGAGACATTTTACTGATGGAAAAAAGAGAAAAAGTTATACATATGGTATCATTTCTATTATATTTAAAATACATTTTTCCTATGAATATAATTAAAACCATGACTAAAAAGTGAAGCTTAAAAGCAATGCTAATAAATGAGTGCTGCTGTTGTGTGAAAGAACTGAAGAATATCCTGCAACCAAGCTCTATCTTACCAGTACTGTGTCACAAAATTGTTTTGAGAATTATTATCAATTGAGATCATGTATGCCATTTAGAATGGTACACGGCATATCATATTATCTTCAATAAATGTTTATTGACTATGCACTAGATATTAGTTATTTATCCAGGTGCTAAAAATGTAACACTGAACAAAATAGAAAAGTGTTTGCACTGTTGACTTTACATTCTAATGAGGAGATGAGAAATTATTAAACAAACAAAAATAAACCAGGGAAAGGAGAACAGAAGTAATCTGAGGAGGCTTTTCTCAGGGGAAGATGTTTGAGAAAATACTCAATTAAGTGACAGAGTGAGATCTAAAGACTTGGGAACAGGCAGTTCCAGACATTTGGAATGGAAGATGGAAAAGCTCTGAAGTGAGACCCAATGGGGGTCTTCCAGAAACATCTAGAAACCAGTGTAGTTCCAGCAATGAATGAGGTAGAGTAGGGAGGATAAGATCAGAGTTAGGCAGGGGCTGATCAAATAGACTGCAGGATGGTTGTTCAATAAGGAGCAGAGTTCTCCTTATATATTAACTAATTGTAACACAATAATGCGCTGTAAGATTTAATAATTTGTTTATAGAATGTTGTACAGCCTATGATTATATCTTGTAGAAATAAAAACTATTTACAACAACTTATAGTTAACCAGGTGATTTCTCATCTACTTTTTAAATTTGATCCTCAAGAGTCCTGTGAGGTGGGTATTGTGCTGAGACGAAAAGATGTTAAAAAAAAAACCCAAGATCAATTCTTGATAAGTAACACGTAGTCAAATCCAAATCTTCAGACAACTGTTCATTAAAGAAAAATTTTAGTTGAGTCTCAAACATGCAATGGGCACTGTGCTAAGAGCCAGGGAGTCTCAGATGAAAAGATAAAGCACCTTCCCTCAAAGATGACAGAAACCCAGATGACTTTAATACAATTAAACAATTGTTTTAATGGCCTATATACAAAACCCAACACTTGCATCAACAGCTGGAACACTGGTGAATGTGACTGGAGTAGGTCTGGGAAGATAGTGATTGACTAAAATGGGAGAGGTGACGAGAAATTTTTTTTAAGGAAATTGAAACTCTGCATCCAGTTCCCCTAAAACAGACAGGAAAATGACCAATCCCATTCTTGCAAACAAACAAACAAAACAGATAAGCTAAAGGAGCCAGAAGGACTCTAAATTTGGGGAACCAGGGTCAGCTGAGAGTGTTTTTTATCATTCAGAAAGCCTGGGACTACCTGAGGGTCTGTGTGCATTGCTGAGCCCCACTGTCCATCCCATTCTCTTCACTCTCCCAATTCCTGCAGCACACTTCTGTCTTTAGGCATGGGACTAAAAGGTTTCTGGGAAGCTAAAGTCTGAGAGCAATGACTTTTAGGTGGTGATCTTCAGGATCTTCCAGTGAAACAGCCAGTAACCAGCCTGATGACAATCCTCCAGTGAAGCACACCACTGCCATAAGCCACCTGAACACACAACCATCTTTCAAATACCTCATTATTAGATATGAACGGACAGCCATGAGCCACTGGACCTCTGAGGACACACTCTAGCATCAAAGACAGAGAACGAAAGCCAACAAGCCCAACAGAGGCAATCGGGAGCAACATAATGCAGGGAGCACAAAACAGTGTTTTGGTTTTGTTTTGGGTTTTTTTTTTCTTTTGATATAAATAATAACCCAGAGAGATACTACACCCATGAAATAAAAGCAGAATTAAAAAATAATAAGGATTTTCTATTATCATTAAGTATGAAGTAGAAATAAAACATGTTAGCAGAAGAAAAGAAATTAAAAATGGAAAAGAAAACATAAAAAGAAAAAAATTAAGAGATTTAGCTTGGGAGTCTAATATAGAAACAACAGGGACAACAAGAGAAGAGACCAGAGACACTGGAGAGGAAGAATTTACTAAACAAATAATAATGGAAAATTCCCTAAAATTTGAGGCCACACATTTTCAGAATGAACAGACTGATATAGTGCTTAGTGCAATTAATGAAGAAAGATCCACAGCAAGATTCAATTTTGATTAGAATTCTGAGAATGAAGATCTCAAAAATTTGAGAGAGAGAACACGCAAAAGAATGCAAATTTTAGTAAAATATTAATTGCATTTGATTTCTCCAGGTTAACCTGGAAAGCTAGAAAATAATGAACAAGGTCTAGAAAATTCTGAAGTGAAAAATATGCCCAATTTATAACTCTATACCATGGAATTCATCTAACAAGTGCAAGGATAAGACAGAAATATACATACTTATCTAATAAGATAACACAAGAGCTCAAAACATGGACTTCCTGGGCATTTTTTCTCAAGAGCCACTGGAGAATGTTCCACCAAAATACAGAAATAAATCAAGAAAGAGGAAACACTAGGTTAAGAAAACATTGAATCTGATACAGCAGAGAGGAGACTTGATTGTGCAGGATGATGTGACAAGGATGTTCAGGCTGAAAGCTGTACAGTAGGCAAAGGGTAGACCATCTAGACAGGATCGAATGCACAGAGGCCTAAAAAGGATGTCTCTAGAACATTAAATTAGACGATAATCCTATACATTTGAATTTCTACAAGGAGATTTATAATGCTATCAGAAAGATTGGGAATGAATTGGTAATGGATAAACAGATATCTAAGCAAGCTAAATTAGAGGAATTTATTAATACCAGAGAAATCGTTCAGACTCTTGATTCAGCTGTGATTTTTTAATTTTTGATTTTTCCACCAAAAATCTGGTGACATATGGGAGGATGCATAGCTGGGGGAGTGTGTATCACAGGGGAAGTGTGTGTACGAAAACTAAATCCACATTTTCTATACATAGAAGTCAATAAATAATACCTATTATTTAAAAAAGCTTGAAACAAAAAGAGTTATTGGTTGTGGGTGAGGGAGATAGAGGGTCAATGGAAAATGATTTCCCTTCTTGGTAGAAACTTGAGGCTACTTGTTAGATGAGACACTGGCACCAATGTGGAGAGGTCCCGGAGAGGTACAGTAATAGACACAGCACAGTTTCCAGGGAGGGATTCGGAGAACAGCATGGAGCAGGAGAGCAGCTTAGCTGCTGGAAGCATGGATTCTGGAGAAAGATTCAGTGGGTATGAAACCTTGTTCTATCAGCTGGTCGCTTGTTCTACCAGTTCAGTGACTGCAGTCAGGTTATTTAATCTCTCAGTTTCCTTCTCTGTGAAATGGAGATAATGGTATATACCTCATAGGGTTCTTGTGTGAATTAAATGAGCTCTTCAAAAGCAAAATAATTGAGAAGAGAGCCTTGTTCTATATTAGCATTATTAAAGTATTGGTTGCTACTATTATTATTATAATTATTATATATATATTACTATAACAATATGATTAATATTCCTCTAAAGTAATAAACATAGGTTAGTTGGTAAAGGTGTAAATAAATTATCAGGATCTGTACAATGGAATATTACTCAGCCATAAAAAAGAATGAAATAATGCCATTTGCAGCAACATGAATGGACCTAGAGATTATCATACTGAGTGAAATAAGTCAGACAAGAGAAAGACAAATACGATTTGTCACTTATATGTGGAATCTAATAAAAATGATACAAAATAACTTGTTTGTAGGACAGAAACAGACTCAAAGGTTTTGAGGTCAAACTTGGGGTTACCCAAGAGGAAAACGAGGGGGGATACAATGGGCTGATGGGGTTGGCATGTGCATACTACTATATATAGGGTAGTTAACTAACAGGGATCTACTGCATGGCGCAGGGAGGTGTGCTCAATGTTCTATAATAATCTATATGGGAAAAAGAATATGTATGTGTACTCGTATAACTGATTCGCTTTGCTGTAAACCTAAAGCTAATACATTATAAATAAACTATACCCCCAATTTTTTTTTAAATTATCAGGGAATCAGGAAGAGGAAGGTGTTTTATATGAGAGAGCTTCTATTTTACTAAAGAATAAAATGGGATCCAAGTTTTGCCTTTTGGAACTTTCTGGAATTTTTTTCCTTGAATACTTTCAATCTGTGTTTGAGAGAATTAATGGATGTGGGACCTGTGAATATGGAGGGCTGACTGTATGTTCTTTTAGTCCCCTGTTTCCCATAAAGATGCAAATACTATTGCCCAGCTTCAAGGTTCTCCAAATGGAGCTTCTGAGGCACTTTAATTATGTACTAGGATTGAAATTGAATTGAAAGCCCAAGAAACCATCAACCCTAAAAATGTAGCAAACAATATGATTTCGAGTTTCCCTGCTCACTTCTAGGTCTATAAAAAATCTAAACACTTGGTTATTTCTAATAATGTTTCTTATTTTATGGTTTTAATTATGTATGGGTTTGAAAAAAGATTTAGAATAAAAATAAGAGTAAAATGATCTCGGATTATTTATTTATGAAATACTATAAACTTCTCTATGATTTTATTTTAATCAGCACCCAAACCCCTGAACATATGATTTTAAATGATATTTAGTAAACAAACACCCCCTCATTACATAAGTAACGTTTATATCTTTGATACTTTTTTATATTTCTTCCTTGAAGGTATGGAGAATTCCAAAATGAACAATGTGCTTAAAAATAAAACTAAAATATAACTTAATCTCAGAGAATCAATATGTAAAATTGTTTGGTATTTAATAGAAAGTTTAAAGAGAACTGAAATTACAAAAATATTTTATAGAATAATTAGCTGAAAGCAATTACTCTTTTAATTTTGCATCAGTATTTTCAAATTTAAGATCTCACATACAATTAAAGAGACACCACGAAAAAGGCTAACTTCTTTGAATGCTTCGCCATCATAATATTCACCAGAAACACAACTTACCTTTACGTGACTTAATGTAAACGTTATTTTTTCAAGTTCATACAATGTGGGTGGGTTTGAGCTAATTGAGACTGAAATTACTGAAGAGATGACTCTTCCATCCTCTTCAGCTTCATCATAACTTTGAGGTTCCAATAAGAAGTTGTCGGATGACGAAAACAAAGGGCCAATGCTCTTATAATGTAAAAATGCAACGGCAACATTGCCTGTCAGTCAAACAAGTATATTCAGTGAAATTCTCATAAAACAAAAATGTATTTAAGCTCTTAAACATAAAAAGTGACCAGACAAAATCTTTACTCTAAGGTAGTTACACAAATACCCAGATACTAAAATGTGGGTCATAATATATATCTATGTATACACTATCAAGCAATATTAAGACAAATTCTCTGACCTCTAGGACCCTGAAACTGATCTTGGACTGTAGCATCCCCTTGGACAAATTGTATTCAGGAGAAACACAGTGTTAAATAAATTTACATCCAAGGTTAAGAAGCAAGGTGTAAAGCGAAATTTTATTGACATGAAATTTTGACTTATTACTTTGCTGTGCAAATATATGGATTAGAAAGATACTGGGAGAAAATTATCACAGATTTACAGTATTAGGGAAGTTTAGAAGGGAAAAAGTTGTGAGTTGCCACTGAGTTCACCCTCATGCCCACTGAAATGTTTCCTATTTAAATTGATGACACATCATTATGCAGTCTCAGGGTACGGAATTTATTGCCTTTTGAGGCAGCCACTTATCACATCCCTGACACTCCCCAAATGCAGCACATCAGCACATAACCCATTATGAAAAATGTTACCTGATCAGGACAGACATCACATGACTATTTTCCCCTTAGCATGGATGCTACACCTATATCAATGGATCACAAATCGCCTTGTTTCTGTAACAGCTCACATCACTGATATTAAGTCTGTGAACAACTCAACATCGACATCTATTATCTGTTAAAATTCCTGTTGCCACTCAGGTCACATTCCTTCTCTATTTTCTGTACAGAATTATGGACAGTAAATTGAGGAACTGAGATTCAGAATTTACTCTTGGAATCAGAAGCTCTGATTTTAGTCATTGCTCCTATTTGTGTCTCCCCGCATAAACTTGAGTTTTCTCACGTGTAACAGGATGGTAGTGATTCTCCTCCTGGACATTTACTAGGATAAGGTGGAGACCAAAGTAAACGTAAGAGAGTCTTCTGTAAAATTTAAGATCACTATATTAATATGATTATCATTATAATTATTACCTAGAAGCATTGTACGTTTGCTTTAGATACTTGCACAACTTAGAAAGAACTCTATCATATTCATTTGTTCCCTCAAACTTTTGATGAGCATAAATGAAAATCATTAATACAAATGTTGATAATGTTATCAAAAACAAAGCTGGAACCCTCTACATCACAAAATTACACTAACAAATAATCTTCTTTGGATATGATTATATAAGCTAGAAGCTGTGAAAATTTATCATTATTCATATTTTCTTTTTTTTTGGGGGGGGCCATACCCACAGCATGCAGAAGTTCCTGGGTTAGGGGTTGAACCCATGCTATAGCAATGACCTGAACCACAGCAGCGATGCTGTGTCCTTAACCTGAAGAGCCACCAGAGAACTCACATGCTTTCTTTAAGCTAAAAAGGCACAAGACACTGCTAAGAGGTTTGCTGAAATTCATATACATTAGATGTTTTCCTAAGCTGCCAGCCTGGAAAATTTACAGCAAAGAAATAATGTTAATATAACATGGTTGTGCTGGTGATATTATGATGACTCCAGGAGATGACAGCTAGTGCTGCATTTGCTATGGACAGACTAGGGCCTGAAGCAGAATCTAGAAACCTCTTAGCTCAACTTGACCTAGATGATGAACCAGTTCATGCAACAGCAACTACAGAGGTTGTAGTTGGGGATGGTCCAAAATCAAATCCAGAACCAAAAAGATAACATGGATTTAAAAAAAAAATCTACTAACCTCTCCTATCCTTTCTAAAAATATTTATTTAATATCAATTTTTGATTTTGGGTAAAAGGAGATTGAATAATAAGAATAAGAATGGTCCAAAATCCCTTTTTAACCATTTATTTTCTGAATATCATTTCAGTATTTGTTCATTCTTATCATCTAGAACCTCTTAATTGCCATGATTTCTCAGTAATTCTTAATGCAGTCTGGCTTTTAACTCTCTTATCTGATCGGTACCTATTTTCAGTAAACTAGGGGTTCATTCACTAATGATAGGACTAAAATGCAGCCCAATCAAAAAGATTAAAAATCCATCTATGCCTCCCTTATTTTCCCTACTAATGACACTATGCATCTTTTAACTAATGCATGTTTTTATTAATGGATTTAGTCCATAAATGAATAATCACATGTAGACATCACTGAGTGGGTTTGATCACTTTGTTAGACTTGCCCTTATTTTTAAGATTCAACCTTGAGGAAAGCAAATTTTCTTCCTCTGCTTTCTTGAGAGCTGATATTACTGTCCCCTTCAAAATGTCAGAGTTTGCATGCATGATTATGAAATGTAACAAAACTACCATACACTCAGACAGGATCTCTTCGTGATATTAATTCCATGACAATTTCATCATCTGTCACTATGATAAGTATTTTCAATGTCTTTATTCTCAACTTCTAAACACTACTCAAATTGTCTTTGAAAACACAACAGTTTAACACATTCTTTGGATTTGCTCCTAAATATTATATTTGTGCTTGGTTAATTAGAATATGATGCAATAGGCTGAGAACCATGGGTTCAATGGCAGTATGGCTGAGTTATTTTTGCTTTTTATGGCCATCTGTTTCTTACTTTGGAATACAAAATGACAAGAAAGAATGGAGGGGATAATATCAGTGGATTAGAAAAATTTTACATATTAGCACCACAAAAATTAAAAAAAAATTCTTCTGAGAATAAATGTACGACATGCTTTTTTAACAATAAAAACAACATATTTTAATGAGATGATGTCTATAAAAAGACGTGTGTTATTGCATATTTTTAATTTCCACGTATGACCACTCATGTTTTGAGAAAAATTATAATTCATTGTTTTCCCTAGGTAATATATTTTGACCTATATGGGAACAACAATTCTATTACTAGCAGAGTTTTTTTTTTTCCTAAGTGCATTGCTCTAAACGAGCAGATAAATAGTTAAATTAAAATAGCAGCTGCTAGTTTGCCTGTGGTTAGGTGACAAGGAAAAGCTGATGAGGGCTGGTTTCTTTGTTAACTCCTTCCCTTCAAGTCTTAGTTCTGTATTATCTGTTGATGTACAAAGAGGCAAGTCTGTTAACTTCTTGTGCCTTAGTTTCATAATCTATGAAATGAGGAAATTAGGTTAGATAATCTTAAAGTTACCTGTTAATTACGAGCATTCTCAGATTCCATTTCTTAAGAAATTCTGCCTTTAGTTTCATTGCAGAGTTACTGTACAAAGACTAAGAAATGACAAGTGGAAGAGAAAGCCAAACCTAAACAATAACTTTCTTTTTGGACACACTCTTTCTGTCCTCCTCACACAATCACAAATTCACTTTCACAATGAGGAATATGAAGAATTACTGAGGAAGAACTATTCAAAGAACTCTATGATAATTACAACATTTACTGCAGCAAAATGAGGAATAAAATCACAGTTACTCTGTATATTTCTTTTGGAATTGTAACAATATTAGATAGTTACAGAGGTGGAGGTAAGACAAGAAGGGTCTAGATATCATTAGCTAAAATTCTCTGCAGGTATTTATATCATACATGAAAAACCTCAAGTACAAATATGGAACTTCTGCATATAAACATAAAACATTTTTCTACACAAACATGATACAATCAAATGTATGGTAAGTACTGGAAAACATTGAAATATTGTATATAAGATTGTCAAAGTCTTACCATTTGAATTATATGCAGCTTTTCTCTTTGGAAATATCTTTATATCATCTCCATCTACATTCATATGGGGATGAATATGTTTCATGTGGTATGAATCAAAAAAGAAAGCTTTGAGAGCTGAAACAAAACCAGGAAAATCATGAATTCTCTAAAAATAGTTTAATCAATGTATTTAGAGACAATTTCATCCATCATTATTGCATTTCAATTTCTTAAAACATGATCTGAACATGATATTTGGACATTCTAATTTGTATTTAAAAATCTGACTCAATTTTTTTTATTTCATTGTAGCATTCACAGTTTAATTCTAAATTTATTGAATTAAAAGAAAATATGTGTGTACACAACAAAGCTATAAATCATAATAACTAAAGCAGACAAGCAACTACCATGGTTTTAGAGGATGATCTCTACAATATAATGTATTATATATAGAGTGATTGAATTAAATTATTGAATGATAATTTCCTTACCTAGTATATTTTCACCTTTTTCATGCAGGAATATCATAGAAATTTAGGCTCCTATATGTTAGTCACAATGCTTGCTACCTTAACTTTGATTAAGTGGTGAATCCCTTTGAGATAATGATTTTTGTATATCTACTATTGCATCACAGTAACGTCCAGAGAATATAAAATACGTGTATCAATGATTATTTCAGAAAGTGTACTTGTTTCCTTAGAATAACTTTACTGGTCCTCAACTTGATACAGATTCTTAGTGTGTGTTTCCTTAGAATAACTTTACTGGTCCTCAACTTGATACAGATTCCTAGTGTGTTAAGTAAGAGATTTCATAAAGCAAGAAATATTCTAATTTGCTATGCTAATTGGTTTATAGCATCCAAAGGCAAAGGATTCCTAATGAGAAATTTAAATATACTACATTCCGGACAAAGAGAGATGCCCAGAGGATCTCAAAATTAAAAATATAAAAACATCTTCAAGGTCCACCACTAGAAAAATAGGGCATGGTTACACAGAATATGTTCTATCTACAGACTATTGCAGAGACACTTAAATTATGCTCTTGATTGATGTGGTGTTTGAAGTCAGGGTGGCATTTCCTTAGGGGGCAGGGAGTGGCTGGCAGGGGGTACAAAGGGGCTTCTGACGTGCTGTTTATACAGGTATGTTCATTTTGTAAAACTTCATTGAGTTTCAAATTGTGCACTTTTGATATGTGCACTTTCTTGTATGTGTGCAACACTTCAGTAAAAATTTAACTTAAAAAACTGTCTGTACCATCATCGGTCAAGACAGATCCTACTAAATCAGGAGATGACAAGGAAGTAATGGCCTCTTAGCACCTAAATGCTAAGCAGTTCAGGAACAGGAAATGGTGGAGGTTGTAGGAAGGAGGAAATCTCATTACTCATACTTCATTCTTACTACTCTTGGGATATGCGTTGCTATCCATGTCTACATTGATAAAACAACTGCTAGCTTAATCGACAGTATTTTATTTGGTGGTTGGACTTTAGCTTTTTTAGTCATTTTTATTTTTCCCATTATAGTGGGTTTATAGTGTTCTGTCAATTTTTATTCCACAACAAGTTACCCAGTCATACACACATGACCCAGTCACACACACACACACACACACACACACACACACATATATGTATTCTTTTTCTCTTCCCTTTTGAGAATAGCTTGTTTGGAAAACACTATTGCTTTGAAATTGACCTTGGCTTCTTACCTATGTCACTTGAATTAGTATCAAACTGTGTGGTCTTTTGGAAGTTCTGAGATATCCTTAAGGTAGCCTGTTCAGCAGCATGTATCAGTTTTGTAAGATGAGTTGTCCTATGGTGCATAGATAACTTGTCCCAAACTATAAATGTATCCTTTTGAACAAAATTATTCACAGTTTTTACAAATTCCTGTTGAACAAAAAAGTATTTTTTAAAAATGTCGTAATCTCACGTTAATCACAGATGTAAGGAAAATTTAAAGCTCAGTTATACTGAGTTAAAGCTCAACATACTTACAGTAAGAGTTGAATTAGAAAGGGTGTCCTTGGCTGAATTAGCAGTGCTATTCATATAACCCAGTAATGTGGATGACTCAGCTAATACTTCTATATATGTAATTACATCCACTGGTGAAAGATCTTTCGCGGAATTTCTATAGATTTCTTGTAGCAAAGCCACAGGTTCTCCTATGTGTCTCATCTGAACAAAAAAGAGTCCAAAAAAAGGAAACCAGTTTAAAGTACTACTAGATCTTTTCAAGAATAAATGTTGCATGTTAAATATATTCTGAGTTTCATTTTTTTCCTCCTACACATTAAAAAGTTATCAGACTACACCTAAATCATAACACAAAACAATGAAAGCTGGAATTATTTACAAAGGATCTGCAAACATTTAATCATTTTAAAACTATTAAAAATACAGGAAAAGAAAGGGAAGAACATATTTGAATTGATCATTTTAAAATTAGCTTTTAAAAGTTATAATAAATTATACCTAAATTTGAATTAGATTTTAATCAGAGAAAGTTTTTTACATGATTTTAACATGGAAATTTGCTTTACTTGATTATTAATGAATCTGAGATTGTTAATGAGTCGGAGATTGTAATTAGTTGTTGAGACTCACACTTCCAATTAGAGGATAATAATTTTATGAATGTCCTACTTTACTCTTTGAAATACTATTTACTTCGATGTACAAAATCAAGTTTCATTCAACTATGCCTCCTTAGAATGTGGGAATAGCCTGGGGTCAAACTGTGTTTTTACTATTTTATTCATCAACTTCCTTTACATGTTGAAACTACCTTCCCAGTACATGGAACAGTGAAAAAGTAGCATAAGTTAAATATGCAAAAGTCTTTTTCAGTACTTTTGGGGATTTTCAAATTAATCCTATATGTGACTCAGACGAAATACTTAGCCTCTCTCTTACGTAAATAGTTTCAACTCTACATGAAGATCAGCTGCTTGTTACACTTTTAAAACATGTGACTTTGGAAAGATTTTACTGAAATCAAAATGTCAAAATAGAGCAGATTTTTAATTCAACTCCTTTACTCACTTTTGTTAAAGTTTTATTAATATTCGCAGCAATACAGGCATTATCTAAATGGCAGTCTGCATTCACAATTTCTGTAAAAAGAATCAGATTTTATGTTAAGTTCTAAAACACATTTTTCTTAAGATAATTATATTGATTCCAGTGATTTTCTAACTTAAACATTGAAAACACATTCTTATCACTTGTTTTGTCTTCATT
Organism: Phacochoerus africanus; assembly: GCF_016906955.1. Classification (NCBI taxonomy): domain Eukaryota; kingdom Metazoa; phylum Chordata; class Mammalia; order Artiodactyla; family Suidae; genus Phacochoerus; species Phacochoerus africanus. Next base: position 133,985,359 of record NC_062551.1, on the reverse strand, counting down.
TATTTAATTAATGAAAACTTGTTTATTTAAAAAAATCTCATTATTTTTAAATTTTATTCAAATAAATATTCACTTTTTATCCATTAACATGAATAGTATTTTATGAAAAATAGAAAACTATAGAAACCCAAAGTAATTACATAAAGCATATGCACATCTTTTATTAAATAAAACTTTGCTTATTTCTTTTTATAGATGATAAAGGACTAGCGGCACATTTCTTGGATGGTGTGGCTCTTTGACACTTCTCAGCTTTGCAGTACATATTTTACACAGTGCTTTGATAATACATAAAATTTAGTGATAAAGTTTACCTTGGCAATAAGTGCCATCATTAGGTGTGAACTGTGGGTTTCCTGTGGACGTCTGGTAACCTTCTTTGCAGGAGCAGTTATATCCACCATGCAGATTTTCACACACTGCATGATCACCACAGGCAGACAAATCACTGCATTCATCTATATCTGGAAATATTTGGAAAATTAAACCTTTAACTTAGTGTTCATATGGTTGCTACCTTGTTGATAATAACATCATATACAGCTAGTGATTTCATACTGAAATTTATAGAGGAGTTCCCGTCGTGGCACAGTGGTTAACGAATTCGACTAGGAACCATGAGGTTGGGGGTTCAATCCCTGGCCTTGCTCAGTGGGTTAAGGATCCGGCATTGCCGTGAGCTGTGGTGTAGGTCACAGACGAGGCTCGGATCCCACGTTGCTGTGGCTCTTGCATAGGCCAGTGGCTACCGCTCCGATTAGACCCCTAGCCTGGGAACCTCCACATGCTGTGGGAAGCAGCTCTAGAAAAGGCAAAAAGACAAAAAAAAAAGAAAGAAAGAAATTTATAGAAAGCAAGAAAGTGATAAACTTAGCTGAGATATATTTTTAACTTTGATTTGGCCCATCCATTTTGACAGTACATTGAAAATGTTATTCATACATCGACACTTTAATTGTTCTCTGAATAGCATGATTCATCAACAAAATCGTTACAACAATTTACATCGTGGATGATGTAATATTTATATTAAATGAAGACCTAATTTTAAAATAGGTTTAGAATTCTTTGTTTTCTTTTTATTTTTTCAGCCACACCCAGGGCATGTGGAAGTTCTTGGCCAGTGACTGAACCTGCACCAGAGCAAGGACAATGCCAGATCCTTAACCTGCTGAGCCACCAAGGAACTCCAAGAATTCTTTTTTCTTAGTATTAAATTAAATCAATTGTAACAACTGAGTTTAGAGTAATCTGAAGGACAAAAAAGAGTGGTCCATTTTCTATCCAAAGCCTCATTTTCCTATGAAAATTAACCTAAAAATTAAGAAGTAGCAGAATACGTGATTCAACTCCCTTAAAATTTTACCACAACTTATTACCTTTTTTCAGATTACATTTTATTATGATTCTCCATATACAGCCATCATAGATAAAGTAACAAATTGTACAGAATTAAGTCTTAGATTTTCAGTAGCTATACATCAAAGCTATAATAAAAATGGTAGGTTATAAACTCACATAATTTATATTCTTAATTTAAAATTTTACATACTACAGTGAAATATGTCTTAAAAGTTATAAATACAGTATAAATGTTCTGCCAGTAGGCAGAGTTCCAGTAAGGAATGATTCCAAGGAATTGAAGAGTCCAGATCATTACCTCAAACTAATGCAAAGATTTTTGTGCTCCTAGCCTAGCTCTGACATCTCATAGCTACGCTCTGTTAGATTAATGAATAAACCTGTAGTCTTGCATATGCAAATTGATTTTTTAAAAACTAATAGAGTGGCGCAAGACTGTTTGCTATAAAAAGGGATTCAAAGTCCAATTAAAATGTCACCTAGTTAGTTATCTAAAATGTAGCTGATCCTAATTTCCCATTTAAAAAATGCAATGATGGGGCAAAAAAACCACCAGAAACTGGAGCTGACAATAAGTCTCTGGCCCGTTCTTGAAGAAATTTCCATTAGCTAAGGTTACAGTACTGGATCTAAGAAGACAACAGGCCTAATGAAGAAGTAGAAAACCCCTTGTTCTTCTGCCAAGCCTATATACTCAAATCTACCTAGAAATTCAAGTACTCTGCTTTTAAAGAAACAAATGCTGCCCTAGCGCCTTCACCCTCTTCCTCTCATTGCTATATATAAGTGTTCAGAAACTGCCACTCAGAAAAAAAAAAAAAAAAGGAGAGAAATAAAGGAAGGGGTGATGGCTGGCTCTGGAGTGATGGCAAGTTGACTCTGGTTGGCCCTGGGGATCTGGAGAATCATCAGGGACAGTATTCTAGCTTGACCTCAAGTAAACAAGCCAAGTGGGAGGACAGACAAAAATGATTATTCTTCATGAAATGAATGAAGCAAGAAGAAAATATGAGACAGCAAACAACTAGTCTTTTCTGGAGCAGTGCTGAGGATATAATTTGTGCTGCACCTAAACGAGGATAATAGCCCAATGGAGGTATGAGGAAATCCATGAAGTATCTTACATGGAAATAATTTATTTCCTTATAAAGGAAGCTATGTTCTCTGAAAACCCACATTTCCTATTTTTAGATGCCTTCTATGGCTACCTAGAAATGAAGTATTGATCTCTCTCAATTTCAAAATCATTGCAAGGTGCAACTTTCCTTGGGAACTTTGTCCCAAACCCAATTTCTGAGCAGCTTCCAAATCTTGGCTTTACAAACTCCATTTTCCTCCTCCCTCATGCACTTTGGACGCACTTTGGACACATGTATACACAACCTTAGTTTCAGCCTTCTCGTGTGCATCTTCCACCCTCTGTGGTCCTTAGGCAGGAGTCTCTGCTCTGTTCCAAGCCCTCCCAGCACCCACTCAGTTGTTTGCTATCCCAGCATGTCAGCCTTGGACCAACTACTGTATTTCAGCTTATGAATTCACCAAGTGACAAAATATTAATCTGTAAAAATAATGAGGTCATACCCTGAGAGATGGACATTTGAGAATAGGATTATACAAATTTTAATATTCTGACTCCAAATATTATAAAAGAATATTCATCATCCTACCTAAGCAGTGTTTTTCCAAACTTAACCATCCTGTTAAAAATGTTTTCTAAATAGTTTACACTTTTAATATGCTGACTCCAAATATTATAAAAGAATATTTGTTATCCTACCTAAGCAATGTTTTTCAAACCTTAATCATCTCATTAAAAATGTTTTCTAAATTGTTTACATTTTCTTGTGTAAAAACACACACACATACACATATATACACCTTTCTTGTGTATATATACACATATTTTTTCCTTTTTATGACTTCACTTGGGCTAGGGGTTGAATTGGAGCAGCAGCTGCAGGCCTACACCACAGCCATGGCAACACTGGAATCCGAGCTGCATCTGTGACTTCTGCTGAAGCTTGCAGCAATGCTGGATCCTTAATACACTGAGCGAGGCCAGGGATGGAACCCACAATCTCACAGAGACTCATTGGGTTCTTAACTCGCTGAGCTACAAAGGGGAACTCTTTGTTTATATTATTGTTTTCCTAACTTTTTACTAAGATGCAGGTGCAAGGTTTGCTGAATTTGATACCCTTCTCCCTCTGGGCCTCAGTAGTAGAACTTACTGAGTTTAACCTAGTTAATGGAGTGTGTGACTACCACAACTGGCTCTGTGCCAGGCTAGTCGAAGAACTTGCACTATCCTTAGCATATCACTCTATGCCCCTTTGCCACATAGCAGTATAAAGAGATTCAGAAAATATGGAAAGGGTATCCCATGTCCAGATGGTATGGACCTAGCTTAGCCAAAATGAATGTGGCTTGCATTTTACATCAATATCCACATTAACATCTCTTGCAATTTCTTGCAGGGCCTAACTGGTTCTAATAAAACCACTGTGTATCTTCCTTCCTATTGGGAAAGGCTCTATAGAAGACCTTAATTCAAATCCTGACTCTAGCACTCATTAGCTTTGTGACCTTGCGTAATACTATAAAATCACTCTTAACTCGAGTTCTTTTTCATAACAAATAAAGGTGTTTGGCATAGTGCCTAAGGTATAGCAGGTATCTGATACTGTAACTGGAAATCAGTGACTATTCATATTGTGTGTTTTCTTAATAACAGGGGCCCTGTAGGTTTGGAGAAAACAGATTGATAATGAGTGTCTCATTAAATTGCCATGTTTGGGTACTCCCCAGAGCTATAAAAGAGGAAAAAAAAAAAAAAACCCTTCCCCCATCTTAATGAAAGCTAAATTGCTGCTGTATAATTATTTCGGTCAGGCTAGAATTGACAAACTACCTTTAATAACTGATCCACTTTCTCCACTACCACCCTAACATTCAGCTTAGCGCTAGTAACTTGATTTTGCTAAGTGTAAGCACATCATAACAAGCATTTCCTTGTTTTACACATCAAAAAATTCATTTGCTACTTTTTCATTAATAAGGTTGCGCTTGTTTTTCATGTCTACAATGAGCCAGCCCAGCAGTGTTTTATCATAATCTTCTTTCAAAACATGATCATATGATTGCTTTGATTTTTATAATTCTCATCAATAACTGAATTTTCTAATGTTGTTCAACTCACAGACTGTAAAGAAAAGATAAAATGTTCAATTACTGGAAGTAATTTGCAAAACAAAATTGAATGTTAATATTATTCAAAGCAAAACCGTGCTTATCAGAGTACCCAAGGCAATAGGACATAAAAAATTACAAGTAGTCCACGCTGCTCTTAAGCATACAGAAAACATGAAGAAGTTCTTGGGTTCTACTCATTTAGTTGTGGGAGAGTCACTTTACTATCTGATGCTTCAGTGTCTCCACTTGTGAAATGAGAGTCTGGGACAAGGACTCTTGGGAGCTGGCATCTGGAGTTTTTTTACTGAGATTCCAAGAAGAAGGCAAATAGGCATGATGCTAAATCTCACTCAAAGCCTTCTGTTACAAAATCACCTCATCGGTGGAAGACAGTATTTGAATATAGATTAAAGATAAAAAGTTTGCTTGGGTCATTTCTTGCCCTGAATTGGAGTTTTTCATTATGTATTTATAGGGCTTCTTAATGACTACAATTACCAGACATGTCAAATTTAAAGATCAGCTAAACTTTCAAATCAGAAGCAATACACTACAAGGTGATACACTAAGATAAAAATGAAATAGAATTATAGTCTCTGTTCGAATTCCCTGAGGATTATCATAGTGCCCGATGAAAATTACTACAAGACTAGGGAAAAAAAGAAAAGAAAAAAAAAAAAAAAAGAAAAAGCCGCTCTGCTTCTGAAAAAAAAAAAAAAAAAAGTTAATCGTTAAGGACAACCTTAAGGAGGAATAACAATTTTCTAGAGAATGACTTTTTTTCACTGACTAATCCATCACACAAAAGAGGTAAAAACTGGAGGACTCAAATATTTGGGTACTGGGTTTTAATATAAGTTATTTTGCTTACTGATTACTTCAAATTGTTAAAAACAGAATTAGCAAAAACATAGGGCCCTTCCACGGTATCGTCAATAACGAAAGAGCATCCAGAGTCTTAAATTACAAACGTATTGTACCCTGTAAAATGTTGGCTTTCAAACATCTTTGTGTGTTGTGTTTTCCCTGTGTCTGTAATTCTCTTTTTTTCTAAATAGGAATTCTTTACTTTTAAGGAAGACAGAGAAATACAGCCCTTTGTGAATTGAGGCGTATTAAAAGTAAACACGATCAGATGAAAAAACAGATGTCTTCTAGACACAAGAGGGGATGAATGCACAGTTAAAAGTTTATTAAATTCCAGGGATTAAGATGTTCTAAGTTAGATTTCTTCATTAACTGGAACTTTTCTAGTAAAGCTTATTGAGTTACATAGTTAGCACTGAACTCCTAAAGGTAAAATAAACACACACATAATGTTCTAAAATAGAGACAGGAGTGTTGATTTGAGAGGAACAAAGAGTGAGGTACGACATGTCTTCTGGGCAGAGCTTCATAGATTCCAATTTCTTGAATATATTGTAATGCTAGATTCCAATAAATATGTTTGCTACGAACACTAGGGACAATATTATTGTTCAACAGAAAGAGCGTTATTTTCTCATATTTTAACTCATGATTGCTGTTGTAAAGCTTGATTCACTGCATTTGCATGATTCAGATCCATGCCACTCACCTAAGTTCCCTGTGGAAATACCAATGGCTTTCTAGATACATGCCTGTGATTCTCATCTCTCCTCTATCCTAAATGTGTGATTCTGGAATCACCCTTCACTTTCCTTGTCTATAATAGGAGAACAAAATCTCACTTGTTTACATAGCAAAGAAAATGCTATGGACCATCAGTCCATGGAAAAGGATAATTTCTTTGATACAGACATTTTACTGATAAATTCTCTTTGAATATTATCTCCTAACTTATCATGTATGTACGGTAATAAGAGCATTGCCAGACTTCTCCTTAGTTTAATGATGAGAATCTCACTAGGAGTTCATCAAAGGCTTTAGTGCGATCTAGATTAAGTTTGATGTCTCTCTTTTACCTAACTATGGATGGTAGAAGCAGCACATGACTCCTGTCTGTGTTGAAAATACAGTCCTGAATTCAAGTCTCATATTTACCTCTGGCTATGTGATAGGATTAAACTCTCAGGGCCTCAGTTCATCTGTTTATTTTGTAGACTATTATCGATCATAATGAATTATACCTGATGTTGGCAAACTGAACAATTTTTTAGAAACCATGATGACGATGGTTTATAACTTCTTTTCAAAGTTAACGTCTCTGGCTCCAGAGAATTTGTCTCTGAAAATTGTTCATCTTTTGAGGTTTCTAAAGAATCTTTTTTTTTCCCCTCAGACTATAGGATCTGATAAATTAAATATATGACCAAAATACAATCGAAAGACATTAACATATCGGTACTATCTTCAGACTTACAATATTTATAATATTTTACTTAGAGACTGACTTGAAGTGTCCTCCGGAGGATATTTTAGTAAATCTGTGATGATTTTCTAAATAGGACTCCAGTTTCAGAAAAACTGAATACAGATCATTTTCTTATTTTTCTGAAGTACAGTTGATTTACAATGTTAATTTCTGCTGTATGGCAAAGTGACTCATATACATATATACATATTACATATATGTAATATGCTTTATTCTTTTCCATTATGGTTTATCATGGGATATTGAATAAATATTCCCTGTGTTATATAGTGGGACCTTGTTGTTTATCCATCCTATACATACTAGCTTGTATCTGCTAATCCCAAACTCCCCAGTTCTACCCTCTCCTATTTCCCCTTCCCTTTAGCTCTCTATGTCTGTATATCTGTTTCTGTTTTGTAAATATGTACATCTGTGTTCTATTTTAGACTCCACATGTAAGTTATATCTTAGGGATTTTTCTTTTTATGACTTCACTTAGTATGATAATCTCTAGGTCCATGCATGTTGCTGCAAATGACATTATTTCAGTGTTTTTATGCTTGAGTAATAGTCCATTTGTGTGTGTATGTGGGTGTGTATCACATCTTCTTTATCCATTCATCTGTTGATAGACATTTAGGTTTTTTCCATGACTTGGCTATTGTAAATAGTGCTTCTCTGAATACAGGGGTGCATGTATCTTTCTGAAGATACATGGGTATAGGCCCAGGAGTGGGCTGCTGGATCATATGGCAACTATGTTTGTAGTTTTGGAGGAAGCTCCATACTGTTTTCTATTTTTGCTGCACCCAATTTATTACATTTATTACACCCAATTTACATTCCCAGAAACAGTGTGGGAGGGTTGCTTTTTCTCCACACCCTCTCCAACATTTGTTTATAGACTCTTTCTTTCATGATTACCATTCTGACTGCTGTGAGGTAGTGTACCTCACTGTAGTTTTGATTTGCTTAATGCAATTCTTAAGGGTGATTAACTTTCAGCAATTAGCAGTAAAAGCACTAGTAAAGTTCTTTCACAAGTAATGCCTATCTGAACATTTTCTAGGGAAAACATAGGGCCCACCTCAGAGTGCATATTTATAAAACCATCAATATCTGGTGCTATAAACGGTAATTATAAATTGATCATTATAAATGATAATTTTTAAATAGTATAAACATTTATTCTGTTATTTGCCACCATGATAGATCTCATAACTTTATCATTTCCTTGCTAAACTACTTGATAATCTAAAAAAAATCTATTTCTTATATCCTTGGATAAATATTCCACAGTAACTGATACAACATTGGAGAACTAAAGGAATTGAGGAAGTTTCTGAAAGTACTGACAACTGGGATACAATCAAGGGCTGATAGAATTTGGTTTGAATGTTATTTAATTTCTGAGGTAATAAGCAATGAGATAGCTACAGATCTTTTAAGTTAGTTGAACTTACCTATGCAGCTGGTTCCATCATTAGTGATGAACTTGTCTTGGTTATTGCTGGATCTGAAACCAGGTTCACACATACAATAGTAACTTCCCTCTGTGTTTGTGCAGTTAGCATTTTCACCACAGGACTGGGTTAAATTTCCACACTCGTTATCATCTGTGGACATATCAATTGACAATATTATTTTTATATAATTGAGATGAATCCCTAATATTTCCATCAGTGTTTGAGACCTTTTGTCTGTAATGTGATAGTTATTTCCATGAAAAATTAATACTAAAGAACCCACATTCCACACCTGTTTTATCTGAGTTTAAAAGTGAAACCTTTGAAGTTCCCATCGTGGCTCAGTGGTTAACGAATCTGACTAGCAACCATGACGTTGCCGGTTCGATCCCTGGCCTCGCACAGTGGGTTAAGGATCTGGGTTACCGTGAGCTGTGGTGTGGGTCACAGACATGGCTCAGATCCTGTGTTGCTGTGGCTCTGGCACAGACTGGTGGCTACAGCTTAGATTCGACTCCTAGCCTGGGACTCTCCATAGGCTGTGGGTGTGGCCCTAGAAAACAAAAAAAGACATACACACAAAAAAAGTGAAACCTTTGTAGCTGCAAAGAAAAATAGAATGTTTTACTTTGAAAGCGCTAAACCTAACTATTGACTCTATATTGGATTATTTTTCAAATTTTAAAATACAGTTTAATTATTATAATGTCAAGAATATTTTATTTGTGAATGTATGATAGTCTTTACAATCAGTCAAAAGCTTACTCTAAGTTAAAAATGAGAAATCAGATATTACAAATTGATACTCTCTAATCATGTGCCATTTATTTTTGAACACTTACTCCTCAGAAGAATTTTTGCATTACTAGGTTTGCATCCATTCATTTATTCATTAATGTATTTATTACCTTACACATTGCTTTGTCCTATGGAAGAGTACACAGTACACAAATACAAAAGTAATTTTATCATGATCCATGGTCTTTACCCTTATACCTTTATAATGTAATTTATCAGAAAAGATATAGGTTATTTTTAAAAATCAGAAAGAAGATTTCAAATAAATAAATAGAAAGCATTTCTCAGAAGTGATCATGATGGGTAGATGGAGAAATTAGATCCTGCTATAGGTTGAACTGTGTTTCCCAAAATGATATACTCCAAGTCCAAATTCCCAGCGTCTGTGAGGGTGACCTTACTGAGAAATGGGACCTTTGCATAAATAATCAAGTTAAGAAGAAGTCATACTGAATTAGAAGGGCCTCAAGAGTGGTGTCCATATAATGGAGGAAATTCAGACATGGAGCCACAGAGGACAAGACTATGTGATGACAGAGCAGAAATTGAAGTGATGCAGTTGCAAGCCAAGGAATGACAAGGATAGATAAAGACCACTGGAAGCTAGAAAGGCCTAAGTGAAGATTCTTCTGTAGACCACAGGAGGGAGCATGGACCTTCCCGCTCCTAGATTTCAGGCTTCTCAACTCCGGAACTATGAGAGAATAAATGTGGGTTCTTGCAACCACCAAGTTTGTTCTAGTTTCTTAGGGAAGCCCTAGGATCACAAAAAGGAAGACAAAGTTTGGGGCAAATATGCAAGCATAAGGGTGCATTAGGATGATTCTGAAGGTGGAGGGAAGCATAATGAGATGTCACAGGGAAAAATCATAGGGGAATAGCTGTACAAGTCAAGTTTGGAAAATTTCTTGAGTTTTTATTCTCCATTCTATCAAACCAAGGTTACTTGACTTTTAAAGGAGATCTGTATAACATTTAATTTATATACAGGTTACTGGACATATAGATTGATAACTAAGGGCTGGAGATTTTTCTAAATTTTTTGTATATATTAACTCACTTAATCCTTACATAAGTTCTAAGGTGCCATCATTATTCGCTTTAACTGATGAGGAAAATCAGCCATTGAGAAGGAAAAGGAACTTGTCAAGGTCAAAAAGTCATTTAGTTACAGAGCCAAGTAGTTCGGTCCCAAAGATTTTTCTCTTAACTGTTGCATCCTACTGCCTCTGTGAGGATCATTTCAAAAGCAAAAATATAAGATCGTATCTAATGAATTATGGGTCTATTTTGAGAGAAGGAAAGATATTAAGGCAGAGACTGTAGATGGAAAATAGAAAACTTTATATTTAATCTTAAATTTTATTTCCACTTAGTCATTTTCAAACATTGCAGATATAAAAGTATATATGACAGCCAGCTAGAGGTGAATTGCTCTTTTTTCTATTTTCAAAGATGACTGCCATAGACAGGTTAGGTAAGATTTGCAGACTTTATCCTTTCAAGATATTCAGCCCATGTAGTTCTATTCCATAACTTTATTTTAGTATTTTTATGTTTTATATGTTTTAATATTCATATGTTGGCATATTATATTAATAGGTCAACTTCTACAAATGTATTCAAAAACATAATGAATGGCTCCACGTAATGAAAGATTATTTGCTTCTCTAGTCAGAGACCAGGACTAGTGTACAGGTCAATGGTGTGGTCTCTTCTAAGATGGTTCAGGGATTGAGACTGGCTTCATGTGATGGGTTTATCACCCCATATGATCTCCAAGCTGGCAGAATTCAGTTGGGTGTGGAATTGGGGTTAAATAGAGCATAAGAGAGTTACAAGCCACGGCCATAAATGACTCCAATCACTTTTTTTTTTTTTTTTAAGAACCACTCCTGCCACATATGAAAGTTCCCCGGCTAGGTAGGGATTAAATTGGAGATACGGCTGCCAGCCTACACTACAGCCACAGCAATTCAGGATCCAAGCCACTTCTGCTATCTATACCACAGCTCACGGCAATGTTGGATCTTTAAACAACTGAGCAAGGCCAGGGATTGAACCCGCATCCTCATGGATCCTGGCTGGGTTCATTACTGATGCACCACAACAGGGACTCCTCCAATCACTTTTATCCACATTGCATTTACTAGAATTCATTTGAATTCCATATCTAACTACAAGGGAGGCTGGTGGCTATTGGCCAGCTGTGTGCCCAAGAAGAAGCGATTTTGAACAGGCAGAGTGCTTGGCCATACCTATTCTTTACAAGTATAATGATACTTACATAAAGTATAGTGATACTTACCTACTTATATATGTGTATATTTACAAAAATTTTTTTTTGTCTTTTCTAAGGCCGCTCCCTGGCATATGGTGGTTCCCAGACTAGGGGTCTAATGGGAGCTGTAGCTGCCAGACTAGACCAGACCCACAGCAACGCGGGATCCGAGCCGCATCTGCAACCTATACCACAGCTCATGGCAACGCCGGATCCTTAACCCACTGAGCAAGGCCAGGGATGGAACCCGCCACCTCATGACTCCTAGTTGGATTCGTTAACCACTGAGCCACGACGGGAACTCCATATTTATAAAGAATTTCATAAATATTAGAAAATAATTTTGATTAATAATAAACCTTCATAAATTGACTGGAACACAAAAGGGAAGATAACATTGAATTTTTTTAGGTTATTGCAATTTCCTAAATCACTAAATATGATTTAAATTAGTTGCATTCGCTGCAGTGGCAGCATTTTTCCTTACCTTGGCCAATCATTTATGTATTTTAAAATTTATTTCAATATTTTGGTATTGTGTCTCTGATGGAGGATAAAAGAAAAGCCATGACTCTGACTCTGCTCTCCAGCACTTGAGCATCTTGAAGGGAGGATGGAGATGCAAGCAAAGAAGAGCATGAAATGGTGAAAGACAAACACAGGGCACATGATGAGCTCATTTCACGTGAGTAGGGAAAGAGCTCAGAAAAGCTTTCATTGAATTTTGGAAGGATGAGGTTTATCTTGACATAGTTCTTTTTGGATGTAATGTTACCTATGATGGAAAAGTTAAAAGATGTTGTGGGCAGAGAACACACAACTGATGTCTTTTCGCTTCCCACTTGACTGCAGGGAGTTTCCTACCTTGTAGTTTCCAGGGCGATCCTCTCTGAGGCATGACTGACACTGTCTTCTGACTGACACGATTACTGCCATTCATTGAAGCCTCCCTATGAACCAGGCACTAAGCCCTTCATCGCTACGACCTGCCTTGCATTTTAATCCTCATATAAACCCTAGGAGGCAGGCGTCATCTCCATTTTACAAATAAGAAAACTGAAATATAAAAGGTTAGATTACCTTGCCTAAAGGCACACAGCTAATAAGTGGCACGGTCTGACTCAAGCCTTGGGTATTCTGAACGTCAAAGTGATCTCATTTTTCTTAAATATCACGTTATAAAAAGGGTTCATAATAGCTATCATTTATTGAGTGTTTATTATGTGCTGGTCACTGTGATAGGAAGATTACTGTAAAATGGAAAATACATTGTGATAACCTCAAAAGGTTGTTAAGAGAATTAAAAGGGGGATAGTGTGCAGACAACACTGAGCCTGGTAGTAAGCACCATATACAGGGGTGCTAATCTTATTATTTAAAAATATTATTTATTATTATTGTTATTTATGATACTAAAAATCTGATCCAGTTACACCCTGCTTAAAATTCTTAACTGCTGCCTGGCCTTTAACATGTTCTGTAAGGTCCTTCATAAGTCACAGAGACTTATCCCTTCACTATGTAGAAGTGAGCTTCTAAAGTTCGGGAAGCAGGGAGCTCCCCTGTGGCTCATTGGGTTAAAGATCCATTGTTGTCACTGCTGCAGCTTGGGTTGCTGCTCTGGCGTGGGTTTGAACCCTGGCCCAGGAATTCCATGTGCCACAGGTGTGGACAAAAAATAAACTAACAAAAATTTTAAAAATAAAGCTTGGGAACCAGTTTGAACTGCTCATCCCTACACATGTATAACAATAAATGTTTGTAAAGAATCTATAATGTATGATCTCAAAAAATCCAGGATTCCATTAGTATGGATAAAATAGATCCATACTAAATAAAAAAATAGATAAAAACTAGTTTACTCCTAATTGATTTTTAAAATGCCAATAATTCAATGCTGTTCACGAAAATTTATTGAAAGGACACTGAAGAAAAAGAAAGAAAATAAAACTTATCTGTAATGTTATTACACAAAAATAACCACTCATCCTTTAAGGCACCTCCATTTTAAGGATGATTCAGATGATGCAGAATTTCTACTTTTGTATATGACTTTACATAGAATTTCATTTTGATATTTTAATATTAACTTCGTTTTACTAAGAATTATTCCATGCTATTAGAAATTATCCCAAACATCAACAAGATGGTGTTATTTCATTTTATGATGTGGAAAAAATACAATCTACTCACACTAGGTCTCTGGAAACAGACTTTTCAACATTTGAAACCTGATCTTGATTGTTATCCATGAGGTCCCAAGCTCAACAAATGTAAGACCTTCATTACTCTGAGGACCCCCTTCAGTTCAGATCTGTCTCCTGGTAAGACTGGCAGGACCCTGTGTCAGAGTCCTTTCCCAGGTCTGAGGCAGGCCTGTCCCTAAAACAAAGGAAGTGAGCAGCACCTAGAATACCTTGCTCAGAACACACAGCCAAATCTCTACTTTTGGCACAGGGTCATTTTAACTGCTTGGAAAAACCAGTTCATGAGAAAAACTGGTTGGTCCCTGGGAAGCATGATTATTCTTTCCAGTGTCCAGAGAATAGCTAGGTCAGGCTGCACACCTAATATATTTTCATGTTATGGCATCAGGCCTCTTTTCACTTTCCCATAGGCACCTCTCTAACATTTTCAGTTCTTATCCCTTGTCTCCTTGAAAGTTCAAATGCCCAGCACGTGACCTGATTTATTCTGGGGTGACTAGAAAGGCAGAGCACCGAGAGAAGGGTTTTGAGCGCCCCCTAGAGGTCAACAACTTGGAGACATGCGCGCCCCCTAGAGGTCAACAACTTGGAGTCATGTAAGTGCAAAGGCTGAGCTCTCAAAAGCTTGCTTAGGACAGGCAGGTAGGTAACTTACAGTTTGACTCTACCTGATGCCAGGCAATAGAAGGTGGTGTGACTTATGATATAGGGAAGTACAGACCTCACTTAGAGGATTTAAAATGAAAAACATTTTTAAAAGCATATTTAAAACACTTGATTTACGATTTAGCATTTGACCAGGCATTTATCACCCCGAAGCTAAAGTTAGAATTGAGGAAAATTGCTGAAAATATGATAATAAAGTAAAAGAAATTATAAATGGCTATTACGTAAGATGCTGAAGAGTCAGTACTTTATTAACATGTGTATTTAATTATTAATTTATCTATTCTGTATACAGAGATATTATGCAACTTCAGATGACTATATGTAAATATATACTCAGAAAGCAAATAAATATTTTCTTCTATGCACTCAAAATAAATTAGACCAGTTTATTAAAATTGCCTGAGAATATCTCACAAATTGACACAGAAGCATCTAAATTAAGTTAAAGAAAAATATTTCATATACACTGGGTTGGATCCAATCATTCAGTTACTCAAATATTTATGGAGTTTCCCAGTTCCCAAATGTGAGTAGGTCTATACTGGGAAATAAGTAAAAATTAATCAAAAAGTCAGGATCTGGGCCCTGCTGTCAGAGTTCACATTCTAAAGCACGTTAACATAGGAGCACATAATTGAGTTCCTATTAAAATAAAAGTTTCAATTTTTACCTCAAAATTTGACTCCCTTCATAGCATACTGGGAGCAGTTTATATTAACTTTAACAGGAATTGTGCTCTCAAATCAATTATTGGTAATACAGAGAATGATGAAGATTGTATCCCTGTGGTCTATAGCTATAAAAATGATATGCAAAAATACAGAGAAAAAGAATTCACTAGGTCTGAGATATTGGTCAGAGTTCAAGAAAACGAGCCACTTTCACCTGATTGTGTTTCTGAAAACAAATTAATATACCAATGTGTTATTTGACTCCAACATGCTTTTAAGTCTTGGGTAACACATAAATCAGCAGGAAAAAAACAAAGATTGACACTAATTTTTGTGTCTCTCCCTCTTATGTGGTTTTGAGCCCTTGACCTCTTAGCTTCTTTTATCAAGAATTTGGAAATAAAAACATTTCCTTATCAACCTCCCTGTCTTCTGGACTGGATATACAATATGGATGAATTCCCTAAACAGTCTGACTCAAATCTTGTTCCTTAAAATACCACTTATCTGAAAGTAACCTCCTCTCTTCCCCCAAGATAGTGGAGATGGGCAAAAAATTATCTTAGTAAAGTAATATATAAATTTGAATTATTTAAATACCCTTAACCTTTCCAGTGTCCAGCTTCACGATAACTAAGTTTTGAGGAGAAACTTTCTTTGAGTAGGTATAATATAGGAAAATATAAGCCTGCTTCTTTTGCATTCTTCTTTACATTGTTTAAAACAATGTATCAGCTATGTTACCCACTCTCTGTGATTCTACATTTAATCCCTTTTGTAGGTTTATAAAATAAATATTGAGATTAGGCTATGATTGGAAATATTTGTTATTAACACAGTTAAACAGAAGATAATTTTTTTAAAAAATTACCCAAAATGGTTAGTGAGAAATATTTAGTACTCTTTCAAAAAAAATTCTTACTGGTTCACGTCTAACACACTGAGTTGAGTTAGCATTGCAAGAACAAAGGAACACACAGTCTGCAACATAGCAGGATTCAGATGAAAACCTCAATTATCAGAAGACAGATGAAAACCTCAATTATCAGACTGTACTCTGTGTAGCAAATAAACGAGTTGTTTAGCAGCACGGTGGTTACTCAGAGGTGATATCTTCAGCAAGTTTTCAGGATAAAAGGGTGAAGATTATTTGCAGAGAAGGTTTAAAAGAGAAGTGCATGCTTAAGCCAGGCAGTGAAGTATAAGAAGAATTTAGACAAGCAAAAGGGGTTCTGATAATCCATTTGGACAAAGAAAAGACCTCAGCCAGATGCCTGAAGCCTGAAGGAGCGTCCTACTTTAGAGGAGAACTATACTGTTGAACACTAAGTGTGAGAATGGAGGCAAGAATCTGCAGGCAGACATGGTCTAAACACTTGCGAAGAATTTCAGACTAAATGCAGGAGGAAAGGATGACTATCATCAGACTTTACTTAATGGAGAAATAACTTCACTCAATATATTCTGGGGCGGCTTGTTGCTAGGGTTGATAGTTAGTTACTCATTTAGAAATTGTGGCTTAAATTAAAAACTAGGATCAGCATGCTTTCTACTTAATTATCTGAAACGAGGGAAAACAAACATTTTTCAGGCATTCTGCTAGATGGCTTATTTTATTTTATTGAATCATTACAATAACACAATGGTTAACACCATTCCCATTTTACCTAGGAGGCTAAAGCTCAGATGGGTTAAATCATGCTCGTTTAGAGAGGGAATCCACTGGACATGGCTTTTATACTTAAGACTACTGGGTAGAATGAGGTGTATTTGGTAAAGTGTATTTTCTAAACAGCGCATAAGCAGTGGGCACCTAATTCTCTAAATTCATGAGTGATATGGAGTACCCTAGTAATGACACATTTTTGGCAACAAGCCATATAATTATACTATTTTCTGTATAATAAGGTAGACTTTCCCTGGCTTTATAAGCCACTGGCATTCCAGAATGTGAACGAGATTTTAATTTGCATTCCATTTTTTCCATCTATTGACCACAGATGGGGAAAAATAATTAAAAAGGAGAAGATATTCACCTCTCTTTTTCTAGCCCTTGAAATATGATTGGCTGGGCTCAAATGGATTCTAACAACTTGAAAGGCACAGAACTTTAACAGCAGCATCACTCTTACACACATTTTCCCTCTGGACATGATTGCCAGGATTGCTCCGTAAATTTGAACACTAAAATGACTATAACCATTATGTGATTTCTTGTGAAACAGGCCTTCTAAGTCAAAGGTGGAGCAACGCAGAAGCTTTTTGTTCTATTTCTCCCCCAGGCAGCCTGCTGGGCTCATTTGTTTTCAGGAGCACGGGTAATTCTCTTCTCAAACTCAGCATTCTCTAATGAACTTAGAAAAATCATCCTTAGGAACCCCCTCAATTATGGACTTCCTATGGCTTGTATTTTTCTGGGGAATATGAAGGTAAACATATAGCTATGGAGGTAAAGAGGAGGAAAAGGTCAGCGGAAGGAAAGAAAAAAATGGAGGGCTGCAATGAAACTAGAAATGGGTTCAGTCAGTCAAGAAAAGTAATGGAGTTATTGTTTCCACACTGGAACTGTCATTACCAACCACTATACAAGAAAAGAAAGGTATCAAAGGGGAGACAGAATTATATCTTTCTTCCCCCCAGGAATGTCTTTTTGCACCTGAAGCTGGAAGATGAGTGCAATATACACATAACCCATGCTTCCACATAAACATACTGACATACACTGAACTATATTAAGAAGACGGATTAAAAACAATAAATCCAAAACAGAAGATGTACTTCCTCCTTTATCACTGTTGGTTATAAAACGTAGGATAAATGTATGTTTCCCATGACCATAAAATTATTAAAGTCCAATTTAGTAAAGGAAAAGTCGGAAACATTCAATGCAAAATGTCAGAATGCACCATGGTAAAGAAAGTAGAATTATGTAAAAAGAAAGTGTTCATGCTGGGTATTTATTATCTGAAAAAATAACATGTTTAGTGGAAATGTGTTTTTTAAATTGTTGGAAGCGACAAGTTTCACTTGAAAGTTTTCTGGAAGGAAAAGTGTGCCTTTGACCATGGATCCTATTTTGCAAAGGATCCATAAACCAGGCAAAAACTACGTGTAGGATGGGCTCTGTTGCTGTTTTTGCATTTACTTATTTTTCCTAGGGAAATTATATTCTCCTGTTATACTACTGTTGTTTTTTTTGGTCCTCTCTTTGTCAGAATTATTAAAATACGGGAGTTCCCGTCGTGGCGCAGTGGTTAACGAATCCGATTAGGAACCATGAGGTTGCGGGTTCGGTCCCTGCCCTTGCTCAGTGGGTTAACGATCCGGCGTTGCCCTGAGCTGTGGTGTAGGTTGTAGACACGGCTCGGATCCTGCGTTGCTGTGGCTCTGGCGTAGGCCGGTGGCTACTGCTCCAATTCAACCCCTAGCCTGGGAACCTCCATATGCCGCGGGAGCGGCCCAAGAAATAGCAACAACAACAACAACAACAATAACAACAACAACAACAAAAAAAAGAGACCAAAAAAAAAATTATTAAAATACACATTTTATAGCAAACAAGCAGAGAAGACAAAGAGAAGAAAAATAAACTATCTTTCTTCTCTAGACACTGGAAACCATGTCTCTTGTTCCTGTGACACACACACACACAAGCCTCATACAGTTATTTCAAATTATAAATAAGTTATTCTGAACTTTCTTCATTTCATTGTATCTACCCACTGTAATAGTAAGAGTGAACAATACTCTTATATATAGCCTTTATGGTACTTGAGTGATGGTTACGAAATGGTTTTCAAGAAGCTGGTTTTATTGACTTCTGTTTCTAATCATTAAAGGGATATATATTCAAGGGGAAAATCAAATCTATGATAGAAAAATCATACAAGCTTAAAACTAATCTCCCTAAAACTGAGCTCCCCTACTGAGTTTATGATAAATCTAGTCTCTCTACCCCTTTCTTGCCTGCCCCCCCATTCCCCTTAGGATTGATAAGAATCAAAGAAGAGAGGGGACCGAAACCAATCAGATCCTGTGGGGCCTTTCTGGTTACAAAAGCCTCTCTGTGTCCCCCGTTTCTTGGTTTTTTTCTTTTTTCTCAGGGCCACACCCATGGCATATGGGGTCAAATTGGAGCCACAGCCACAGCAATGTCAGATCCTTAACCCACTAAGTGAGGCCAGGGATGGAACCTGAAACCTCATGGATCCTGGCTGGGTTTGTTAACCACTGAGCCATGATGGGAACTCCTCCCGTTTCTTGTTTATAGAAAAAAGGCTTTAGTCTCCTAGGCCTTCCTCAAGTTCTGAAGAGCAGACTCAAGCACTTAATAATTAGTGGAACAACAGAGTCACAGAACTCTTGGTTCCTCCACAAGGGATAAAGAAAACAATCTGGAGCATATCTCTGCGGGCTCTGCAGAATCTAATATCCCACCTAGTGGAGAATGGTGGCTACATGATGGCCAAAAGCACATAGACTCCAGACTGACAATAACCATAAAACTGATGATTGAGATTCTCAAAGCCTCACCCTGTTACCTCACCACCAACCAATGAGAAGAAGGTCCATGAGCTGATCATGTGTCCCCCAACTCTCTTTCCTAACACTGTCTTTAAAATTCCTTGCCTACAAGTCATCAGAGGGTTCAGGTCTTTTAAGCATGAGCTGCCCATTTTCCTTGTTTAAAACCCTACTTAAAGGCTCTACTTTCTTTCATCACCTGGTGTCAGCAGTGTGGCTATGCTGCATATTTGGCAAGTAGACCCAAGTTTGCTTTGGTAAAAAACTCTCAGCTGCAAAAAAATTTTCCAGTTTACAAAGGAAAAATGATCAGAATAGTATCAGATTCTTACTAATAAAACCAAGAGACAGTAGGGTAGCATGTGTAAATCACTGAGATAAAATGACTACAATGCCAAAATTCAGTCATCATTCACTCATCGGAATGAAAAACATTTGTAGAAATACATGGATTTGGAGAGTAGGTCACCCATACATTCTGTGTGAAAGAAACATTCAAGAGAGTTTTTGAATCAAATAATAATGAGTTTAGAAGTTCCTGCCATGGCTCAGTGGAAAGATATCTGACTAGTAACTATGAGGATGCAGGTTCGATCCCTGGCCTTCCTCAGTGGGTTAAGGATCTGGCGTTGCTGTGAGCTGTGGTGTAAGCCTCAGAAGTGGCTCGGATCTGGCGTTGCTGTGGCTGTGGTGTCCAGAGGCTACAGCTCCGATTGGACCCCTAGCTTGGAAACCTCCATATGCTGCAGGTATGGCCCCCAAAAAAGCAAATAATAAAGAGTTTAGAAGACAGAGCATAACATGAGAAAATGAGATGCAGGTATAACAATGGTAGAAAAGAAATCCTGCAATATATAAATTCAAATGCCTGATGACTATATAAATATGAATATGTAGTATAATTAGGATTCTTGTAAATATAATTTCTCTGTAAACAGATATTTATCCTTAATAATAAATAAACTCCAACTAAAATGTCAAATGCAAGGTTGATTATCATCTATAAAATTGGCAAGGTATATTTGAAAATTCTTATTAGTTTTATTAAAGCTAGAGATTTGTGGTTAATTTTGTGATTAATAAACAGTCAATAGCCCATTGGCTATGCACTATCCCACACTGTATTCCTTATTTGCTGCTACAAAAGTTGTTAAACCAGACTGGGGCATAGGGTAGGATGAATAAAGACACATGCATGCCTTCCTTAATGTCTTACTCCAGTCTTGCCTCCACTGGGACCTTTGGATATGTTTTCCTCCCTGAAAATCATCAGAACAGCATATGGACTGGTGGGCAATGTGGTGTCACAATCTTTTTTTTTTAATAGCAATTTACAGAACTAATGGAACTCAACTTAAACATCATTTGATTTTATTGCTCTGAACTCATTTTACTTTAAAACTTCGATATTTAAATTACTCATAGCTGTAAAGGAGAAAATAGAGTAACTTAAGAGAATTCTGAACCAGATTTGGGGGGATAAGAGCATTCACATATCCTGCTATCAGAAATACATACACTGTGAAGTCAAGAGTCTTAAAAATGGCCACATGTTTTTTTTTCCTGAGAAATTTCCCTTTTAGGTAATAATTCTAAGGCACAAAGATATGGTAAAAGTGGGTTCAAGAATTTTCACTGAAATAATATAACGGCAAGGGCCATTATATTAATATAATAATAATATAATAAGTATAATAATATAATAAGCAAGCAACCATTATTATAATATAATAAACAAGAGCCTAAATACCCATTTAAAATATTTTGAATTATCTGATAATTTACAGCCATTCAAATAATATTTTGAAGAATACTGGTCAACTTCAGATAACATCCATATTTTGATAAATGAAAAATCCTGAAAAAACATAACAATGAATTCCCACATCCCATTGCTTCCTTATTAGGTGAAATACCTGGCATCTTTTAAGAAAGATGCTTACTTGAATGCATAATCCCATATGAACTATTTTACTAAAATAAAAATGTGGCTTTTTAAAAAGCATCTGCTTGCACCATGATTTTTCTAAAACTATTAAATTTTGAAAAAGCTATACTTTTTTTTACTCTATCTGTATCCATAGCAGTTTATAATTCTGTATATTGTAAATAATATCTAGAGTTTAAAATTATCACAAAAATGCTATAATAAATATTTACATTAGGTTTCTGGTAACCATAAGCCTTCAGAATAGACCATAAATCTGACAATGATCTTTTGCTCTTGAGACAATAATTATAGCCCTGACATCCTTATCGAGTGACCTAACATAATTATTTCTATACCAGACCATATAGACTGTGAAGCTAACTGTGAAGGGGATGTAGAGTTAGAAAATTTGAGATATTGTCTTAATTCTTCCGCTTTATTGTTTTCCTTTTGGGTTAATGTTTATAGACTTTTTTTTCTTTTTCTTTTTATACTCCCTTACGATAGGAAATGCATGTATCCTCATGTAGGGATATACTTATAAATACATTGAAACAACTTTTCATAAAAAATATTTACCCTTCTGTCATTTACTGTGTTTGGATATTTTCAGTTCTATATTATTTCAGTATGTTTAAAAAAACAAAAACTGGTCATGATTCACTCCATCAACTGTGTGGCCTTTTAATTACATAAACTACAAGTTGAACAAGCACAGATGGCTCAAGTCACTTGATTCTGTTTAATATAACAGAATCACATTTTATGACACCATTTTTTGATGACCTACTGTACACCAAAGACCAACAATGTTTTTCACTGGCTGTCACAACAATCCCGGAGCCAGGCCATCAGGGCTACATGTACAGCCCTTATGTGGCTCCACTTTCTGTGTGTCCTTGATATGGCACCATTGTTCACATATATTAGAAAAATGTGCCGTCTCTGGGTGGACACAGCTTTGTAGCCATTGGAGTATGTGAACATGTGGAGTCTTTGTACCAATTTGTAAAAGACATTCCCTTCTCTGTGTAAAAGAAGTCCTGCATCTTGGGACAGGGCCTGGGGAGCAGAACAAGGGCAAGACTTCAGGCCATTGCCATCAACACAATGCATCTCTGAAGTGCCTCAGTCAGCAGCCTCTGTCCTTCTCCTTGGAGCTGGCATTCACTCTTTTGTTCAACTATTACCCCCAGGGATACACTGACATTTTTTCCCCTTAAGTTCCCAATTTCTTTCTGCATTTTAATTCAAGAGCTACTAGATAGTCCCACTTCCTTGTAATAGATGGGAAAGTTTTCATTTACTACCATCTTCTTCAGAGATGACAGCTATTCTACTTCCCTCAAGCTCTTTTTATCCACACCTTCATTTCCCGAGTCCTCCTGCAGACCTATGCGATTCCTTTTTCTCCTCCTGCCTTTTCTATCCAAGCATAAACCTTATCTTGACAATGTCAGGTTGACATCTTCTAAAAAAATATTTCCCAAAAATCCTATCAAATATTCTTCAAAAATATGTCACTTGTGTATTTTGTTTTATAACATACATACACATATGCATGTTTCTATCTTTATTTATACATATAGCTTTATCTTTTGAAAGAGAATTCAGAAATCTAATTTCAATGATTATGCCATCTTTCTGGTGATGTAGTCTTTCAAATCTGGCAGATATCTCACTATCCGTGAGATAGTACAATATCTTTATTGTACAAAATAAAGTACAATAAGGATGGATATTTAAAATCTACGGCTAATAAAACTAAGCAAATAATAAATTTTAAATAATACAAAATGTGGTGCCAATCTATTGGAGAAAAATGGCCAAGGACACTTACCTTTTCTTAGAAAAATTTGATATGCAAAACTACAGGTGTGCATAAAAGATTGTTTTCATATTTTATTATTATTAAAATATAATTTCCATATGTTGTTATATAAGTTGACGAACTATCTACAAATTTGTCACCTACTTTATTTTTCAAATTTTTTATTATAATTATTTTTCTTATTTTTGTCTTTTAGGGCTGCGCCTGTGGCATATGGAAATTCCCAGGCTAGGGGTCAAATGGGAGCTGTAGCCGCCAGCCTAATCCACAGCCACAGCACCGCCAGATCCAAGCCATGTCCACAATCTACACCACAGCTCATGGCAATGCAGGATCCTTAACTCACTGAGCAAGGCCAGGGACTGAACCTGCATCCTCACGGATACTAATCAGATTCATTTCCACTGAGCCACGACGGGAACTCCTTGTCACCTCCTTTAAACTGTGAGATTCTCAAGAACAAAAGACCATAAAGGTACTGGTATTTGCATTTTCAGACAAGGGCACATCTCTGGCACACAGTAGATGCACATTCAATTCTTGTTCAGAGAGAAGACCATGGCATTGAGCCTTCTTGCTTGTACTGAGATCTGAGTATGTCATGCGTGTTGTATTGACAAAGTATTGAAAACTTAGTATGGGATTTGTAAGAAGTGTTAAGTCATATGAGTGTTCACACTGCAACACAGTGGCTGTGCTTCTCACTGGGCAGTTCAAGCTCCGGACTTCCCTTGATCCACCCCCCCTTTGCCCCTTTGTGTACCTGTCTGCTTTTCCTGCCTGATCCCAAATGCTTCTGAGTCCACCCTGCTTACCTAGGAGTACGCTCACTCCCAGCGTGCAGCCAAGATTATCTTTCTCTTCCTCCTAAGTCTTTTCAGTGATACAGAAAACTCTAATTGAATCTGGGATTTTTGAAGTCTACTTTGGGACTGTGGAAAATGAATCTTGTAGTCTTAGTTTTTATATTAGTAAGACTAAATATGACATTTGTTTATGTGTTGAGACAAATCTGCCTTTATCCTAAAGCACATCACTAAACTATTATTTTATCATTTATGTCTCACTGGTCTCAAATCATCAGTCACTTGACTGTTTTACATGATTTCTTAGTAAAAAAACAAAACAAAACAGATAAAAATAAATATATACATAATAAAATCAAGGCCCCAAGAAATAATTAAAGCATGCAAAGAAACACTGTTTTATGGGACACATAGTAAACGTATGAACATTTCTCCAATTTTTAGAAGAGTTCATTGATTTAAAAAATTGTTGCTATTCAAAAAAGGTGTGAGTAATTTATAGCTATTTAAGTTGAAAATGACACTAGGTGTAATCAAACATCATGCTTCTAGCCCTAACATAATTGCCTTAAGGGTCAGTTAGAAATTTCTTTCCACCCTCAGTTTTGCAGCCTCATACCACTGTTTAGGTACGCTGAACCGTGTGAAGATGATTTAGCTAATAGTACAGACCCTCGGAAAAGACAAGATGCCTTATTTTCTGGACCAGTGATCTGACCCAATATGGGATGGTAAAACTGATTATATAACTTGAGACACGAATACTTAAGAGCAAAGGAGACTGATTCAAAAACTTTGTTCGGCTTGAAAAGGAATATTCAAGATCAGAGTGATCCTGATATTACTGTATAATATACATGTTTTTTATCACTCTAATGCCTTTCTAGCTCAGAGTACGCAGTTACTGCATTTTTTAAAATGTTTAATAACATCTTTTTATGACAATCCCCTGAAGTCTTACAGGGATCTCGTTTTTATTTCAGACACTATTTCTGATCAAAGCACAAAGCAGAAAAGATTGCAACAATCACCTTAGAATTAAGCTGTTTATATCCCCATATATGATGCAAAAGAAAGTGAAAATAATAAGGACATTGCAGGCTGTTGGGATTAGGTTGTGTTCCTACTATCTACTTAAAATGTTTTCATGTTTATTTTTCCCCTAGCACTATTGTTAGCAATGTCATTTCAAGACCTAATAAAATTCTTCCATTTAAGTCCTTTTTTTTTTTTTTTTTCCCCTAAACTGTTTCATCAATCACGGTACAACTGTGCTCTGTCATGGGGTAATTGCAAATTGGTATGCCAAAAAAAGCATCTGCAAGTCCTCATCCCCCTTATCTCCACACGGAGCAGGGATGACAGCCGATTTATTAGTTGAGATACTGTTAAGCTCATCAAATAAAATACTGTTTTCTGCTTCTGCGATGTTTTCTGTTGCAGGATCAAAATTGTCTCTTTCAAAGCCCATTTAGAGATGGCTGTGATAGCAGTTAGTTATGCCTAATGCCTGTGTTGTACAGACTTATTGAAAAATGGGAACTCCTTGGTTCCAGCAAACTGACTCATACATAGCTATTTTGGAAGAGAAAAGACATGTAATCAGGATACAATTTTCCTGGATGATGTGTTAAAAAGTATGAAGACTTTAAGTGGGGAAGATACAATTTTATTTACAACCTGTTGTGTTTGTGTATGTGTGTCTTCTTTTTTTTTTTTTTTTTTTCAACCACATCTGTGGCATATGGTAGTTTCCAGGCCAGGGAATGAATCTGAGCCACAGATGCAACCTTCACTACAGTTGTGGCAACACCGGATCCTTAACTTTCTGTGCCACAGCAGGGACTCCTACAACCTGTTGTTTTATTTCAAGCAAGTCATTTAGTTCTATTTTGTGTTTCTATTTTCTCATCACTTACAAGGTTAGGGTTGCTCTTTTTAAAATTATTGTAGAGTCATTTTCAGCAATAAATGAGATAGTGACTCTAACGGACTTGAATAAGTTAAGCTTTTAAATCTTTAAAAACAGAAATTTGACCAAGTCATAATATAGAAACCTAATTGATATTTATAATATCAGTATTGTCCAGAGTTCCAATAAAATAAAAAAATATATATTTGAGATTCTTCTTTTAATGTAAAAGCTAAAATTTTAAAATAAACATACTTAAATATGACTTGAAACCCTATAATCTGTATAATATTTTGTTATGAGAATACAATTTAAGTGAAGTGTTAACTGACAATTCAATTTTAACTGTGCTAGAAAAGGAGATATTTGGAGACTTGCACTTTCTTGTCGATAGCCGATAAAACTTACAGGCTAACATAAAGATAAATAATATAGAACAACATGCTAATGTTTCATTTTTGTAGTATTCCTGGAGATACCCAAACAATATAAGTATTAATTAAAAAAAAGGAGCACTTCCTTATCTCACAATCCAACACCATTTTTGTAACAAACAATAAAGTGATTTACCGAGAACAAGTATAATTGGTACCCCTCCCACCCCTCACCCCCATTTTGGCTGCCCCTATGGCATCTGAAAGTTCCTGGGCCAGGGATTGAATCTGAGCCACGGCTGCAACCTCCGCTACAGCATTGAAGATGCCAGATCCTTAACCCAGTGCACCACCAGGCCAGGATCAAACCTGCACCTCTGCAGCGGCCTGAGCCAGATTTTTAACCCATTGTGCCACAGTGGGAACTCACAGAATCTCCTTTTAAATAAGCTCCTCTAAAAACTGATGGCTGGAAAGAATAAGAGATTATAAGCATTAAAACTACTGCACCCATTTCCACCTATCTCTTACACTAATGATTACATAAAGATAATATATAATGATATACAATGATTATATAATGATAACAATATGATGGCTGAACACTTACTATGTGCTAGGCAGTTATATTAATTGTGTCATTTAAGCTTACTTTTGAAAAATACTTTTGAAAAATACTGCTCCCATTTTATAAAAATGCTGAAAACATAGAGACGTTAGCATGCTGAACACAGCACTGGAGTGTCAGATGGGTTTCAATCTGATGGCTGAGCTGATGCCTTAATATATTATCCTAATATATAAGCAAGATTTATATTATCCTCAACAGATCTGGTGCCAAAAGAGCTATTCTCCAATGAGAAAGGAAAGTTCATTTCAGTTTAATAGTGTTGATAGCACAGGACAAAAAAAAAAAGAAAGAAAGAAAGAAGCTGTTATTTAGAATCCTGATTAAGAAGAGCCTCCATGAGATTGAAAAGAAACACAGACTAGAGTCATGTAAAACATAGTTGAATCTTCTGTGACTTGTCCCATTTTAATTTCCCCGTCAGCAAAATGAAATGAATGATGTCCACTGTAGGGTTATTATAAAGATTAAAAATCCAGGGAGTTCCCATTGTGGCTCAGTGGTTAACGAATCCGACTAGGAACCATGAGGTTGGGGGTTCGATCCCTGGCCTTGCTCCATGGGTTAAGCATCCAATGTTGCCGTGAGCTGTGGTGTAGGTTGCAGACGCAGCATGGATCCCATGTTGTTGTGGCTCTGGTGTAGGCTGGTGGCTACAGCTCTGATTCGACCCCTAGCCTGGGAACCTCCATATGCTGTGGGTGCGGCCCTAGAAAAGGAAAAAAGACAAAAAAAAAAAGAAAAGATTAAAAATCCATTAAAGAGGGGAGAAAGGGATGAATACGCAGAGTACAGAGGATTTTTTAGGAGTGAAAATGGTCTGTATGATAATACAGGGGTGGATACTTTTTATTACATATGTTTCAAACCCCATAGAATGCACAACACCACAAGTGAACCCTAATATAACTTAAAGACTCTTGTTGATAATGCTGTGTCAATGCAGGTTTATCAATTGAAACAAACATCCCACTCTGGTGAGGGTGTTGGTAACAGAGGACGCTGTGCACGTGCTGGGTTAGAACATGTACTGGACATCCTTGTATCTTCTTCTCAATTTGCTATGAACCTAAAACTGCTTTAAAGGTAAAGACTTTAAAAATGAAACAGCAGATGTCCTCAGGGAGGACCTGGTTCTGAAGCTGCTATACAAACACCATGGATAATAAAGCATGCTAACTTTTGAGTAAATATGCAGAAAAGTAAATAATTATTTTTAGTTGCTTAGGTGATGGAATCCTACCTCTATTTCTGTACAGCGTGTGTTATCACCATACCGTATCTAGAGGATGAAAAGTCTGAGTGGATTTTACATCGATATGAATACTAAGGTAGTGTTTATGACCAAATTGTCAGTAAGACAGTAATAGAAACACATTACTAGGTAATGCTAAGATCAGAATTAGTAGGTTTTCATTGTAAATCTTATCGACTCATACTTTTTTAATGTAGCATATTTAGAACAAATGGAAATTACAAATACGTTGAAAAGAATAAATTCCAAAACATGAGGAACGTACATTAAAAAAGAGTTTCATTCCTATAAGCAACTCTTTACCATGTAAGGACTGTATGCATTCACAACACAGGGATAAGAGTTTGTTGAATTAGAAAGGAAACATGTTGGGAAATAAAACTATTAATTGAAAGATGAGGAGGGTTGTGTTGGCTATTTGGTGTCATAAATGTAATCATTCTCCTGCCAAATCTGTCTCCAATTCTATGCAATGATTCTGTTTTCCGATTAATTTCGCAAATTGTAAGACCTTTCGCATAGTTTCATGGCCAGCATACATCTGCACATGTTTCCCCCCAAATGTTTTTCGTTTCACAACGACACTCCATCTGTTGTTGTCGCCTCACTCATTCTGCACCAAAAGTGAGGAAGTCTGGTTGAGGAGTAAGATTGCCAGTGGACCCTGCTCCCACCAGGTGTGGGCCTCTCAGCTTTGAATGTCAGACTGAATTCATTTGCAAAGCACATATTTCTGTCATTTTAAAGGAAGCCAGACAGGTCGCATTCTTAGACTGTTGGCATTTGTGTTTTCAGATATCTGGTTTTCTCCACTTTCTTCCTCGGATTTCCTTCCAGAGTTAGGCTTCTATTCTTGTGAGCTGCTTTCAAAGCATTTTTAAAGATGGGTTTTTCAATTTGGGTTCGCATCTTAGAGTTAAACCAAGATTTCTTTTTACACCTTATTTATATGCCTTTTTACAGCAACTTTATTTTTGCTCTATGTAAAAGAGCAAATATCTAGTAACTCCTTTCATGTATGTGCTGGCATTCATTACATGTCTACTACATACAGAGACTGTGTGACTGTTCTGCTCAGAATTAAGACTAGTACTTTAAAACATAGTAGATAAACATGCATAGTTTTAAAAGATATTCTTATGACTATACTTAAAAATTTCAAATATTTTATGAACAAGTATAATATAAGGAAAATATAATTGCAACATATGCCAATTTCTCCTAAGTGATGTGAGGTGTATCTTATATGAAAATAGTTAAATGTCTGTAGAAAAGTAAAGAAGGACATCTATTTATGTAATGCTAACTTAAATACATAAAACACATTTTCACCAAATTTTGCCATCTAAAAGCTTTATGGCAAATTGATCTGCTTGCTATCCTTCTCTGCTTGGAAAATGTACTAAAATAGATGTTACTGCTAAAGGGTTTTTGCTTCATGTTGTTTTTGTTATGTATATTCATTTTCTGTAATTCTCCTTTTCAACAGCTCTAAGAATATTTTTGACTAATTTAATTAAAAATTAAGTTGAGGGTAAGCGACAAAATCTTTAGGTGTTATCCATGAGCTTTCACTTTGTTCTTTTTATTTAACCACTGGAATGTACTGACAATGTTTTTTAGAGAAAAATACGCTCTCTTTTCTTCAATTGATCAGTACATTGAATACACACACATACATACACACACTCCTGAGGTAGGTATTCTGATTCAAATTATTAAATAATTACCTACAAAATTGGGGTTAAAAATCACAACTCTCTCTTATGACTCTCTGTGGATACAGGTGAATTTTAGTAACATGATCTATTTTCTTCTACGTTTCGAGGTATTTCTTAGCAACTCAGTTGTGTCATTTGGTTTCTAAAAAACTTTATAGTGTCTCTTTTAAAAATATGACTCCAAAATCCTGAGAGGTTACAAGAAAGAAAAAATGTATTCAGCCAGGTTTTTCACTTTTATACAATATTATACCCAAGGAAACACACTCAGTTACTCTATTAACATTTCTTCTTGCTGCTATAACAAATTTCCACAGACCTGGTGGCTATAAACAGCACAAATTTATTACCTTATTGTTTCAGAAGTTGGAGTCTAAACCAAATCTCACTGGGCTAAAATGTGTTGGTGGGGCTGAGTTCCCTCAGGAAGCTCTAGCAAAGAATTCATTTTCTTGCCTTTTCTTACACCCAGAGGCCACCAGCATTGCTTGGCTCATGGCCCACATCCACTGTCAAAGCCAGATATCGCTAGCTGACATCTGATCTCATCACCCATGGCATATGGAGGCTCCTGGGCTAGGGGCTGAATCAGAGCTGCAGCTGCCAGCCTACGCCACAGCCACAGCAATGCCAGATCCAAGCCATTTCTGTGACCTACACCGCAGCTCAAGGCAACGCTGGATCCTTAACCCACTGAGTGGGGCCGGGGATTGAATCTATACCCTCACGGATACTAGTTGGGTTCGTTACCGCTGATCCCCAATGGGAACTCCCCTCTTCCACATTTAAGGTCACATGAAATTATACTGGGCCCACTCAGACACAGGATAATTGCCCTACTTTAAGGTCGCATGATTAACAACTTTAATTTCCCCTGCAACCTTAATTTCTTCTTGCCATGTAATATAATACACAGGTTTGAAGGATTAGGGCCAGAATATCTCTAGAAGCTATTACTCTGCCTCTCATAGTTACCTATTTAATATGTTGAAGAAACACTAACAAGACTGACAAAAGACTGCAGTGAGCTGTGAGAACATTTGTCTTCCAGATCCTATTATAACTGTATTGTATAATCACAGAGAGAAAAAAAAATGAATAGATAAATTAACTTCTCTGTCCAACACAAAAAGAGCAGAAAAGAAATTCATTAAATAAATAAGAAACTATCAAATAACTAATATTTCTAAATTAATAGTATTCTCCCCACCAAATTTTTCAATTTTATGAATTTCCATAACCATTCCCCAATCTACTTTATATCCTCTATTACAACAGCCATGCGAAAAATGTTGGTATCCAAACAGGACTTTGGTATCCAAAACAGGACTTCCACTTGGCTCTTAGACCTTAACTCACATACCAAATCATCAACATCCCTCAAGTTTAAAAGGACCTGTTGTGAGCTATATACCCAACTCTATCCTTTCTGCCTATTTTCGGGTCCCAGATTTCTGGAGCTTGGAGTACTCCTAGGGAATTTTCTCGCCCTCTCTAAAGATCAGTATGGGCCATCTATCTATAACTGGTTCTTTTTACCTATAAACTCTTTTTGGAATTAAAAATGTATTCTCTACCTTACAGATGACACTGTAAAAGTGAAAGGCATTATCACTGTCCACAAGAATATGGCAGATGAAAAGTTACAATTTCCAAGTAGAAAATTGCCTGTAATAATTAATGCTTTGATTCCTCAGGCGGTACTTTTGCAGAAGTACACTTCTGAAACTTTGCTGAAGTGTCATCAACTTTTTCAGATAAGAGTAGATACTTTTATTTTTATTATCAACTTTTTCCTATAAACTTACTCTTTAACATATATGATATATACTTCCTTTTGAGAAGGAGTCCCTAAAAAACCCTCAGTGTATTTTACAAATATGAACAAGAATAAACTAATATTTATCAGGTACTTTCCACATGCTGAAATCTGTAAGTGCTTTACATGTGTTGTTTCAATTGATCTTCACAAAAATTCCTATGTGTTAGAACTTATTAGTTCTTTTTCACCAGTTAGAAAATTAGAGTCAAAGAGGTTGCCTTTTTAAGATTCACAAAACTTGAAAGCTTGTAGTCAGGACTAAAATGTTAATCTAATGCCAAAGATCTTATTGTTTTTTCCATCTCTATCCTAACATTCCATTCCATTCTATCCTACCCTATCCCATTCCATTCCATTCTATATATTAGATAGATATCTAATGTCAATGTTCTACATTTAAACATTTTGGACTGTCAATAATTATCTTTTACCACTAGCTCCAGCAGCAATTTTTAGAATGAGTTATGGGTAAAACTGAAGGAACATCTGCAAATATTTCTAACTTAAACGAATAAAAGATCATAGCCTTCTCTATAGCTCACATAATTATCTCCCCAATGGCCTTCGTAAGAAAGTAGAAACAAAAACTTTTATGGTGATTTGGAGTTCCTCTCGTGGCTCAGTGGAAATGCATCTGACTAGTATCCATGAGGACACAGGTTCGATCCCTGGCTTCACTCATTGGGTTAAGGATCCAGCATTGCCATGTGTAGGTCACAGATGCGGATTATCGGATCCCACATTGCTGTGGCTGTGGTGTAGGCTGGCAGCTACAGCTCTGATTTGACCCCTAGCCTGGGAACCTCCATATGCTGTGGGTACAGCCCTAAAAAGACAAAAATAAAAACAAAACTTTTATAGTGATTTATAAGTGGTTACTCTAACCCTCCAAAATAAACATTGTTCAGATAGTCGTGAGAGCCATAGACCCAAAACCTTAAAAATAAAAAGTTATCCTGGACTTTCATTACTTAAAAAACCTTTGTTTTCAAAATGAAGTTCAAATCTCATGGCCTGATATTTTAGTCCATTTCCCATAACTTGATACTAAAATTCCTTCATGATCCAGCCCTTTGCTATATCTCTTTTATCATTATACCCTTGCAGCCAGTATTTCAGATCTATGACATGATTACAGATTTTAACTCACTTTTCTCATGTTCAGAAGCATTAAATATATTCCTTCTTTAAACTCACTTTTACAAAAAAATGCTAATGTTTTAGGACATAGCTCAGATTTCATCTTTTCCCAGCAGCCTCATCTGTGCATGGGCACATGCACACACACGCCCTAGTTGGAAGGCATTCTCTTCTTCCACCAGTTCTCTCTTCTCATTGTGTTTATTCAAAGTTAGTTTCATCCTTTTTATTTACTCTGTGACTTTTTCATTAGCCTTTTCCAGAAAAATGAGGGTGGCTTAGCTTCTGTCCAAATATTTCATATAAGAATAGATACAATAAATATTTAGTTTAAAAAACACTGCTCTGGAGTTCCCATTGTGTCTCAGTGGTAACAAATCCAACTAATATCCATGAGGATGCAAGTTGGATCCCTGGCCTTGCTCATTGGGTTAAGGATCCATCATTGCCGGGAGCTGTGGTGTAGGTCAAAGGCATGCTTCAGATCTGGCATTGCTATGGCTGTGGTGTAAGCTGGCAGCTGCAGCTCTGATTCGCCCCTTACCCTGGGAACTTCCACACGCCCCAGATGCAGCCCTAAAAGACAAAACAAGGAAGCAAACAAACAAAACACACTGCTTCTTACAATATAAACTGTCTCCCATAGAGGTATACAAGTCAGCCTATTTGAGTGTTCCATTGAAAAAGAGTTCTGACTTCTACAATTAAGAGTTTTGCATAATATTCTTAAAACAGAAAATTTTATAGTCATTGGGCAGTTAAAATGTTTTTAATATAGTAAAATCAGAACATTTAGCAGAAAATCTTTAGTAACTACTTTACCACCGAGAGTACTAACTCTCATAAGTAAGTAGTAAACCTAGAGGAATTTATGAAAGGTTCTGAAGAAATATTTTATTTTTTTGCAGAATTACAAGGCTAGAGATGAATCAGAAGGGTCACAGAGTCCACCTCTCATGTTTAAATCATCCCAGAGAAATGAGGAGCTATATTATTTGTTTAAAACACTCGGGACAAGTCGATACAATGACTTCTCTTTGTAGTCATTCCAGTAAGTAACACCTTTCCCCCTAAAAATCTCTTCTTAAAAGTAACACACATTTCTATTCCTAGGGTTTAAAACCCCTTTCCTCTTGCACCTCACTATTTAAGCCTGAGAATAGCCAGTAATCTCCTCCATGTAAGCAACTCGTGCGCTGTAGCCTGGAGCCCTGGGTGGGTACTCCTTTTGCCTCAGGTTAAAGAGTCATTTTCCAAAATTGTGACCCCTCTTAGAATTCTTGCTGAAAGCATACAACAGCCTCCTGATTTCCACTCCTGCCTCTCAGCAAGCTCTCCCTCCAAAAGCAGTCACATTATTGTGCAAAACCCAAACAGGACAGAATAAAAAAAAATTTGTTGAAAGTAAAATAGGTTAATACACAGTGATTAATAGACAGAGATCAGTTACGATAAAGCCATGATTATGTCATGCCCATTCCCTTCGTGATGTTTCAGATTATTTTCTGTCAATTTATTCCACTACTGATTTGGGTATAAAAATTAAATGATAACCATTTTTTTTTTACCCATAAAATGGTTACAATAAGATCATCTACTTCACAGGACTAATAAAGATAATATGAGTGAATTAAAAGTTATTGAATTGAGGGTGTTCCCACTGTGGCTCAGAGGTAATGAACCAAACTAGTGTCCATGAAGATGCAGATTTGATCCCCGGCCCTTTTTGGTGGATTAAGGATCCAGCGTTGCTATGAGCTGTGGTGTAGGTCACAGATGCAGCTCAGATCCCGTGTTGCTGTGGCTGTGGCCTGGGCCAGCAGCTGCAGCTCCGATTAGACCCCTAACCTGGGAACTTCCATGTGCCATGAGTGCAGCCCTAAAAAGAAAAAAAAGAAAAAGTTATTTAATTGAGTAGATAATCAGTAAATATTATCTGTAGTACTAGTATTTGTAATATTGGTGATCTTTGCTCTCCACTCTCTTTTTAAACATGTGACATATAATGTAATGTTAATTTTCAAAAAGGCTCTGAAATGACTAGGGAAACTGTCTTAGAGAAATAAATAAAAGTCTATTGATATCCTAGTTTCCCTTGATTTTATAAAAGTGCCTGCTAAAAATTATTAAAATGTCTCTTTCTTGTGTTATGAACTATGTTTAAATACTAATTCATGTAAAACAAGTTAATTAAAATTGAATTATTTAAATATTTACATAAATATTCTTTTATGTCCCTTAATATCCTTAATGTAATTACAGAAGTTTCCACTATTTCACTTCTTGTGCTATATATATATATTATAATTCATTGCTGACGTTCACCTTTTATTTCTATTTTCAGTTTTCTTTACACTCCACCTCACCTGTCTATTTTGCTTTCTCTTGAGTTCAAGATTGTCTAAGAAAATGATGGTATAATTTTCTTCTTTCAGCTTTATATACTTTTCACGTTCATATATTTAATTAAATATTACTTTCTGCCTATTTTTCTGATTTCTTTTGCAGTCCTAAACTTAAGCTTGAGCACTGTTTACCTGGAAAACCTCACTTCTATTTCCCATATTTTCAAGTACCACTCCAAAATATGTATGCCATTTTTGTCAGAGCCAGAGAATCCTTGTTTTACCTTTCTTCAGTGAAAGGTAAGCCAACAGCTCATACCAATACAGCCCTACAATCAAGGTATAGGTCACACAGGCTGAGAAATCAAAGCAAACAAACTGATCATAGCTCATGTAAGGTGCTTTTGACTATAAGTAATAGAAAACCTATTTTGAAGTCACTTAAACTGTAAGGCAATCAATTATCTCACAAAAGAAAAACTCCAGAGGTAGAATGACTACAGGGGTGATTAATTTAGCAGCGTGACCATGTCATCAAGGTTATTTCCTCTTTTCTGCTCTATCATCCACAGTATTGATGCTTTTCCCCTCAGGCTAGCTTACTTCACAATCATAAAATGACTTACAAAGAATTTTGAATTTTTAGTCTAGTATATAAAGACTAGAGTATCTTAACATCTTTCTACAACAAGATAGTAGAAATAATAGCTAAAATAGGACAAATAAAACACAGGTACTCTCAAAGGTAAATCCTCAGAGACAAAAAGGAAGAGAAGGCTAGAAACTAGAAGGTAAAACTAAGACTTTTAGAGGTGATGATTTTCCAAGGCTTCTCTGGAAGAAGAGGAAAGGACTGAACTTGCGCAAGGTGAAGCCAGGACTAAAACCATTGTTTAAAGTCAGGACCATCAAAGGACTGCACACTCAGTGGTAGGATGGACTTTACAGAGGTCTTCGCCAGGAAAAAGAGGTGACACAAAAATTATCCATCTTGGCCTAGGCAACAGATGGGGCGGGGGGAAGAGGAATTTTAGAATCCATAACTACATGCCTGTAGTTGCAGGAATCCCAAGCTGACAAATCAATAGAAAGTGACTCCGAGATGGTAGTGATGGGGGCCATGGTAGCTGTAAGAAGAAGCAAATGAATATGCTACCTGCACAGAAATATCCTTGGCACAGGACCCCATCACATAAAGACTGGCTAAGATAAATTCTATGACTAAAACCAAACACACACATACCATTTTTGATCATCAGCAGAAACAATAAGTAAGAAATTTAGGACCTTTTACAAATGGAATTATCAGATACAGCATAGAAGGTAACTGTTTAGGAGTTCCCATCATGGCTCAGTGGTTCACAAATCCGACTAGGAAACATGAGATTACGGGTTCAATCCCAGCCTCACTCAGTGGGTTAAGGATCCCGCATTGCTGTGGCTCTGGTGTAGGCCGGTGGCTACAGCTCCAATCAGACCCCTAGCCTGGGAACCTCCACATGCCACGAGAGGGGCACTAGAAAAGACAGAAAGACAAAAAGAAAAAAGAAAAGAAAAGAAATGTTTAAAACATTACAGCCATAAGTGATGAAATTTAAAATATGTCAACAATAAAAAGATTTCTTAATGACTCAGGAGAGTTTAAAAGGATCGAGTAGAAGGTCTAGAATAAAAAATAATAGTTGAAGGTAATATTGTGGCTTGTTACAAAATAGATTAGCTATAGCAGTAAAACAATGTTGATGTGCAGCTAGAGCTGATGAAATTAGCCAACATGAAGCATCTCTTTGTTAGGTAAAACAAAGAGATGGCTAATGAAAAAAGTTTGAGAGATAAAGGGTAGAAAGGGAGTGTTCAACTGGAATTCCAATGAGATTAAATGAGCACGAGTCATTATTTTATTTTAGGAGTTAGTACAAACGATGTTACAAAATAAAGACAACAATGTTCAAACGCAGGAAATACAATTCCAAGCCAGGTGAAAGAAAAGAAGTCTAAATCTGGACATATCACTATGAAACACCAGAGATGATTATGTAAACATATGCTCTAATAAAGTGCTTATTAACTAATAAACTGAATGTTTGTGTCCCCCCCCAAATTCATATGTTAAGGCCCTGACCCTAATGTGATGATATTTGGAGATGGGGTTTGGGGAGGGAATTAGGGTTAGATGAGGTCATGTCAGTGGGAACCTGGTCCAATGGGATCAGACCTTTATAAGAAGAGACATCAGAGAGATTTCTCTCTCTCCCCCCTCTTGTCTTCTCCCTCCTCCTCCCCCTTTCTCTTTCTACTGTATGAGTAGGAGGTGACTGTTAGCAAGCCAGAGACAAAACTCTCACCAAAACCTGACCATGCTGGCACCTTGAATCGGACTTTCAGCCTCCACAACTGAGAGAAAATAAATGTCTACACCACCCAGTGTATGGTATTTCGTTGTGACAGCCTGAGTTGATGCATATATACATCTATAAAGAAAAGGTAGATGACCTTCAAAGGTAAATGACAACAGACCTTTTAAACAGTGACAACTAGAAAATAACAGACCATATGCCTTCAAATGTCCTAGATAAAATTAGCTGTTAACTCGGAATATTACATTAAATGAAAGAACAACAACAATATTATATATATATATAATATATATATATATATAGACATACCCTCAAACGTCCTAGATAAAATTAGCTGTTAACTCGGAATATTACATTAAATGAAAGAACAACAACAATATTATATATATATATATATTATATATATATATAGACATCTTCAAATAAACAAACAGTGTAAAATTTGCCACCAATAGTGAAACTCGGGGCAAAGAATATTGAACCCAGGAAGAAGGAATGGTAAATATGATAGAATAGTGAGAAACAGATAAATAACAAGGTAAATCTAAGACAATGTTATTGTATAGAATACACTCAAAGAGACTACAGAACTGTGTGTTCAGCGCATTCCTGCAGCTGGCCTGCCTGTGTTTTGAATCCCACTCAGTCATTAGTTAGTTGAGTGATCCATGGTAATATATAGTAAGCACTGAATGAATTAATATAAGCTAAGGTCCTAGAACAGTTCCAGGCACAAAGTCAGCAAGTTACAGCTCTTATTATTTCTATGATTATGACCACTATTATTTCAAAATAGTAATGCTTAAATTGAGGGACAAAAAATGTCCAAACTAAAATACAGGGCTATAATAAAAATTTAGATAAGAATAGGTGATATGTTGAAATATTTAAGTCATTGTATTTTAAAATATATGTAGAGATAATGATTAACTTTGTCTCCTTTAGTTAATTATGCAAGCTAAAAAATTGAGGATATTACTAAAGGAAAATACACAGAAAAGGAACATGTCTTCTAGCACAAATTCTGAATAAACGTTATGTATCCATTTAGACAGAAAAGACATATCATCTATAAGAGGTAAAAGTCAGGCTAGCCTGAATCTTTGGCATGATGGCAGTCAGGGCTAGAAGATACAAAAAGTGGTTTATAAAGTTCTAGTGAAAAGACAGTTTGGCTTGAAGAGAGTATGTCCATATGCGTTTCATATAAAAGGAGTTATTGGATGTTTTTGAATATAGAGAAAAGTAGAAGACACGGTGGTCAGAAACCCTTCTTAAAATATTTGTATTTATTCATGATGAAATTCAGCTAATTAGAGAAGATAGTTTTGAATCCCAGAAATGGAGCATCGATAGTGAAAATTACTCAAGGGACGCACTAAAAGCTCTTAAACATAAAAGCAAGACCAAGCCTCTGTGGGAATCGTGGTAGACCACAATAGCAATAGCATAAGGCTTGATAAAATGAAAATAGGATAAACAACAAAAACCAAGTAAAAAGGGAAGGGAGAAGTATCACTACAATAATCAATTCATCTTTTATAGCAGCAGGCAAACCAGCACTATTTGAAATCAAAATATGTGGTTAAAAATTATCTCAGCACTCTGAGATATTTATATTCTATTTATATTTTTTCTTATATTTACACAGTTACTTTAAAAATTATTCTCTTCTAGTTAAAAATAGAAATTCGTAATCAGAAATTCTTTCAGTTTATCTTTCTTCTGTTAACTTCTAGTAAAACCAAAGTCAGCATCTTTCATTATATGGTATATTACATACTTTCATTTCTTTTTTTTTAATGTATAATTTCTCATGTCACATTTTCTTTTTTTTTTTTTTTGTCTTTTTGCTATTTGTTGGGCTGCTCCCATGGCATATGGAGGTTCCCAGGCTAGGGGTTGAATCGGAGCTGTAGCCACCGGCCTACGCCAGAGCCACAGCAACGCGGGATCCGAGCCACGTCTGCAACCTACACCACAGCTCACGGCAACGCCGGATCCTTAACCCACTGAGCAAGGGCAGGGACGGAACCTGCAACCTCATGGTTCCTAGTCGGATTCGTTAACCACTGTGCCACGACGGGAACTCCCATACTTTCATTTCTAACAGTATATTCTTTTTCTTGTGCTAAATCTAGTAAAATGAGAGTGGACACTTTTTAGTAAAATAATTATTCAACTGTCCTAATTGTTTATCTATCTATCTATCTATCTATCTATCTATCTTTCTTCTATGTATCACCTATCAACCATTTTACTTTTTTGTAGAGTCTTTTTATAGGTGTCTATAGAAAGAGCTCCAGAATAGTGTAGATTAAGTACATAAAAGCTGGCTTGCGGGGTTACAGATTTTAAAGATGCTTTGCTTTCTCTTTTTCATTTTTTAAATGGCTTGGAATTTTTATAATGAATTTATACATGTAACTTTTATAAAACAAAAATAACATTTATTAACAAAAAATTGGAGTTTGTTCCTTATTTGATAATTTAACAGCAATATCTTAATTTTGATTTTTTTAGTTGTTTTGCACAACTAACAGTATGCTTTCTCTAATGGTAATTTGAGAGGTTGATAGCCATCAGATAATCTCTCATATCCCATCTAAAGGAAGATGAAAAACAAAAAATACACATAATAACCTACTCTTAGATGGCAGAAGACATGAGGTGCGAAGCTTAAGCAATATGTGAAAAATTTAAGTGTTCATATAACAAAACCATGACTAACTGCCTTTCTGGCAACAAAATCTGCAACTAAGATATCAATTTTTTTAAAGGCAGTAGTCATTATTTTTCTACTCTTAATTAAACTCTCAAAAGATGTGTATGGAATAATATTTTGCAACTAATAAAATACAATTGAAATCCAAATGCAAACTAGGTTTCTACTCAAATTCAAATATTTTCCAAGTTGTTGATTTATCATAACTAAAAGCAGCTGGTGTCCTATTCAAAATGACTGTAAACAATTTAAGTTAACGCCTCAAAAGATTATCAAAAACAGAAAGAATGTATTTTGCAAAAGAGATGGATAGAAAATCTAAAAATGTATTTGACCATAAGGGAGGTGTTCTGTAGCAATAAGATGCTTTGAAGGCACTTTAATCTCAATACATGTGTCATAGAACAAAAATAGATTAAATCATGGCATGATGGTTTCATTTAAAAGGGATATTTTGGAAGGCACTGTCAGTGCTATTTTTAATAGTAAATTTTCGGTCTCAGATGGATTTTTTTTCACTACCAAGAACATTACTTAAAAGTAGTTTTAAATCTCAATATAAAAATCAATATCTAACAGAAAGCACAATAATTACAATTTCTATGCATGATTTAAGACAGCTACACAGTATATACAAAACAGGCTACCATGATATACTTGTTAAGTAGGATCTCATAAGTATCAGCTGTTTCCAAATTACAGTGGAGGAAACGCACCCCAAAGCACATGCAAAACAATCCATTGATATAAAGGAAAAAATGTTAACATTTCTTCATTGATTTATATTGTTTCCTTTTTACCTTTCAGTAGTTACTGATGATAATGTAGAGGGGTTAAGTATAATTTATAAATGATAAATGTACATATTTTGGATGTGTAGTCTGAAAAATTATAATTTATAGCGTGAATGCAGGGTCAAAAAAAATCACCATCATTAGTTAGAATGTGATGGATTCCCACGACAATTCTACTTTTCTGGTAGTTATTGATCAGTACACTGTTCTGAGGAAATTCCAAGGCAATGTTCAGTCAATGTTGATAAGGGGTACTGCTAAGGATTGAATATTTATGTCCCCTGGCCCCCCAAATTCATATGCTGAAGTCCCAATCTCAATGTGATGTTATTTGAATGTGGGGCTTTGGGGAGGTAATTAAATCATGAGGGTGGAGCGTTCATGAATGGGATTAGTGCCCTTCTAAGGGGGCGAAAGGACTACCACCATGGGAGGGTACCAAGACAAAATGGCCATTTCTAAACAAGAAGAGTGTTCTCTCCAGACATCTATTCTGCTGGCTCACTGATCTTGAACTACCCAGCTTCCAGAACTGTCTGACATAAATGTTTGATTTTAAAGTCACCCAGTCTATGGTTTTTGTTATGGCGGCTGCAATTGATGAAGACAGAAATCATGATGGTTATCTATGGGAGAAGACAGAAAGCAGAAAGACGATTCAGCGTTTTGCCCTCAGCACTGGCAAATAATACTGCTTTGTTATTTTATGTGGTTAATTTCTTTGTGGCTATCTTTTCTTTTTCAATATTTCAAGATTCCTGTCATTTTCCCAGACAAACCACATTTGTTCCCTCTTCTGTCCCCCACCACTCATGAATTCAAAAATGCATGTGAAGATGCTCTAGATTCCAAACCAGTACCTGTGCCATCACGTAAGCCAGAATCTTCTATTCTAAACCCTCACTTAGCCTCACTTTTCCTGTGCCCAAGACCCTATCCACTTTTGTATTCAGGAACCTTCTCTTTCTTCTTCTAGTCTTTCCTCTCATCTTCTTTCTACTCTTTTCTTTCTACTCAGTTCTTTTTAACAGTCTTTATATTTGGTTAATTTCCGTACTGGCTTTTTCACTTAGTTTCATTGCCCCATACTATTTAAAAATAATTTCTTTACATCTCATGCCTGACTTAACCTATTCTAGATTGGATTCAGTTACCAAAACTTTACCAAAGTAATTCTTGCTAATGCCACCACTGATCTCCATATTAAAAGAATTATTGAGTGTTTCTCATTTTCATTGGGCCTTTCAGTAGCATTTGAAACTGTGAACTCGTCATCGTTCTTGAAATACCCATTCCCTTGACTTTAATGATAACACACGTTCTCTCTACCTTTAAGGCCACATTGTTAAATCCTATGTCAGTTTTCCTTTCTCTGCTAATTAAATATTTGAGCTTGGTTCCTCTTTATCTTCACTTTATGATCGCTCTTAAATATATATACATATGTGTATATATGTATTTCTCTATTCTAATTAACTTTATGCCATAGTATTGTTGACATAAGTTACCATAACTCAGAAATGTTGAGTTGTATGAGTTGTTTGTATATTTTGGAGATTAAGCCCTTTTCGGTTGCATCATTTGCAACTATTTTCTCCCATTCCATAGTTTGTCTTTTTTTTTTTTATGGTATCCTTTGCTGTGCAAAAGGTTGTAAGTTTGATTAGATCCCATTGGTTTATTATACTGAGGGTTTAAAAACTTTATTATAGGACATTTTTTTTTGTCTTTTTTTTTTGCCTTTTCTTGAGCTGCTCCCGCAGCATATGGAGGTTCCAGGCTAGGAGTCGAATTGGAGCTGTAGCCTCTGGCCTACACCAGGGCCACGGCAACGTGGGATCCCAGCCGCGTCTGCAACCTACACCACAGCTCACGGCAACACCGGATCCTTAACCCACGGAGCAAGGCCAGGGATCGAGGCCAGGGATCAAACCCCCAACCTCATGGTTCCTAGTCGGATTCGTTAGCCACTGCACCACAACGGGAACTCCTACAGGACATTTTTTAAAAGTTAAATTAATCATCAGTTCCTCGGTAATAATTTTCAAATGACAAGTTCAAAAAAACAGAAGTTTACACTTGGGAGAGCCTGATAGAGATTTTCACCACTGGCCAAATGCTAAGAAGTTTGTTTTGACTTTTAAAAAATATTTAGTTGAGATTTAGTTTCCAAAGAATGACTTTTCATTCTCAATCAATTGAATTTGTAGTTAGCTTACTTTTCATTTATTGGAAAGGTTTCCAAGAGAGTATGGAATAATCGAATGCAATGAGTAAATATTTGATCATCTTGGGTTGACATGAGATAAACCGTAACTCAGAAATGTTGCCGAATTGAATAAAGATGTCTGACATATTTCCACTCAAATCCATCCTTATTCAGAATGAGATATTACATTGATGAATGCTTCAACAGGCAGAGAAGAAAAGAATCATGATGGAATCATTCCAATCACTCCTCTCACCCAGATCCTGTCAATGAACACATGTCCCTTGAGGTTATTCTGTGGATCCACGATTTCACTCAGAGTTTAAG
This sequence comes from Phacochoerus africanus, assembly GCF_016906955.1. Classification (NCBI taxonomy): domain Eukaryota; kingdom Metazoa; phylum Chordata; class Mammalia; order Artiodactyla; family Suidae; genus Phacochoerus; species Phacochoerus africanus. The sequence continues at coordinate 133,941,678 of NC_062551.1, read as the reverse complement.
ATTCTACCTAGAGATTATATTGAAATTCCCCTCTTTGAGACAAAGTTCTGCTATATATTTAATCCTTCCACTCTGCAAAATTATTTCCTTTTTATTTTTCTCAGAATGATCTTATTAGATGGCAAATGAATCTTCTTATATATGGGTCTCATTTTATATCTATCTTATTATTTACATACACATAGACATATGTATGTGTATATATGTATTTATCTATTCTAATTAACTTTATGCTATAGTATTCTGCAAGTCTTTCAAAACTGCATAATAATTAAACCTCATGTAGAGAAATATTTATATCTATCTAAACTTGTATTTATCTGTTTATTAATCTTCATTCATATACTTTTTTGCCACACTCACAGCATGCAGAAGGTCCTGGGCCAGGGATCAAACCCATGCTACAGTAATCCAAACCACATCAATAACCACACCTGGATCCTTAATCACTAGGTCACTAGGAAACTCCATTCATTCACATATTTTAAATAGCTAATATCAACGGGAGACTTGTTAAGCCAACAAAAATATTAAGCTTTTCATAATATATAGATTTGTTCAAGTTTTCATGGTTTCAAGCAATATTAACATATTATTAATATATTATGATAAATATAATAAGTGGAATAAACTATTTTGTGAGAACTTACAGTTTTCAAGTCTGTTTCCTACTGCATTTTATATCCTCCATTAGGTACCATGTCTTCAATGCTAAACATTTTTAAAAATAATTTATTAGCATATATGTGTGTGTGTGTGTGTGTGTGTGTGTGTGTGTGTGTATGCAGAAGCCCCCAGATCAGGGATCAAACCATGTCACAGCAGTGCCCCAAGCAACAGCAGGGACAACACCAGATCATTAACCCACTAGGCCATTAGGGAACTCCCTAATATTCTTTTTAACTATCTTCTACTTTAAACTCAGTCTTCTACTATGCTGACTGATCAGGCGATTAGTAGAAAGGAAATTTAATGAAAATCACTCTTTAAAGGAAGCTTACTAGTAAGTAAATGATTCTTTTTCCTGAAGCCACAGCAAGACTAAAATGTAAGTTAAAGATTAACAAACTATTAATAAGGAGGGCGTAATCTACCTTTATTCTAGGTGTATGGTTAAGCACTCATATGTGCTATTCTTGTGGAATTTAGGAAAAGCAGAAGAGCACCTTGTTATTATAACCTAGTTGCTTAGATGATCTTTATCTGATTTCCTGCAAGATTTGAGAAAGTAGAAAAGGAATGAACCTATCAAAAACAACTTGGCAGAGAGTGAATAACAGGTTATGTTAATAATAGTTCACTTACTGAGTTCTTTCTATGTGGCCATTATTATAACTAAGTGCTACATTTGTACTATCTTCTTTAAACCTCAAAAAATACCTTGAAGGTGATAAGACTATTTATATATCAAAACCACAGAAAGTGGCCCAAATACGACAGCTAGTAAATGACAGAATGAGGATTTGATCCCAGGAATGGCATCCTCACAGGCTCTGGTTCTTCCACAGCCCTGCTTCCCCAAATAAGCTGCAATTCTACTTTTTTTTTTTATCAATCTTGGTTGAAATCATCAAAAGTGTCTGAATTTAAAAAGTTGAGGCACAGACTTTCAAAGTGGATCTCCACTGTAATGTTTCATTTGCTGAAATCTACTTTAAAATAAACAATAGCTATTCTCTCCTATACTTATTGTTTTACTTTGTATTCTAGTTTTGAATAATCATCACAGGTCAACATTTTATTTTAATTAATTAATCAATTAATTTGTCTTTTAGGGCCATACTCACACCATATGGAGGTTCCCAGGCCAGGGGTCCAATCGGAATTGCAGCAGCCAGCCTACGCCACAGCCACAGCAACACAGGATCAGGGTCCTGTCTGCAACCTACACCACAGCTTACAACAATGCTGGAACCTTAACCCACTGAGCGAGGCCAGGGATTGAACCTGCGTCCTCATGGATGCTAGTCGGGTTTGCTAACTGCTGAGCTCTGACAGGAACTCCCAACATTTTATTTTAAATTCTGTTCTCTAAGTGTATCATATTTCTGAGTATGTCATTCAGGTTTTGTGTGTGTGTGTGTGTGTGTGTGTGTGTGTGTGTGTGTGTGTGAGATTATCTTTTTTTTGGCGGGGGGCGCATTACGGTATATAGAAGCTCCCAGCCTAGGGGTCCAATTGGAGCTGCAGCTGCAGACCTTCACCACAGCCACAGCAATGTGAGATCTGAGCCGCATGTGCGACCTACACCACAGCTCACAGCAAATCCAGATCCTTATTAACCCACTGAGTGAGGCCAAGGATTGAACCCGCATCCTCATGGATACTAGTCTGATTCTTAACTCACTGAGCCACAACAAGAACTCTTGTGTTAGTCAGTTTTAGTTACCATTATCAGGACACTTTCATTTCATTAATAAAGAAATTGTTCTGCAAATATTAAGGCATTATGAGTTGTAAGTCCTAGGATCACAATTTATGAAATGTGGAAATCTTTCTTTAAAACTGTGTCACCAATAACTGATAAGACTTAAGTTTTCTTTTCTCAACACAATAATGACAGTGTATTATGAGCTATAATCTAAAACTTTGCTTAAATTCAGATTAACTTCATACTTCTTTACTCTTAATTTAATCCTCTGATTTTTTTAAAGGATAAGTATAAAGAGATTGTTGACTACAAAACAACAATTAATGCCACTATTCAAAAATTTCTGAAATATCTGTCTACTAATACACTGAAATTCAAAGTCCAAAGCACATTAAAAAAATTCTTCTCCACATGGCATTCCATTATGAAATTGCTGCAGTGAACATCACATTCGTTGAACAAACATAACGCTATAATCAAGCATCTGCTTGCCTTCCTGCATTGCATATACAACAGAGATTTGCTGTACTTTTTTTAGTATTCTCAATAGGTTTCTGTGTTTATAAAGGTCCAGAAATTATCTTCAGAACTTATCCTCCATATGGCACCAGGAAACCCGGCATAAGAACCTTTCTGACACAAAGGATATAGAATTGTCTTACTTCCAAATATCAAAAATTTTCCACAAATGCAGAACTATCAAACAAGCGTTAGAACCACCTCAACTTCTGTTCAACCTCATCAAATTGATTTAGTTGTCTGCACATGTCAACTTTAATTATCAAAAATGCAAAAAAAATAAAACCCAGCATATTCTTTTCCACTTTGAGTGCTACATGTTAAACATGACTTCAATTATATTTTGAATAATAAATTCTTTAAGACTCAGGATATGTTCTTGATCAGCAGAGAGCCAACAGCATAATATCACTAAACAAACATGACCCAAATTTTAGTTCTGAGATTATATCCCCCCAAAAAAGAGATAAAGTTGAGAAGTCCAATTGGCTGAATAATTATTGTATAGATAACTGATCTGTTTAGTCGACTCAAAGAATACCAATGAAAAAAATATAGTTTGGTGTTCTTAAGGAAGATTTTATTTAATTTCACAATTTAACTCCTTTACAATTAATTTTTTCCTCTGTAAACACAACCTAAATTTATATCTGTTAAATAAGTTAACATTTAAGGTATGGAGAGCACTAATAATTACCTTTATTCTATTGTAATTCTTTAAAACTACGTTCTAAAATTTACTGAATAATTTAAATAAAAAATAATTTTCTAAGTGGGCTCATGTGTGCACTTTCTTATTTTTTATTTTATAAATATAGCCTTTAAAATATTATAAAATATAAAATACCACCTTAATCTATAAGTAATATCACTCTTAAAGGGTTCTACCTTCAGTATAGCAAAACAAGTAAATATTATGTCAGTTCTATAAAATCTACTTGTTATGTCATAGAGGGAGATTATTTAGACCCCACAGTAATGAAAAGTAGTGTTTATCTCTATAATGGGAACAAAGTGATTAACTTGCCAGTTCAACAGGAAGGAATGATATGGTCCCAAGTATATAGGGTTCCTTAATCCTCCCGAAGACACACTGCAGATATTTCAATTAATGTGTAGCAAGGTCACAAAATCAATTTCTTTTCTTTTCTTTTTTTTTTTTTTACAAAATCAATTTCTTATCAGCCAAAAACACTCATACTGTAAATTTTATTTTCAAACCATAATCTCTAAATTAAATCTGTGTTCCTAAAAAAATATAGTACAGAAACTCAGTCATTGGGTTGTCTTCCTGATAGCATTTTTACAAATGGCACAAAGCTCCGTATGCTATATTTAACCTATAATGTTTGGTTAGATTCTAATCTTCCTAGAGAATATCATTATCTTTTTCCATGGCAAATAAAGGACCAAAGTGTTAATTTCCTTCTTAAAATAAGTACAAGGTTTGAACAGTTCTGGCATCCTATCTTCCAGCAATTTATTTGGGAACATACAAATGATTATAAAAAGAATCTATGAAACTGTATACTAATCCACATTTCTTGGTAATATGAATTATCTGAACATAAAATTCTGAGAAGAATGATGGTGATATGGAAAACAGTATTACCATGCAGTAAATTCCACGTAAGGGGACTTTGCAGGAATTGAGCTTGTCTGACCAATGACACTCAAGATAATCACATTTTTAATGAAAACTCCTTGAGTTGAATATAAAATATCATCATCTATTACATTCAGGTGCTGGAGTTCTTTCTCTATATTCTGATTTCTTTAGACAGAATGTTTTTTTCTCCTAATATCTTTATTATCACCCTGCTCAAAACTACACACAAGACTATGGTAATTTAAGTGCTGGTAACTTTTTTCTCAATGGCAATGGACCAGAATAGTTATGAAGGAACTGAAGTATTTCAATAATACTGCCTTAATGTTTTAATACTCAGAAAATTGCAATTTTCATGCCATACACATGCAATTTTTTCTATGTTTTTTAACATTCAAAATGTTTGACACATTTATACCAATGCTGTATAATATTGACTACACAATAGTATTATCCCATACAGCTGACTAACAAGTTGTACAAATCTCTTATAAATTCAGATTCTTGAGATCATTTTGATGATTGGTAAAATAGAGGATACAAAAAAGCATATAAAATATTTATATTATAAATTATATTATATGTGAATTATATATATTACACATATAAATTATAAATAAATATTTTATATTATACCGTAGAACACAGAATATTCTATTTTTCTGAATTCATTCATATGATAATTTATTCTATTTTAATCAAATATAGAACATAAAAAAATAAAATTTGCTTTAATAAAAGTCCTTCACTTTGTACACATTCATGCAAAAAAGATAAAACTTCACTTTAAACAAGCAATTGAAGAATAAATACAGCTTCATGTAATGTTGTATTTAAAAAGACAAACTCATTGGAAAGGGTGATAAATGTGAGACAGATATTTTCAATAACATTTAGACTAAAATTCTTTTTTGTAATTAAATAAAAAATCACTAATATCACTAAAATCACTAATAGAGATATTATTTTTCTAATGCCAAAAATTCCACAGTCCCTAGGATTTCTGTGAAAACAGCAATTTGATATGTAAAATGCAGAAGAAAATACCACAGTCAATCTGACTTCTGGGACTGAAAATCAGGGCCAGCGGGCTTCAAAAATAGGAAGCCATCAGAAGGCATTAGTGCCAATATTGCAAATGACCTTCCTTGCTTTAGGACATATTGCTTCCTAATTCATGAAAATTTCACAAGAGCAGTAGTTAAGTCAATGGAAATTCAGTCTTGCATAGTTGATCACTCAAAATGAGGTAGAAAATCAAAGACAGTCTGGAGAAAACCAATGTGAAGTTTATTAAGCAAACTGATCATTCATGCACATTTGCCATCTGGTTATAATAGATAGTCTGTATTTACAGCAAAATACTTGGGATAGGATTATACCTAAGGTAGTCTTCATATATGAGTCTTCTACAATGTATAGAATTCAAGCAAGGAGTTCCCATGATGGTGCAGTGGAAATGAATCCGACTAGTATCCATGAGGATGCAAGTTTGATCCCTGGCCTTGCTCAGTGGGTCAGTGATCCAGCGTCACTGTGAGCTGTGGTGTAGATCACAGACATGGCTTAGATCCCCCATTGCTATGGCTATGGCTGTAGCCGGCAGTTGTTGCTCTGATTTAACTCTTAATCTGGGAACTTCCATATGCCCCAAGTGTGGCTTTAAAAAGCCAAAAAAAAAGAATTCAAGCAAATCTGAGTGCTGATCCACATAGGAACCTCCTTTCCTTAGCCTAGAATTAGTCTCAGAAAATGGATTAAATGAAATAGGGCTTATATAAAAAAGATGAATGTAAAAATGGGGGCCCACTCTTCTTGTAATGGTCATAGACAGGTTTTTTTGTTTGCTTGGCATCTATTCACTCTCTTGATGGTAATAATCACTCAAATGTCCTTTTTAAAAGGACTTTCTCTCACTCTGTTCCCATGATTTGAAATTGAGACTCAGCAGGTCACTTTGCGATGTTAAAGGAGCTATCCCCACAGTCCTTTGTTCTTCTTTAAGACAATATATTCTTAAAAAGCAACAGAAGATGAAAAGGTATAAAAATTACATGTTTACAGTGCAATTTATATTTAATTTAAATTTCTGGATTTCTATGTGTGATCATTTTTGTAGGAGATAAAAACTTAGAAATAGACACTTTAGTCTCAATTTTCTGGTTATTTTTAAGAATTGGCTTGTATTACTGATAATTTTATCAGCTTATTGTCATACCTTTTTATCTTCTGTTGCTTTTTTTCTGGTTCAGCGGTTAACGAATCCAACTAGGAACCATGAGGTCGCAGGTTCGATCCCTGGCCTTGCTCAGTGGGTTAAGGATCCAGCATTGCTGTAAGCTGTGGTGTAGTTCACAGATGCAGCTCAGATCCTGTGTTGCTGTGGCTGTGGCAAAGGCCAGTGGCTACAGCTCCAATTAGACCCCTAGCCTGGGAACCTCCATATGCCACAGGTGAGGCCCTAGAAAAGACCAAAAAAGACAAAAAAAAAATTTCCTAGAGGTTCCTAAAGAAATGATTAAACAGAAAATATAGGATGGTAGAAGTGCCACGTTCACTTTATATACAAAATGAAAACTAATTCTAAAAAAATGAGATATAACTTTTATTGTTTTTGATGCTTTATCAGCAGTAGCATATATTATATGGCATATTAGTACACACATAGATATATATGCATGTGTATATATGTGTGTGTATGTGTATATGAAGAATTATGATATAACGTATGATTAATTAACACTTTAGCCTGAAGTGAAAACAGAAAATGACCATCTTCAGTTGGAAAAACATCAGCACTCTAATAATGTCAAATCAGATGATGTCTTAATCTAAGATTGATTTAACACAGAATTTTGAATAAGTCTTTTTGATTGTTGAAATTAGAACTTGGAAGTTCTGTGTTTACTTTTACTATTTCAATTTAATTCTCTGCCATTAGTTACCTGATATACTCTTCTGATTCTAAATATGCATAAATCCGTCTAGATAATACTCATTAAGAGTAATTAAAACCAAATGAGACTTCTACATGAAGAAACATTTTCATGTTTCATTATAATGAATAGATTACTTGGGCAAATCCAAAATCATGTATTCATGTTAAACCTTTCTTTAAGATCTCAGGATAGTTCTTAATTTGCATCTCATTAATTTTCCTTGTGAGATAAACGTGAAACAGGATGACTTTGAAAAAAGATTCCTGAAACTTAGTCTGCAAAAATGGCAGAGTCAAGTCGGATGAGAGAAGTTTTTAGTTTTAAAACCATGGAGCTGGAGGGAGTGGGATGGACTAGGAGTTTTGGGTTGGTAGATGCAAACTGTTGCATCTGGAGTGTATAAGAAAGGAGATCCTGTTATATACCACAGGGAACTATATCTAGTCACTTGTGATGGTACATGATGGAGGATAATGTGTGAAAAAGAATGTATATATATGTATGTGTGTGTGTGTGTGTGTGTGTGTGTCTGTATGACTGGGTCACTTTGCTGTACAGCAGAAATTAACAGAACATTGTAAATCAACTATGACAGAAAAAATAAAAATAAAAAAACCTGTGGAGCTGATTAGCAAAACTCAAATGACACAAGTCCGTTTTTCCTTTTCATTTTAAAAATAAAATATTAGCTTAAAGAAAGTTTTTATAATGGTTTATTCTTTTATTTTTCGCATTTTACATGTTAAAATAATTTGTAATCTTATAGAGAGGATATTTTTGAGGAAATTCTACCTAATTATTGTGGCTGGGTTTGTTCTATTGTGTAACCCTTCTTGTCAACAGGCAAAAGAGGTCATATTTCTAGTACAAGGAAAAGAATTCTTGAAATTGGCAAAGGTAATTTATTTATTTGGATGAAGTTCACAGAAGTTATGCATCCTGGAATGTAAGCCTTGGGTTAATTTAGACTATCATTTCTTAAATAGGTTACATTTTCCTTTCAGTACAAGAAGTCCCAGGGAAATAAGCACCTCACTTTAAACACATTTTGATACACAGCTATCTAGAAGTACATTAGACTTCATACTTATCAGCATTCATTAAACAAAGAAATTCCTCTGGAGTATGTAAAAATACATTTGTTTTACAAAAAACATTTGCTTCTTTGAGAATTTTTAGCAACATATTACACACGAAGGGAGGTGTGGATACAATGTTACGGAGACATACACTTCCAAATCTTTAAATATTCCTTAAGTATTCCTTAAAAACTAGAAGGCACCTCCTCCCAAGAACTGGAATAAGAGTGGAAGAGTGAAAGAGAGAGAGTGAGACAGAAAGAGAAGAAGAGAGAAAGGGAAAAATTAAAGAAAATGCTGGCCTTGGCTGCTACTCAATTCTCTACTCTGAAGTTCCAATACCACAACATGTAATAAATAAAAAAAGACAAGAAAAGTTGAAGATGAACTACCAAGAGAGCCGATGATTCCTGATGAGAAATGAAAACAAATATTCCAAAGACATCCATTTGCAGCCTTAAGACAAAAAGGACAAGATTTAGAAGCTGCTATGAAAAATTGCTTCTTTAGAGGGACCTGATCCAGGCAGTTTTGATCCACTCTATCTTTTGGGGATGTAACTTCACCAAAGTTGTATATGGGTACAATTTAAACATAATCTGTAAACTTTAACTTTCTTGTTTTTGTTCTGAACTGTCTCAAATAGACTAATTTAGGAAAACAGATTATTTAATTTGCCAGAACATGTCAAAACTGAGCTATGGACTACCATTTTTGGTAACAAAAATATGTTTGTATGCTAAATAATTAAGGGTACCATTTTCTAAATTTTCAAAACTATAATAGGTTTCAAAAATGACAGGGACAAAATGAATATTCTAATTGTTAAAATAAGTAAATTTAAAAGGGAATTTTAAAAGGGAATTATGATGTTTTATCATATAAGAAAATGCTTGTGGTGTTCTTCAAAATGCGCTAATACATTCTATGACTCTTTTGTCCTACATTGTAACATTTATTTTACAAAATATTTGCATTAGTAACTACATAATGAATTTATTTCTAAATAAGCTGGTATACAGTTAGAATCTAGATCAACAATATATTAGATTTATCTTTGTTATTTTTAGAGCTAGAGATATTAGCAAAGTCCTTTAGAATTGGATTCATGACGAACAGATAATATTTATGGGTTGAATGAATGAAAATAATATATATATCTTTAAACAAATAACAGAACAAAAGCATCCAAATGAGAATTAACAACTTGAAAGGTAGTACATTTATTCTAGCAATCTCACTATTAAATGAAACGTCAAAACATTTCAAAACTTTAAAAATTGTCTTTGTTCCACACTACTCATACAAAATATTTCACTTCATATTACTTTATAACCACACACAATTTTCTTAAAACCATTCTGGCAATTAATCTTCTACTTTATCCATCAAACTTGGCCAGGAGTTTGTCTTAGCTGTTTCTGAAAATTAAATCCACTCTCAAAATTTCACAGTTACTGAGGATAAGATATATATATATATATATATTTAATTAGTTTATTTACATTTATTTAATTATATATATATAAATTAGAAAAGAGTTTTAATAAAATTTTGAGTACTGGCAGCATCATTTTCATAATTGAAATACCTTACAATGATACTTGAGTGAGAAATAGCTGATGACTATTGGTTTATGTAATTCTGGCCTTTTTTTTTTTTGTATTTTTACGGCCGCACTTGCGGCATATGGAGGTCCCCAAGCTAGAGGTCAAATCAGAGCACAGCCACAGCAACATGGGAATCTGGGCCGAGTCTGCAATTTATACCACAGCTCACGGCAACGCCAGATCCTTCACCCACTGAACAAGGCCAGGCATTGAACCCGAGTCCTCATGGACACTAGTCAGGTTCATTAACCATTGAGCCATGATGGGAACTACCTGGCATGTTTGTTTTCAAAAATCATTTACATACATAAGATGATTACTTATACTTCATAAAAGTCAAAAGGTACATAGGTATATAAAATACAGCTGTGACTATAAATATCATTATTAAAGATGAAAAATCATGGAGATGTGATGCAAAGAAGAATGGTTATTTTTCTGTTTACATTTTTAGTACAGACTTTATTATTATCACTTTATTAAATATTTACAAGTGGTGTTATTATTGTAGGACACAGTTTTGGTAGTAGATCTAATTGCGTTAACTGATGTGTGTATACATGACATACACACATTTTGTATGTTCTTCATCTGTCCTGATGACTATTGGGATGTCCATCTGGATGAGCATCCTCTTTATTACTAAAGGAAAAACTGTTATGGAAGCAATCACATCTCACCACTTCTATTCGAGCCTATTCACTTGTAATCTAGCCTGGGTAGATTTATGCTAGGAGACAATTTTAATGAACATTTCTCCCACATGCTGAATCTCTAGACTATTTCTTCTTCCTGACTCTTTGGTAGCTATTGTGACATTGGTCTCTACCTTTACCCATCTCCTACTGCTAGAGAGCAGTTCATTATGACAATCTTCCAGTTGGTTTTTCTCAAGCATATATATGGTTATTAGATAATAATGAAAGACTGCTTTTTAATCATACAACATGTCTCCCTGAGTCAGGCACCAAGACTTCATCATTTTCTACAAAGTGCTTGTGATATTGTTCATAATAGGCATGTCCTGAGCTATGAAAAGATTTTTTACATGCATACAAGGAGTCAATTACATCCTTCCTGAGCCTTCCCAGGCTTAACCTAGGGCAATTGTTTTTCTTCTACCCACTCTGATTCCATGAAACTTGCAAGACTCCAGCCCCACTTAATGAGTTGACATGACAGTAGAGAGACTATTTCCTCACAGCCACCCATCCTCACACTCAGCCATGCACGTCATCCTTCCCCTGGTTCCTGCTTCTCGCTTCTCACAGTTCAGTTTATTCCAACTTTGTTAAATTACCTGGGAGAGGAGAGATGTTTCACTTCCTATATTTGTCACTATTGTGCACCAGAAAGTAACCACAAGAATAACAAGAGTAATATACGTTTAAAGAACGAAAATAACCTAATCTTATGGTTAAATATAATCAACAATTTCAAAAGCCTTTAAATGAACCCCAGATTTCTATATAAACTTTTCCATCTCCTATCTGAAAATTACGCTTACAGATCTGTGTAAGGATAAGTGTGTTATTTCCCATTCATACCTCAAAGAAGTGATAGTAGATAAATTAATACTATTAAAAGGACACCGTTCTACCAATTTGGTTTAAAAGCCTGTACACTAATTACGTCAGAGGACTGATAACATGCTGATACTTTTGGTACTCTAGAGAAGGCTGGGATCCCAGCATTCCAGTCCTAGCTTTACCACTTTAGCCTTGGGACACTGGGACATTCATTTAAGCTGTCAGAGTCCTGTTTCTCTAATATGGAAAAGGCTATAGCATAGAGCTCAACAGAAGACAGTTATAACCAGTCATTATGGTGTTCGTAGGTAAAAGACAGCATCTGTTGTTTTTATTTCAAAAGCTTGATATGAAAATTGAAGATATATAGGGTCAAGGCAGCATAAACTATAATGAACTGTACAAATAAAAGGTGCTATTGTTTTTATAGGTTGGGTATACAGCCTTTTGTGGATTGACCCTTGCTAATCCATTCTTACTCTACCTAATAGGATCATCTTTCTAATACACACAATCTTTCATGTACCTGAGCTCCTCAATACCTGCCACTGGCTCTTTTTTGTTAACAAAATAAAGTCCATACCCTTGACATCTTAACTTAATTTCCACTGACCTCTCCACTAATACACTCTCTGATACATATCCAGCATGAAATACTTGAAGCTCCTTGAAAAGTACACGTGTTCAACTTCTAGGCCTTTGTTACTGCTGATTTCTTCTGCCTGGCTTTGTCACTTTGTCAGTCTTGAGAAATCCTATTTATTCTTCAATTCTAAGCTTGAATGTCACCTCCACTTGGAAAGCTTTCCTGCAATTGATTGTACATCTCAAATATTCCTCTTTTAATACCTTTCATATCATTGTATCAAGTCATTAACATAGTTCTGTAACTATCCTCACATATACTAGAAATCAAGGCCACTTCTTATGTATTATTTTAACACAAGAGCATGCCAGTATCTGTTAAGCAGAGGCCTTATGGTGAAGATGAGTGAGTCGCAACACAGGCACTGGAATTAGACAGAATTGGGCTCAAATCCTGGCTCCACCGCTTCTTTGTTGTGCCACATGAGTTTTTCACTTAACCTGCTTACAACTTTATTTCCTTATAGATAAAAATGAGAAAAACAATGGATGAAGGTGTTATGCTAACTAATATCTTGGTTGTAATGAACAGTAGATATTAACTCTCCCACTGATGATGGTGATAATGGCAGTGATGATGGTGAACATGCTCACTAAATACTTGTTCACTAAAAGGACAGTTAAGTGAAATAAATTCACTACTATTAAATCTTGTTGCTGGGGGACCAAAAAATCCAAATTCTAAATAACTTGTTCAAACTTAGCTCTTGGGATGGAATGTATTTTGGAAGGTTGGGTTATTACCATTTATTTATTTATTACATTTATTTGACAGGGCTTTGAGGGAGCCAAAGTTTATGAAGATGAAGAAGATGATGGTAATGATGTCAAAAGCAACAACTTTCATTTCCCAAATAGTAGGCATCCTCTGGCATAAAACCTCTTTCTAATGATTTCTTAGTGACCCACTACCAATCCTAGAGAAAGATAAGGAAATCTGGGGAATCCTTTTGGAGATGAAAAAAGTCAACGCAATTCTTCACACCCGAAATACACCTAGACTATTTAGCAGTTGAAAATACACTGTTTTAATTTCCCAAATCATGTTAAATATATCTATTTTTAAAAAAATGTCAGGAGTTGCCATCATGGCACCGAGGAAACCAATCCAACTAGGAACCATGAGGTTTTGATCCCTGGCCTCGCTCAGGATCTGCTGTTGCTGTGAGCTGTGGTGTAGGTCGCAGACACAGATTGGATCCTGCGTTGCTATGGCTGTGGCATAGGCTGGCAGATGTAGCTCCAATTTGACCCCTAGCCTGGGAACCTCCATATGCTGAGGGTGCAGCCCTAAAAAGCAAAATAAATAAATAAATGTCAAAAATCTGTCAGTGAACTAATAAAAAGGTGAAAAAGCTGAAAACCACTATCTGAGCAGTTTTAAGAGGTCATTATAAACCTCAGATAGTGAATATTAAAACAAGTGACTATGTACCATTCTTTAAATAAGAGAGAGTTTTAAGTTAAGAAGAACTTGAAAAGAAAAGAAAAAAAATTCCCACTACGAATTGTGTTCTGTGTGAAAAGAAATTGCAGGGCAAAGGTCTTGAAATATTTTTATTTTCAACGGAAAATATTTTCTGCCCTTCAGCTGGCTATTGACTTAACAGCAGGAGGGAAAACAACTGCATTGGATAATGCAAGATGTGTTTTTTAAAAAAAAAAATCATTAAAAACACGATTATAAGCTGGTTGGCTGCTGAAGGTCCAAACTGTGAAAAATTACTGATGTTAATAATAATGGTAATCATGACAGCTGAAAAGTACCTAAATAACAAAAAAGCAACACTGTTTATGAAGTACTATGGTATAATTTGTAATGATTAGTGTAAAAGCACACTAAAATGTTTGATGTAATATTTTGAAGGTCACTCAACTATCAACTTACCATAATGCCATTCAGTGAAATACACAATAAAAATCTAAGAGTATTTATAGAAAGAATTTTGTAGTGCTTGTAAAATAATAAATTGCAAATCCTGGCTGTATGTACAAGCAGAAATGCCTGATCTAATGCACCATTAAGCAACTGTAGCTTTGCTCCACGTTTTTTAAACATTAAACTAATTATGATGAGGTCTGGTCTTACTACATACTGCATATTTAATCTTTTTTAAGAGCCTATCAAATTGAATCACGAGACACAACTTGTTTATGCTATAAGCAAAACACATGCAATATTAACAATGTACAATATCCTGGCTTAATTAGAAAAAGTCCATGTTATCTTAAATACATTTAGGAGGGTAACACCACACAGTTCTAATGTGAACTTGCCATTTAATTATATTTTCAAACTAATTTATATAACTTGGAAATTTTTCTCTCTCTTTTACACATAATGTTGTTCTACTGACCTAGTTTAAACTAGATTCTACTAAAAACCAAAGAGAGAATAAAGAAAGAGAGGTGAGGCTTGAGGAAAGAAGAGGTGTGGCGGTGATGGAGACCACAGACAAGAAATCACTCAAAACTGATTAGCAGATGGTGTTCTGTTCATCAAGGCAAGGGACTAAATTGTACTCTAGAATGAACTTTCCTGGTGTTCTTGTTCTGGGCAGTAGCCTAAAATTTATAAATGAAATTTACTTCTTCCGAAGAGAATATATTTCAAAATTTTCCTCCTCTCTCTCTTTCCCCAGGGTATACATCCAGGGTATGCAGGAGAAAAAAAAATGTTGAATTCTTAATGCTATTCTCAAATTTAGATAGGCAAGTACTAAGGGAAGTGTCTGAGGGCAATGCATACATAAGGGTATAGCCTAGATGTCATGAATTCTCTTTTTCCTGAAGCTACTGACTCTGCTCTCTGCAACCTAGTTTTTCAGTTTAAGTTCAAGGACAGTCTTTAGCAAAACTAAGACATATGAAGTATCAAAATGTATAATCAAGTATAAATTTTGACCTGAGAAGGTCAAACATTGCTCATTATGCTTTTTTTTTTTTTAATCAACAGCATGAAATCAAACAGTATAAAGTAAGACAACTTAATTTCTGGATAAGCAAAAGCAACCATGTCAAAATTAAATCTTATAATACGCTCCAAATGAGGTAACAAAGATTGTTTACCTTCACAAATTGAGACCCCATTTCCCGAAAATCCAATGTTGCAATAACAGCCTTCAGCGCCATTCCGTATTTCACATCTTGCATTTGGGACACAAGGTTTCTTGGTACAATTTTGAGTGTAGGAACAATTCAGCAAAGTGGAAAACCCCACTAAAGAAAATAGAGAAAAAAACACAAACGTTCCCCCAATTGTCCAGTTAAACTTCTTTCTTTCCATTTAGATCAATGCATTATGAGAAGTTCCCAAGGGTGTATTTAGGTGAGTAACAGGACAAAAGCAAGTTAGTAAGAGAATTAACACTTCTCTTCAATCTCATTGTTTATCAAGTGAATCTCAACCAAGTTAAAAGTAGTAAACAACCTAGGCTTATAAAGAAAACAGCATTCCTAGATCTCTGGATGCTTTACCCTGAGGAAAGGTGATTTTAATGTGAACTGCATGATTGTAAAGCAGTTTCCAGTAACTGGGAATGGTTCTGAGCAGAAAGAAATCAAGGTGAAACTGAGTATTTGGGTCTTTTCAAGTTCAAATCTGTGTTATTTTAAGATGAAAAGTAACTTATCATACCATCCAGAAGGACAAATGCAATGATTGTTTTTTTCTGGGTTCTAAGGATCTGTTTAAATTCTGCCTTTTCCATAAGAAGGTTTATTTTCTTTTTCTTCCATTAGGAGGAAAAAAAAAATCAACTTAACATATTGGTCCAAAGATGTATTGGTCCATATATGTATGACTTTGCTGTACAGCAGAAATTGACACAATATTGTAAATCAACTATAATTTTATTAAAAACTTTTAAAAAAAGAAAAACAACAAAAACAAAAAAGACTGATTTTCCAGAAAGGGAACACCAGACAACCCTACCAACAACACCCAGCACAGGTAAGAGAGAACAAGTCTCTATTTCAGAGTTCTTGAAAACAAAGCTGGCAATGGTATTTTGTGGGCTGCTAGGAAAAGATAAGGAAAAGCATAGGACATTCCTTTTTTATTGCTGTCCTAGGCCTGCTCACTCCAAGCCCGCTTGGGATGGACAGCTATGAATCGTCCCAGTTATTATTCTGAAAACCGTTATCTGAGATAAATCATCTTTATCTGGTAACAAGAGATGCTTAAACAGACAATTCTCAGTCTTAGCCTCACCTGGGACTGTATATGCCATCTAAACCAGAATTAATGCCGCTTCAAAGATGTGATTTATTAGCTTTCTGCGCAGTATCATCAAAATGGTATTTTAAATGAACGCAAAGTCTGAGTTGACAGTCCCCCTCAAAGGCCGGAAAACTGCCCACAAGTGTTAATGGTTTGGATTTTCCAAATCTCTCTCCGGGGAAGATCAGAAGAAAGGTCAAAGTCGGAGATTTGGGGCACTTTGGGAACTTTGTCAGCGGAAATAAAAAGGTGACTTAGTCCCTGGGCCCTGAATTTTGAACTCTAGAGTTGAAAGGCAAGGAGAAAAACATCCTGAGTAGGACTAGGTCAGTTCTCCCTGGAGTCTTGGCCAAATGCACTTGGCACGTGAGTTCCACCTTAGAAAGCTCCCTTTCCCTGCAAGTGCTGGCCCCCGGGGCAGCCGGGCGGCCGGGCGCGGGCACTCACCGAGGAGCGGGAGGAGTCTCATTGGCGGCGCCGCGGTGGTGGCGGTGGCGGCGGTGGCGGTGGCGCGGGAAGAGCGGTGGGGCGAGCGGGTCGTGGACCTGGGATGCGGCGGGGCGGGTGCGCCAGGCTCCTGGCTCGGCCCCCGTGACGCGCCCGCTTCCTTCGGCCACTTTCCGGCTTCTTTTGTGTGAGTGCGTGTGTGGAGCGCTGAGTCCGCAGGCCACGTCCGGCCCCGGCCCCCACGCCACCCTTGACCTCATCCCTGGCCTCTAGGCGGCCGTCCCCTAGAGCGCCACAGGCCCTGGCTGCCCCCTCCCCAGGCGCAGCAGCCGGGGTATCACCCTCCCAGCCAGTGCGCTCCAGAGCCCTGGGGAGTGTTCCTTCTGAGAGAGCTTCCGGAGCTGCCTGGGTCTCAGGGGCCTTTCCTGCAACCGCAATTCCAGGACACATGTTTTGTTTTTGTTTTATTCAGTTGCACATTGCCCTAAAGAACTCCGGGGCCAGAAGTTCGCTGGAACCTTGGTTCCAAACATCCGGGTATTTGGGTTTTCATTTCCAGTCTTGAGTCCACACCTTGTTGGGACTCAGGGTTCCAGAGTGTGAGGAAGGATATATTCTATCTTGCTTACAGTTCAGGATTGTGCCTGAAATTAGTTAAAAAAACAAAAACAAAAACAAAATAAAACCAAGTGTCAAGAATTATAGCAATGATGAATATAATGCTGTTTTCCATTTTCAACTAAAATTTACCCCTCCCTTTCCCCTCTCCTCCCCAGAACACCTGGTATATCCTATACAGCTTTCCTTTAGCATGTTACTCTATGGGAGTCGATTACATAGATACGATCATTCAGGTTGAAACATAGAAACGATGCTAGTGTAAAAATTAAAAAGAACTGGCAGGCAAGGTTGCTCTCGAAGGACAGAAAGTAGATCGGTGTTTACTGAGAATGGGGTGTAGAGTGGGGACTGACCGCAGAATCATTAAAGGAAATGTGGGGTGATGGGAATACTCTGCATCTTGATTGATATGGTGGTTTCCTAAGGGCATACATTTGTCAGAATGTATCTCTTAAAATGGTACATTTTATTTCATGTAAATTATACCTCAATAAAGTTGATTTAAAGGAACAAAATGACTGATGTTGGTGTCACCCTCACAAGTCACTTCGTCTTTAAATAGTTGGGCACACCTTGTGGCATTCCGTATACATTTCTATTTAAGAAACATCTGCTCAGAATCTACTTTGTACAGAGAGTGCCCAAATCTACTTTGTACAGAGAGTTCTCAGAATCTTCTTTGTACAGAGAGATGAACAAACCATGGCTCTTGATCTCCAAAAAGTGTATAAACTAGTGGGGCATAATAATAAAAGTCACAATAATACATATACTGCGGTACAGACATATTTCCTTGACGCTCTATTGCATTTTACTGAACATGCTCTAGCTTAATTCAATTCCTTCAAAAAGCTCTTGAGTTCTCCCACACCAAATGAGGGAAATGAGCAACAGAGGCATTGTGTGACTTGCCCAGAGTCACAGCTGGTCAAGTGACAGGGCAGACTCAAACCCAGGCTATATTGCTTCTGAGTCAAAGTGTAGTCATCAGTTCATGCATTTCAGGGAGTCTGAAGAGGTGACTTCAACGACTTAAATATTACAAAAAATAAGTTTTGGACTTTACTAGGCTCTTAATTGGTTTTACTTGGTTTTCTTTGAAGTTTTTTGTTTTGTTTTGGTTTTTTTTTTTTTTTTTTTTTTTTTTTTTTTTAACCTAGACAGTGACTCAGTGAGTAAAATTCTGGCAGCAGTCTGAATGAGGGATGTTATGGAGACATCAAAGGCAGGGAAATCAGAATAGTCCCAGAAAAAGACAACAAATGCCTGAACAAGGATAGGAGTTTTGGATGGGGGAGATAGAGATTAGAGAAAGGATTAGGTAAAGAAAATTGACATCATGTTGACATGCTAAGGTTGAGGGGTAAGTTTAGCACAAAGAGAGTGTGACTGTTTTCTAGTTGTATAAGCAGAAGTTTGGAACCTTTCACAAAAATAGGAAAGATGGGATGAAGAGTGACTTCGGAGGGGAAAAGGTAACAAGCCCAGTTTTATAATGTAAAATTTGAGATGTTCTGATGACCTGATTCCATTCATGGGAAGCTAGTTTCTCCAGTCATTTCGTGTATTCATCATATGAAGTCACTGAGTATACTCATCATTCAAAAGACATAAATATAGAAATATGTTATTTTCTGAGACAAGTTATAAACTGAGACAGAGTACCTATTTTTAAAATCACTATTGTAAAATAATTTACTCCATAGCCACACACACTTACTCTTTATTTTTATACTAAAGGTAATACAAGAAAACCAACTCCAAAAACATCATTTTTCTCTGCAATGCTTATAAACATTAACAAAAATGAGCTAAAATGCAATTTAAAATATTTTTGAACTTTTTCTTTGCAAGTGTTTCTATTAAAAATTAAATATTAAATATTTTTATCACAAAAACATGGGCGAACAAGAACTAAGCATGAAGTGTTTAGTGATGTCTATAACTTTAAGATTGCTCTTGGCCAAGATCAAAATTGCTTGAAAATTTATTACTTAAAGAAGTCTATTTTCTTAAGTAATAAATATAAGATATTGAATAATCTTTACTGAAAAAAATAGAAATTTCAATTCAAATATTTTAATTGTAAGAGAAAAGCATATTTTAAAGACATGTTCTCAAGGAAATACAGAACTTTAAATTGTTATCAACATTCTTCCTTTGGGTACCACTGAGATATGTCTAGTCTTTTGAAGGTATAACAATCACTTAAAGCTTGATTCTGGCTGAGTATAACACATGGAAATTAAGTCATTTTAAGCTGCCTACCTGATTGTGGTTTTAATACACTAGTATAAACATTCATCCTTCAGTGCGAGATCTTATCGTATCCATGATTATTTCTGTCTTGGGTCCGTCTGTAAGGTGCCAAATTAAACAGGATTTCCTTGAAAGATTCTTGATCAGGTTGAAGTTGGCTATGGCAAGTATTTTCTGTGAAGACCTGGGTTTAGCTCTAGCTTTTATTGTGAATAGATTCTTTAACCTCTTTGGGGACCAGTCTGCCCATTGTAGTGTGGAAATAACAATGCCTGCCTTGTTCATAGTGAGTTCTTAAGGCCATTGAAATACACATGTCAGAACTGTTGGGTTTTCAATATCTTTAATATTCAATTCATCAAGTATAGAAAATTAGTACACGATTTAAATGAAGACCTCCATGGATGAATTTATGGTGCCCACAGAGACTGGCACAAGAAACATATCGCAGTTTTTGAACCCGCTTCATGAAGCCTTTGTGAGACTGATTCCTTACATGAGTGTTGGAAGTGTGATTGAGTTCTAAGTGTTTGGCCAGCTTTTTAACCATATCTTTAAATACCATCATTCCTCACACCTCCTTTGACTTTTCTCAACTGTGGAAACTTTGTCAACAATTTGTTAATTTAGGTAGTTCCTCATTCCTTCCTATCACTACCATTGCGTAAAGTCCATGTGGGTCCATTCGTGAGAACCTCAATAGAATTACAACTTACCAGATACATTATTTTTCACCGCAAGTCAATTTTAGTCAAACCTACATTTAACAGTGTACAATTGGCAAAAGGGCTGTAAAAGGTAAAAAAAAAAAATAAAAAATAAAAAAAGGAAAATTTAGTTATGTGCAAGATTGGGAGGAGTAATCTGATGGCAACATACTCAATGTTTAAACCAAGAAAATCTATACCAAAAATATTTACCAAAGTGAGACTTCAGTTCCTCATTATGAGGGAAATTCCTCAAATGGATAAGGATTGAAGTTTCACAAGGTGAACTTGTCTGTTGATGGCTCTTAACCTAGTCTCTTAGAACTCAAAAGTAAGTAACCTAATTATTTTTCCTCCATGACACCTCACACAGTGCCTTAGGGATAATAGGTATATAATTCTAAAAAAAGTGCTTAAAAGAATGTGTATATGTGTGTGTGCGTGTGTGTATGACTGGGTCAATTTTGTGTACAGCAGAAATTGACAGAACAAAGTAAATCAACTATAATAGAAAAAATAAAAACCTTTGAAAAAGTGCTGACTGAATGAATAAATACCTAGAAAAGTGTGCAATAAAGTTTATGAGAAATGAAAATCTTTAATTTTGAAGATTAGCTGTTTGCCTCAAAAATGTCTTTTAGGTTTCCAGATATATTACATGTTATTGGGATACAGCAAAATCATTCTTTTGTATGTATGTATGTATGTATGTATGGTCTTTCGAGGGCTGCACCCGGGGCACATGGAAGTTCCCGGGCTAGGGGTCCAATCACAACCGTAGCTGTCTGCCTATACCACAGCCATGGCAATGCCAGATCCAAGCCACATCTACAACCTACACCACAGCTCACGGCAATGCTGAATCCTTTAACCCACTGAGCAAGACTAGGGATAGAACCCTCATCCTCATGGATACTAGTTGGCTTCATTACCGCTGAGCCAGTGGGTACTCCACATTTTTGTATTTAAATTTAAAGAAAAAGCAAAGAAGGCTCTTTGTTAATTGTAGAATAATTCATGGTAGGGAGCAATGATTTTTGGTCTGCTGTTAAACTGATGATCTTAAATAGTCTGTTAAAGAGATGCTACAATTTCCAAACCTAGTTACCTGGAAATTTATGACTTTGAAATCTAGGTTAAGTCTATTTAATGTCAGTCAACATTTGGTATCAAATATAAAGTTTAATGTTTTAATACACATTTCCACTCAGGCATTTTTAGTAACAATATTCTAATTATAAAACTCAAGTTAGTACTTAACAGAATATTTTAAAAATTGAGTTTCCAAAACTACAAACAGAAACACTTGACCTGGCTTTTATGGTACTAATTTTTTTAGTGAAAATAGTTGCAAAAAGCATCTGGTAAGTTTCAACCTTGACTGGAAGGGAGGAGTTCTGAGTTCCTTCCCAGCCTGGTTTTTCAATTGTTTTTTGGCCTTCTGAAAACGCACTAAATCTTTCCATTATTCTGTTTAACCTTCGCAAATGTCCCTGCTTTGTATATTTTTTCTCTCCTATAGTTCTCCTTCATAAAGATTTATAAATTAGCACTAACATTTAGGAACTGATATTTTCAAACCAGGCATTGACCAAAAGGAGCATATGCATTATGCTAATTGTTTGCATTATAACTGACTTTAAAACTATGCGATGTATTTTCCTTTGTTGGAAAATTTTCCATGTTACAAAAATATTAAACTGACCTCATTTTTTTAAAAGGGCTGTCCTGCTAAAATAGAGATCTTTCTAAAATCACCCTCTAGTATTGTTATACTTTTCAGCTATGCTTCTAACATGTTGCAGGATTGTTTTATTCGTGGTTTATTGCTCTTCATTGTGTTGTCCAAAATAATATCCTGAGAGGTTACAGAATCCATCAGGATGTACAGGTAATTTAAATTATTTATTCAGGTAGGTAATACTTCGTGCTTTACATTACATTTCATCTACCTTTGTGTTCTTCAATCACCTTCTTACAAGCCCCACATTGCTCACTTTTTAAGGAAAATTAACTATTGTAATTACTAGTGCCAGTGTATTTCAGCTGCTTTTTATTCACTACCGTCTGTTATTATTAACATGCATATTGAAGACCCACGCTTTTGGTTCAAATCCCCAGGGGACATCATTATTAACTTCCCACCACTTTGAGAATTATTTTTTTATTCTCATTCTTTCCTTTCTACTTTGTCACAAATCTTTAATTGCAGACAGGGTATAATTTTCCTATTGTAATCTGTTTTATTAATACCCTTCTGTGAGAAGGGATTGGCTTAAAAATAGAAAGCTATTTGGAAGTCTAAATAAATGTTAGTTTATAATCATGTGTAATTGATCTCATTTTTTAAAATTTTATTAAAGGTGGACATCACACCATGAGTTTTCCCCTTATCTCCATCTACAACCATAAATAAATATAAAAGTTCCATCTCTGGCCAACCAATTGCTAATATAATCTTGCCTACACAAAAATAATTAGATAAATTTAAGGGTAACCATTTACTCTTCTCGAAGTCATGATAATATAAAGTCATTGTTGACACATAACTTGTAAATTAACTTTATTAAACAAGGGCTAAGATAATGGGGTTTGGTTCTCATATAGATCTTTATTCACAAACCAGTTGTCCTAGGTGCTCTTCCAATATTCTGTTATAGTTAGTGATTTTTCCAAATTTTAATTATATCAAATACTACTACTTTCTCTAGTAACATAGTATAATGACATTTTTTAAATGTATGAATAAAAATGTTTCATTGTCATATGAAATTATATGAATACATTTGTTTTATACAGTAACTTCCAAGAAAGTGATGGAAAACTAAAATGATGATCAGTTTTATTGATAGTCCCAAGAACATTTCTTTCTATGAATGGAATTCCACAGAGGGAAAATGTACTTAAAATGTATTTAATATGATGTCTTTTGGAAGTGAATCTTGATTGTGAGATGTAAACAAAATTATTTATGGTGCAAAGACAATTATGCAAAAAATAATACTCATTTTATTTTTGTGACAGATATTGTTGCTGAGCCAAGAACACTGAATGCTCAAAAAGTTTTCTTTTTGTTTTTTTTTTAATGGATATTCAGGTATTTATAGGTAACTTTTTATAGGTAACTTTCCTAATACAAACACATATGTTTGAAATAAAAGAACTCTAAACTGTAATTGTAATGACATTGTTTAGGTGTGAAATTGCCTAGCTGTGAAAGATAAAAGTTCAGTTAAATTATTATCAACATAATCTACCTTTTAATCCTGAGGTCAAGATGTTTTTTCTCATTTTGCTGATTTAAATCAGAAAATAAAAATAAATTCTTATGTAAGTACTTAACATTTTTCTTAGACACTTTTTCTCTTTAAAAAAATTATATATTAAACACTCTCTTGAGTAGTTTTTATTTGACTTCTGGGACACGACTTTAGGCTATTGGACAGATATGATTATTCATTTTATTTTTAATAGTTTCAGTATTCTGCCATTAGCAATATATTTTGTATGTTCCTCATTGCTTCCATATTTGTCAGAATCAAAGAAGTTTTATTTATACTTGCAAGAAAGTCCTTTTTAAAACTTTCAAACAATGTGTATTACTTTAAAATTGTTCATCCTCTATTGACTGTCTTTTTGTTTTTGAAGACTGCAATTAACATTATATATTATTTATACTTTCAATGATAAGATTGTTAAGGTTGATGTGTACAGTTTTTAAGTGATGTGTTTTGTTTGCCATGTCCTGTGGTCCATTACCATAGCATTTGAAAGGAACCACGTAATTATGGTCTTAGAGGTTGTCCCGTAAATATACTAATTTTCTTCCATTTCCCTACCAGCCTTGTCAGTAGAATGGCTAAATCTCATTTTTTCCTTTTTGTTTTCATTTCCTTCTAAAGGACTTAGAAGGCTGTCAACAAAAATGGATTAGTTTTGTACTCCTGTCATCATAAAATGTTCCAACCTAACAAAGAGTTATCCTTGAACTGTACTTTATACTTTCACTATGGAAAAAAATTTGCTGAGAGATATGCCAATGAATTACTATCCTCTTATCAGAATCTTTAAATGTAAACCTCCTGGTCCATATCAAGTGTTACAATGAACTGAAGAAGTCTATGGTAACTTGCCCAGAGGTAGGTTTTAATGTGTATTATGTAACTCTCAACCTAATAATCTGTTACTAAAGTATCAAATCACTCTAGAACTGAATCATCTCCAAATATTATTATCCGATAAAAGCAGTAGTCTGTATAATATGTCCAATAATTAACCAAGGCACAAGGAATAGTTAGAATATAAACTATTTCTGAAGTACCCTGCATTATCTGGAGAACTGTGCTCAGAATATATTTATCATCCCCACGAGTACATTCTTATTGGCTTCCAGTGACTTTGTATGCCCAAGAGATGACAAACTTCTTATTCTGTTGTTCTTTGGGGTTTTTTGCTATCAACCAACAGAATTGAATTGACATTTATAAAGTATTCCACCCAAAATATAGCATAAACATTTTTCCAAGTGCCTATGAAAATACACCAAAATAGACTATTATCAGACCATAAAGCAAATTTCTACAAACTTAAAAGAAATTAAATTATACAGAGTGTGGTTTTTTTTTGTTTTTTGCTTTTTGCTTTTTTGTTTGCTTTCTGACTGCAAGAAACTCAAACTAAAAATCAGTAGCAGAAAGATAAAAGGAAAATCACCAAAAAAAAGGTGTTGCCTCATCTACCTGGCCTAGTATCTCAATCAGAACAGGAAACTCAGCACTGGCCATGCCTGGCCTTCCTGCTCTTCTGAGTGCCTTCAAACAAGTTGTAATGGCCTGTTTATCCCTCTAGTCCTCAGTGAGAATTTGTTTTATAGTGAATACTTTTTTATCTTATGATTAAGGAAAGTAATCCAAATAGGTGATTGGAATCAGACTGAAAGAAATGTATTAGGTTAAAGAAAATATTGTGATCAGCAACTCCAAAGACAAAGTCTCCTAGCATTGTTCCAGCGAGGTTCACTCTGTATTTCCCTAGATACAGTCATGGAAAATGTTCACATTTCACGAGAAAACACACACTGACAGGCTAGGAAATCTATATAAAGGTGACTTTATTGTGTTTTCATTTAAAGAAAGGAACAATCAATTTAAGTATTAGTGTATTTCTCCATGATCTTCTAAGGGTAACATCAGATATCTGCATTCACATCATTCATTCTCCAGCCACCATGACTGAGTGTCTACCATACAGCATATTCTGTGTAACCATCCATTATAGTTTAACCATAGAAACATCCTTAGAGAGTCCAAGGGGCTAATTCTGGATTTCCTGAGCAAAAAGCCACCTGGGACTGGAAATGCCCTTCTGTCTTCTTTATCAAAAGGGGCTGTGCCAAACCTGACTTCCCATGGGGCCCCAAGCTGACCATGTAATTTCTCAGACAGCTCTTGTCAACAGCTGATACCAAAACTCAGACTTCCTTCTACAAACAAACGCTAGAGAGGGTACAGAGAAATAATGTTGGTGGGAATGTAAATTGGTACAACCACTATGGAAAACAGTATGGAGGTTCCTCAAAAAACTAAATATAGAACTACCTTATGACCCAGCAATCCCACTCCTGGGCATCTATCTGGAGAAAACCAGAATTCAAAAAGTACGTGTACCCCAATGTTCAATGTTCATTGTTTATGATAGCCAAGACATGGAAGCAATATTTAATGTCTGTTGATAGAGGAATGGATAAAGAAGACCTCATACCACACAAGTTCCTATGCCATGTCACTAACATCAGTAAAGGTGGAGTTTAGCAAGGATAAATCAAAAATTAATACTAAGAAATAATCATCAATAATGTTACATAGACTGTCATGAGAGTGTGGCAGAGATGGCTGGTGGCTTCTTAAGAAACATTTTTTCTGTCTTTCCTAATAATGGTACCCTGTATTTGGAGCTGTGAACTTGGCCAACTATTTTCTAGCCTACTTGCAGCTGAGAATGCTGAGACTAAGTACTGGCCATTGAGGCATAAGCACAAACTTTGGATTTCACTTCCAGAAACCTTTTTTAAATAACTTTTTTTTTCTCCCAGCTTCTTCCATCCTGCTGCTTCTGACACAGTGGTAAAAATCACAAATCTGTTATGTTATCTTAGGCTTAGAAAAAGAGCTGCAGCCTCTTTCAGTGGAGTGAGAAAGTAGAATTGTCCCTGAGAACTGTCAATCCCATGCCGCCTCCGGAACTGACGGAACTGGGTGTCCTAGTCTTCTGTAATGTAAGAAAAATAAGCTGCTACCTTATTTGAGCCATTGCTATTTTGAGATTTACTCTTAAGCATAGATAAATCTAGTCCCAATTGACAATGTTTTCTGAACTAGCAATGATTTAGATTTGAGAGAGCTGGAGATGAGGAGAGAATTGTGTTGATATACCAGAACAAAGGACTGGCTGCCATGGCAGTCTGCATGTGAGCTCTGTACCAACATAATGCCAGGCCTCCATCTAATTTGTTTTTGATTTCCCACAGGTAATGATCAGAGATTGTTAGCGAAGGAAAACTGAGGCTCAGGTAGGAAGTAAGAAACTTAGGGTAAGTCAAAGCTACCACATGACCTGAACTTCAGTTTAGGGAATTCCATACATGCATTCACAAATGAATATATACATATGTGTATATTTATATATATGTACAGATATAGCTATGTGCCTATATGTGTGTATATATAGTTCTACATAGACACAAATATAGTAACTTTTTGAAAGTATGGCTGCTTTTCATACAGCAATACAACACAATATCCAAAATCAAAATCTTTATTTTCAGATTTTTTTTTCACTTATTTATCATGTCCAGGAATTAAAATAAAATTAGGATAAAATAAATGTTTTCTCAGTATTTACTGTGAGATAATATCTTTAATGTTACATCTTTCTTTATCCTAATTCTTTGAGCATAATTAGCTTAGTATAATAGATCCTTAAGTTGTAAATTAAATTAAAGAGATCGTCCCTGATTAAAATGTGAATGATACATGAAAGTACCTCCATGTGTGGCAAGCCCAAATCCAAGTGATTTAAGTGATCATGTCTCTATCCTCTGAGAATTTTCCTTAGTTTATTAAAAATAATGACAAACTTTCAAGATTTCAAAGAAATCCATAAGGATTTTGTTCAATCAAAGGGTTATTGAAACATTTCTAGAGAGTTGACATGGTGACTTTAATAGATTATGAAGACAGTCATTAAAAAAAAGATAGTATTTATCAGAGTAACATGAAAAAAGCATCCCAGCATGCTGTAAGTGATAATGGGAATTTTTATTAATTTATAGCTATCACACAGTATTTCTGTAACACAATCCTGGGCTTTGAGAGTGAAGCAAATGTGGCTTACTGGTAAAGTCTTTTGGTTTCTAAGAGGTTGACATGTTAAGTGAAATATTTAGAACTGATAGTACAATTAGCAAAATTATAAGTTCTTGTTTTCCTTTCAAAAGCAATTATTAGCTAATATTCGCTTGCAGATATTGGTGGATTTTCACACAAGAGTTAAAATGGATAACATTTTGATCTTCATAAGAAGTCTTTTATAGTTTTTATCATTATTTTAAGCATCTTAAATCTTTTGCTATCTGTCAAAACTTTTTTTGCATGATCATAATTTTTAAAATTTTACAATTTATATTATCTTAGAAATGTGTTGATATTGATGTTTTATTAAAAAATTCATCAAGAAACATGAAGAGATATTTGAAGTATATTTTTCAGCTATAAATACAAGAGAGATTCAACATAATGGTCCATTCAAGAACAAAATAAGAAGGGAGTTCCTGTCGTGGCTCAGTGGCTAACGAATCTGACTAGGAACCATGAGTTTGTAGGTTCCATCCCTGGCCTTGCTCAGTGGGTTGAGGATCCAGTGTTGCCGTGAGCTGTGGTGTAGGTTGCAGACACAGCTCAGATCCTGCATTGCTGTGGCTCTGGCGTAGGCTGGCAGCTACAACTCCAATTAGACCTCTAGCCTGGGAACCTCCATGTGCCGCGAGTGCAGCCCTAGAAAAGGCAAAAAGACAAAAAAACCCAAAAACAAAAAACACAATAAGAAGTCTAAAGTCTTTTCATATTAGTGATGAGGGACACTCTTTGTTTTGTGATTAATGATTTACTTTCTCCATTTATCATGAGGCTTGACTTTATACCCTTACTTTGAGTCCTTTCATAGTCTGCCATGATGCTGTTACTTCCTGTAAGTGGAATGTCCCGCATGAGATGCTAAGATCTTACAGGGACAAATCCTGTCTTGTTCAGCTGTTAAGTAATTCTAAGTCACCTACTATGCTTACACATTGCTGCTCACTGTGAAAACATATCCTGTAAAATCTGTCCCATGAATATTTTTACAGCAATAATGCCAAAGAGTGTCTTGACATAAGTAGACTCCTATTGCAAATTCTCTGCAGTTGTTAGCTAATTTACCAGTTAAACAAACAGACAAAATAAAAACAACCCTGAACTTCTTTGGAGAGGAATTTCTCAATGTTTAGCAACAGCCTCAAAATTATTCTCACTTTTTGACTCAGTAGTCTCTGTTCTTTACATATCTCCTAAAAAAAACCAAAAACAAAAACATTCCTCCACCTTAACAATTTTTGTGCACCAAAATATTTACAGCCACTTTAATTATAGTGTTCAGATATTGGAAACAATTTAAAAACTCAACATAAAGGAAATAATTAAGAAAATCATGCCACAACTAGTCCATGTTATATTATATGTTCATATAAAATTAGTGATAATAATAGGGCAAAACTGATATTTTGGTATTTTTTTAGCTATTTTCAAAATGCTGCTATCAGTGCTTATTTATTTATTTGTGTGTGTGTGTGTGTGTGCGTTTCTAGAGCTACACCCGTAGCATATGCAGGGTTCCCAGACCAGGGGTCAAATCAGAACTGTAGCTGCCGGCCTACACCACAGCCACAGCAATGCCAAACCAAGCCATGCCTGTCACCTATACCACAGCTCACAGCAAAGCCGAATCTTTAACCCACTTAGTGAGGCCAGGGATCAAACCTGCGTCCTCCTGGATACTGGTCAGATTGGTTTCTGCTGAACCATGATGGGAACTCCAGTGCTATTTCTTTATTTAAAACAAAAATAGTGTTGAATTCACAAAATACAATGAGAGTAAATATATGATACATTTCAAATGCAATAAGTTGTAAAAATATAATAAGTCATGGAGTAGAATTGTAAATTTTTACTTTTCACTCAAATATAAATTAACATAATAAGAAATTTTTGGTAATCCAAAATACTATAAAGTGAAAAAATAGATATAAAAAATAGATATAAAAAAGTGTCAATATTGTCAATATTAATTTTTGCATATATTTTTATTCCCTGCTGCTAAAGATTTTTCTAACTCTACTCAATAGTATGATGCAGGCAGGCTATAAAATAATTGCAAATACTTCATTCTAAATCTTTAATCTTCAAATAATACATTCCTTTTTCCCCCTGGTTTTGCAAACTTTTTATTGATGACAAAGTATATATTTCGTTCTTGTTACAAGGAACAGTTTCCTGATTTGTCTTTTTTTTTAATTATACCACGGATAAATAGGAGCCTTGATGCACACTTACCAAATACCAGTGAAAATACTGTTTGTTATGTTCATACTTTATTTATTTGGAATGTCTTTGAAGTAGAGTAAGACTTGTTCTGGCAAAAGAAGATCTGCAATATCACAATACACCTGCCTGTTTAGACTCACTGGCCAAGAACTGGCTAGACTTATAGATTAGTTATTGACTTGTCTTTTCACATTAATTGGATAAAGTAATGATACAGATCTCAGATTTTTAAATGCTAACATGATGACCGAAGGCTAAAAAGATATCAGTGTATTGATTCTTAAAAATAGCCCTGGAATAACTGAAGTATAACAAATGCTGTTTTAAATAGGTTACTTATTAAGATGGCTCAATGACATGGAAGATTAGTATGATAAAAGTCAAGGTAAAAAACAGAAAGATAAAACATTGTAGTATACACTATAGTTTTAACGATAATAACCAATAACTACTGTTTAGTAAATGTTTGTTAAGCACCAGCCACCTGAAAGCATTTGGTGGATATAATTTACATTTGAGATAACTCTATCAGATAAATGTTCATTACCATTTCAGAAATTTAGATCTGGAGTTACCGTCATGGCACAGCGGAAACACATCTAACTAGGAACCATGAGGTTGTGGGTTCGACCCCTGGCCTCACTCAGTGGGTTAAGGATCCAGTGTTGCCGTGAGCTGTGGTGCAGGTTGCAGACACAGCTAGGATCTGTTGTTGCTGTGGCTGTGGCGTAGGCTGGCAGCTGTAGCTCCAATTATACCCCTAGTCTGGGAACCTCCATATGCCTTGGGTGTGGCCCTAAAAAAGCAAAAAAAAAAAAAAGATCTCAGGCTTATCAAGAATAAAATGTGTCCGATGTCATCCACTGGTGAGTGCCAGTGTCTGGGTCCCATCTCCTATCCTGTGGTTTTGCCTGTCACATCAGTGTTTTAAAATTAGTTTGCCCGCAATCTGTAATAGATTTCTTTACAGCATTGTAAATGCAGCATGTGGACACACACGCAGAAATACACACATAACTTTGTACATATGGATATTAAACTTTTAAGAGTGCCATCTCCTAACTTACTTATCCTTTTTTGCCTGTGTCCTAACAATTTGGTTCTGCATTTTGACAAAGTAGATCCACCTCTTCCTGTCAGAGCAACAGGAAAACAAACTTCCTCTTTCCAGGAGTGGCTACAAGAAGTAGCCAAATATCTTGGCCAATTATTGTCAGAAAAACATCTGAATATCAATTACGGGAAAAAAAAATCACAGTTTTTGTTTTCCAGAAAGTGACCTGGCATTCTAATAGATAAAACTAAACTGTGTTCAACGTAACTTGTTTACTTATCTGGAGGTCTGTTTTCTGACTAGCATCCTAGTTGACTCAGATGGATATCCCTGTTCAAAATCAAACATATTATGGGAGGCAAGTTGCTTGAAGGATGGAGATCAGAAACAAATAGATCTGGCTTTGCTTTCTAAGGAGATTCCTGGCTTTATTCTCAAGTTCTCTTACTGCCTAGCTCTCATAAAGGCAAATTCATGGCAGGATTTTAGATGTCTATCATAAAACTTTGTTCCTTCATGTATTGAATAGTTATTAACATTGTACTGAGAGCAATATACTGGGCAAGGTAATGGGGATCTAACTATGATGAAGCCCAACAAGGCTTGTGCCTTTGTTGTTTATACTTGCCATATTTAAACTACATCCTTAGCGCCTAGAACTACTTACTTGAATGCCCAACACATTTTCAAAATTGAATATCCCCCCTTTGTTTTGCCTCCCCAAGCAAAATATCCAAAACCGTATTTACTTCAAGTACAATACCATCCTAACTCTTACTTTCGACACAGTCCTTGGAATCACTCTTGACTCTGCACTTGCACACCCCCAAACTCACCCATCAGCAAATAATGTGAACTCTATTTTCAGAATCTATTTAGAATCGCTTTGCCTTTCCCTGCCACCACCACTTTGACCCTAGTCTCGAGCCACCCTTGTCTCTCTCTCTCCTGGATTTCTCTGTAAGTATCTTAGCTGGACATTTTATTCTCACTTTTGACGTAAAGCAATCTGTACTCAGTACCGCAGTCAGAGTGATCTTTCTACAATCTAAGTCATACCATGACACACCCCTGTCAAAACAATCTATGTTCACTCAGACCTGAAGTCAAAGTTCTTCCGCCAGGTACAGGACGTTACATAATCTGTACTTACTTTCACTTCTCTAACTTCACCTCCTATAAATCTTCTCTCACCATCCCCCATTCAACTCCACTAGTACTGGCCTCGTGGGGGAATTTGTTCTTACAAGTTCACATCTGAAAAGTTTTCCTCTGAGTTTTATATGCTTGGTCTGTCTCAGTCTCCAGCTCAGCATTGTCACATTGCGCTGGCACTTCAGACATTTGCTGAGATACTACATTATAAGTGAGACCCTTCCAGATAACTCTAAAAACACAGGCCTAGTTTTTTTTTTTTCTTTTTAGGGCTGTGGCACATGGAAATTCCCAGGCGAGGGGTTGAATCAGAGCTATGGCTGCAGGCCTATGCCACAGCCTCAGCAACACGGGATCCAAGTGGCATCTGTGACCTATACCACAGCTCACGCTACACTGGATCCTTAACCCAGTGATCAAATCCAAGTCCTCATGGATATTAGTCCGGTTCATTACCCCTGAGCCACAATGGGAACTCCCTGAAATTATGACTGCTTTTCCGCCTTTCTCTTCTTTATTTTTCTCCACAGCATTTACCATCATACGAGGAACAATATATTTTAGTTATTTGTCCTAATAGGCTGTAAAATCCATAAGAGTAGAGACAGGTCTAATTTGAACTCTTTACTACTGTTGGACCAACAGCATGTGGAAGCATACCTGGCATATAATAGTAAATATTCAATGAGTGATTAAATTAAATAATAAATCAATCAAATTTGAATAGTAAATGAATAAAAACCCTGGGAATGAATAAGACAAGATTGTTGCCTTCTGGAGTTTACAGTCCAGAAGGAGAGATCATTAAACAAACAGTTTTATTTTATGTTGTATATTTTATATATAATATATACACAAATATATATATTTAGAAAAATGAGTTGGATCCACTAGAGACAATTGTGTATACTAGTTGCCTTGATAGTCTACTTGCCACAAATATCTTTGTATTAAGGACTAAGGTGTTTTCTGAAAGAGGATCTAGCCTAAGAGAACAGAGCATCAGGCACACAAATTTGTGCCATTACCAAATTTGTGGAAGAGTGCACAAGACCATCCTTATTTCTGAAATCAGAGTTCAGGGTTTTCCAGGATAAGCCTCAGTTTTGATAATTTATTACAAAGGACATTTAGAACTCATGGAAAATGGTTAAACTCATGGGTGCAGTGAAATTGCAATGAAAGGACACAGAATAACATCAGCCAAGGGAAAAAGAGACATGATGTTAAGTCATGGATAGTGTTAACTTTCTAGCAATGGTGTGAAAATATGCATGGAGCATTACCAACCAGAAGTCTTGTGTAAAACAAGACTTCGTGTGCAGAGGTTTTGGTCACATAGAGATATTTGGCCATCCATGTGGCTAAATTTACTCTCCAGTCCCTTAGATGGTTCAGCTGATACTGCATGACCCCAAATCTTCAGCATAAATTACATTATTAGCATAGTCTATTCAATATTGCCCCAAGCCTCCAGGTGAAAGAACCAATTTTGGCAGGCAAGACATTCCAATAGCTTAGATGTCACCTACCTCCCTGGAACCAAGGGCAAATATCAGACCTCTCTTTGAGCAAGGTAAAAGTCTTTACTGCACACAAAGCTCCATTTGTTAAAGGAAAATATTCCTTCTGAGGAGAGCATGGTTCCTGTCATTTGGATGTTTTTCATAGTCCAATTCTGTCTGACTAGAATCTTGACCATCATTTATAAACACATCTCTCTTTGTCTTGGAGAGTTATTTTAATTCTACTTCAACCACGTGGTGAGCAGGGGAGCAGCCACGTTTCTACAAACTCTGACATCCTGACCATAGTTCTAAGGATGGTAACCTAATTCAGTTGAAGATTTTTCTCAGAAATTTTAAATTGGAAAAAGGGAAAGCCATTGCCTTTCTGATGCAAAGCAAAAGATATGAAAATGGACATCAGTGGACAGACAGTTTTTGTGGATGCAGGCGCTGGAGAAGATGTCTAAATGTTATTAATACTTTGCTAAGCAATCTTTTCTGTACCTCAGTTTCTTCATCTTTAAAATGGGAACAATGATAATAGTTGCCTCTAAAATTGTTACAGGAATTGTATGTTATATTCAGAGCAGTTAGAACTTATGGTAAGTTTATTAACTCTCACTATTTTAGCCAAGAAAGGTGACTTTTCAGTAGGAAAAGATAAATATAGTGTCAAAATTTTATCTCCAATTTATTTGTAATGTTTGCCCCAAATAAAAAATAATTTTTCTTGACTGATTAAAGAAATATAAAATTGGAGTGGTCCTATAACAATTTTCATAGTATTTAGAAGTCTTTCCACAGAGAAAACTTCAATGCAGATGATTTTACAGATGTTTTTGAATTTTTCAAGGAACATATAACTTTAATCAATTTTATGCAAATATTTAGAGAACAGAGAAAAAAGAAGTAACTTAGCTTATAAGGCCCGTTTAATATTAAAACCAAAAGTAAGCAAGGATAGTACAAAAAAGAATAAGGACTGTCAAAAATACACTGATGTGTAAGAAAATACCAGTTTAAGTTTATGATAAGAATGCAACTTTAGAGAAAAATCTTTAATTCAATTTACTGCATTAACTGGCTAGTGGAGAAAAAAGTAATGCAATGGCCCCAGCAGGTATAGAAAAGAATCATTAGATAAAACTCAATACTCATCTTGGATTAAATAATGTGCATTAGAATAGAACATGTCTAGATTATAGCAAATATCATTCTTAATGGGAAATATTAGTAATGTTTGCTTTAACATTAGGGAAAAAGACCAAAATTACTTTTATTTTTACTTACTTCTTTGAGATATTGTACTGAAAACCTCATCAACAGAGTAGAAAGACAAATAGTGAAATTGAATTAAAAAAAAGAAAAAGCTGCTGTTACATGCAAATTATCTTATATAATATAATCAGAAATAAGGAAGATTGACAAAGTATTTAGATAGGGATCAATATATAAAATTAATTGCATTTTGTGACTAAAAATACCATTGACACTATAAACAAAGCCCACGAAGTATGTGGGAATGTATAATACAATTTGGAAGAGCTGTATGGAGAATTTTAGGAAATTTTAGTGGAAGTCTTCATAGAAAATTGAAATGAATCGAGAGATGTAATCCTGTCATTTCTCCATAAATTGGTCTACAGATTCAACTAAATTGGGAGTAAAACCTTAATAAAGTTTTATAAAATTAAAATATAATTGTCCCAACTTTACTGGGATAAGTGTAGGTTGGCAATAAGTAAATTGTCTGACAGTATCAAGTGTTGGTATGGATATACATCAAGTGAAATTTTGTATTTTAGCATATATGTTCAGGAAAAAAATTCTAATATCTACCCCTGAGCAATTCTATTCCTAGATACATCATCTGAGAGACTGCTACACATGAGCTTTGGGAGACACATACAAAAATGTTTCTAGCAGCTCTGTTTATAAGACTGAAAACAAACAAACAAACCCCCCAAGTCTGGAAACATCCTACTGAAGGTAAGGAAGAGAACTGATAAAAAAGAAAGTATATTCACTTAGTGGAATATTATTTATTAATGAAAATAAATAAAACCAAAAAATGAGACAAATGGATGTCTTAGAAACATAATGAGGAGAGAAAAATCACAGAGGTGGACATAAAGTATATTGTCAATTTTATAAATCTCAAAACCAAGTAAATTAATGTTGTTCAGCAGTAGGTACACGTGCTAAAACCATTAAAACAAGGTAATGATGCTAAAAAATTTTAGGGTAGTGTTTACTTCTGGATGAGAGAAAAAATAAGAGATACAGGAGGAGGAGCCCATATATACGGTGGTATCTGGTTTGTTATGCTTTAATGATTGTATATGCTTGTATATGGTCTTCCATCTGTATCAAATATTTTATAATGAAAATAATGAACAAAATATAAGCAAAAGCATATATTGTGAGTAATGCTTGCTGTAAATGGGGTCTAAAGAAGATTCTAGAAATATTTCATTAATATCATGTAATTAATTTTCCAATGCTGTCGACCCTTGAAGTTCCCCTTCTTCTTAAAACTCTTACAGCATTTATCATAGCTATATCCACTCAGCAGGCAGCCAGTAAATATTAAATGACAGCAATTATGGCATTTATGCTTATGTTAAGCTCTGTTGTGTTCTTCAGACTGATATTACTTGGACAATTTTTTCTCTGTTTAACTGTCCCAGAGAGGACATGCAGTGAGCCATACTTTTTCAGTACACATTTATACATGATCCATGATTAATGAATAAAGAACAACTGGCTTTCAGTTCAAAAAATTTCACACCTGACCTTTTCTTTAGAGTCCAACTTTTTCTTAAATCAAGTACTTTTAAACTAGGAGTACAATGTATTTTATGGATATTAACTCACTGGTTCCTATACAATTTCGATATTGCTATCCTAACACGACTTAAAATATTTGCTTTTATAAATGTGTATAATTGGAATAAAATTAGTCATCAGGTGTTATAGAAGTGTTTTCAAGTGTTTTTAAAAATTAATTATTAATCCTTGCAAGTACGTAGTCTGTACTAAGTTAAAAAAGGAGTGTTAATATTTCTTGACAAGGAAATCTGATGGTATGATAAAAAGAATTTATAAATACCTCTACAAATTACTTCAACCTTCAAAAACAAAACACTGACACAATTATCTCTAGAGGAAAGATGAGCCACATCCCGTGGCTGGTTACTGACCAATATTGTCCTACATCACACCTGGTGGTTAAGACCCCCGGCTTTGCATTCAGTCAACCTGTGTTTCAATCTTGCTTTTGCTACTGACAAATTCTGTGATTTTAGTCAACTGAGTTTTACTTTTATCTAGGAGTTTAAAGGCTGCTTCCATCTTGTACTTTTGCTCCGAACACTAAATGAAATAATATTTATCAAGCACAATTTCTGCATGTAGTAATTTTTTTTTCGTCTTTTTTTTTTTTGCCATTTCTTGGGCCACTCCCGCGGCATATGGAGGTTCCCAGGCTAGGGGTCGAATCGGAGCTGTAGCCACCGGCCTACGCCAGAGCCACAGCAATGCTGGATCCGAGCTGCGTCTGCGACCTACACCACAGCTCACAGCAATGACAGATCCTTAACCCACTGAGCAAGGCCAGGGATCAAACCCGCAACCTCATGGTTCATAGTTGAATTCATTAACCACTGAGCCATGACGAGAACTCCCCTGCATGTAGTAATTTTTAATAATGGCAGCTATTTGTAATAGACCTGCAAATACTATTGTGGAATACTTCTAACTCTACCTTGTTGAAGATAGACTTGACTTGATTAATAAGTAAATAGAAAAGAAATTTTAGATACAAAATATATCCTTCCAGAATGAAATAGAATTTATCTCGAAGCCTATGTTTCGGACCAAGCTAGACAAAATTACGAGGTAGGCAAATTTGAATTCTATTCTAACTTCCT
The DNA here is from genome assembly GCF_016906955.1 of Phacochoerus africanus. Taxonomy (NCBI): domain Eukaryota; kingdom Metazoa; phylum Chordata; class Mammalia; order Artiodactyla; family Suidae; genus Phacochoerus; species Phacochoerus africanus. The sequence goes on along the minus strand of NC_062551.1, from coordinate 133,903,837 downwards.
TTCCACATTTGTCTTTCCTTTGCTTTGTACCCTTGACCGGGGTTCCATCCCTCCCTCAAATAGCAACTACCCTTCTCCACATCTGACCCTTTACGATTCCACCATGTAGTAATGTGAACATGTACATTGTTACATTAGCTAATAGTAACAGAGCCTCTGCAAGGATATTTAAACTTTTCTATTGAGAAGTAAGGGAGTGACTCACTTAAGATGGAATTTTAGGGCTTAATACATCAGTACAGGGTGGATCTTTCAAGGTGCCTGTTGGATCTCCCCCTTTGGCTGACTTTGTGCTGATATAAATCTGTGTATCTATAGCTAAGTTTGACTCCTGGATTCTCTTGACTGGTGAGGAAAACTGTCTAAATCACTTAGCTTGCAGAAGCAAAATGTAATTGAATAAGCTTTGGACTGTATTCAGTTCAGTTGCCCTTTCCCAGTTTTTCTCTATTTCTCCTTAGAGTGGTAATAAAACTACAGGAGCTCTTTAGCATCCTCCCTTCAGTAATGTGCAAAAGCTGGTGGGGGAAATGTGTGCTGATTTTTAGGTTTCTCCTAAACTTCTTTAGAAACCCGCTGCCTACAAATTCCACCCTAATGTTGTCCAGTATTAGTTCATGGAGCCTTTCCTTAAGGATTGACTGGTTGGAAGCATGGAAGTAACCACACTGGCTAGATGGACCCTTCTAGCTCAGCAGTGGCAGAGCTGGCTTTCATCATGGGAGCGCTTATTTGTCCTGTCACCCTCTCATCTCCAGATCACCTGCACTGGGTAGCTTCTTCTGGGAAACTTTCACAGATTGAGGTGCTCTGTTCATGTTTCTCCCATGGAATATTAAACATATTTTTCTTGCATCATGTCCACACTGTATTCAAATTGAATATTAACTGTATCATCAATAAAAGGTGGGCTCAGGAGGGTTTGGGCTTTATCTTTCACATTTCTGTATCCCCAGGACCTGGCAGAAGAAGTTCATCATGGCTAATGAAATGAGTGAGAAAGTGAGGGAATGAATGTTTCTCCCTGGAGTTCCCATTGTGGCTCAGTGATAAAGAACCCGACTAGTATTCATGAGGATGCAGGTTCCGTCCCTGGCCTAACTCAGTGGGTCAGGGATCCAGTGTTGCTGTGAATTGTGGTGTAGGTCACAGACTCAGCTGGGATCTGGTGTTGCTGTAGGCTGTGTTGTAGGCTGGTGGCTGCAGCTCTGATTCAACCCCTAGCCTGAAAATGTCGATATGCTGTGGTGTGGCCCTAACAAACAAACAAACCAAAAAGAATGTTTCTCCCTGACCAAAGCATGTGTCCATCCTGAAATTCTGTCATTGATTAAAAAAGTATTGTGTATATTTATCTGCGGAGATCTTTTTGGACACACTTGGCTTTTAAATAATTCTTCCTGAATGTAAACAGATATGGATAAGAATAATGAGATAAAACCAAAAAGAATTAGCAAAAGAATTCTCTGCTGTTTAAACATTTGGACTTTGAACCTCGAAGTATTTATTTCTAGAATATTTGAGCAGAAATCATGGAAATTTTAACCAGTAATTTAGAAGTGGGAAGGATCAGTACTTCCCACAAAACCAGTCAAGTGTTTCCTTCAAAATATAGGTGTACAAATGCAGAGTGAAACACTCAAGCAAGTACTGACTAAATCAGCGTTAAACTGCCTTCCTTGCTAACTCTTACCTGAAGTATTCTGTTATTTTTTCACTTCTTCACTTTTGAAATAATGCAGTTTAATTTCAAAATATTGAAATCAGTAGTGAAAATGCTTTCCATCTTTGTAGTCATAATTTCAAATATGCAAACTTCTTTTTCAATGTATACATATATACTGTACTTCAAATCTTTTCTCTTAAATCGCTATCCAGTCCATGATAAATTGTGCTGATGAAAGTGCTTCATCTGGTGGGAAGAAGTGATATTCATTTTGCTAACATACCTCCATCTGTCATTTTCATTCCCAAAACCCTTTGTTACAGTACAGAATATAAACCTTACAGAGTGGGTCTATGAAATGTATTTTCATTTTGAGGCACTATCTATGATGTAATTTGGAATACTGGAATGATTAAATCAGTCTTTTTTTTTTTTTTGGTTACCCCTAAAGAATAAGCATACTAACTATAGACATGTCAGCTTTCATATTCCCTGATAAAACTATTTCCAGGATTTATTCTAAACTCAGATTTTTGAGGGTGGGGACTGATTCTTATGTGACCATTTATACACAGTTAAGTAATTCTTTGCAGTTGATAAGCACCCTATTTTTTACTGTTCAGGAAATGCAATAGAAAAAAAAACTCTCAGGAAATTTGGGTGGTACCCTGTTAATTCAATTAACTTAAGACTGAGTTATTACATAAAGGAAGGAAACAGATATCAACTCTTGAGAAAGGAATCTATAGTACCTTGTGGAGAATATATGACATGCATTCAATTATATTTTTAATGAGTAAATTTGAGAAATAGGTGACATTTTGAAGAAATATTTTTTTTCGCAAAAGAAATCTTTCTCATCACAGTAAAAAAACATTTGACAGAAAAAATCCAAATAAGAATATCTTGGCTAGTAAAATACCTTTTATTTTTCCTACTAAATGACATACACAAAGATCTAACTAAGATGTCATTTGAGTGTAGAAATTGGAGTCAAACAATCATCTTAAATATTTTTAAAGTGCACACTTAGAGTACGTAATCTTGGGGATGTTTAAATAAGTTAAGGTGGAAGCATTTTTAAAAATTAACTTGAAATTGACCACGACTAAAGAGATTCAAATATTTGTGTTTAGAAATATACATGTAAAGGTATTTTTGTTTTCAGCATCCTACTCAGAAATTCTTGTTGAGGCAGGATTCTATCCTCTCAGAAGTTTGGTTGGTTGATGATCCATCTTCATGAGATACATGATAATAACCCAGTATGATGTATGTACATACATATAAATGTTGTAGTATATGGACTGCTGGTTTGAAAGTGGGATATTGATATTTGTACTATGTCATTTTAGGAAGTAAATGCAATGATTTATATATAATCATATCTGACAAAAATTTAGCCAAAGACCAAAAAATTCAAAAACACTTTTTGAAACAAAGTTTTACATAATACATTATTATTAATTATGAATCATACCCAAGAATATAAGCAATAATACTCTGAAGCCATATAAATAAGGAGGCAATAAAATATTATTCATGGTATCTTTATTTCACCTTTTAAAAATCTACTTTTGTATATGTTAATACACATATATGTACATAGATGGGGATATGAAAAATGTAAAGGATATGTGAGTCTAATGCTAAAATTTTGGAGCCAACTGATAGACTATAGATGTTTGATGGAGCTTCAGAACCTGGGTGGGGTTTGTGAAGAGATATCAGGAAGCCTCAAAACTTCCTGAAATTGTATACAAATCTAAGAGCATGTGCTGACCTGTATGTTTCTAAAGAGAGCCTGTAGCACTGTCATGACATTATAATGGAAAGAGTTACCTATTTTAACTTAAAAACAGCCTCATGTTATCAATCCCTTGTGGATTCAGACTGAAGAATGTTTAAGCATATTGGAAACAAATATTTGGTATGTGTTTAGATGTTTGAATATATTTTTAATAAATTGAGTTTATTGCAAAATAAATGCGCCTTCATAGAATGGTGTAGTTGCAAAAGTACATAATTATGTCGATTGACTGAAATGCATCAAATAACAGGTGTGTCACAACTGATAGCTAAAATGATATTTTTATAGAAACTCATGTGGTAGAATTTCATTTTTTCTTTTTGATTTAGTCATCAAAAATACATGATAGACAGCATAAAATGAAAACAGATAAAATGAATTTCCACATGGATCCTGCCAAATTTCATCTTCTTCATGAGTTCTTAGGAAGCCTGGAATCCATTCCCAAGAATATAACTGGAATCTGCAGATCTGTGAATTACTTCATTCTGCCACCAACAAACTTCTCAGTATGATGGAATATGAGGCAACAGAAGGCAAGTTTGTTTATTAGGGTATCAGGATTATTTGTTTCCCCTCACTTCTCCCTTCCCCTCCTCTGTGCTCTCATTATCTTTCCCCTCCCTATTCCTTCCAGGACTCTCTCCTTCCCTCCTCTCCCCCCTTTTATTTTTCAGTTTTAAAAAGTTATTATGCGCTCAAAAGCTATTATTATGGTATTTTATTTCAATTAATTTTGTAAAAAGTAGATATTAAAATGCAATAGATATGTTCACTCCGTTCTGAGTTAAAAGATCTGTTGTTTTTATTAGAAAAAGGAATGTTGTCACCCAGAAATAAGCTTTACAGTTGGACTAAAAAATGTAGTCGTTTTTTAACAAATCAAAAATAGGCTCTCTGGAGTTCCCGTGGTGGCTGAGCAGAAATGGTTCTGACTAGTATCCACAGGATGCAGGTTCGATCCCTAGCCTCTCTCAGTGGGTTAAGGATCTAGCATTGCCACAAGCTGTAGTGCGGGTCACAGACATGGCTCAGATCTGGCATGGCTGTGGCTGTGGCTGTGGCCAGCAGCTAGAGCTCCGATTTGACCCCTAGCCTGGGTGCAGCCCCTATGCTGCAGGTGCGGCCCTTAAAAAAAAGACAGAAAGACAAAAAAAAAAAAAAAAGTCTCTCAGTCTATCTACTAATACCTTTTGGCACTATGTTACTTACTGTCACTCAACTAAAAAAAGAAAAACTACAAGTTGTCACAAACTTTCCACTAAAAATGAGCTGACTGAAGAAAGTAAATAGGTTTTACTGTGTCTTAATTTGTCATATTCATTCAGCTACCCCAAATTCATTCTAATTTATTATTTTTCAGCAGGAAAATCAGTACTAGAAATGAAAGAACATTTTCAAGAGCTAATATTCAAATGTCTTTGACATATGAAATACAGTCTCTATCACTGTATTTCGAATTTAAACTAGATCAAAACTGATGACATATTACAGAATGTGGAAATTCAGGAATAGAACAGTAGACCATATTTCTAAAACATTTATTTACGTGGTATCTTAAACCAACCTCAAGAAATGATTATGCTTTCACTCAAAAAATATTAACATAAGGTATTTAATACCAACTGATATTAAGTTTGTGGACATTTATATTTAGTGAATTAATTGGTTTTAAAATTAATATGATTAAACATGATTCTAATCACTTCTAGAGGTTTTAAATAGAATTTATTTACTCATAATTAAACATCTTCATAATTGTAAGTATTTTTCAACTCTGATATGCCATTTGAAATGCAAGTACAACTTACTAAGGTATAGTACCTAATACTCGAATGAGTATTTCCCACTATTTTTTAAAAATACATGCATTTAATAAAGAGTAAACAAATACGGTTAGTTTTCCTGGTTTTACATGTCATTACATATGTGGACTAGAACATTTCAATCTTTGTATATTTTAATCAATCCTTTAACCTATGGGAAAATTACTATTTGTTAGAAATAAAAATGCTCTATGATCAGTGATCTTTCGTAAGTTTTTGAGACAGTGTTTCATAAGAATCCTAAACTTCTTTGAATTTCTTGGGATGAAAAAATAAATGACTCTATGTCCAGTTGAGTATCTTATATTTCTACCCATGGCACAATACACAATCTCATTTAACATTAGTTTGCAAAATGGGGATGGTAATGATAATAACGTCTGTCCTGGCTTCCTCATAGCATTTTTTATTTTTTTATTTATTTATTATTTTTTGGTAAGTAGAGTGAGAATCATTTGTAATAATGGATGTGCAATAATGTTTGACTCAAAAAATACAATTTACCATCAGTATTGATACATTATCATTGATCTATAAAATGATATTGATTTCTGATCCTGGCTCTTAATATGGAACATTATTTCTGGATAGATATTTTGGGACTTATAATCCAATCCATATATAGTACAGACTAAGAGAAACCCAATCTATGATTTATTGAGTGACTAGATCTCAAAATTCTTGACTTACTTCAAAGTACTTTCACTTTAACACATCAGACTTGTATATTAATTCATTATCATCAACAGATTTTCATTAAGATTCAATTCTCTGATATAGACATTTTATCTGGATTATGAAAGCTGGTTTAACAACCAAAAATACATTAAATTTGGATGAACATTAATCTGGTTAAAATAGCCAAAAACATTAACTATCACCATGAGCACAGTTATACATTATATTAGTATAGAGGTTTTTTTTTTTTTTTAACCAGTGTACTTTCTTTCTTTTTTTTTTTTTTTGTCTTTTTGCTATTTCTTTGGTCCGCTCCTGTGGCACATGGAGGTTCCCAGGCTAGGGGTCGAATTGGAGCTGTAGCCACCGGCCTATGCCAGAGCCACAGCAATGGGGGATCCGAGCCGCGTCTGCAACCTACACCACAGCTCACGGCAACACCGGATCGTTAACCCACTGAGCAAGGGCAGGAACCGAACCCCCAACCTCATGGTTCCTAGTTGGATTCGTTAACCACTGCGCCACGACAGGAACTCCCTAACCAGTGTACTTTCCATGTGGTTTTCACTCAGTCACAGCAAACATAGTACAAGGTGGAAATTTCATTGTATTTTAAACAGTGTTAATGCTTTGTCCAAAATCTCTCATCCAGCAAAATGTTTTCTGATGCTAAATTTACTGATCTACAATGTGATAAATTAGAAGCTTTGAGGGTTCCACGGAAATTAATTTAAAATGTAGCTTTAAAATGTTAGAATATTATTTAATAGGAACACTGTAATCTAATTAAAATATGACTTCTGCTCAGAATCCAATAGTGTCTTGTCTAACTAAATTTCCTAGAAGTTGTTGTTCTTTTTTTTTTTTTTTTTCCTTTTTTGGGCCACACTTGCAGCACATGGAAGTTCCCAGGCTAGGGGTTGAATCAGAGGTATTGCATCTGCGACCTACACCACAGCTCAAGGCAACTCAGGATCCCCAATCCACTGAGCAAGGCCAGGGATCAATGAACCTGCATCCTCATGGGTACTAGTTGGATTCATTTCTGCTGCGCCATGATGGGATCACCCTAAAAGTTGTTTGTTCTCAGTTCTGGCATGTTGTGTTGGACCCTTAAGTCAGGCTTATGGGTTGTTTCTAAAGAAAAGGACAATATAGAATCAAAGATACTGTTTGGAACTTACAGAGACTTGATTTTTGGAAAAGTTTTGATTTGACTGTTTTTATTTTTTTATTAAATCAATAGTATCATCTGTCCATTAGATTTCTCTAATGTTGTTTTTGAATCATGGTTTATAAGGTGTTGACCTTGGAGATAGTGGAGTGGTGTTAGGGGAATTCTCTTGATTCTTTTTGTGATTTATTAGGACCACTGAAAAAAAGAATCTGCTGCCCATTTTAAGGTATACACCATTTGTGGTTTTCTGCTACTAGGATTCATTTTGGCTGTGTAATAACAGATATACAATTGTTCTTCTCTATCCATGGGGAAAAAAGCCAAGCAAATGACAGGTATGACACTAAATAAATATTCACAGCATTTTGAATCATAAATTATTTATTTTTGAGTAGCAATCGAGTTGTCAAAAGAAATGTCATTCTGCAATGATGAATTCTTAATCTTTGATTCTCTTCTAAATCCCTCCTTTTTCAACCTGAATCTTAACTTTAAGAGATTTTTGAATGCGAATAAAAATGTGTTCAAATTTCTTATCAAGGCACTACATTTCACATACAATTTTCTGAGCATAAGCTATTAGAGTTTGAAATAAGACTGGAAAATAATTTTCTCTTCTTTATTGCCTAGCAAAGTAAAAATAAGATTATTTGTTATGACAAAATCCCAGCAGTATAACCAATAACATTACATTACATTTAATTGTTTTGCTTTCCTGTGAATAAGTTTTGGGGTTGTGGATAAGATAATTGCTTAATTAACTCTTTAAAAAATAAAAACAAACCCAAAAACAACTATCTCTTTTATAAAATTCCTCTTTTTATGATTTTAGATGAGTTTGATCACTACTTTAGTCATTTCATAAAACATATTTGAGATAGGAGACACTTTTAAAACTGGCTATAATAACTGCATGAGAAATTATTTCATAATATCCATGGAAGGAACCAGATACATTTATAACAATAATTAAGTAGTTTTCTTTAGTTGAGTTCCACAGTGAATGCAGTAAAAACAAAATATATTTTTCTCATTTACTTAGGTTATAGACTGTAAATTTTTTTTGTTTGTTTTGATAAAACGTAGCTTCCAAGCAGCTATTGAAGGATAGGGGAGAAAATACTTTCAGAATAATTTAAAATTATGCATTCTTTGTTAAAAGACACTACTTTTACTCAAGACTCTAATCCTTTCAAAGAAAAACAGCACAATATATTTTTGTAGAGATGTAATAGAGTCTAGGAGTGAACAAGAAGACACTGCATATGGTGGTGCCTTAAATAGGAAACTCTCTTGTCGGGAGATATTTCTAAAAAGGAGCAACAGCTTACATTTAAAAGTCTTTTCAGACACAGCTGAGAATACTTTCAGAAATATCTCATTCTTACAATTCTGAGAAAGTGTTGTTACTAGCTCTTTGGGAGAGCTACAACCCCAACTCTACACGGAATTGAACTCGCCAAAATACTCTTGTAGAACACACACACACAACTTCAAAAACTTTAAATGCCGACTAACATCAAAGGTATGTAAGGAAAAAGACTTTATTAGATCAGACAAAAGCTCATGATCTTTTCTCTGGAATAGAGTCTAGAAAGACGAGAGCAGTCTAAGGATTTTAAAACATTTTTGAGAAACAGCAAGGATGGACTGCATTAAAAATTTTTAAAGTTTATAAGAAGAACAAGGGACAGATGGTATAATTTGTATAATTTACTATATAATTATAATCACTTACGCTTATATGCTCTATGATGGTTTGTTTCCCAATTTGGGGTCTCACAATAGTGTTGTAAAGCAAAGCAAGACTTTTTTTTGTTTTGCCTGTTTCAGATGAGGAAACTATGTTCAAAAATTAGCCTAAGGGTTAAGCTATCACTTCAACCCAAATCAGAGCTCAGTTATTTTGCTTAATTTTTTTTTCATCGTATATTCGTTTATGCACATGATTCAGTTACTTTGAAGGGAGAATGAGTATGTGGAGGGGCCCAAGTCCATTGGCCCTCTGTTCACTGAGCACTCTGTGCTTGATCTCAAAGCCCTCATCTATAAAAGAGAGGTTGAAACTCACCTTCTTCTTTAGCTACTCACCTTCTTACATCTTAAGATGTGAAAATTATTTTCAAACTGTAAGGCATGCAACACATCTATATAATCAAGGAGACTTATACATACAAGGCAGAGAGGAGATGCTAAGAATCTCCTAAAGACCTTAAATTGGAATTGCTCATGGTTTTGAAAAATCATATTGCCCAAAATTAAAAAAATAACAGAAATGTAAAATCATGACTGCTGCTAATTCTTTGAGATCTCTTGGAGAATGAGAGTTGCCACATATTGAGGACAAGTGTCCTCATGGTCAGAAAGAAATGTAGAGAACTCTAAGTTGGTTGATTCTGAAGAATTATGTTGGAGAGAAGTTAATGTTGAGGAAGTGTTTAGAAGAAATGGCAGTGATAAGGTGGCAAGCATGTATCCTTTACCAATCAGGCATGTGACTTTTTAATTACAATACTGGATGGGTATTAATTTATGTATGTCACCATAGAATGAGTTCTTGATATTTATGTGGTCAAGATAAAGAAATCAGTGCAGACTAGATCAAATTAGATTAGATGGCTTTTTAGGAGAATAAACAACTGTAAAGAATTTAACTGATAGTTCAAATTAGCCTGGCAAGTGGTCTCTAAGGATTGGCCATATGCTGCTATGATTAACCACTTTTTTTTAGTATATATTTTTATCTATTACTTGGAGATCTGCTTTAATATTGCCATATGTCTTCCAAAACTTCAGACTTCTGTTAGACTTTCTGTTTAGTGAAGAAATGAAATTCTAAAATGTTTGTTTGTACACCTTAAATATCCTGACCAGTAGTTTTTGTTATTGAATCAGTATATCCTCTTTAAAACGACCAATGAACTGTGCTACCTACATCTTTGCCTCTATTATGGCTCAAAGGCAGAACTGAGAGACTTTTGATAAATGTGGCTAAAAGTTTCTATGGTAAAATATTGTATCACTAACCATGACTTTAATTTGATAGTAAATTTTTATTGCCCCCAAAACAAATAAACTATTCCTTTAAGTATAATTTCTTTTGCCTTCTTGCAAGATATCTGTTTTTGATTTTACTTTATATTAGTAACTTTTCCAAATAGGAGTTGTATTTTGCATATTTGAATTGCATGATTAAAGATTTAAAGCTGGGATATAGATTCCAGAAGAGAGGTGGTATGTATAGACAACCTACAGTGTTTCAGTAGAGTAATATAAAATTATAAGATGTAGCCAAAAAAAATAAAATAAAAAAAGAGTTTTCCTCCAGACCAAGAATTTCACTTATGCAACTCTATATACCTGGCATTGGAAGCTTGATTTCTCACAAAGCCAGCATATATTACTTTTAAGGATATATGTATGAATGTTTTACTGACTTATAAGATAGTAACTACACTAGTAATGCTAAGACCACATAAATGTCCCATTTCCTATGTTATGTGCTATTTGTAATATTAAATCCAAATAACCATAACTGATAGTAAAGACAATCAAAATATTTTAGTTGCAATAAATAGCAATAAGGACATTAATTAGAATAGTAAAATGTGAAGTTTACTGGTTTACCAAAACTAGTGCAACCTAATGATTTAAATTTAACATCAACTTTGCCACTGTTGAGTAATCTTGAATCCCTAACTAAAGTGCATGTTGTTTTTGAAACATTCTTAATGTACAAAAGTATAAAAGCACAAAGTTAGCACTATTTCATTTTAATGTTAGTATATTTTAGGTTAGAGTAGATTTCATACACATTCTATTTTATGTAGTGTTGACTGTTTTCAAACTTGATAATCATCTGCTATTTCAATATCAGAGTCTACCAACATAGTACCTCAGTATTAGTCTAGCTTATATTACCACATCTTTTGTTGTACAAGCTTTTATTTTAAGTGGCTGATCAAAATTAATGTGGTTCTCCTACCCAATGGCATTTGTTTTGGTTATAAGATTAGAAATGTAAATTTGCAATAAAAGAAGAAAATAGGAAGCTGGTTTTAATGAATATTTTACACATGACTAATTAACAGAATCCCCTACAGGAATTTGGAAGTAATAAGGAATTGACTGAAAATAAATTAAAAATTAATAAAGGAGTCTCCAAACAACTTTGTTTATGAACATTTAACAGTTTCTTTCTTAGTTATGAATATTTCAAGCTGTTTTGTTATTCAGCATGTATTATTCTTGTAGAGTTCATAATTTTAGAGGTGATTAGACAAAAAGGGAGTAACACACAAACAAAATATCTTAAAATGATGAAAACCCACCTCGGGAAAACTTGCTAATGTAAAAATAATGGCTTAATATTCATGGTTTTTGTCTAACAATACCTGCAAAACAGTCTGATTTCACAAAAGGATCAAAAATCCTTAAAAGGAGTAAAAGAAAACCCAGTAGCTTGATTTCCATGAGCAATATAGATGCTTTTAGAGATGAAATTTTGAGCTGAAGATGATGCTGCTCTTTGCCAAACATTTTGAAAATTAGTTTAAATGATATATATTCATTCTTACATGTAAATTTGTAAGAACACCTTCCCAAAAGGAATATTATCACATCATCCTTTTTCAAGTACATTTGGTCTTAATTTATTCAGGCAGCTGAATATTTATGGCCTCTTTCCTTCAAGGTTTGCAAACTGAAGGCGTAAGTTGAAGAACTTTAACTGTAATATGTCAAGAGCCAAATTTTTAAGTGATTTCAATTTTTTTCCCAAAATTAAAATGAAATAATCAAACAGATTGAGTGACAATCATCCCTTTCACTTATCTACACTTAGTGGAAACAAAACTGATAATTTCCATTGTCATCTATACATAAATGGCGAAACATCTTTGGAAAATATGTTACATAAATAAAAATTTGGGATACAACATTTAAAAACATAGAAAGTAGTGATTAATTTTATGTGTACAGAAAACATTTAGTATAAATGAATGGACATTTATGAATGATAATAATTTTAATATTTAGTAAGAAGAAGCCCCTGCAAAGTTATCTCAAGGATAGGTCATAAATATCTCATAATATTAAATATCTTAATATACCTAAAAATCTGCTGATATACCTGAAATATGTTATAGGGAAATAATGGACATATAAGAGTGTTATAGCCTTACTATACACATCCATTTATAGGCCATTCATGAAATGACAAAAATCACAGAAATGAACAGATTAGTAATTGCCAGGGGTTAGGGACTGACAATGTAACTGTAACAGAGTAGTACAAGGGAGCCTTGTGGTGAGGGAACAGTTCTGCACTGTAATTCTAGTGGTAACTATACAAAACTGCCTTTATGATAAAGTTACACTGAAGTATACACACACACACAAACACCCTCACACACAAATGGCTGTACATATCACTGGTAAAGTCTGACTAGCTCTGTACCAATGTCAATTTCCTGGCTTTGATACTGCACTACAGATGTTAACATTGGGGAAGGGGAGGGAAGGGTGAATGGGACCTCCGAGTATATATCTTTGCCATTTCCTGGGAAAGTATAATTATGTCAAATTAAATTTTTTAATATATATGCATTTTTCTTGTTCACAGAAAATATAACACATGCAGGTCTTACAAGAACAGGAGGCTGAATATTGTTAGTACATTAAGAGGGTGACAGTTCTTGAATAAAGAAGGTTAGAATTATAAAGCATGCTGATATAATCCTGTATTGATAATTTTTTTCTGTAAACAAAAAATAAAAAGAGCAAGTTGTAAAATTAAAAAAAGAGTGTTATAGCCTTGAAAGCATTTCAAAAGAAAAATAATGTTGGTTCATAAAGTTAGGCTTATTAATATTTTTTACTCTACTTTCAAATCTGAAGTGCAATAATAAAAAAGTTTATGTTCTGAAAGTACTACAAACCTTTTAAGAAAAAAGAAGTGTTTCCATGTCACCTGTAAATTCTAGAACCAAATTTAATTGTAAATGTTCTGATATAATGTGTCCTCATTAATATCAGTTTTCTTATCAATCTATCCACAAGATAAACTTTTCACTTTAAAGGGAAAAAAAAAGTCCATTACTTGGTATTGGTGATCAAAATCAGAATCACTAATGCCCTGTGTATTTCTTACTGCAATTTAGGTTTTGAACAGTGGAATTTATTTTTTTTCCTGAAAGATAAAGAAACAGAAAGACAAGTCAGCATGATGTGCTTTGGAGGATGGATCACATTCGGTTAGAAAGGGAGGAAACAGAAAGGTTGAAGAAAGAGGAAAGAGAAAACCAAGAGAAACAAAGAAATTGATGTGAGAAGAGGGAGGTCTTCGGCCTTCATCCAACAGTGGTTAGGTATTATATGGCTTATGTGCAGAGTTCATTGTAAATACCTTCCTTAAAACTACATAATCAGGGAGTTCCCGTCGTGGCGCAGTGGTTAACTAATCCGACTAGGAATCATGAGGTTGCGGGTTCGGTCTCTGCACTTGCTCAGTGGGTTAACGATCCGGCATTGCCCTGAGCTGTGGTACAGGTAGCAGACGCGAGCGACTCGGATCCCGCGTTGCTGTGGCTCTGCCGTAAGCCGGTGGCTACAGCTCCGATTGGACCCCTGGCCTGGGAACCTCCATATGCGCGGGAGCGGCCCAAGAAATAACAAAAAAAGCCAAAAAAAAAAAAAACAAAACCTACATAATCATGCTTTAGTCACCCTTCCTTCAGCCAGGACAGGGTCGAACAGAGGAGACACTGTGCCTCTATGCTCATCTTTCTTTTCTCCCCCTCCTCCCCCTCCCTTTCCCTTCCCTCTTCCTCTTCTCCTTCTCCTTCTTCATATTCATCTTCTTCTCCCCCTTCTCCTTCCCCCTCTTTTATTCCTTTCTTCACCCTCCCTCTTTCCCTCATTCTCCTTATCTTTCCTCTTGAACATTCTTCAAACTCAGAGAAATACACTTTATAAATAAAACTCTGGGAAGTTCCCATCCTGGCTCAGTGGTAATGAACCCAACTAGTATCCGTGAGGATAGGCATTCAATTCCTGGCCTTGCTCAGTGGGTTAAGGATCTGGTGTTGCTGTGAGCTGTGGTATAGTTCGCAGACATAACTCAGATTCAGTGTGGCTACAGCTCCAATTCGACCTCTATCCTGGGAACTTCCATATGCCACAGGTGTGGCCCTTAAAAAAAAAAAAAAAAAAAAAAAAACGCCAAAAAAAAGGCAAAAAAACCCCTGAACAAACAAAAAATCTTCTGTAAAAAATGTTGTATTTTGGAGCCATCAAGCTATGACTATAGGCCCTGTGTTGTTAGTAATTACCATTATGAGTTGTTTTTGTCAACCTTTTAAAAAATAGCCAAGACATTTTACTTTATTTTTGATCTTGCCATATGCAAAACCAATTTTTGACTTTTTCAGAATATCAGCAACACATGTATAAAATTTATACCAGCATTAAATAAAATTAGCTTCCAGAGTCTAAATGGTTGCAACTGAGCCATTTAAGTAATGGTATTATAGTTGAGTTCGGATATTCATTTTGATTTCAGAAATAGTAATGACATAAAAATATATTTACCTGCCAACTTTTTATTAGCTTTATTACCAGGGATTTCAATTTTATTATTTATGGAGAAGTTTTGAATATTGAAAGAAATTTAGTCTTCATTAGTAGATATACAAAATTGCAAATTCAAACAAATTGCGACAATTTGTCATCATTGTTACGTTATTCCTTCCTTGAAAATTCATACAAATAAACAAGATAGTGTAAGGAGCACCCTGTGTTCCAGGCAAACAACAAGCAAATATATATATTCAATTAAAGTTTATTTTAAAAGACAGAACCTTAAAGACAACTTCTGATTTGAGAATGAGCCAAGGTCAATGAAATACTTGATGGGTGTAAATGCTTCATTCTTTTAACTGTTTCAGGGAGTTGGTGTCACAGTTGGCAAATTGCTTCTTCCTAAGTATTTAAATGATACCCTTGTGCTCTGAAATAATGAATGATACTTTTCAGTTACCAATATGCTAGGGCCTGCAGCAAAAGAATGGACACATGTTCAGGAGTCAGGAAATTCAGAGTGTAGTTTTAACACTATTTCTAAGGTGACTCTGTCATTCTGAGTAAATCAGTTAAGAGATAGTATCTTAGTATCTGACTCCTCTCACTGGAAAAGCAATTGTTGGGATATTTTAAAATAATATCCTACAATAATTATTGTATAATGATGAGAATACAAAAAGGATTACATCAGTTTTGTTCATGATTTTTCCTTGAAGAAACTACTGAAGAATTTCCTGTGAATCAATGGAAACTGCTCTATCTTTGGTATTTTGCAATTTCCGTTCCAAGTGTTGAAAATTGAGTTAATGGCTTTGACTACTCATACTAGACTCAAATGGACTGAAAAAAAGTGAACGATTAATAATTTTCCCTATGCTTCCAACAATATCAAAGGCCAGGGAATACAAAAGTAACCAATTTCTAGGCAGCCTACTTATGAAACTTATGATTGGGGCGTTAAGGGCAGAATTTTTCCCATTCTGCCTATAGGTATTTATATTCTGAAAGAGCTACTAAATTACCAAGCTATACTTGTTTAAGATAGTCTTTTAAAGGTACTACTTGAACACCTTCTGACTGAACTATTTATATGCATACTATATAGAGCAGATAGTTACATGCCTATTTTATTTTAAAGCTAAATAAGGAAGTAGCTAGTCTTCTTAATTTACATATAACAGATTGCCATTTATGAAATGCTGTATTTTAGAAATTAAATTGAAACATTCAAAAATCAGAGTATTAATAATCTTCATTTATAGTCTTACAGAAGTTGAATTAAAAATAACTTTCTTAGTCTCTGAAGTATTTATATATGGGCTATCTGGTGGAGCTTTTAGCATATAGCACTTGATCAAATTTATGTTGTGTCCTACATTTCTGCTACTGGTGAGAATTGAGAGTGACAAAGAGGGTGGTAAAGTAATAGGAATGATTAGCTCTACAGAAAAGAAAGTGTTGGACTTCACGTATTCGAATTCTTTCAAACCAAAACAAAATAATGACAGAAAATTTTCTGGTTCTATGTGGTAATTCTTTGGAACAAAAATTTAAATAATCATTGACACAATTAGCTGGAAATAAGACATTTTCTGTGAGAAATTGACAGAAATATTTGTTTAATATGTTTGGTTTACGTTCATCAATGTTGCTGTTTAATGGAACTTCAATTAACCCAATATTCTTTCCCTGAGGAAATATTTTTAGTAGTCATTCTCTGTGCTTATGTGATCAATGGCCTCATAAGTGCTTCAGTGGAAATGGAGGTGTGTAAAGCAATGATATAGGTGGACTAAATGGAATAATAACTATAACAGTAATAATAATGTGAGAAAAAGAGTGAGAGAAATATTGCTTAATGGGGGTAATTAGGCCACAGATCAGGGGCTCATGAGCTTAGCCTACCATCCTTTATCATGAATATACAAAATATACGCTATCAATTACTTTTCTACTTAGGAATTGGTAATGTGTTTCTTTTAAAGTAAGCAGGCAGAAGGGATTTGACTTATTTCCTCTTTTGAGGACAGAGCCAAATATATTATTTCCCATTTAAAAGTGGCCTATATACCAATAATTTTATTTTAAAAAGTACATCATACTTTTGCTCATTTATGAGTACAAACAAATCTAATAAATATTTCAAATCTAAAAATGAAGGTCCTTATTTGAAATTTAAATACCAGACCAAAATCCAAATGGAATTTAGAAATCCACAGAGAAGTGAAACTCTATTGATATTCCTCGGGTAATAAGTGATATGTCAGATAAGCTATTACACTTTACACTCATGTGACTATATTCTTATTAGACTGAATCTATATTCTTTAGATCCAAAGAAACGTAAGTCTAGAGAAAAACAAATGTTGGGTGCTGAAAAGAATAATCCATTGATGCCAAGAAGTTGAGATTTGCTGATGTGGAAGAAACGGCAGGCTGTTGCTAAGAGAGCCCATGTAGCACATCAGTTAACATGATCTTACTGAAATTTGCAGGCTATCAAACAAAATACAATCATCGAAGATATCTCGAGTTTGAAACAAACCGTGATCTGTTTTTCATTAATACTGGAAAAACTTTGTTGAATTACTAAATCTCATAATCATTCCTTTATTGTATTTATTAGTTGGTGTTTATGTTCAAATAAATGTTATTTGCAAATTTAAACATTCTATATTATTGCTTTGCTTTTAAAATGGAAGTGGACTACCTCTCCATTTCCTGAAGTAAAGCTGTTAAATACCCTTTACCAAATGATTTATAAATGCAATTTGTTTTTAAATAAAAGTACAGTGCTGCAATGACACAAATTATCATCACTAAAGCCTTTAATTAAAGCCTAAAATATGTGTGTCATTGTGAAAGAAATTAAAATTTTTAGAGCCTTAATAAGAAAAGCTATTTGTTAAGGGGTCCTGAAGCAATTGTGCTTTTGAAGATAAGGACTAAAACAACTTCAGTCTGGTATTTGTTTTTGTTCTGTTTAGCTTTGGAATCTTGCTTTCATGGAAATCGTCTCTATTCTTTGCCTGAGAAATCATCAAGAGTGTGTCTGCCTGGAAGGGAGGACCTTTTGCAAAAACTTAGGAAACAAACAAGGGTTCAGATGAAAATGTAGAGAGTTTCCCCAGAAACTCTGGCAGTAATTCCAAAAAGATATGATTTTTTAAAAAAGAATCTTAAGGGATTTATCTTGAGGGATTTCATGCATTAAACTGTGGTATAAAAGGAACAATTTTGTATGGACCCATCAGGAGTGCAGGGTAACCAGCAGTATTAATAGGGACTTTAAGCTGCTAGAACCTGCAGGTAATGGATGAACATCTGGGGAACAGTTTGAGTCACAGATGCTTCTACACTGGTAGAAGGCCCATGGTGAAATTCGGGGATGTTTTAGAAATAACGAATCCATTGCCATTCCAGCTGTGCAGTTTCAGGCTGCAGGTAATAGTGGAGGGTGCTTATGCCAAGCGCCCCCAGAACTAAAACAGAATTGCTTGTATAACATAGAGCCCTTACTGGATAATAACTCTTCCTCAAGAGTCAGATCATTCATCTGTCAATAATGAAAGCCAAGGTTCTTATTTAACAACAGAGTGAACTAGCCCACTACCTGGGAAGCAAAATAGGAACCTTCCTTTCACTTAAATTTCTGATTTGCCCTCCATATTTATCAGGTTTGGGTCCTGAATATTTAAATATGCGGAGATCTGCAGTCATTTCTAGCCTCATCCTTTGGCAATTTGTTAAGGCTCGGGGTCTCAGTGTAGATTTGCTTCACTGAATAAAGCTGCGTGGAAACTTGGACGCTGCCGGTTAAATGAGTCCAGCAAGAAATCACAAGGCACGATGAAGACCATTCTGATGTTAAGGTTCCGGCGGCAATTCTGAATTATTCATCACCCTTCCTCCCTCCACCCAGCCAACATATGGTGCAGAGTGGGTGTTAACTTTTTATTGAAAACAGGAAAATTCTACTAAAACACGAGGATGGCTTTGGTTCTTTTCATTTTTTACCTATTTATGTTAATTTTAAAAATATGCTTAGTTCATAATCAAAAATATAAAGTATCTTGTTGCTATTTATTATTAAGAAATTTTTGAAGATTTCTTTGTTATGAATGCAAAAAAAAAAAAAGAGAGAAGTTGGGGATCGGACATCCAGACAGGTTGGGTTGAGTCAGTGATTTGTAAAGCAAAATTCTGCCAAATATTTTTAATTTTTAAGGGCTGTAAACCATGCTAAAGTTCGTGTTCATTCTCATAAAGGATATTAAAATTTTAACAATTATAAAAATGAGGGATTTTAAAGGTCATGAATAATCTTAAAAGTATATCCTGTTTCCTGCAATTGAACTTGCAAAAAATTTCTTTCTTTTCAAAACATTTATTAGTTTTACCCCTGTACTCACAAGTGCATTAATCAACGAAAGTTATTACATGTATCCAGGAAGGCAATTCAATCATTTGAGGGTGACTTATTTTACTTGGGGTTAATTTGTAGGCAGCTCTAGAGCTATGTGGCTTTAAGAAGTTACTGAAGGTGACAAAATGAAAATTAACAGCTTTAGCCCTGTATTACTCTATTACATGGCTGAAATTGAACAAAGTAGAAATAAGATGCCATTGCAATCCCAAGATGAACTTGGCTTGAAGCATGTCAGTGTGCTTTGGGTTTTAGTGTCACCACTGGAGGCTATTTTTATGCAAGCAGATCACAGGAAGCCTGTGAACTGAAAACATATGTGCAAAATGATGTTCCTGGAAGCAATTGTTTATGATTGGCTGTGTCTAGCAAGTAATTATGCATTAGAATTTTAAAGTGCAACACTGCTGATTTCAATATTGTATATAATGTATCACTGTTACTTTGTAATTATTCCCATTTTATAGTTGGAGACATTGTGGCCCAAAAGAGTAAGTGGCTACCAAATGGTGTGTTGAGTTACTTCTAACCCATTCACAGTGGGAGACTCATGTAGGTTAGTTTTTTATTCTCAGACACAAAAATAAGAAGATTGGAGTTCCCTAGTGATACATTGGGTTAAAGATCTGGTGTTGTCACTGCAATGGCTAGGATTGCTGCTGTGGCATGGGTTCAATTCCTGGCCCCAGAACTTTCACATACCCTGGTGCAGCAAAATAAATAAATAAAAAGAAAGAAAGAAATAGGAAGATTAATGTGGGCGCCACTGCTATGATCCAAGCTAGAATTAATGGGAACTTGAAAAAAGAATGTGTTGCAGAAGACAAGACAGTGCAGAGATAAAAATCAAGCTTTGCTGACTGATTGAATGAGGGAGTGAAATGAAAATGACTCAGATTTTTTTTTTTGGTCACCCCTAACACATGTGGAAGTTCCTAAGCCAGGGATCAAACCCATACCACAGCAGCAACCGAAGCTGCTGCAGTGACAACAGTGCATCCTTAACCTGATATGCCACAGGAGAACTTTGACATTTTAAATTCTTGGCTCTGATAATTAGAATGTAGGAAATATTTATTTATTTATTTATTTATTTATTTATTGTTTTTTAGGGTCCCACCCCACGGCATATGGAGTTTCCCAGGCTAGGGGTCTAATCGGAGCTGTAGCCGCTGGCCTATACCAGAGCCACAGCAACGCAGGATCTGAGCCACGTCTGTGACCCACACCACAGCTCACAGCAACACCGGATCCTTAACAAACTAAGCAAGGCCAGGGGTTGAACCCGCAACCTCATGGTTCCTAGTCGGATTCTTTTCTGCTGCGCCATGACGGGAACTCTCATTTTATTTTTAAGATTGTATTACTTTGAGATGAACTTGACTTTACAGAGGAACTGCAAACTTAATACAGAGAGTTTCTGATCCCCTTCACCTAACTTCCTCTAATTAACATCTTACCTAACCATAGTGAAATTATCAAATTGAAGAAATTTACATCATTCCAAAACTACTAACTGAACTATAAATGCCATTCACAAATGTACATAAGTGATCATAAATTTTACTTAATTATTTGTCAGTATTTCTTGATCCCCTTTTCATTATTTTTTGATTGCATTTAAATAAAACACTAAAGAATGCTTAATGGACTCTAGACATAAGTCATCATAAGCTGATGATGTTTGCTCTTGCTTGGATCTTACTGGGGAGCACTCCATTTAAAAATCTAAATTTTGGAAAAGACAATGTGACTCATTTTTTGATCTTGTGATTTGATGGACTCCAGCTTATTACATTTCATTGCACATCAGCAATTTTGGATGCTCTTATAACTTTAGTTCCGCTCAAATCCATCTTTTCCAAAGTTTGATAATTATGTTAAAAGATTTATTTCAGGCTTCTGTGTCTTGCCAAGATGGAGTAACTGTCACCAGGTTTATCTTTCTACCTGGAATGACCAAAAACTGGACAAAATATATGAAACACTGGTTTCCAAGACACTGAATTTCTGGAGAAGAGTTTTTCCACCTCAAATCCCTGCCCGTGGAAGCCAAGTCCAGTACTGAGATGTGCAGCAGGGAGTCCATCTTTATTACTTGCCTGGCAGATGCAAGTTGTACCCCCATACCCCTTCCAGGATAGTATCAGTAGAGTCTAGAGGTCATCTAGCCTCCATGCCACACCCAGAAGCAAAGAGACAAAGAGAGGCATTGGAGGTATGGCTGATTATCCCTAAAATTCACATCTTACACCTCCATGTTAGTATGGAGATGAGATTTCACCCCACCTTACATCAATAAAATAAAGCAAGATGGTGCAAGTAAATGCTACTAAGTACTTTACTTCCTCCCCTGCTCCTGGTATCACCGAAATCTGGTGGGACTTGAATTTCCATATCCATCAGGCAGCAATGAAACTGAATTGAATAAGTGGTTTAAAGCAGAATTAACCACACTTCTGGTGTGGCACACAGACACAGCTCCCCCATCCCCAGCATGGGGTGCAGAATTAGTGGGTTGCTCAGCATCCACCCTAGGAGGCACAGAGAAGTGGCGGAAAGGGAGTAGGTTGACACTCCTCTTGCTGCGCCTCCCTTTCCCTGGTGTCTGGAGGTCCCAGTGGAGAACTGAGCTTCTGCCTTCAACCTGTAGCTATAAGGCAGTTTGGGCTTGAGCCCTTCATTTCCTACCTCCTTGAGGGCCAGGAGACTGGAGGAAAGCCGATCTTATGCCTCCAATCTGAGATGATGAGGTGGTATCAATAGGTGCCCTATTTTTAATGGAAAGATGTTGTCAGGGTCAAAGAGAAGCTGACCTTCCACCCCAGCAATGCATCACTGTGAGCCAATGCCCTACTGTATGTGGGCAGTGTCAGCATGGCACAGTGGGAAGCTGAGAGAGCACATCCAACCACCTAGCATTACACCTCCCCAGGGGACTGCCTCCTTTAAAAAAATTAAGTAACATTGAGAGTCTCATAGAATAATGTCAACAACATGTAGAATTCAGTAATAAGATGTTTACTCCTCAAACTAAGAATCAGGAAAATCACACCAGGAAAAAATATCTTTAACAGATACCAACATCAAGATGAATCAGATGTTGATTTTATCTCACAAGGTTTTTAAAGAAACCATCCAAAAATGCTTCAACAAGCGCAAGCAATGACAAATTATTTGAGCAAATGAAGACATTGAAAAATATTGCCAAAGAAGTAGAAGTTATGAAAAATGTCCAAAGAGTAATTACAGAACTGAAAAATCCGATAATCGAAAAATGTCACCAAATGGGTTCAATACTGGAATGAAGATGACAGGGAATAGAATCAGTGAATTTGAGGACATATCAGTGGAATTTACCCAATCTGAGCAGCAAAAAGAGAATAGATTAAAAAAGATGACTTGTAGGACAATAACAAGGAGCTAATAGCCATAGCATTATGGTCCCAGAGGAGAGTACTTGAAGCATTTGAAAAAGTATTTGATGCAGTATCAGCTAAAAACTTCCCAAACTGGAGGAAAGACATAAACCTACAGTTTCAAAAAATTGAGCAAAACCCCTAATGGACAAACAAATAAATACATGCCAAACTTCTGAAAACTAAGAACAACAAAAATAACACACACACACACACACACACACACACATATATAATATACACACAAAGCAGCCATAGAGAAATTACACATTACTTATAGAGGAAAATCAATTTATTTATTTATTTTTTATTTATTTTTTATTTTTTATTTTCCCACTGTACAGCAAGGGGATCAAGTTATCCTTACATGTACACATTACAATTACATTTTTCCCCCCCAGCCTTTCTTCTGTTGCAACATGAGTATCTAGACAAAGTTCTCAATGCTACTCAGCAGGATCTCCTTGTAAATCTATTCTAAGTTGTGTCTGATAAGCCCAAGCTCCCAATCCCTCCCACTCCCTCCCCCTCCCATCAGGCAGCCACAAGTCTTTTCTCCAAGTCCATGATTTTCTTTTCTGAGGAGATGTTCATTTGTGCTGGATATTAGATTCCAGTTATAAGAGATATCATATGGTGTTTGCCTTTGTCTTTCTGTCTCATTTCACTCAGTATGAGATTCTCTAGTTCCATCCATGTTGCTGCAGATGGCATTATGTCATTCTTTTTTATGGCTGAGTAGTATTCCGTCAACAGATGATTGGATTCGGAAGATGTGGTATATATACACAATGGAAAATCAATTTAAATTTGACTGTTTTCTCATGTGAAATTATGGAGGCCACAAAGAAATACCACATTTTTCAAGTACTGAAAGAACCAAATTGCTAACCTCAAATATGATATCCCACGAAAATGTCCTTTAGGAATGAAAAGGAAATAAATATGTTCTGGGTAAAGAAAAGTTAAAAGAATTTGTTGCTAGCAAAACTATCCTTAAAGAATGGCTAAAGGAAGTCCTCTAAACAAAAAGTAAATGATAAAAGAAGAATGTTCGGAACTTCTGAAAGGAAAGAACATTAGAGTGGATAAAAATAGACCAAGTAAGAGACAATCCTGCTTTTTATGTTTTTAAAATAATAACTTATGGTTGAAGCAAAAAATATAATGCCATTAGATGTGGTACCCGATATATAGAACGGAATATTTAAGATCATTATTTTCCGAAGGTGGGGAGGATAAAATGACCTACATTAAAGTAGATAATCTATACTTCACTCAAACTGGTAAAATGGTGATCGCTGTCCATGTAATAAAGTATGTATGTATATTTTAATAGCTAGAAAAACATGTCTGTGTATTATAATATCTAGAATAAACTCTGCCCACTTTATCATATGAAGTGATGTATTCCAATACACAGTAAATAATGAAAATATAATCCTAAAAAGGGGTTAAATTACTCACAAGAAGCTAAGGAAAGAGAAACAAGAAGCAAGAAGGAGAGAAAACAAACAATAAAATGGAGGTAGAAGTGACTCTAAAAGGGCAACAGGAGGGAAGGAAGTGGTGATGGAAGTGTTCGTTGTCTTGATGGTACTGATGTCAATATCCTGACTGTGATATTATTCTATGGTTTTCAAGATGTCCTTATGGGGGAACCTGGGTAATGGGTATATGGCATTTCATTGTATTATTTCTTACAGCTGCAGGGGAATTAGTAGTTATTTTAAAAGAAAAGCCTAATTACAAATATACACAACCACAGAGAGTTACGGCTATAATTTAAAAAGACTAATTATACAAGTTGGCAATGATTTGAAGTAACTACAATGATTTGAAGTTGAGCTAAAAAAAAAAATCCATTTGTCTTCTTTTCACATTTTAAACATTTAACTTTATAAATCACAAAGAAAGAGACGATAAATAGAAACTCATGCAAATGGAATGAAGCATCGATCTCTTTGCTTCCCTCCTTCTCTCCCTCCCTCACCACCTCTCTCTCTCTCAATCTCTCTTTAACATAAGGAAGTAGAGCAGGAAGAAGAAACCAATTCCTTGAAACCAGCACCTGATTTCTGTGGAAAACGAAGGGGTCAGGTTTTGTGTCTCCTACAAACCACAGCTGTGTCTGTGGAGAGATTCCTCTGAGGTTCCTTTAAGGCAGAGAAATGCTACTCTGGTTGGAATATTGCCTTTGCAGTTCTAAAAAGGCAGAAAGCATCCCCAAATCATTTTGAAGATTTTAGAGCTTTTATCTCAAAAACTAATTAAAGCTACAAAAAAAAAAAAAGAAAGAAAGAAAAAGAAAAAAGAAAAAAAAAGAGAGAAAGGAAAAGAAGAGAAAAGAAAAGAAATAGCTCTGGGAGCTGAGTGTTTTACAGTTCCTATAGGCTTCATGATACCATTAGGAAGGTTTTATTGAAAATGTTTCATTAGGAAACCAAAACAAAACCACAGCCCTCAGTGGGTTCTTATGATGTCTGGATTTTCTCTCAAAGTGGAACTGGAACAGGAATGAAATATTGAATACCAAACAAAACTGCTAATAATGGAAAAAAATTGTATTCTTTCTAACCATTTGGAATTTTGGAATTGTTCTAACCAAATCTGATTTTCCTTATTTCAGTGAAGACAATGAATTACAATATGAAACTTTTATATTTGATCATAGGGCTCAATGGAAGTATCTAACCCTGGAGAAGAGAGTAAGGGGGGTAAGGTAAAGCTTCCTAGAGGAATTGACAGGCCATTCTTAAGGATAAGTAATCGTTACCTATGTTTCCAAAGGAGGAATAGCAATTCAAGTGTGGGGGGAAAAAGGTACAGAAAATGCAAGATGTTTGTGGGGAATCCAAGATGTGTGTGCAGCATGGTTGGAAGGATGGATGAGGCATGGGGCATGACAACAGAAAAATATGGGACAGTATTTTGGAGACCGTTAAATGGTTCATTGAAAGATGGCAAAAAATTAATTTGACCAGCAGTGTGTTTTAGGGGAAAAAAATCTTTTTGAGGGGCTGAGTTCAGACAAAGAGCCAGACGAGTTCTGAAAATAT
This sequence comes from Phacochoerus africanus, assembly GCF_016906955.1. Lineage (NCBI taxonomy): Eukaryota > Metazoa > Chordata > Mammalia > Artiodactyla > Suidae > Phacochoerus > Phacochoerus africanus. Next base: position 133,878,195 of record NC_062551.1, on the reverse strand, counting down.
TTCAAGACAGATTGACTGTTGGGTTTTGCAAATGGAGAAAAAAGCAGAATCCACACAACGTAGTGACTGTGCTGAGCAGAGGGAGAGGGACAGGGACAGGCCATGCAGGATGCTTCCTGGGTGACTGAGTGTGATCAGAGAGCTTGATGATCTTTGCTCAGATGGAGACAGAATCTCAAGAAGGTTTTGGGGAGAGATTAAAGAGCTGAGCCTGGGCATTCTGAGTTTGATGTGCCTGGGTGAATATACGAAAATATCTGGTAGGTACAGGATACAGTTTATTGTGTGATAGCAAATGGGATAAAATGGCAAAAGTACAACAAGCAAAAACAAAACAGACATACTTTAGCCCTCCTGGAGTTTTTATCTATGGGGAAAAATAGAGCTAACACTTATAAAAATAGCATTAATCAGTGCCATGTTAGTTATTTGCAGGGTGGTGAAATATGTATCAAGAGGTTCTAGAATGTGTATTTAAGCCGGCTGGAGGCACGGTGTCTCCAAACACTTTACAGTGACAGTTGCATTGCATTTGGTACCAAAGATGAGTTGACAAGGTGGTGAAGCATGTGGGGATAGCACTGCATGCAACAGAGGAGCCACAGAAATTGAAGGACCTGTGACGTATCTACAAAATGAAGTTGGAGAGGCCAATCATCATGGCCTTATAGAAACATGGATTAAGTTTCATGAGCTACAAAGAAAGTGTGGGGGAATTTAAAAAGGAAGTGATGTGATAGAGAGGTCTAGAGCTCAGAAATATTAATTAACCATCCAAAGTCATGGACCATTGTTTTTATTTTTGAAATGGGAATATTAAACGTAGATTTGCCATGCAGTTGTATGAAAGTTGAATACCATGTACGATGCATAAAACATGCTTAGAAAGTTCATTAACACGGGAAGTGCTCTTGTCATCTTCTCTGTTGTTATTGTTTTTAATATATGTATATTCTTCAGAGAAGTTTACACAAAAGACTCACATTTAATATCACCTCAATGTAAACTAGTTTATCAGGTCACTCCCCACTTTGAAGATGGTTTCGAGATGGAAGGCAGAGTCTTAGATCAGTTTGCTAAGAAGAGGAAAATTCAGCCTTTGCTTCCTGTGCTGTCACGGGAACTGACACCAGGAGCTTTACCCAATTCACTGTTACAGTAAAATCCATACCACAGGTAGGACATGGGGTGTTTACTCATGGAAGGAGTATATTTAGCAGGAAGCAAAAGCTCCACCTGGTTCTCTACAGCAATGTCCCTAACTTTTATTCCAGGAGACAGCCTCCCTGATACTGGAGACAGTCAAAGAGGGAGGGGTGGTATTTTAACATGTATTTAACTCATAGGGAACAGATAGGCTTAAGGGGGCTATAGTACATTGAGTAGATCTGTGTAACCATCATTGGTCATATATACTTTTTTTTTCATATTTAATTTATTTTTTTTCAGTTATTTTTTTTTATTTTTATTTTTTTAATATATTTTTTTTATTTTCCCACTGTATAGCAAGGGGGTCAGGTTATCCTTACATGTATACATTACAATTACATTTTTTCCCCCAGCCTTTCTTCTGTTGCAACATGAGTACCTAGACAAAGTTCTCAATGCTACTCAGCAGGATCTCCTTGTAAATCTATTCTAAATTGTGTCTGATAAGCCCAAGCTCCCAATCCCTCCCACTCCCTCCCCCTCCCATCAGGCAGCCACAAGTCTCTTCTCCAAGTCCATGATTTTCTTTTCTGAGGAGATGTTCATTTGTGCTGGATATTAGATTCCAGTTATAAGTGATATCATATGGTATTTGTCTTTGTCTTAATCTAGACAACAATCTCTCAAGGTGGAAATTATCAATTACTGATGAATTAGGGTCTCAGAAAGGAAAAAGATATTAATTGTAAGATATTGGATTTGAATCCGGTTTCTAAGGCCTCTTCGTGATGCTCACATATGTACCAGGCAGTTTCAGATCTGATTCCTCTTTGTCCCCACCCTGTCTGGTCTCCTTTTCCATGTAATCACCTGTCCAAAGCTGTCTCAATTCTTAATCCCTCCCCATAGTACCACTACCTTTATAGCATATATGTGTGTATGTCGGGGGAGAGTGGTTGGAGAGGGTGAAAGCTTTACTAAAGTTCAAAGATTTGCAGGTGTTTCAATAAAGTATGCTAGAATTATATAATTTTCAAAAGTTCCTCAGCCAGTTCCCCAAACAGAAACTTGTCACTGACTTGCCTTACTCAAAACCTAACTGGGCCCCTGCCTCTTGTTTTTTCAGGCTCACCTTTCAGCTCCTCCCCTGGTCCCCAGTTCCCAACCTTTTACAACAGGGTACTTCAGTCTGAGTTTTCTTTTTCTTCTTCCTTTTTTCCCCCATAATATTGAAGCCATGTCTATTGTGGTTTAAAAAATGGTTTCATGCCCAGGAAGAAATGGTCTTTTTCTTTTTGAAACATATGTGAAACATTTAACTTCATCCCTGGCACAGAGTAGGAGACTGATTCTCCAGTAACTTAAAAAACTGCAGGGAAGTGGAGTTCCCATCCATCATGGCTCAGAGGTAACAAACACGACTAGTATTCATGAGGACCTAGCATTGCCCTGAGCTGTGGTGTAGGTCAGAGATGTGGCTCAGATCTGGCGTTGCTTTAGGGCTGTGGCTGGGCCAGCAGCTATAGCTCCAGTTCAACCCCTAGACTGGGAACTTCCATATGCCACAGGGGTGCGGCTCTAAAAAGACAAAAAAACAAAGCAAACAAACAAAAACTGCAGGGAAGAAGCTTAAGGATGTTGACTACCTTAATCATATATAATTCCATCCTTCTATGCCTACCTCAACTCTTTTTTCTCCTGCATGAGACACATGGGGAAGCCAATCATCTTAGTGACTTCGTTATGGGAACAAGTTTCAAGTGGCTCAAATTTAAACTTTAAAAAGTTAATTATGCATAAAATTGAAGACCATTTTTTGTGCACCTTAGCAAGAGATTCTGGTACCTGATATTTGAACAGCACTTTGAAATGTAGAGACAATGTTCACATACGTTTCCATGGGTGAACTTTGGCCATGATTATCTCCAGTTGATTTGAATACCAAGGTTCAAAATCAGTAGAATGAATAGCTGGTAAGCAATGGGAAAGAGTCAGGACCCAGGCCTTCTGCTATCTGTCTAGATGTTTTCTCTCCCACATAATGCGGAATTGGAAGGAGTAGATGTTGGAAATTTTCAGTGAGTTAATTTGTAAAAGTGTCTAGCTGTCTTTATTTTAGAAAGAGTTGAATACAGATGGTCTCTGAGTTAAGATAGTTCAATTTAGGATTTTTCTACTCTCCAGTGATGCAAAAGCCATATGCATTCAGTAGAAACTTCAAATTGTGAATTTTGGGTCTTTTCCTGGGCTAGCAATACACCATATGGATACTCTGATGATACTGGGCAGACAGCAGCCTCAGCTCCCAGTCAGCCCTGCAATCAGGAGGGTAAACAACTGATACAGGGACAACCATTCTGCACTTATGCAATCATTCTGTTTTCCCCTGGGTACAGTATTCAACAAATTACATGAGATATTCAGTGCCTTACTATAAAAGATTTTCTGTTAGATGATTTTGCTCAACTGAAGGCTAATGTATGTACTGAGGACATCCAAGTTAGGCTAGGCTAATAAGCTATGATATTTAGTAGGTTAGGTATATCAAATGTGTTTTCTACTTAATGATATTTACAATGAGTTTTTCAGGATATAACCCCATTGTAAGTCAAGGAAGATCTGTATATGAGATTTCGAACCCCTTTCCGTGAATCTCATTATTTAAAGGGTAAGTTTAATGTTGTGTTGAAGATATACATGGATGTATAAGAAAATGGCTGCTAACTAATTGATCAAAAGTTGGACTCAACATTTTAGAGGGTTACCAAGAGGAAAATATATAGAGTGTAACCTCTAAAAACAAAGTAGATTTATAGCACTGCTTCTAACACAGTACTAGAAGGAAGGGGGAAGAAAGGCAAAGGGGAAGCAGACACATAGGCAGAGAGACAGGAAAAGGCTGGGAAAAATCTTTTGAACAGGGGGCTAGGGGGATAGTGATCTTTCCACTGAATCCTTGAATGATGGACAGTGGTAGGCAATGAATATTCCAGTGGAGGAGAGGAATAAGACTGAAGTCATGAATACTAGAGTTAACATGGATACTCAGGAGCCAAATGGAGTTGGCCTGAAATAAATGTAATCTAAATGTAAATAAAATGAAGGGTAGAGCCATTGTGAAGACTCTTGATCCATATTAACATTGTAAATTATGTTATATACAGTATTTTTTCCCCCTAGGACTCCATAGATATCATTGCTTCTTTATCATGGATAATTCATTGTCTACACATCAATACTTTCTGAGATAATTTTGAGATGTACTCTTACAAGTAACACTAATTTTGATACATGTAAATAAATTTCCCAGGATTCCACTTTTCAACCTCATGAAAGAGATGTGAAGTCTCATCTGTTATTCTGTAAACTTACTGCCACCCAACCTTTCCCTTTCAAGAATTTGTAAAGGCTGACACTGTGGGGTGATGACCATTTTATGGAATTCCCATTGAGAGGTAAAATTGTCATCATATGCACACTTCCTTCTAACCAGAATTAGGATAATTAAAATGCTTTCATTTATGCTGTTTATGCAACCAAATACATTCACATGTGTTCTAGGAAGACTTTCTATAGCTGAAATAACACCCATACAGAGGCTCTGCTATTAATAAAACACATAGGGACTACCCCAGAAAGACTAACATTAAAGAGGTATAAAATGTAGGCTTTTCTAATACAATGACCTAATATGTTCCTATTACAAGTCTTCCTATTATTTAAACAGCTGAACTAGCAGCTTTAAGACCCTCTAAAAGTTAATAGTAGAATTTCAGTGAGACTTTTAAGTCCATATGTGTTTTAATGGATGTTTTAATTACAGTTTTTTATGCTTGTTCCTATATGTGCCTAGAATTATGTGTTTACAACTATCCGTATAAGTTACATTATTGTAAATCCTAATATTTAATTTTTTGTGATTGAACTAGCATTGTATTTCACTTTTGTTATTTTTCAGAATGTCTGTAATGTTTTCAGTTGTACAATATACAATATTTTCATAGCTTTCTGAGTTCACGTAAAGAGCCCTCCCCAACACTATGAGGAAAGTGGCTTGCCAAGTCGTTTTAAATAAAATGATCCCTTCCCTTCTCTTTCCTTTATGGCCTTGTGCTTTTTTTCTTGTGTATTTTGGCTTAAAAGAGAAAAAAAATCTGTTTCAGAAATGTCTCAGCCACTTTATCTGAGTTTCTTAACACATATTCATTCAATATCTATTGCATGTTTTCATATCTGATTGATTTTAACAAAAGTTTTAGATTAAGGATATATTTACTTTTGTTTTTAAGAGGTAGATTTAAATAACACGTAATCATATTAGTTAAATGTATATGGGAAACATATAAGTAATTTCTGTTCTGTTTCTCCCTTCTTCCTTCCTTCTTTCCTCCCTCCATTCTCTTCTTTCTTCCTTCTTAGTTTGAAGTAACACTTAATAATAAAACTGACCCTATATTCTTAAGGTTTATTTATCCATATGTCTGGAAATCAAATCACACACTTAATGGCAATATTTCTGATTCAATCTTTGGAAAATCTGACCTGTACTATCACCATAGCATTAGCTATCACCTAATAGCTAGGAGAACAGTTTTAGCACCAATACCTATAAAATAACATACATTTTTAAGACAGGCTGGCCTATACATACTGATCATGATGCTCTTTATCAAAGACATTTCATGAGTGATGATCTGATATTAATATAATTTTAGGCATCATGCACTGGAGCTGTCATAAAAAAAATCCGAAGTATCTTAACTATATATAAGTAAGAACTTTAAGTGCATTTAGTCAGTTTTTGTATTATGAAATTATATGAGATACATTTTAACAAGTGTACAAAGCAAAATATGTCTTTTTAATCGTGTAGGTCAAGGGCTAGAAACAATCTTTCATGAAGGAGACACCAAAAGCTATGATGATGTGATGATGGGCCATGTTCACTAGATGCTGAAGGAAAGTATTTAACATACTTTTGCAACATGATTTGTAGATTATGAAACAGTGAGAAATTAAGAATGTGTTCAAATTGCCTTAAATAAACTTAGAATCTAGCGATCGAGTTTAAATCCTGATATATTTGAAACCAGAGATGTATCCAATCATACATATCATTCTCTAAAAGAAAAAATTTTTAAAAGAACACCTCAGATTTCAACCAGCAACAGTTCTCTGGAGAGCATCAGGCTCTGGACTCCATTTCCTGAGAAATGATGTAACTATCATATATCAGTGTGCCAAGAAAGGGGAGTCAGTGAGGGGCCTGGGAGGTGTTGATGAAGAGGGTGCTGATATAAACCTTATCAGCTTCTAAAGATTGCTTGGCCTCTTCTTCTGGTTCCTTCCTCAGGAAGCTGAGATATGCATGGCTGCGTCTTGGATGAATCATCACCAAACTCTGTTGTAGAGTGGTATGGAAGGAGACTGACTGTGTCAGGAGCTCCGGGACTCTTCATGACACTCCTGCATGTCTCTGGCTGGAAAGCACAGTTGATTCAGATCTGCAGGTAACGAGGTCAAGGGTTTGATCCCTGTGTGGGCCAGTTAGCTCTTTGTGGTACATGATCACAGACCACATTGCTAACCCTGGTCAGACAGGTTTCTTGCAGATATGACACTCATGAGAGAGAATGGAATGGACAAGTTACCACACACACACACGTTCTCATATAAATATCTGTCTATCTATCTATCTATATATATCTCTTGTTCTCAGATATATATATATAAATAAATAAATTCCTCTTAGTTCTAGAAAAACAACTCAAGCATATTGTCATCACTTCATTAGCTCTGATTTAATTTATTGCGTAAACCTGATCTGAGTCTTCGGAAAATTAAAGTCATTTTCAGATGAAATTATTATTTTCAATAATATAAATATTTTAAAAAATCATATTGTTAAATTTGTTCTCAAAGTAGTGGCTTTTGGGTATAATTGTAGGGAGAATTATGATAACTAATGCTTTTTTTAGATAAACTACTCGTTTAAAGCAGATAAAATTGAAATACTAAAAGGTTAAAATAATAACCTTTAAAACTGCAAGTGACTATTAGAATAGCTTAGACACTCCTTACAGAATCATACTGGTGAAATTCCATTATTGAAATGCATTCTAAAAGTTAGATTTATCTGAGGTGAAATTGTGTAGTAGATACATATTGTGTAAATACTGCTGTGTTTTTCTGTGAGAAATCAGTGTTTCCTCACTCTTAATCCACATCTTTGAAGTAAGATGATAATACTTCTAAGGTTTAGCAGAAGCCATAGGATTCATGTCTAGCCAATGAAATATAAGCAGTGACTTTTCTTGAGAATTATTGGAAAAGAGAGATTTCTCTCGCCTTGATTATTTAAGTAATAAGATGGAACTTGGGTGCTGCCAGGAACACTAGGAAGAAAGAACCTACCTTAAAATTAGGCTAATATTGAGGAAATATGGCCATGGTGGAGGGCAGGGGTTGGGAGTCAAGAATAAAAACAAAAAAGAAAGTCCTGTTGACTTCTCGGGCCCCTGGATATAACCATACCTGAAGGTGAAATTTGAGACTACAGAGTTTAATTAAGTCAATAATTCCTGCTCCACTAAATCAGTAATTCTACGATTTATTTCTGCCTGAATTTTTGATTATATTTCTGTAACTTGCAAACATCAAATAGATAGTTAGCAGAAATAAGAATCAGAACTTTCAGTTAAGCTAACAAATATTTATTGAACATGTACTTTGGGCTTTTGACTCAGTTACTCAGCTTTGGTTTTTATAGAGTATGATAGAACATTATTTTCTTATTACAAGTGACTTAAACTATAGTAATATATGAAAAATATATGTTCAGAAAAAATGACAAAATTTGAATTTATTTAAATAGTACTATCTACTAATTAGATTAACTTTCCTCCTGTTCTCAAAACAATAGTTGTACAATTTTTGTTTTAAAGACCTAAAAATACTAACAAAGACAATAATGCATTTTAAAATTGAAATGTAAAATTATACCATGAACACTGAAACAGTGAGTCTAGAGAACTAGGTGCTTTTGAAAAAATATCTTCTTTTGTAACACTGAATCTGCCAGGTCAACCAAGCTTAAATGAAGGAGTAAACCTCAGTGCACTCAGTCACATTGACCATCACATCAGTTGCAAACATATTAGAAATCATTACTGGTACTTCATATTCTGTTGATTTTCACTGTGTTGCATGAATACATTGGTTAGTTCATAGAGACAGAGGTCTTACTATAGAAAATGACATCTTAATTTAAGAAATAAATCAAGAAATGTCCTTGGTTGTCTATACAGTATCAAGATTATTCATAAATTATAATGGGTCTATAATATTGTAGACCATCAAGATGAAATATAAAAATCAAAACAAACATAAGGGGAAAATTCACCTATTTCCTTTGTGAGACATTAACATCCACCTAGCTGTTAAGAAAGAGTAAGCTTATATTCTAGATTCTCTCTCCTCTTCATCCCAGCTTTCTAAAAACACACCAAATTTGTAATGAAAGACACACAAAAAAATTTAAAGGATGAAGTACAGTGCAAATGGGTGAATAGCTGGAATAAAGTCAGAATTGACTACACTTTTGATGTTGCCTTTCACATTGTTATTCTTTCTTCAGCTTATTCTCCTATGAATGAGCACTCGATAGAGAATAAAGTGTTATCTCTCTCGTTCACTCTCTCTCTCTCTCTCTCTCTCTTTTTTTTTGTCTCTTCCTTCCATCTTTTACATTATGGCATTATGTCACATTCCTTTTCAAACTTTCTCTGACAACTTGAATGGTTAGTAATGCAGAAGGTCCTTTTATGTGGTGGATGGTGGCAGGGAATGAGGTCATAATTCAGATGTGTTTTCCTTTGGGTCAGTGAACAACTTTCTTTCCTATCTAACAACAACAACAAAGACAATTCCAGAGCAGAAGGATTAAGATCAAACTCAAACACCCCAAATGGATGAGTTTCCTTTTTCCTCTTACAGAAGAGGAAATATCTCTTCTCCACCCCTTCCTCTGAAAATGCATGACCTGCTCCTTTCCTCCTGGGATTTGGAGAGAAGCCGGAGGGCAGAACAGAGAGCTGAACAACCTGGTCATGATGTTTTATGCACCTGATTTACATGCTTCTTGACCTCATGGAAAACTCTTAAAGGAAAATTTAAATCTCTTTCCTCAGGTTTCAAATCGGGAGGTTTTTATGCAGAATAAATCCCATCCTAAGTGACAAAAGAAAATTCTTCATATACAAATAAAAACCACCAACAAGTGCAAAAATCTTGTAAATAGAATGAGCTTTTGTCTATCAAGACAAAAATGATGCATGCGTGTATCTTCATCTTGATACCTTTCTATCTCTTGATTGATGGATATTTGCCTAGTCCAACTGGCAACAGTGATATTATAAAACTGCCTCCTCAAAAATCTTACATATTGCCACTTACTTAATTCACTTTGTTTAGATGGAATCATAATTAGTTTAAACACAAATTCCAGTTGCCGTGTTGTTTTTTCCCCTCATGAACTTTGTTTCATGATAGTATGACTGTAAAAATGACATTATCATCATTTCCTATTAAACAAAAAGTTCTCATTTCTTCAAATAATTAACATCATCACAAAAATAAAAACTAAACTACACTAAGGGCAATTCAATGACCAAAAAGCAGACATCTCTGATACACCATTTAGAAGATAAGACATCAACTTGGAATTAGACACATCTGAAGGTGACTCCTAATTTCCCCATTGATTGAATGTTTCTTCATTTCTAAAAAGGGGAAAAGAAACTGAGAGTAGTCAATGAGGTAGAATTGTCAAAACTGTAGCCCATAACCGTACATAGGCAGAAAATATTAGTTCTTTCCAATTTAATTTGAGAAGATTTTTGACAGCTTCCTATGTGCCTGATACAAGACCTCACAGCACATGTTGGATGATGTGATGTCGCATGCCTTCCACGTAGAGCAGCTGGCCTAGGCAGATGTCTGGCCCAAGCAGACTTCACCAACTACTAGGAAACAGAGTAACTGAGCATTCTTCTTCTGTGAGATGAAGGCTTAGCTCAAGATTCTTTTTTTACCCTCTTCTCTCTCACATCTTGCTCCTTCCGTCGTAATCTTATTTATTACAATCTCAACAAATATAAAGCTAATTTCCACATCAAAATTGCACTTTCTTTCTTTTCTTTTTTTTTTTCTTTTCTTGGGCCGCTCCCGCAGCACATGGAGGTTCGCAGGCTAGGGGTCGAATCGGAGCAGTAGCCACCGGCCGACACCACAGCAACACCAGATCCGAGCCGTGTCTGCGACCTACACCACAGCTCACGGCAATGCCGGATCCTTAACCCACTGAGCAAGGGTAGGGACCGAACCCACAACCTCATGGTTCCTAGTTGGATTTGTTAACCACTGCGCCACGACGGGAACTCCAAAACTGCACTTTCTTCACCTCTCTAAACCAACTCCATGAGTACGATATCAAATCCTGGCACCTGAAATTTGGAAACATGGGTGTTCCCGCCGTGGCGCAGTCGTTAACGAATCCAGCTAGCAATCATGAGGTTTCGGGTTAGATCCCTGGCCTGGCTCGGTGGGTTAAGGATCCAATGTTGCCTGAGTTATGGCGTAGGTCGCAGACAGGGCTGGGATCCCGCATTGCTGTGACTGTGGTGTAGGCCGGAGGCTATAGCTGCAATTAGACCCCTAGCCTGGGAACCTCCATATGCTGTGGGTGCGGCCCTAGAAAAGACAAAAAAAAAAAGAAAAGAAAAGAAAAGAAAAGAAAAGAAATATGGAAATATGGATTCCTCTTCTTCTCTGCCCAGAGAAGTTCCTTCCTCTGACACTCAGTATTTTTGTTAATGACTGTACCATTCAGATCATTCTCCTAGGGAGACAAGGAAAAGAAGTGCAGGGCAGGGTTTAAGAGCAAGCTTAGCAGGCTTAAGGTTGCCTAGATCCAATCCAACTCTTGGCATAATAAAGCATTTTAACACTTTAACCTCAGGTTGCTAATGTATAGGTTAAATTCTATTACATTTTCAATAGTACTGTATCATGTATTTGAAAGAAAAAATTGTAAGTTTGTGTGGTGACAGATGTTAACTAGTTGATGATGATGATTTCACTATATACGCATTTATATACATATATTGAGTCTTTGTCTTGTACATCTGAAAGTAATATGAGTTTATACATTAATCATGTGTCAATAAAAATAATAATAAATTTTGTAATAGATGTATAGTTCTTAGGATAGTGCATAGCATAGATTTAGCCTTGTAGAAAATAGCTTGTATTTCAGCAAACACATTTATTCACTGTTCTATAAATACACTGTTTTATAAATAGAATTAGACTCGTGTCACCTGTACCTTTGTCTGTCTCTGCAAACTCTAATCATCATTCTAAAACATCTAACATTTTGACCAAATAGATATAAATTTCCTCCTTCTATTTCTATAATATTTAATACTTCCTTTCTGAAATGTACTTTCTGCTTCATAATAATACTATTTGCATGCTAGTAGTATCCCTCCTTTGATTAGTAAGATCTGAAGGTCAACAAAATCTTTCTTACTCATTTTTGGATCCTTAAAACAAAAGCTATCCATTGGCAGGAATGGGATTGTAGAACTACTTTGAATTGAATTTTAAATAATACTCTATGAAATATTAGAATTAGTGCTGTATAAAGTCCTAGTCATATTTCTCGGTTGTGTTGAAATTTTGTGTCTTCCTCATTTCCAAGTTTCTGTTGCTCTTTAGGATTCATTCAGGAAATGAACACCCTGGGCTAATCATATGTCACTAAGCTGTGTTAGCAATGTGTAGATTGGATTTAGTTCTATAATTTATGTGAAGAAAACTATTACGGATTTTAACTTGCTATTGTGATCAAATATCACTTATCTAAGAATGCATAATAAATTGACATAGTGAGTTACTAAAGTAAGGTTCTAGGTCTTCATGTGGGGGACTCTATGAATTACTTAACCCATTGATTTTATAGGCTTTTTTTCCCAGAATAAGAATGCTTGATTACAACTGGTGACTTGGATTCATTGATTAGGGAATTTGAGCACATATTTAGGGAGGAGATCCTAAGATGACTAATGTTCTTTGCCTTGGTATAACGTTTATACCATTGTGATTATTTTTTTAAAGTTAATGCCGTATGGCTAGGGCAGAGAGACTTGGGAATATTGCAATGTATGCTCTATAATCAGGGTGACATTAGGAAGAACAGAAAGTGACCAACAGGGGAAGACAGAAGGTATATACCACAATCTGCCAGAAATATAACTTTTCTGTGGTTGGAACATAGATAATGAGTATAACAAAACTTTCACTAACACCTTCAGATGGGACTATACATATCAGAGATGGTCATAGGCAAATTGGAGAAAAAGAAATTTGATAGTCTCCTCACCCTCCTCAGTTTCTGACACAACTTTTTATCCTATGTTGGAATCATGTGGTGTTTTCTGCCTGTGGCTACCATCAAGTCATCCATTCATTATTTCACTAATTCCTTTTCCCAATATATTTTAAGCAACCACATCATTCATACATAACAGTAGGTACTAAGGGTAGAATGATTAATGAGGTGAGTTTCCTACCCTCATAGACTCAGAGACAGGATTAATTTTAATTAATTAATTAAAGACAAGATTAATTTCAGTACTCTGAGGTAGTCTCCCTCCTACATCCAAAGTAATTATACTTTTTATTCATCCAGAAATATGAAAACTAATGACTCTTGCTTTATGAGAGGAACTTCATGGTTCTGGAGATGCTGTATGGGCCTTTAGCTCTAGACTTCATAAATATCGTTAGAGATTCTTAGATTTTGGACAATGTCTCGTATCATCTATTTTCCATGAACAGTTTTTAAGGGCAATAGCTTTTGAAAACCAATAATATTATTTTTGGCATTCTAAAATCTCCTAAAAATTCAATTTAGTAATGAGAGCCCTGAATAGTTTGCTTTTCTTTTACTTGGGTAATAAGTGTCCCAGGACCTATACATGGGAATGAGGTCTTGGTGCAGGCATTGATGAGTTTTTTTGTTGTTGTTGTTTATTTGTTTGTTTGTTTTTGTCTTATCTCATTTTAGGGCTGCACTCATGGCACATAGAGATTCTCAGGCTAGGGGTCTAATTGGAGCTGTAGCCGCCAACCTACACTACAGCCACAGCAATGCCAGATCTGAGCTGCATCTGTGACCTACACCACAGCTCACAGCAATGCCGGATCCTTAACCCACTGAGCAGGACCAGGGATCAAACCCACAACCTAGTCCGATTTGTTTCCACTGCACCACTGTGGGAACTCCATTGGTGAGTTTTGAAAATAGCATATTTACCCTTAACTTTGGGTAGGTGCTCCTCCTTTGACAAAAGGCAGCTGTCAAACTGGAAATGATTATTCCTGAAGTGGATCTTAATAGCATAGTGGTTATTTTGCTAAAAGTTCTCAAAGGCTATAAAACTTTTGCTTTCTTGAAATAGGGGTGGATGGAACGTTCTGTTGTAGATTTCCCAAAAGCGGCCATGGAAGGTCTCTTGATGTTATGATCGGTACATGGGTAGCCACAGATCTGGTCACACGAATCTGTTGTACACATGATTCAATGAATAATATCACTAATTAAGAATCTGAAACAGAGAAATTCTACTTCAACCACATGGAAGAAGCATCAAAATCAAAAATATAATGGCTGAGCAGTCAAAGGAAGCTGAAAAAACAGCTTAATTCCCCATGCCTTTCAAACAACTGGTTGAAAAAGAAAAAAAACATAATTTACCCATAGTTGTCATGTTAGGTAGAACAACTGCACAGGATGGTATAAAGAGCATGAAATTTGGAGTGGAACAGAAGCAGGTTTGAATTTTGCTTTGCTGCTGGCACCACTTATTGCTTACAGACTTTCAGTTTCTACAATTTTATAATCATACTTCTTTGTAATAAGCCTTAAAGAAGAGTATGTATGTAGTATAATTACCACGGCACCAAATGCAGTAGGTCAACAACTGTAGTCCCTCACCTTCCGATACATGAAAAAAATATATAAAAATCTATAAATATATTAAAAAACCTTTACCAAATATAGTACTTTGTTTCTACTGAGATAAATAAAATTGTTATTTGTGGAGAGAGAGCATTTAAAAACTCCATCAAATAATTAAATTTCTTTTCTTTTCTTTTTTTTTTTTTTTGGCATTTTAGGGCCACACTCAGGGCATAGGGAGGTTTCCAGGCTAGGGGTAGAATCAGAGCTGTAGCCGCCAGTCTACACCACAGCCACAGCAACTCCAGATCCGAGCTGCGTCTGCAGCCTCTGCAGCTCACACAACACCAGAACCTTAATCCCCTGAGCAAGGCTAGGGATCCAACCTGAGTCCTCATGGATGCTGGTCAGATTCATTTCCACCGAGCTACGACAGGAACTCCTCTTATTCATTTTTAACTCTGTTCAAAATTAGATTTGTGAGCAGCAGCATGGCCTTTATTCTTTCCTTTTCTCCACTGGAATAAGTACACATTTCAATGTATCCTGGTGATCAGGCATCATATCTTCACTCCCACGAGCAATAAAGATTGCCGTTTTTATGCAAGCAAACAACACAAAGAATTATGAAATTCTTTCCATTATTAAGCCGTATCCCTGATTTCTATTTTCAAATAATAGCCATCCCTGGTGGATGCACAAGGAGCATCCAGGTTAAATATAGCTGTCTCTATAAAGAGCTCATCTGAAGAATTGAACACATCGTGGTTAATGGTGACCCTCCTTGCGCTTTACTATTGATGTGAATTTCTGTTGAAACTTCATATCCAGTAAGACCTCCCTGGGGAAATCAGTTCTGGATATAAGGACTCTGCCCTCAGCTATATGGGGCCATCCATACAGATGATCTCCATCAAAGTTCTCTCAGTGATGACTCCTACTGGAAAAAGTTGAAGAGATAAGCCTTCAGATTGACCAGTCTAGAGAGCAAAAGTAGAAAATAATAGTAGATATTTGTTATATTGGGGAAAAGGACATTCTTGTGCCTCATGTCATGTATTCTTGACAAAAAATCTTTTAAAAAGGCTTCACTAGATATGCAAATATAAATACACATGCACATTTGTCATGTTAGAATAGTTTTCTGAAATTGCCTCATTTGTTCCTGGATTAGAGTATCATTATCAGCATCTTTGTAAGAGTAAATGTTTATATAGCCCTTACTCTATGCCAGATCCCGAATACTCAAAGCACTTTATACCTCTTAATTGATTTAATTCTCTCTCTAACCCTATGAAATGGGTATTATCAGTTTTATCATTTTTTTCAAATGAATTCAACTGTTTTAAAATCATTGAGATGGTGTGGTCCCCACTCCGAGTCTTTAATCACTCTTCTATTTCAAACTATCTTCTCTGAAAGTTACCTGATTCCAAAGTTAAAAACAAAGAAGTTAAATGAAGCACTCCTCTAATTTACCAGACAGACTGCTGTACAGAAGTCCCTTTTGTATTTATTGAAATGATTTTCGAAATGCTGAAAGATCAGATAGCCGTTATTTTGGGAGAATTAGAAAAAGTCTATATTTGCCATCTTTCTGATTAGATGCATTTTATAGATCTGCCAGCAAAGCTTTAAATCTTCCCCAAATTACTGAAAAGTGGTTAAAGAAAGACCTGTAGTGAATATTAGGACACTGAAGCATCTGTAGACACAGTAACTTCTTTCTATTGAGCATGTAGTGATCCAGTTTACTTTCCATATGTATGTAAAAGAATTTACTAAATGGGTAGGAATTGGTTAACCCAGAAGTATTTTAATAAAATACACTGCCAACTAATAGAAAATATGTCTGCAACTCTTGAGGGGGTGTGATGATCCATTGGAAGCACTTCTGTGGATACAGCAGAGTCTACCTATTCTATTCTAATAGCAGATGGGGTTATGAACAGGGGCTTTTGGCTTAGGAGATACTTTAGGAGGTGAGTAAGGAGGGACAGTAAATGGGAAGGAGAGCAGATGCAAATGCTTTCAAAGAACACTAATAAAGGAAAAATAACTTACAGTCTGACAAAGGTGTGGGGAATTTTAGACAGTATCAACAAAAGGTTAAGATTCTCTCCAAGTCTTTCTACCAGGACTCAGAGCTAAATGTTTAGCACCAATGAACCTATCTGCAAAACTCAGAGACATAGAGAAAAGATTTGTGGTTGCCAAGGGGAGGGTGAGAGAGTGGGATGGACTGGGATTTTGGGGATAGTAGATGTAAACCATTCTATTTAAAATGGAAAAGCAATGAGGTACTACTACTGTATAGCACAGGGAACTATAGCAAATCTCTTTGGTAGAATATGATGAAAGACAGTATGAGGAAAAGAATATGTATGTTTATAAACATATATATATATTTATATACCATGCTAAATTGACATGTGTCTGATTATTTTCCTTCTTTGTTACTTAAAAAATATTTTGCACATATCTAAAAATCATACATGTCATTTACTTTTTCATTTGTAAATACTATTTCTCCCTATTTTAAGCATTCTGATGTTCTGTTCCACATGCCAGTTCTGAGACTCCTTATACCAGAGCCAATTTTTTGGTTTTACTTTATTTCCTCTGGTGGGATTATTTCTATGCATTTTTATGTTGGAAATTGTAGTTCATTTTCATTCCCCTTAAGCATTTTCAGAGAATTAATTCAGAGTTTTTCCTAGTTAGGACTTTCAATTAGTTTTGTTTTTCCTTCTCTGTTTCATTTTTTCAAAATTAAAGTATAATTGATTTACAAAGTTTTGCTAATTTTTTGCTGTACAGTATAGTCACCCAGTCATATATATTATATACATATACATACACACACACACACACACACACACACATTCTTTTTCTCATATCATCCTCCATCATGGTCTCTCCCAAGAGATTGGACACTGCTCCTTGTGCTGTATAGTAGGACCTCATTGCCCATCTATTCTAAATGCATCTACTTCAATCAATCTTTTCAGTTGGTTTATTTATTTTTTTGGTAAAATTTGCATTTCCCTTAAAAAAGTGAAATATAGTAACCATCAGACTGGGGGAAATTGACACTGAAAGGTGTGCCTTAATTTGTGCATACACTTCAGGAGTGTATTTTAAATGTTGCATTTCTAAGTGTGGTTCCTAGTGTTTGAGGGCTGATTCTTTACATTGAATGTCATATGGACATATTTTATATTCAAATTGTTTTGTCACTTGGAATCTTTTGTTTTCCAACACACTGCATGCCTCAGAACACTGTCACTGTTGCAGCCATTGTGTGTCACATAGACCCACATCGACGCATCACTGCAATGAAAGGCAAACCTCTCTAAACATGTCGATTTAATGATGCCATAAATGTTTAAGAGACTCTTAAATGTTTTCCGCTCTGGTTTTCAAATGAAAACTATACAATGAAGGAAATAGTTTTTGAAAACTTTTCTAACAATTTTGACCTTTATGTATATAAATATTACTTTTTGTTTTTTTCCCCTTGAGTGCTTGGAGAGTAATTTTTCCAAATGCAGAACTTTTATTGTCATAGAAAAATATGCTTCAAATACAATGTGATTATTTTATAATTTTATTTGTATGATAAATATGTAACAAATGGCTATTCAATATAATAAGAAAAGATTTTGGAGATTTTTTATAGGGGTGATTTCCTTAGAAACTTGATGCCCTTTTTAATTTGCAGTTATGGGCCATCATAAGTTGGATCATGCCTGACAGAGGACCATAGCATATTATAGGTTTGGACAATTATAGTGATAAAAGGGGAAAGAATTTGATGGAGACCAGAGAGTAGCCATAGCCATAATCTCAGGATGAGTATATTCAAACCAAGCTATTTGCTCAAATCTTAAATATAATTAAGTTATTAGTTTAGTTCCTTTATAATCATTATTGAACACCTGCTAGACTTTAGGCATTGGGCTAGGAGACCAAGATAAAAGGTTAACTAGAACAAACATACTATCTGCCCTCATAGAACTTATAACCTGGAAAAATATAATTTCTGATCCGTGAAATTTCTGGACTTCCTAAGTATCTATAAATTCACTATGCTAGGGTGCATGTGAGGGATAAAAAATGTTCATTGGGCAGTTTAATTAAAGCTGGAAAAGTAGAGGGCCAAGATTTATGAGAAGAAACACAGTGTGCCATTGCATATTCTGGGAGGCTCCATAAGTCTAAAAATCAGAGCCATCCCCAAGACCAGCAAGCTGAGGGTAACTTTCCCGGGACCTATGCACTAGGGGCTTCAGATATTTTCTTAGAATAACAGTGGTAATTTGAAGAGGCAGCTGATAGAGAAGAAGGGAGTAACATTGACAAAAGAAAATGACAGCAGAAATCAAACTGTAATGTTTTTGCACAGACAACTAGTTCAAAGCCATCCCTTTCCCTCCTTTTATCCACTTGCATGAGAAAGAGTATAACATATGCCACGTTATACTGGCACGTTTCCAGTCTTGATTTACTGCTTTCTGGCTGTGTGACTTTAGGCTGTACCTCAGTTTCTTCATTTTCATCTATAGAATGGGACTGATAACACTTTCCTAGTAGGGTCATAAGAACAAAATCCATTGATATGTATAACACTCCTTAGTGCAGTGCCTGGCACAGGAGTCAGGCACCCCGTCGAAGTGTTTGCCGTTGTTACAGATGTCACATATTTCATGGGCTAAGTTTATCTCGAGGCCCATTCTTTATGCTTATACATAAACCTCTCACAGGGCTAGCTGACTTCTGAAAAAGATGAATATACAAACCATGTGCCTCCTTGGGAAGGACATTTGGGCCCCCATGATAGAAAAGCACTTGGCTCTCTGATGAGCGAGAAAGAAGAATGTGAGTGCAGAAGTGGTTTCTCTGCACTCTACCCCAGCCTCTCAAGCTAAGAGCAAGAGAAAGGCAGGGAGGTACAGAGATTCTCTTTTATAGTGATTTAACTTCATTGTTGTAGGGGTTTAGACCAACGATTCATCCTTGGTAGCAAACATACAGTGTGGTTTATTTAGAACAGCACTTAACTGAATGCACAATCCTGCAGAGGTTCTTTGGGAAAGAGAAATGTGTTGGGGCATTTGTCGTCATGACAAGTGAAGAGACAGGCCTGTCATTTAGCGGGCAAGTGCAGGAAGGCTGGGTGCTCTGAAAGTGTAGAAAGTCTTGTACGACTGATTACATGGCTCTGCATGACTTTCCAGTGCTCCACGGAGGATCCGGGTAAGTGAAAAACCTGTTGATAAATAACTGAGCCTAGGAAAATCAAGTATTTTTGTGAACAGGGTCAGTCCATGCAGACTTTTTTCCAGTAATATAACTACGGTGTAAATTTAGGAAAGATCGTATTTTGTTTGTGTTAAGAATGTTACCAAGAGGGACTCAACGTTTCTCACAGTCACACTGTGATTTCTTTGGTTTTGAGGCAACACTGCCACCAAATGAGTCAATTTGCGTTTTCATCTGTATAGTCACAGCGGTGACACCTATAGGAGTAAACATCTACTTAATTCAGTGAAGTAAGTCAGAAAGAAAAAAAGCAAATATATATGATATCGCTTATATCTGGAGTCTAATACATGACATAAATGAAGCTATCTACAGGAAAATAAAACTCATGGACATGGAGAACAGACTTGTGGTTGCCAAGGGGAAGGGGGCAGGAGTGGGATGGGCTGGGAGTTTGGGGTTAGTAGATGCAAACTATTGCATTTGGAGTGGATAGGCAATGTGTAGCACAGGGAACTGTATCCAGGGACTTGTGATGAAACATGATGGAGGATAATGTGAGAAAAAGAACATATGTATATGTGTAACTTTACTGTACAGCAGAAATTGACAGAACATTGTAAATCAAGTATAATAAAAAACCTTTACAATATCACTGTAGTTACTAGCATAGTCATGTCTGAAATGTAAATATTAACAGAATATTTTATTATAAATTCGCGTCTTTGTTTCCTCTTTCCTGGAACAGTTAATGATTAACTTTTTGAATTGTGTGTTGATGGATGATATTACTTGTGAATTTTGTTTTGGGAGAATAAAAGTGACATTCTACAAATATATTCGTTCCATAAAGGAGGTATTGAATCTGAAGGGATTGAGAACAAATGGCCTGGAGTCTTACACAAAAGGATAGTTCTGGATACTAAAAGTTTCTAGGAATAGTTTGGCCTGCAATGTATTTTGTTTTTGTGCAGGATAATATGTTCCAGACTTTTATCTTTTATCTTTTCATCTCATTTATGTGTGCTTGTGTGTGTTTATGTGTGTGTTTTCAATGATGGAAAATCAGTGAGGTAATTACTTAAAGATTTCAACAATTTAATTTATTGCATACACAAATGGTTTTGTCTTTGTTGTTTTTTAGCAAAAGCTAAACTAATAAAATTACCAAATCAGAGTTCCCTTGCGGTGCAGCAGGTTAAAGATCAGGCGTTATCACTGCAGTGACTCGAGCTGCTGTGGTGCAGGTTTGATCTCTGCCCTAGGAACTTCCATCGGCCATGGGAGCAGCCCAAAAAAGAAAAAAAAAATAGTAGTTTGTTCATTGGTATATCCTCGATTTTTCAGATAATTTAAGAATACCATTAAACACTTAGGTTTGTTGACTAGTTCTAGTAGGCAATGATGCTCCTAGGAGAGTCAGAAAACTGCTTATTAACCAGGTCATTTGGTATCCAGTTATAAGTTTGCCTTACAAAAACAATACTGCAACAGAAAATCACTGTCCTTTAACTCTCTGATTATATTGTCATGTTTTTACAAACTGCCCTGCAAAAATTCTTTGCAGTGATATGGAAAACTCTACACATGCATTCATATTTTCAACTCCTATAATAGTTTTATAAATGAAAACAAAGGCAATAAAACCAACCACAGAATGTTATGAAGCAATCATTACAGAACTATGGAAAATTGATTATATAGAACGTCAAAACATTTTAGAATTGACTTTATAAGGAAAATCTTATTAAAAAAACACTATTGGCAAAAGGAAGGATATGAAAACAATAGGAACATACATGACAACTAGTGAAATAGAAAATGGAATATAAATGTCATATTAAAATGTGAACTAATAAAGTGCAATATCACTTGTTTGTATTACCATATGAGTATCTTAATGGAGAGAAAAATCTTGAAATGGCAAGGAGATGAACTGTATGCCTCAGATTCATTTTCTGTGATTATTAATGAATAATTATATTCCATTTCAGAACTATATCTTCCGAAATACTCATGTGTGATCTGTCCTTTCTCTAGTAAGGTATTTCCCAGTAACACTGCACTGTGTGTGTTTGTGTGTGTGTGTGTGTGTGTTGGTGGGGGCAGGTTGTGCTGTGTGTAGTGGGGTGTGTGGGGGAGGGGGACAGCAGTCTTTTGAAATTGGAAGATGAAATAATGAAGAACACCATGTGGTACATTGTATAGTAAATATGGACAGCACCACCCATCAGCTTATTTCAAGAATCTGGGATAGAATTTGAAACAATTCTACTTTGAATTTTTTATAAATGATACTTTTATAGGTTCAGGTAGGGATTAAAAAACAGAACAAAACAGGTTGTTTTTGTTTCCTGAACTCCTGGAACACCTTGGAAAGCAATTTGTGTCTTGAGGGAATCATGAAATCAATGGGGAAGGGCTGACCCATGGTTGTCAAGAAAGGAATCCAATTCAAAGTGGATATTCTATCTCTTGGATTTCTTGGCTCTAGTTATAGTCCTCCATTTTTTACAGGCTGAGGTGTGCAGTGTTCCTCAAATAGGTTTTTTTTTGGATTTCATCAGAGCTGTAGCCATAGGCCTATGCCACAGCCATAGCAATGCAGCATCTGAGCTGCCTCTGCAAACTACACCACAGCTCACAGCAACACCAGATCCGTAACCCACTGAGCAAGGCCAGGAATTGAACCTGCGTCCTTATGGATGCTAGTTGGGCATGCTAATTGCTAGACAGCAACTCCAAATGTGTTTTTGATGGCTTGTCCCCCCTTCCCTTCTTGAGGATTTGGGCCTTACTTCAAGTTATTTTCAGCCTTTCTATATTTTCATTTTCTTTTTCCCTTCTTCAAGGATTTTTGTAGTATTTTATTGAGATATAATTTAACATAGGATAAAAGGCACACATCTTAAGTAGTGTATAGTGACTTTTAATATACGCAACACCCTAAGATCAAGATACTAAACATACCCATCACCAAGTTTCCTCATTTACTTTCTCAGTCTGCTTTCACTCTCCCAACCTGCCCTGAGGCAACCATCCCTCTGATTCGCTATCAGTATTGCCTGTTCCTAAACCTTATGTCATAGAGTCTGAATTCTTTGCTTCTGGCTTCTTTTGCTTAATGTGCACTTTTTGAGATTTATTCATCTTGTTGTGCATCTGTTTGTGTATCAGTAAAAAAATGGTTTAAACAACCTCCACTCCAACTATGAATCCCCAAGATCCCATGGCCATTGAGTGAACAAACAAGATTTCAAGACGATGACTTCAGGTTCCAAATTCAGTATGGATTTTTTGTACCACAGTTGCCTCCATAGTGAATGTCTTCAGAACTGGAAATCATATGAAAATGCAGGGGGAAGAATAATTCTAGACTTTGATTTTCAGCCAGTGAGTCTCATTTTTTATTTTTACTGTAAGATACATCAAGTGTCAGAAGCAACAGACTGCAAAATTGTAGTCTTGTGGCTGGCAAACCACACAATCTAGTAAAAGTCTCAATTGAAGGAACCAGTCCTAAAGTCAAGAGAGAGTGCTCATAATTTCTGACATCTTCAACCTTGGTCCACATGGTATTTTACTTGTCTTTGTGTAGTGTCCCTGACCATTTTTAAAGTCAATAATTATCTTTAGTGTTTCTTTATCCTCATTCAAACCTCTGTCTGCCAGGGACCAAGCTTAAGATTCCACATAAAAGTGGAATCATGTGATACTTGTCTTTCTCTGTCTGACTTGACTTCACTTACTGTGATAATCTCTACGTCCATCCATATTGTTGCAAATGGCATTATTGTATTCTGTTTTATGGCTGAGTAATATTCCACTGTATGTATATACCACATCTTCTTTATCCATTTAACTGTCGATGGACATTTAGGTTGCTAAATGTTACAAATGAACTTATTTACAAGACAGAAATAGACTCATAGACATAAAAAAAAAAATTGATGGTTACAAAAGGGGAAAGGGGCCAAGGAGGGACAAATTAGGTATTTGAGATTAACAGATACACACTATTATATATAAAATAGATAAACAGCAAGGATCTGCTCTATAGCACAGGGAATAATATTCATTATCTTGTAATAACCTATAATGGAAAAGAATCTAAAAAGAACGTGTATGTGTGTGTAACTGAATCACTTTGACGTATACCTGAAACATTGTAAACCAACTGTACCTCAATTAAAAAAATTCTTATATAAGAAAGTAGATGTCATTGTTATTTTCAAATACAGTAAAGCTGAACTGGGGAAAAAGAAAAAGTTTTCAGCCTTAAAAAAAGAAAATCCTGCAATGTGTGACCACATAGATGAATCTTAAGGATATTATGCTAAGTGAAACAAGCCTGTCATAAAAGGACAAATATTGAATAAGTCCACTTTATATGAAGTCTCTGCATAGTCAAACTTATAGAAGCAAAATGTGGAAAAGTGACTGCCAGAGGCTAGGGTAAAATATGCAAAATGTGCATCTACTAATCAACAGGTGTAAAATTTCAGTTATGCAGGATAAATAAATAAATTCTAGAGATATGCTTTTCAACATTGTGCCCATAGATAAAAATACTGTATTGTGTACATAAAGATCTGCTAAGAGGGCAGCTCTCATGTTAAGTGTTTTTGCCACAATAAAAAATAAAATTCCACAAACCACTTTACATTTCAATAGAAACTCATTACAAATGTAAATTCAAGCATGGTCTTTCAGTTAAAGATTAAGCTACAGAGGAAAATGTCAACATAAAATCCTGTCAATAGATAACAATTTCTGTAATGCATGGCAAATAAAGTATCATCAATCAATCAAAAAAATGAATGTATAATAATGAGAAAGTAAAGTTTCATTCTTAGAATACTTCATAGTCAAGTTTCTCCTGATTGAACATGACTAGAGTGAAATGATTTAAGCAATAATTCAGATATTACATTCTGTGTTCTAGTAAATATTTTTTTGTTTTATAAGAGCATATGCTAAGGAAAAATCATATAGGCTCACTTTATTGACTTGGAAAATATTAAAAATGCTTTGGGGATTAAAAACACAATTTACTAGGTTACATTGTTGTAGTTTCTCTATTGTATTGATTGTTGTAATTAGGGATCCTCTGAAAACATAGTCATGGAAAGTTATTTTTCATTTCCCCATGTAAGTTCTCATCTGGTCAAATATGCCTCCTCCTCCTCCTCTCTTACCAACTTCAGCATCCCTACCTCTACTCTCAGTACCAACCTCGCCATGTATCTGAATGTCATTCTCATGTTAGAACTTATGAGAAATTTAAAGATGGCTGAAGGGATACTGGAATTTAAAAGGACATGGGTTCTTTCCAAAACAGGCCTCTCTTCCTGAATCTTCCATGCTCAAATTTAAGGTCAGCCTCCCAGTGGGAGTGAAAGGAATGCAAATGCTCCTGTGTTTGAGCAATCACAGTGACTAAATAGCTGCTGTATTTACCTGTATTTTCTCCTGCACTGGGACCCAACTGCACCGGCCTTAAGTCAGAAGGAAAGCTCTGACTGACCTCACTGAGAGTTTTGCCAGGGAAAAGACAAGTATTGGGCTCCTGACATCAAAACAATTTTGTCCAGGATAACCAAGTATCAGATTACCTCTTCAGCCACATATTGGAGATGAGGGAAAGAATAAAAATAAGGTGAGTGCCCATCTCAGAAGAGGAATTTTTCTATGCAATTATGCAATTGCTACAAAGAATTGATCCTCCTTTACATTACAAAAAGTAAATGTGTTAAGAAGATGAAAAGTTATGGGAATCAAATAATACTTTAAAATTTTTATATTTAAAAAGGAATTAGGTTTCTTCAGACAATCTTATCTAGAGGGTAAAGAGTGTGTGTGTGTGTGTGTGTGTGTGCACGTGTGTGTGTGTGTGCATGCCCATATGTCCAGAATGTGTTTAGAAACTTTCATCTTTCACATTTGTACTATGGATATATGATCATTTCCAGTCTTCATTCCCACCAGAAAAGTGTCCCCCATCCCCACTGCTATTGGCTATTTTCTGGTAGATAGAGTTTGTTCCACCATAAAGTCTCTTATTCACAGCCCATGGCACATCATTCTACCTTATTCTTCTTATGATGTGTTAAGAGGAGTAATGAGAAGGAAGGAAGTTGTTGGCCTCCACAGTTGAAATAATGTGTGCCATTTCATTGGTTCCTAATAAATGGATCATAATTATTAACGGCTTTTCAGATATCGACTTGTTCAGGAATTAACATGAATGGAATACAGGAGTAACTTTTTAATTCTTTCAAGAGTCAGTATTTCAGACTATATGAGGTTCTTCAAATTGTTGTCTTTTCACTGTATATGCACACATAATCCTATATAAATACAACATTTAAATTGAATAATATACATGCCTGAAGCTTTTAAAAAGGAGTTTCTTCTTGTGTCCTTTTTTCCTATTTCATTTTCTCTCCCCTCCCCTTTTCTATGGCACATGTGAACTTCAATCTGTTCGTCTTTCTATCTATCTGTCTATTTATCTATCTATCTATTCATCATCCAGTAATCATTTATCAGCCTTTCGGGTAACGTAAAGGAGGGTCCACTCTTTACGGCAATTGATTATTGCATTGAGAATCACTCTTCTCAAATGGGTACCCACCTTAGAGTTATATAGAGGTTATTTTGTCATTATATTACAAAAATGGGATCTCCTTATATAAACTTTTCAGTATCTTCTTCTCTCTCAGCACTAGTGTGGAACTTCTCATTTCAAACAACACCATCTAAGGGGGAGTGGTGAGTGGAAAGACGTAGAAGAAAGCACACATCTACTATTTTTCACCAATGTCCTTGGAAGGAGACGCGGGGTCATTTGAGGCTATTCTAAGTAGTACATCTGGCTCCAAGGTATTTACCATTCACGGTGCGTTTTGGGAGACTGAACCATCTCACTGTTTCATCTGTACATTGAGAAACCAGTTAATTTTGTTTTGACTACACTTTCCTGCAAATGCCTAAGTCCCCTAGTCTCTTGGCAGAGCCCCTCAGCCTCTCCTCCTGGGCTTCTACACTCTGCTGGACATTGGCAGACCTCTTTTGTAATCTCCACTTTGGAAGAAAAAGTTTAATTAGCATAATGCAGGCTGGCAGTAGCGAATAGCATATGGGAAGCTGAAAATTCCCACAAAGCCCAGCCTGTTCCATGTCCTCAGCCTCACTCACCATCAGTGTACAGGCAGGAAGAAGCCCTTCTGTCTGAAGCTACAGGGGGAGGGCTATCTGACGCCTGCGTTCAGTGCTGTGAGATCCCCCACTTCTGGTGATCTGGCCTCTCCCTGGGTTCTTTGCCCCTTTCCAGACCTGGGTTTTCTTTTCTTCGGTGCACTCTCAGCAGAACGATCCAATCCCTCAATCACCCTGTCGTTGGAAATAGACATCACTACCCTTCTTCCCTCTTTCACTGTGTCTTTCTCAAGTGGAAAAACTGCAAAAACAACAAAAACTTCCAGCTCCTGTTGGAAGACACGAGGAAACCTCCTGTGGTTCTGTTACTAAACTTTTTTACTCCCTCCTAGGGATAGAGCCAACAAAGTCTCTACAGTTATCACAGTTTACAGCAAAATATCCTTTCTGCTAAACACATGGTTGGATCTTGTACCGATAAAATGAAGGCAGTAATTATAAAGGCCAAAACCACCTACCCTCCCACACAAATTTAGACATCAGAAAAGGAAGGCAATACACATTTAGAATCAGAATGTAGAAAAGCTGTCATAGAATGTTGTTGAGAGCTCAGAATTGATGGAGAGAATTAAGACCCACTGCCTTAGGGGTAAGATTGCATTGAGAGAGAAGTTAAAATCAGAAAACAGTATTAAAATAATACCCCAAACATCCAAGTCTTGGTGGGAAACACGAATTGAATCTCTCAACATTATAAAAGAGCCTTTCATCGCTAATCATAGCCCAGTGACCTTAGCACTGCTGCTCTAAGGACATGGGTGGCCCACAGTGAAAATGACAGCACCCCAGACTTTCACCTTTCTTTCTTAGATTTAAAGATTTTGGTTTACAAAGTCTTTCTTTGTCCTCTTTAAGGCAAACTAGTCCCTTTTAACTACAGGTCAGAAGTATGCGTTCACAGTCTGATATATTTTGCACACTTGGTGGTTAATGCTCATTTGAACTGTACAGAACTCTGGTGCTTTACAGGAGCTTACATTCATTTGGAGATGATTACACACTTGTTTTGTGGAAATGGAATAGCTCCATACACTCCCACCCAGATGTATTTGTTCACCGTAAATTATCTGTCTGACATCTCTATATAGTACAATAAACAACCAGGTGATACCCAGATTTATTCCTAATAAATAACCCATAAGATTCCCTTTTTCCTTACAAGTATATATTACACACACACACACGCATAGTCTATAGATTTTAATAATGCTTTTTTATTTATTCATTTTCAATCTTGTTTAAATTCTGTGACTTCTGGAATGACAGTTGGTGATCACTGTATAAGGTATATAAATATTGTGCACCAGGAACTAACATGGTATTGTAAGTCAGTTATACTTCAAAAACCAACCAACCAAACAAACAAATTGGTAGAAAAAGAGATCTGATTTGTGGTTAGCAGAGGTGGCAGGGAGGGGGAAGTAGAATTAGATTAGGATGGTCAAACGATACAAACTAAAAAAAAAAATTAAATTCTGAAATTAAGTAAATAAGATTGGGCATAGCAGAGTGCTTTTGATTTTATTAAGTGATTTAGTTAAAGTTTTTAAAGATTATCTTTTTCAAAAGGGATAAAATGCTGAGGGTGATTAGATGATATAAGAAGGGGCAGAATTAGAACATCTCTTGTGATAGAATGAAAAATATGATCACGAATTCTTCCCACCCTTGTCCACAAGGCGGGGGGGAGGGGACCCAGGTGGGAAGAATTTCAGCCTCGGATTTGTGTTAACCCATAGAATCTGGCTAGTGTAAAGTTTTGTGACTTAAGATCCAGCATTCCAGTAAACTCTGTAGTTTCCCCTGTTGCCATTTTCCAGGGCTAGCTTCTGGGTATGCAGCTTGTACAGTTTTATAGAGCTCTATACATAGGAGAATCTTCATTGGTTAAATACTCTGCTGTTAACATCATACACCATGTAGCTGCTGCCCTGGCATTTTTGAAACCAGGATCTGAAGAAAACAATGGCACCTCCTTAGGAATGAAAGACCACTGGGGAGAAAGATCCAAGCATCACAGCCAATCAGGCTGAGCTCAGCCTCTGCTTAACCTGTCATTGAATGCAACTGTGTGAGTGAGTTCATGTTGGGACCAACAGAAAATTTGCTCAGGCAAACCATGGATTGTGAGAAATAATAAACTGAGTTTGTGTTAAGGCAATGTGTTTTGGAGTGACTTGTTTCATAGCAATATATAACTAAAAGAGCCTCAGATGTAGTAAGAATGTCTCTAACATCAGAAGAATAGATTTGAATTAAAATATGAACATGATTGTTCACTATGTTAAATCCTTAGTCTTGAGGATTTATGGCTTTGAATTTTTAGTTATTTGCAATACAAATCAGACACAATATTATATAAAATTTGTAGATAACACCTACTCAATGTTGATTTTTTGGAATTTTTAAAGTTTATAGAAAGAGGAATTAAAAATAAAACTAGGAAAAATCTTATAAAAATATCTAATACCTAGGTGAGTAAAAAGAAATAGATTGCTCTAAAATTGTGATAATTTGAAAAGACCAAGTGTAGCAAGTTGACACAATTAAGCATTACCCAAGAGGTGCAAAATCTAAATATTTATAAAGCATGTTCTTCAAAAGTGAATATATCATTATTATTTTTAAAATTGTTCTAAGAAAAACAGTTTTTAGTAATTTTTAAAGTAAACTCTTTGTTCTGTGGAACTTCAAGTGTTAACAAATGATACTGTGATGGTAGAAATTGGAACAGTTGTTACTATTACAAGTCAGGACTGTTGAATTAGGTCACTCTTTGGTCTATTAAAAAATAATTATGAGTCTCAATTCTTTCTGATAGAATTACCTTGAGACATAAGAAGTGATCCATATGATTCTCTAATACGTGCCTGTCTAGCTAGACATTTAGATTTTTTGTGTTTGAAAATCAAGCTCCACTTAACATTGTGAATGAAATGGAGTATGCATATTTTCAACGTAAGTATTCTGGTATTGAAATAAGATCACCATTTTGCAGCAGGGGCATCAACGGGAACAGAGGTCACAGAATTTCACATGAATGCAATCCTGGAAATGTTTCTGAATTTACTGAAATAACAGCTTCGCTTTGTAAAAATAACATTTTGTGTCTACTTAAGAGAAGCAAGCTCCACATAGACTCAACAAAAGATAATAATAAAAGAGACTTTTAATTTCATTTTATTTACAATTCTTCATTCCTATCTTTTTAAGAGGCCTTTGTTGCACACTTAAAACTCTCAAGACTGCCTTCTCACTACAGAATGTTAACCAGTCCCACATAAAATACTTTTCAACATTCTAATTCACAGGCAGAGCAAAGATCCCAGGCCAAGACAAAAAAGTGAGTTGCCTAAGAGTCTGTTTTGACTCTTCTAAAATGAATAAATAATGCAAATTGTTTTCTAAAATTGAGAGTACCTTGAGTGAGTCTATACAAAATGGTTAAATATGCATTATTTTAAAAAATTTCTTAATGTTCCTGGTGATTGAAGCCAATCTATGTTTACGTGAACTTTGCTAGTTTTGTGAAATACGGAATATGTCAACATGAATAGTATTACATTTGGTGTTTATTAGCTGAATACACAAGGCAAATCCTGAAATATGAATAAAATATACGCTGGTTTAAGGATTTTTCACTGCTGTTAGTAACACAGAACAGTAGGGTATAAAATTTAAAACTGATTCTTATACCTAGCCAGTACACAAAATGATGTCAAATGGCCTAACATGATAATGTAATGCCCATACAGTGGAAATACCTTAATAAATGGTGGCATAGCCACAAAAAGTAATGCAGTACACTAGTGAAAATGATTGAAATGAAATGTTTAAAATGGAAAAAACTAAAAATATATAATACTGAATTTAAAAAATTGCAAATGATAAAGAATGTTGCTATCATATAATTTAAAAAATGAAAAGCAACACTATATGTTGTTTACAGGAAAAAAGACATAGCAGAATCATGAAAATCCTTGAAGATAATAAAAAAAAGTTAAGGCTGCTGTTATCTGTGAAGTATAGGAAAGAAAGGTGTCTGGGATTGGCCTGATGTGGTCTTGGCTTGGAAGACAGAGGGGGTCTGACCCAGCTCTCCCCTATGGAGCTCTGATCTTACTGGGCATGTTATCAAGGTGATAGCAGAGGTTCAAGAGAGAGAATGTAGAAACCTGGAAATTTTCTCAAGTTCTGAGCTCTTAATGCTGTTGGCCAAATAGGTCACTTGGATGAGCCAAGAGTCAGAGATAAAGATCACTGCAAACGTGTAAGTCAAAGAGAGAAAATCCAGAGAGAGGAAGAATTTGAGCAATTTTTTAAGACCCTAGTCTGCTTTTAAGGGCACACTTTTCATAGTCCTCTTTTATGCAAAATGTACTCACCTGTCATCCAATCACACATAAACTCCACTACAGGATCCTGTGATCTACGTGAATTTGAATGCAGCTACTTTTAATCTAAAGTCCTATGAATCAAAGAAGACAGGTTTTCTGTCCCACTCACATTCAATATGCAGTGGCAAAACAGCAGCAGGATAACAAGCAACACTATCATTGCAAAGACAAATAATCCCAGGCTCTTGAGAAGTCACTCATCTAGTAATTTTGAAATTGCGGTGGGCAGTTATAGCCAGATCCTCTACTCAGGTGATGGCGAATGTCCTTCGGTCCAATTCTGATACGTAAGGAGTGTTTCTCATTCTGCAATCCTCTATAGCATTTAGCTCAGATCTCTGGGGTCTCGTTCCCTTTCTAGAGGGCCCTTGCCACTTCTAAAGACAGCATTGGAAAGTTTGTTCTGTCAAGATCATTCGTGGCTTGTTTCCTCACCTTTTAAGCTTAGGGTCCTTGAAGGTCTTAGTCCATTTTTGATCAGCTTATTGGTTCTTTTACTAATGCATCTTTTTCAAAAATGCGTAAATACTTGATGCAACAGGCTTCACGCTTCAATGCCACCGTTGCTATTGTTTTTGAGACTCAGCGTCTCTCCCTCGACTTGGTTACAGTGCTTGGATCGTGCAGGCAACTATGGCACCATGACATTCAGTTCCTAGAAATCCTTTTGTCTAGGTGAAGGGTGCTATTAACTGCTTAATCCTTTCTGAAATCATAGTAAAGTGACCCATATCATACCTCTGATTTGTCCTAATTCCTTAGGCCATGTCTAGTGAGTAGAAACAATTCTAGCTTCCAACCTGATGGGTTTTGAACCCTCTAGCTTCCTTCTGTTTGGACAAAGTCTCTATTTTCAGCTCATCGTCTGAGTGGAGTACATGTTCTTATATGTTTAATAAGAAACAACTCTGGTTTGCAAATTTCTGCCTGGAAATCTCTGTGCTCAATAAAACATTCATACCTTTTTTTTTATCTTTTTTTGTCTTTCTTTTATTTTTCTTTTTAGGGCCACAACAATGTCATATGTAGTTCCCAGGGAACTTTCCCCTAGGAGAACTTCTTCCTCTGGAAGTTCCCCTAGGAGAATTTCCTCCTCTAGAGGGGTCAAATCTGACCTACAGCTGCCAGCCCACACCATAGCCACAGCAATGCAGGATCCAAGCTGCGTCTGTGATCTACTCCACAGCTCACAGCAATGCTCATTCTTAACCCACTGAGCATGGCCAAGAATTAAACCCATGTCCTCATGGATACCAGTCTGGTTCGTTACTGCAAGCCATGACAGGAACTCCATTTTTTACCTTACAACTTAAGGCAGGTAATAGTTTTACCAAATATTTCGCAGTTGCCTAACATGGTCACTATATTTTAGTTTCTTTCTACAGCTCCCTTGCCCTTTGTCCGACCTCCTTTTAAAATCTCTTCATAGTTCTTCCAGACATCCCCTGCCACTTTGTCACCGAATCAGGGCCATATAGTTTAGATTTTTGTTCCAGCATCACCCCTCCTGGTATCAGTTTCTTTATCAGTCACTTCTTATTACAGTCATGTTTAATGAGCACCCATTCCAAAAGTAAGTGACTTAAAACCATCAGCTCTGTTTAGCTGATGAATGTGTGCTGGTGTTTTAGGCTTGGCTCTGCTTGGAGTTCTTTAGATTTTAGACTCATGTCTGAGGGTGTGCTGACCATTGTCCTTTCTAGGCTGGCTCTAGCTGGAGTGCCTTGGGTCTCTGCAGAGCAGATATGGTCCACTTGTCACTTTATGTCCAGTAAACTAAACTAAGAGTGTTTTTATGGCAAGTACAGAAGTCCAAGTCTGCAAAGACTCCTGAAACCCAGATTCAAAATTGATATGCTGTCATTTCTAAGTGTATTGGCCAAGACCAGAGTCTGAAGTAAGAGGAATTATAAAAATAATTATAAAGTATCTATGAAGTTATGTTTTAAGAGCAGGAATTTGAGAAAGGCAAAATTTGGGCTAGTTTTGCTATCTATTCTATCACAAACAACATGGTATCTTCATCAAAACTAATTTATAGATTTTACCTTTGCAAGGCCTAATACAGTGCTTATGTGAATTACTTACGGAATGGGAAAAATTTTCCCAAATTTAATTTTACACAAAATCATTCCATGTACTCCTACATAACATTTTATCTTTCCAAAGAAGTATGTCTACTTCAGACCAGAATCATAACTGCATACACTTGTAACATTTAAATAGTTAGGATTTTAACCATGCATTTATAGACTGAATTCCTCATGAAAACTAATGATATGAGTCTTAAACATCACAAAATTATTTACTGGAGAATAAATTGCCAGATTCAAAACAGCCTTCACATAGAAGATATCCAAAAGCCTATATCAAAATATGCTTTTTATAAAAATGATTCTGCGTAGTTGAAATATTCAGCACATTTAGAAATAGCTGTAAAATATTTGCTGCTCCTCTCCTTAAGCAGTAGAGTATATATAGTTTTTCTCACCTTTAAATCTGGGTTGTGGTGACTTGCTGGACCACTTGAACTAAGTAGAATTGACAATCTGGGATTTCCAAGGCCAGGTCATTAAACCCTTCACTTTCCACCCAGATCTCATGTAACACTCCCTCAGAGCCTTACCACACTAGGAAGTCCTTTTATTCCTAGACCATTAAGCTAGTGAGGTCACTTGTAGGCACCCTTGTGGGCAGTATCAGAAGAGTCCAGCATCTCCAGCTATCCTTCTGAAGTCTCCAGAAACGTGAGTAGCAATATTGAACAATCTATACCAGCCTCTGCCAGCTGAATCCTACCAAATTACCTCCTGTGATGTAACGGAAGATTTCCCTAAGTCTTGATCTAATTTCTGACCCCCAAAACCATGAGATATAATACTGTGATTATTGTTTTAATATGTTAACTTGGAGTTATTTGTTTTGAAGTAATAGATAGCTGTAACAGAATTTGGCAGCAGGAAGTGGAAATTTGCCTTTACCCAAACTTGAAACATGTGACCCTGGCTTTGAGCACAGGAGAGGAGTAGTAGCTGGACCAAAATTTAAGGAAAAATTTTTAAAAGATGTAAGGGTCTCGGAAGGACTATTAGTGAGGGATCAAAAGACTGCAAGTGAAATATTTACAGGTTATAGAAAAGGACCCTTTTTATAGAGTGGTGAAATTTTGGCAGCTCTGTTATCTGAAGCAATAGGGAAAATCAAAAGGTCCCCAAATGAACTCATCAATCTCACTGGGGAGATTTCCAGGAAGAATACAGAAAGTGCCAACTGACTTCTAATAGGTCCTTAAGATAAAATATGAAAAGAGAGGTAACCTAAAGATAAAATGTTTCAGTCTTCCAGCAGGATTTAGAGGAAATATAAAAGAGCCAAGACAAGCTAGACCTGAAATTAAAACTGTCTCTCATTCTCCATCTCTCCTAGTAAAATATTTTCAAAGACAGACATTGTTTCAAGGAAAAGATCAGCTCTACAACAGTAAAATGTGGTTTTGGCATAAAGAAGAAACCAAGAGTATAGATGAAAGCTTCTTTTTAAGTCCTCAAAAGATTTCAGGTCATGACTTGTAGCCCCTCTTTTCTAAATAAAAGGATTTCTAATAAGCTTAAAGATGTTATTTCTCAATGTCTTCCAGGGGCCAAGGGACAGAGAGGAGCCTATCTCCAGGCAGTATGTGAGTGTGTTTTCCATTTGAGTAAATTCCGGCAAGGCTTATAGAAAACTAACAGTTTTTAAGAAAATTGTACCATCAGCTTAGCCTAAGAGGGGTAGGAATATTATGCACAAGAAATTTGGCATCAGGACTCCAAACTTTTGCAAACAGCCAGTAAAATGAAAAAGGTTATAGAGTATCAAATACTGGCCTTTTTGTATGGAAGAAAGGGTGAATTCAAGGACATCACAAAAACCCCAAGAGCAGAGCCAGGGAGTTATTTCTGTGAATCAGAGGAGGTCCCTAAAAGATACATTGTCAACAGGTGCCTGGCTGTATTTCAGAATGTCTATGGACCATAAGGAGGGCTGTGTGGGTTCTGTTCTCCTCCCACCCCCATGAAAGGGAGGGTCTATTGTGGTTATCCCATGGCCATTTCTTCAGTGTTTGTTGGATTTGTGTGGGGGAGGGTCAGATAACTCTTCTCAGAGTTTGCAATCTTCAGACTGAAACTCTCCTTGGGGATGTACCGGGGGAACCACAACCAAGAACCTCATCTGTACCTGAAGCGCCTTTATATGACAAGATCCTGAAATCGAATCTGATTCTTATACCATAATCAGATAAGACTTTGGGAAGTCCTTGGAGGGCAAGAGTGTGTTTTGGTTTATGTAGGT
Source organism: Phacochoerus africanus (assembly GCF_016906955.1). Classification (NCBI taxonomy): domain Eukaryota; kingdom Metazoa; phylum Chordata; class Mammalia; order Artiodactyla; family Suidae; genus Phacochoerus; species Phacochoerus africanus. The sequence continues at coordinate 133,842,807 of NC_062551.1, read as the reverse complement.
AATTTGTGGCTAGAGCTCTGACTGTTGACAGATTAGACATGGCTACAAGTTGTTTGACGTTTCTCTTGTGAATGAGGGATGTATGTTCTTTCACTGAATCTGAGCAGTTTCTCGGCAATAAGTTATGGTGGGAGTGACATTGTGCCAGTTTTTAATTCTGAGTGTTTAATGGCTAGAATCTTCTCCCTGTCTCCTGGAACACTTGCTCTGGGGGATGTCAGAGGTCCAGCTATCCTGTTGTGAGAAAATCTAAGTAAGGCGTTTGAAGAAGCCACATGGTGGAATCCTAGCTTCTTCCATAGCTTCTTAGCCCAGGAACCTGATGGTGAGTAAATAAGTCTTTAGGTAATTCTAGTTTCAGGTCCTACCAGAAAGTAACAGCATGAGATACATCAATTGAAACTATGCCACTGGGTCCAGTAAATCCACAGAATCATGAGAACTAATAATAAATATATTTTAACTCATTATGTTTTGGGATAGTTTTGTACAGAATCATATCCTAGAGAGTAAAGTGTCTTCCATTAAAAAGAAAAACATGGCATTGCATTATATTTCACAGACATTTTGGCCTGAAGCTCTCAATTCTACAAGTTTTCTTCAACATAACTCAGCTAAACTTAATTCCCTAGGCATATGCTCTCCACAGGACCCCTGAATTATAAAAATTAGCACATTCAAAACTCTAATTCACATTCCATTATATTAAATCTTCCTGTCCAGTATAACCAAGAGCAAGAATACTCTACTAAAAATCCTTCAGAATTAAACTATTCAGAACCCTCTGAAATTAAAACTACCCTTTAAATCATTTGAATTCTTTGAGTTTTTCCACTTCCTAACTTCTGTATTTTATAGGTTACAAAAATCCCACACAGATAAGGAAATTTTCCTGCTTTCAAGATCATGTTGCTACAAATTCCACAGGAGGAGTTAATCGCCCATTTCCTTGTGGTACCCTGGAGATATCAATGTCACATTTCTACCATGATAGCATTTATTACACAGGACCACTGTTAATGGCTTCTCTGCCTTTCCTGAAGTAGATGTTTTAGGAATACATGTGCCAATGCTTGCAATAAAAGAGGAGGACATTGCATAAATTAATCTGTGAATATGTTTTTCTCTTCCCAATAGATATTTTTTAAGGCAGGAGAGCATCTTATTCATTTTTATATAGACCAGAATGCAAGGATTTGGGTCTATAGAAAGCAAGAGAAGTGAACTGAAGGTAGGAGTACCTAGTAGGTATTTTGAAGAAGCAGAGAAAAATAATAAGTAAAGATGTTGAGTTTCCTGAGTTACCAAGAGGAATGAGAAGGTAGAGAAGGAGATAAGAAGGTGCTCCTTTGAATTACTATATAACTGATTGTTTGATTGCTGGCTACCTCTCAGAGCACTCCAGGGATCCTAAGATTTGTTTGCAAATAAGTCCTATAGACAGCCATCTTCTATCTTCAATAACTAATCAAAGTTGCAGTAGCCAAAAACTGGGACCTGCTCTATAGCACTTGGACCTCTACCTAATATTTGATGGTAATCTCTATGGGGAAAAATACGAAAAAGAATTGATGTGCTTACATGCATAACTGAATTACTTCATTGTACAGCAGAAATTATCACTTCATTATAAATCAACTATACTTCAATAAAACTTTAAAAAAGTTATAGCAGCCAAATGCGTGTTTGTGAATTTGCATTTTCAGTGAACTGACCTAACAGGACAGTTACAAAAACCCTTAAAAAAAAAAAAGGAAAATTCATTCTATTGTTAAGCAATCTAAAGATAAAAGCTACTTCTATATCCCATCCTGAAAATAAGCAATGAAGAGCTATCCTTCTGTCAGTCAGAATGTGGATATGTCAACTAGATGACGACTCTATGATATTACTGTTGAAGCTCCTAATGTTAATAGGGGATGATGCTTTCCTCTAATAGAATGTGCAAAAATAAATACACAATAAATTTGAGACATTAAATATTCAAAGAAGAATCAAGACAATGCTTAATATAATTTCAGTAGGCAAGACTGGATTATGAGGAACAACTTTTGAAATATATATGAAGTTAAACTCAGGTCTTGGCCATCAAATTGCTGCTGCCATGTGGCTGACGTGCTGCTGAGTTGAGTTAAATAGTTTGTGTTAATTACGATTTCTTTTGAATACCTTCTGAAGTTCAGTCCTAGATAAGAGCAATGTGCTATTGTACAATTCTACATATTTTTTTTTGTTTGAAAACTGAAAGCATGCAAATTCTGGCACTGTATTTTCAAAGTCCACAGCCCATGACATTTCATTCTAAAAAGGCTAACAGTGACTGCAAATTCAAAGGTAGTTCTGCTCTGCATTTTCTATTAGCTCTGGTTTTCAATGGAAAACCAGTATAACTCCTAACTGCAGTGTCCTGGGGAAGCTAACTGAATAATCTGTGTATGTCTATATATGACCCATCAAGATCATGTTCACAGATATGTCAGTGAACTCCAGAGAAATAGCTATCCCTCTGAAGCAATCTGTTTACAAAATCAAAAAGAGCCATTTGGGAAACGCTCTGTAAAACCAAAATTTCAAAAACCTCCCTCTGGACATTGACTGCCATTTGCCATTCCTAAGTTCTGATCAGGGACAAATTTGTCCTCATCTTTATCTTCATCCAGGTATGCAATTTTTCATGAAATTAGCATATGAATGTTTTTATTGACTGAATATCTTCCATTGTTATAGTAATACTCTCAGTTTCTCTGATGAAAATAAGAATGACTCCCATAGAGAACAAACTAGCTCTTAGGATTTGGTGGTTTAACATGATAATTTCTTCCGGTGATGGAAGCATTCAAGGTGGTTTTGCTTAAAAATAGACTTTGACATTTAAAACTGGTAGTTGTTACTAAGCAGATTATGTTTCTTCAGTAGACATTAGCTAACTCTGCCATCTTCCCCTCACCATCTTTTTTTCTTTTATGTCTCTCTCAGATGAACTCTAATTTTGAATTTTTATGCGTTAAAATATCATATTAATAGTACCTAAGGTAACAAAGTATCTTAATTTTTGTATGCATGAGTATATATTTGCAATAAAAGTACTCTTGGAAAAGAGAAGGATATAAATATGTACTAAACAAGGAAAATTTTTTCTTACTGGATTTCTGGGGTACTTGGAAAGAAAGTAACTTGAAAAAGGGCCAACATATCTTAAAGAATAAAGTTTTGGTTTAAAATAGCTGATTATTTTACAAATTTACTGACATCAAATTGAACAAGGAACATTTCTCTAGAAGTCCAGACTCCAAGCTATAGCTTTTGAATTTCATTATTAGATATTTCTTCTCCAATTATTTTTCATGTTTAGTATATAAAAATATGCCATCTTGAGAATTCACCTTGATTTAACTAAAGCCAGTATAAAACTCTGGACAATTCTTTGGTAAGAGATTCATAATTTCCCTTAAAAAATTAGTCCATGATTTGATTAGACAGATTCAATTTGCGTATAACTTTCCAGGACACATCTATTGCATAAAAGGAAGGTAAACTTTATTTTATAAGTGAATGTATTCCCAATCCTTGATAACAGTTTGATATATGGTTTGTGTTTTTAACCAGGTTCCAATTATTTAGACAATCTAAGTATTCCAGAAATACAATCTTCTGCTTTGATTTTGTTACTATTTTGCTCTTCAATTAAGCAATTATGTACTTGATTGTACTTTTTTAAAAATAGCTTAATACTATCTGGCAAATCTGACTAGTCCATGAAGTCCAGAAATATCAAATGTAAGTTACTTCATTTCATAAGAGATTAGGTAATATTCTGATAATTTATCATGGCCCAGACAACAGAATAACAAGAGGTGATGTTTTCTATGAATTCCAAGATTAGGATATGAACAGGAAGTAGAAATGCTTTAATTTAATCTTGAAATTATACATCATGGTTGTTCTTAAGACAACATATGGATGCATCGTAGTTCTCAAATATTTATTGAGTAATTGAATAACCTGAAAAGTTCAAACCTATCCCAACTAAAGTCCTGGTACATAATATTTCAGCAGTCTCAAGTAAGGGCTATTGCTTGTAAGTTTGGGTTGGGAAGCAGATGTTCAGATGGAATTAGAAGTGAAAGAGATTGGGGCAGAATGGAGGGTAGCTGTAAAGTGTAACATGGACATGAAACGGGAGTAGGCAGAGAAAGATTTCAGACTGTAATGTGGGCCTGATACCTGTGAAGGAGTGAAGGAAGGAAGAAGGATTGGGTAGGAGGAGCCCCAAACTACATTGAGCTCTGAGAAAATCTTGACCAGCTTGTCGGGCATCTCAGAGCAAGGGTTTCAGTAGAAGTTAGCTACATTTGGCAGGAATGCCTCAGCTCTGGTGTCTGCATTGTGGTCAGTCAATTTGTGGAAGCAGCTAAGAGAAGGTACCTCAAATTTGATCTGGTGGTGGATCCCAAAGCTGTGTCAGGTAGGCTAAGAGCTGACGATATTCCTCCTAACTGCTTCCCCCCTGAAGGGAGAAGGAGCGACGTAGCCCCTTAATACTGTTCTGTGCCCTCCAAACATTTAATTACTCAATATAGTGTTCCTGATCTCTTGAATTTCCTCCGTTTATGTCTTTTTTTTTTTTCTCTGATGTCTGGGAGACTGTACATATTTTATATACACTCTATTCATTTCTTTTACTCCCAGAGGGAAAACTCAACATTCAGTCACATCCTCTTAATTCTGACACTTATGAAATATCAGTTGTAACAAGTGGTTAAAGAGTGAGGTCTCCCAGCAAAAATAAGGAGTGGAAGAGGAGAAGGGAATGCCTAGGGATCAGAGGTGAAAATAACAGGACTTATTTTTATGCAACAGATTGGAAAACAGTGATGCAAGTTCTTTACAAACATATAAAACATGACCGATGAAAGGATAAAGAAGATGTGGGCATATCTATATGTACGTGTATATGCATATACAAACTAAAATGAAATATCACTTTATATATAAGAATATTACTCAGCCATAAAATAAATGAAATAATGCCATGTGGAGCAACATGGATGGACTTAGAGATTATCATACCCAGTGAAGTAAGTCAGAGAAATATAAACATTTGATATAATTTCTATGTGGAACCTCAAATATGACACAAATGAACATATTTACAAAAGAGAAAGAAATTCAGATATAGTAAACAAACTTAGGGTTACCAAAAGAGAAAGGGGGAGGATAAATTGGGAATTTTGGGTTAATAGGTACATACTACTACATATAAAATAAACAAGGTTCTACTGTATAGCACAGGGAAATATATTCAGCATCTTGTATTAAACCACAGTGGAAAAAGAATATGAAGAGTAATATATGTGTATATGCATAAGGATCACTTTGCTGTACACAAGAAACTAACACAACATTCCTTTTTTTTTTTTTTTTTTTCCTTTTGTCTTTTTGCTATTTCTTTGGGCCGCTCCCGCGGCATACGGAGGTTTCCAGGCTAGGGGTCCAATCGGAGCTGTAGCCACTGGCCTACGCCAGAGCCACAGCAATGAGGGATCCGAGCCGCGTCTACAACCTACACCACAGCTCAGGGCAATGCCGGATCGTTAACCCACTGAGCAAGGCCAGGGACCGAACCGGCAACCTCATGGTTCACTAGTCGGATTCGTTAACCACTGCGCCTCGAAGGGAACTCCTAACACAACATTGCAAATGAACTATACCTCAATTAAACACACACACACAAGAAACAGGGTAAAGGCCAGAGAGAGAGAGTGTGTGCGAGGGAGTGGTATTGCGATATAAGTTTTCCAATAAAGAGATATGGGTGAAGCAAACGTGTCAGCCAGGCAGCTGCGTGTGGGAAGAGTCACCCAGGCACAGGCAATAGGCAAGCAACTCCCTGAACTAAGTGCCTGTTTGGTCTGGTCAGAGAGAAGCAGAGGAGGAATGATAGTGGGGAGGCTGATAAGAGATGAATATACTGGGCAGCTGTGGTTTGGATAAGTGGGAAGTAACATTGTGAATTTTATTCTAAATCAGAAAGCAAACGTAGTTTGTAGAGGATGGGTAACCTGCTCTCACTTGTGTTTGAAAGACTCACTCTGGCTGTCAGGCAGTAATGGACCTGAGGGGATGCTATTAGGGATACAGCAGTATAAGCTTTGGGGATGGTCCTTATCTAATAGGTTCAATTCACCTAGAATATATAGAAATTCTAAACATATATGCAATTAATAAAATACTCGGGGTATATGAAGCAAAATTGTGAGGAGAAATTAGAAAAACTACCATTATCAGCAGGAATTTTAATGAAAGATATTTCAAACACAAAAACAGAAGAAATCAGTACACCAAAAATTATGAGACATATAAAAATAATTTCTGCATCCCACAACTAGAAAATTTTCTCAGGTTTACATGGAATATTTACAAATATTTATCATGTAAAAATATCAAGAAGCAGGCTTCAATAACCTCTGAGGTAGGATAGGTATAAAATGGGGGATGCAAATCATTCCCCGATCACTAAATTAGGTTAGATGTACACAGCAAAAGATATGTGAAAATGTCCTGAATAATTAGAAATTGAATAATCATACACTCATAAATAAATCATAATTGAAGAAAGTATTCTAACAGGAATTCAAAACTAGCCAGAATTAAATAATAGAGAACATACTACTTATCAAAATTTAGATCTTAAGGTAGGCAGAGCTTTTAATAATCAGAACAAAAATATCTAGCTGTGAAAGAAATGTTTCATTTTACTGTGTTAAATTTTTTTCTTCAAAAATACTAAAGAAAGTAAAACTGACAAGTTAAAATTGGGAAGTATAATGCCTACAAATAACAAAGGATTATTAATATAAGTAATGTATAAAAAAATCCTTATGATTTGATTTTAAAGGCTCAAGAACTAATTTAAAAATGAGTGAAAAGGATGTGAACCATCATATTGTAAAAAAGAATATATCCAATAAGCATGAAGAAATACTCAACTTCACTAGTGACTGTAACAACCATATCAAAATTACAATGAGATACTGGTTCGTTCTATTGAAAAATTTCTAAAAATCTGACAGTAGTAAGTGAGGAAAATGTGGACCCACAAACTCACTTATGTACTACTGATGGAAACGTCTTTGTCTTTGAAAAAGAGACACTGCATTATCAAATTGTGTTTTTCTTATTCCTTACCACTGTGGGGTTGGCTTTCGGTCAAATTCCCTGGAAGGGAAACAGGGATTCTTGAGCAAGGGTTTGTTGAGGCAGTGCAGGCATCAGAAACTTACAAGAGGGTTAGAAAGCAGGGTAGGGAAAGCATTGGAGCTAAGCAAGGATGTGATTTCAGCTGATCCCACTGCAGAACTGTCCTTGTCTTGAGACAAGGGAGCAGGGTTTCTGTACACTTTCATTGGCTCCCAGCTCCGTCAGGTGGGAAGGATGAGGAGGATGGAGTGCAATCAGGTAACTCAGGTGAGGCTGCACCCATTTCCCAAGAGCAATCCTCCAAGGAAATGTCTGAGTTTTTAGCAACAGCACCAGTAAAAGAAATCCTTGGAGGAGTTCCCGTCATGGCTCAGTGGTTAACGAATCCACCTAGGAACCATAAGGTTGTGGGTTCGATCCCTGGCCTCGCTCAGTGGGTTAAGGATCTGGCGTTGCCATTAGCTGTTGTGTAGGTCGCAGATGAGGCTTAGATTCTGCATTGCTGTGGCTCTGGTGTAGGCTGGTGGCTACAGCTCCGATTAGACCCCTAGTCTGGGAAACTCCATATGCTGCAGAGCAGCCCTAGAAAAGGGAAAAAAGACCCCCCCCCAAAAAAAAAAATCTTTGAGAATCAGGGTAAGGATCTTTTACAATGTGAGGGAAAATTTCTATATGTGCAAGATTGTTCATTGACGCACTGTTCACAGTGGCCCAAACCTAGAAGCAATCCTTGGATTTATTAGGAGTGAATAGACCAACTTTGGGATATTCTCATAAAGGAACATTATACAGCAGTCAGAACTAATTAACTTCAGCCACATTCAACAATCTAGATTGATCAGAATTATAATAATAAGTAAAAAACAAGTTTGCATATACCACAAAAGTCTTTTTATGAGGTTAATAAACAAAATACATAGGGGTACATAGAGATGAGTTTAAAAATATATAAAATTATAGAAAAGAAATGCTGAACATTGAATCCTGAAGGGTGTTACTTTGGATTGGGTGTGACAGGGGATGGGATGGAGAGTGGGGGGACACATAAAAATTATCCATTGACTACCACATTTTATATTGAATGCTAGGTTCATGAATGTGTATTACTTTACTAGAAACAAACAAATGGATGAGATATGAATGAATAAGTCTCTGTGTAGACAAATGAGCCTGTAATGAATCAATAAGTAAAATTATTAAAGTTATATGCACCTGTAATATTAGGGAAATGAGATTTTCTACATATCCGATAGAGTTTCTGTTCAAGATATGCATTAGAATTTTGGTTAAACCTATAGGAAAGATGTGAGTGTACTTAGGTGGAAAAATTAGAAGGAAAGAAAATGTGGAAACAGCTGGATGGTGGAAGTCAATATATTGGTTTTAGACAGATTAGGTCTGAAATACCTATTCAATACCCAAGTAAAGATATCAGGCAAGCAGTTGGATTTTGAGATTTTAGCTAAAGGGATAGTTCTTGATCATCAATGCTCTTATAAGTTGCTATTATGCATTTAAAGCCATACCACTGGGTAAGATCATTTGTCTTACCCAGTGAGTATATGAAGAAGTGATCAAATGTGAGAATTGTTGCTTGAAGTGCTTCAGCCACTAGAGGTCAAGAAAAAAAGGACCAAGAAAAGTATATGAGGAGTAGTATATTGAGATAGGAAGAGATTTATGAATTATCTCTCAGAAAGCAGATGAAGAAAATATTTCAAGAAAGAGCATAAAATTCATTGTCTCAAATCCTGCTGAAAGGTATAGTAAGACAAGGACAGAGAACTAGTTATTGGACTGTCAACATGGAAGTAATTGATGACCTTGAACAGGCAGCTTTAGTTGGAGTAGTAGGGTAGGTTCAAGAAAGAAGAAGAGAAAGAGGGTTGAGAATAACCATAGAAATGTATCATTGTTTGCTATGTGTTTAGCAGAAACAAGTTTTAAAAAGTAGTGCTCTGGCCCATTTTTCCTTCCTTAGAGATTCAGCTTCAGTGTTAGACTCATAAATAGAGTGATTTTAAAATCTGAAAGCTCCCTAAATATGGATTAATGCAATCTCATCATTTCACACATGAAATAACAGGAGGTCTAGGAAAATAACAGTATTGCATGAGAACATAAAGCTTATGAGTTAATGAGAGAGCCAGGACCAAAACTGAAATTTTCTAAATCTTATTTCAGTGGGATATTTGTTTCCCACTGAAAACGTCAGCTAGCTTATAATTCTATTTTTTCATGGAAGCAGGTATAAAGTATAATTCTATTTTTTCATTGAAGCAGTTATAAAGTACAACAGATAGCTTTATTGTTGTACTTTACACAAAATTTGTGGAACTACCTCGTTTCCAGTTCTACCATGCATGACCACTTGAACCTGGCCAAGTTCTACTCATCAAAGCTGTAAAGTTGCAGCTTTACGTCAGGAAGGTAGAGTCAGTGCCCCCCAATTATGTAGTGCAAAGCTAAATATAATACAATTTGTTGTTATTCATGCTTTTGAATTATGCATGAATTTACCTACTCTATTTGCAGTAATAATTGAGACTTTATAAGTGTATGAGAGCAAATGACTCCTAGCTTCTGAGAACCAAGAAGAGCCACTTTATCCTATCAGTATTTTTTTTTAGTTATAAAAATGCAAATACGAGTTGAAAAACTTAGAATTGCATTATTGATTACTTATACATTTAACCTGACAACTGATTCAGTGCTTGTCAAGGGACTTTTTCAATGAGAAATATAATATTCCAAACAAATTATATATAACATATCTTTTGGAAAAATATTCATTTTTATGTATGTTCAGGTCAGGATACATATCCACTTATGAGGAATTCAAGAAGATTTTTCAGTCGTCTCAATGAAAGGCAAAAGGAAAGGTGCTCTGAAGAAATAATATGTTATGCTCTTTGGATACTTTTGTTCAGGAGAAATCTAAGACTCCTAGTAATATTAAAATTCCCTAGAGTGTGTGATGTGGTTGATGCTGTCTTTTTTTTTTTTCCTCCCTCTCTTTCTCTTTTCCTGACTCAGAAATTATTCAATGAGAAAAATATGGAGTTATTCCTTTTGGTGCAAGAGACAACTAAAGCTTATCCATTATTGGAATTGGAAGTCAATATGATGTTTCTTCATAATACTAAGGGCTAGAAATCAGTGCAGGTCTTAGATTAGTCTTCCCTCTGAAGGATGACTATATTAATACTTTTGGCATAATGTTTAAAAGGGTGGTTATTTACTAACTTTCTTCATCCTTTTGGGGGTATCAAATTAGAGATTTAGCATGTATTTTGGAAATCTCCTTTGTCTTTAATATTTAATATTATCTCTAAACGTTTAATGCTTTTCAAAGAAAATTTAATATGCTCACTTCTGATTCATTTATACTGAATTCTTAAAACTATTCAGTTTTGATATTCAAGAAGACTGAAGGGACCTTTTAAAGTTTTCACTTTGTGAAAAAAATGTATAGTATTTTACTGAAGAAAATATTTGTGGGAATCCCTAAAAAAAACAAATCCATAAAGAAAGATGTGCATTTCATTCCGGAAATTTCAGTATTTTTTTCAAGATGTCCTCTCAATCAAGAGGGAAAGATGGGAAAAAAATGAGTATTTGAGGGACAGAGCTATATGAATAGTGCTGCCAGGTGCTTTATGCATATTTTGCTATTTAATTCTTGCCTCAAATCTTGATAATAATGCTATTGAACTCATTTACCAGATGAGAGGAGTAGTGTTAACAAAAATCCAAATTATTTTCCCACCGAAGATCTTTGACTCAAGCTCAGACTTGCTACAAAAGAGCTATGCCAATTCATCGGTATATGGTGAAGAAGAAATGTGCATCCCTTACCCCCATCTCACTCCATCTAAAAAGAACTAGAATCTTGGTATGGAGCATCAGAAGTATCTGAATAACCACAAAGAAAACCAAAATTATAGGACCTTAAATTTTGGTACAACCTATATTTACAGTATCTGAAATATTAAGACTAGATCTGAAGAAACTGGGCAATTGTGCTAAAGTCATCTCAAAATGGGAGTGCCTGGAGTCACCTGGCAGGATGTATATCCTCTCTAGAGAACTCAAGTTTACCATATGCCTCACAAAAAATATGCAGCTTGCAGGTAGAAGTCAAGATATCCATCTGGAACAAGGGCCCCTTTATTCATTGATGTATTCAGTAAACAGTTATTGAGCACCTATTATGTATTAGGCATTCAGCAGTGAACAAAATAACAGAAATTTATTACCTTTATGTAGCTTACATTCAAGTGGAAAAGAGGAAAAACATAAACATCAAAATAATTAAACTATAAATCATGTATTGCAGTAGAAAGTGATAAGAAGAATGTATTACACTGGTTTTGAAGATAAAGGATGGTGACAGGAGCCAAGGAATTCAGCCAGCCTCTATCCTTATCCTTATGCTTATCCCTACCCCCCCCCCTTTTTTAAAAAGTTTTATTGAAGTATAGTTGATTTACGAGGTTGTGATAATTTCTGCTGGACAACAAAGTGATTCAGTTAGATATATACACACATCCATTGTCTTTCAGATTCTTTCCCCACATAGATTATCACAGAATATTGGGTAGAGTTCTCTGTGCTATACAGCAGGTCCCCATTGGCCAATCATTCTGTATACCTCAGTGTGCACATGCCAATCCCAAGCCCTTTTTTTAAGGTGCATGCATGACATATGGAAGTTCCCAGGCTAGGGGTCAAATTGGAGCTGCAGCTGCAGGCCTATGCCATGGCCACAGCAACATTGGATACGAGCCATGACCTATATAATGTCAGACCCTTAACCCACTGAGTGAGGCCAGGGATTGAATCTGTATCCTCACGGACTCTATGTAGGGTTCTTAACCTGCTGAGCCACACTGGGAACTGTTATTCCTATCTCTACTCCCTATCTCTCTCTCTCCATATAAATGCCAGTAAAACCACAGTGGGAGGCCATTTCACACCCAGTGAACTGGTCAAGACTGAAAAATCAAAGTATTGGTGAGGATAGAGTACATCAGAAATTCTTGCTCATTGTATTAGTTTTCTATTGCTGCTGTAACAAATTATCACAAACTTAAAATGACATAACTTCTTTATCTTAACAGTTCCATGGGTTAGTACTCCATGTCTGCTTCGACTAGCCTAAAATCTAGGTGTTGGTAGGACCACCTTCTCTTCCTGAGGCTCTAGAGCAGAAGCTATTTCCTTGCCTTTTCCAGGTCCTAGAGGCTGAATTCCTTGGCTCATGGCCCCTCTTCCATCTTTAAGATGAGCAAGAGTAGGTTGGAGACTTATCATACTGAGTCACTCTGATGGATTCTTCTGCAGACTTCTTCCACTTTTAAGGGCCTTTATTCATTGCATCCATCTTGATAACCCAAAATAATCTCCCAATCTCAAGATTCTTAATTTACTTACATCTGTAAACTCTTGCCATGCAAAGTAACTTATTTACAGGCTCCAGCCATTAGGATGTACATATCTTTGGGAGGCCATTATGAAACCTACCATAGAACACTAATTAGAACAATTAAAAAGAAAAAATTTGGCATTACCTAGAGGAGTTTTACATGCACATACTCTAAAACCTAATTATTTAACTTCAGGCCTGTACCCTGAGAAATGCTTTCACATGAGTGCAGAATGTTTATAACAAAACTTTTTTTAATAACCCCCAAAGCCATAAAGATCCAAATCTCATCAATGGCAAAATGGGTGTATCATAAAATATCATAAAATAGAATATTATACAGCAGTGAATATTAGTGATTAAACAACAGTGGGGATAAACATTAATGAATCTCAAAAAATGTGATATTGAGGTAGGGAAACAAGACAGAAGAATATACACAGCTAATTCTATAAAAGTATATTTAAAAAATATTCACATATGGGAGTTCCCATTGTGGCTCAGATGTAATGAACCTGACCCATATCCATGCAGACACATGTTCTATCCCTGGCCTTGCTCAGTGGATTAAGGATCCATAGTTGCTGTGAGCGTTGGTATAGGTCACAAACGTGGCTCTGATCTGGTGTTTTTTTGGCTGTGGTGTAGGCCAGCAGCTGAAGCTCCAATTTGACCCCTAGCCTGGGAGCTTCCATATGTTGAAGGTATGGGCCTAAAAAAAAAAAAAAAAATTCAAGTATAACTGGATCACTTTGCTGTACAGCAGAAATTGGCACAACATTGTATATAGAATATTTTTAATTAAAAAATAAAAATAAATGAAAAACATTAAAAATTAAATAATATAATCTTTGTGATATATAATTGTTATAAATTGTAAATGACAAAATAATTATCAGCCTCTGAGATGGGTCCACATACACAGGAGTTTTCTTAATTATTTTTTGTTTGTTGGATTTTTTTTTCCTATAAATTTTACTTTTATACTCTTTTTAGGTAGGTAAGGTATATTTTACAATAGATTGTTAAAATTTCACTGACATAATCTTAGCATTATTACACAAAGACTCCATGACTTTGGGCCAGGTAAATCTTTAAGTTTCAAGGTTAATCATTTGCAAAAGGGGGTAATTATTTTTACCAATTGAAAATGAAACTAAATAATGCATGTAAATATCTGATAAACTAGCTATATTATAAGCCCTTCCTTAGACTGATATAGTCAGTAATCATAAAAGAAAATTTTAATTGTATGTTAGAAAATCAATCAATAAGATTATTAGTTAGGACATGAAAAAAATGAATGAGCTCCCATGATGGCAGGCCAAGGCACTCAATTTTGAACAAACAGATAACTAGATTATAACAATTGTGATGAATGTTTGAGAGTCTTTGACTTTCTCTTTTCTGCTCTTGTCTGCAGAAAGTTTTAAAGAAAATGGAAAATGTTGGGAGGAGGATAGCCTCTAGGGAATGGATGCCGGGAAATTTCGTAAAGGTCAATATTCATTTTGAGCCAGATATGGAGCTCAAGGTAGAGGTCTGCTCTGCAGATAAAAATTTATCAGCATAAAAATTCCCATTGTGGTGCAGTGGACATGAATCTGACTAGTAGTATCCATGAGGATGTGGGTTCGATCCCTGGCCTTGCTTAGTGGGTTAAGGATCTGGCATTGCCTTGAGCTGTGGTGTTGTTGGCAGATGCAGCTTGGATCCTGTGTTGCTGCGGCTGTGGTGTAAGCCAGCAGCTGCAGCTCTCATTTGACCCCTAGCCTGGGAACTTCCATATGCCACAGGTGCAACCCTAAAAAGTAAAAAAAAAAAAAAAATTAAAATGAGGTTTCTAAAAATTATTTTTTGCCACTCATATGTAGAGATTTCCTTGTAATTATGGATCCACCATGGTGACCAGCTATCCCAGTTTGTCCAGAATCTTCCCATTTTTGACACTGCAAATTTTGTGTCCTGTGAACCAACTGGTCCCTGGTAAAACAACATGATTTGTCACCATACAATGTCAAACTTTTCTGAATTATTTGAAAACACACGGATCTAATGCAGAGAGGTAAATTTGCCTTTAGGTGACTGGAATAACTTTGAGGAAACAATTAGGCAGAGAACTGATATGTCTCCTACCATTTTTGAGGATACAGTTCTTAGGAAAAAAACTACTTTTTTATTTTGCTTTTTTAAGGCTGCACCTGCAGCATTTGGAAGTTTCCAGGCTAGTGGTTGAACCAGAGCTGCAGCTGCAGGCCTGCACCACAGCCACAGCAACACAGGATCTGAGTGTATCTGGGACCTACACAATAGCTCAAGGCAACACCGGATTCTTAAGACATTGAGCAAGGCCAGGGATCGAACTTGCATCCTCATGGATATTAGTCAGGCTTGTTACTGCTGAGACACAATGGGAATGTCCAAAAAAACTTCTATAAGCAAAAAAAATGAATGGCATTTTTCATCATCATCTTTATTTTTATAAAGATGAATCTAGAATATTCTTTTTCTGGCCTAGGATGTGTGATTTGTATATCTCAATATTTTACAGAATCTGAGGTATATCACAAAATGAAAACAAAACTGAGCTAAATGTTAAATAGCTTATATTCTTGGAGTTTCATAAGAAAAACACCCAACGTAATGGGAAACTAAAAAAAAAACAAAACCAAAAACATTTGATCCTCCTTGCCTACTATATCAATGGCAATTTTACTCATTTTTCTTCAGGGCTCTAGACCACAGCTTTTGTGTCCATACCTCATGTTCTTGGCACACTGTACACTTTATTTTTCAGCTATCTTTGCTTTATTGTTTTTCTTTTCTACAACTGTATCAAAATAAAGTGTTTCTGTGTTTTATACTGAATCATTCTCCTGTAAGAAAGAAAAACTTTCATTTTTACCTCCACTAAGCTATTTTTCCTTTATTTATACTTTCCCTTCAAAATTCACTTAATTAAACAATGATAGATATTTAAGATTCTGAATAGATATGATATGGTTTGTCCCAAGACGAGCAAGAAAAATGTAAAGTTTTCTTAAAAATATATAATATATCCACTTTTCATTATCCAAGCTTGACAGAGGAATACATAGGCTTAATCTTTTTGCTGCTTAACGCCCCCTTCCTCCTAACTTAAAGTGGAGAGAACATTCCATTTGGAAATTATGTCAGTATTTGCCCTTCCTTCCTTCTTTCTTTCTTTGCTCTTTTTTCTTTAGATAACATGGATTTGTACTGAAAGCTACAAGATACATGATTCAGCCAATTTTTCAGTGAACCTCCTTGTTGTTTTGCCTACACTGTTCAAATAGACTATTGAGTCAGGTGGACTGAGGTTTACCCAGGACTTAGTTTAATCAACATGAAAATGATGTCATTGGGATAAATTTTAAATTCCTGTCTTCTCTTTAAGTGATCCATTGGAACATTTTCCTGATTAATAACTATACTTAGAGAATGCCGGGTGTTCAAACACAATAATATAGCCATGAAGGTCAAGTTGTCCTTGAGGCCACTGGATTAAATGTAAAAGCAAGAGACCTTTGTTTCTTTCTAGCACAGCACAGAAATGCCGGAATGCAGGGCTACTGGAACCTGTATACACTGTTTTCATTTTTTTTAAAAAAATTCTCTCTCCTATTCCTATTACTGCTTGGTAAATAAACATAATGTTTAAAGCCAAATTACAGATTGATATAACCAAAGAGAAAGTATGACTTTATTGACAAGGGACCACATTTTGCCTACACAGCAGCTCTAGTAGTGAAAAAGCTGTTTACAGTGTTTGATATATGACCCGCTACACTTGCTGTGTTGTGAGAGAATGAAGATATGGTCAAATGAGACCCAAGAAAAGTGCAGAAATCCAAATCCTCATGTATTTCCTTCCCACTTGCATTCAATTTTTTTTCTTTTCAGTCTTGTCAAAATTGGGAATTGATTTGTTCTGAGAAAAGCAATTCAGTATCTAAAGACATGGTGATTGTTCTACCAAAATGATGCTAAGATTCATGTGTGCTCACAGTTATCATTATGATAGTCATATGAACAGTTCAAACAATTGATTACACTTCAACATCAAAGTAAAATTTTATGTAATTACACATATTTTAAGGGTATCTATTGTAAGATATTTTGTTGTGCTCTGCAGCTTTGGAGGCCCTTTCTGTGATGTGAAAGCAAAATAGATGTTGGCTTAATATGAGCAAATCTTCCTATAACAGGAGATTTTCTAATACAGAATACTGCCTCATGAAGTATGTTTCCTCTCAAGGTCAATGTTTGAGCCAACACCTGAAGCCCTTCTGACAGGAGGACCATTGAGGAAATTTCTTTGTGGCTTCCAGGATCAAACTAGGTATCTTCAAAATCCCCTTCCAAATCTAATATGTTAACATTCTCAAATAATATTCCATAATAGATATTTACCACAGTTTTATACAACATATAATAAAACTGAGGCCAATGTCACTTTAAAATTTAAAAATGATTTCGTCTCTCTCTGGGGAGGAAGGTGTGAAGATATTAACCTCTTCTAAATGTGTTGAGTGTTAGGCTTTTTTCTTGTACATTGTCTTTTTTCATTGTACCATATGGTTTTAATATATATATATTTAAAAGAAAACCTGTCTAGAGCTATTAAATAATTCATGCTCTTTTTCATTACAAAACCAAAAAGTCAATTTAAAAAGTTAGTAAAATTTTTATGAAAGCTGGAGACTATAATAACTTTGACTTTTTAAGCAGTGAAGACAACAACACTGCTTCCTCACAGAGTTTTTTCAATAAAAACCAATTTAAAAATTTATTTTTTCAAGGAGGGATGATTCCCATAAACAAAACATAAGTATGCATCACCTTGCACCAGGGTGGACGCCTGTCACTCAAATCACTGTGATGCCGCAAGCCACCCTGATACAATCAGAAAGGAAAATAGAGTTAGTTAGATGAGTTTACAGAATGATGTCTGCGTGAGTGGCAGATGTTTGTGCTATAACCGCATTATGTGCACTCAATTTTTATTATAGAACAATTGCTTCTAATAACTTTTATGTTCATGATCAATGTGTCATAAATTCACTTGAATTTCAAAAATGACCTAAGAAATCTAAAGAATTGCTCTTCAGTTGTTTTCTCCCAGTATATTCAATAATAACAATAAAAAAGTCACTGATTTGAGCAGGTATTGAATTGTGGATTCTGAAAATCTCTGAGATCTTAAATACGTGGCTCAAGTCTTCTTGGTTCATGGAAGACCTGACATTATGTCCAAGATGATTATCAATCATCAGCTGCACAATATTGTCTGCTGTACGTGGGGAGTGTGATTAATAACAGCAATTCAAGCGTGATCTGGAAAGCTGTGATCTTTATCGACTAAGTGAACTAGTGACTCCCTCTTTTCATGTTGCTTGTACTCAATTTGTGCTGCTTCCAGTTATTGATATAGTCTATTACTATTTCAGTTATGATATCATTCCACATTATATGAAATCAATAGTAAAGGTCACGTGAAGCAAGAAACAGGTTCATTTATCCTATCGAAAGAGTTTCAGCCTATTTCTGCTGACATCAATTCCATTCAGCAATAAGCTGGTAGAAACAGTTAATCTATGTTTGATATCAATTCATTTACATATATAACAAGTTTTTATCTTCACATTTATAAATATTTCTTCCGCATCTACCACAGACTTTAGGTTTTATTCCCTTCCAATTCCCTAACATTAATGCTTATACAAACACACATACATACTGTACTGGTTCCCACTAGAAACAAGTCTGATTTAAATTAAATGTCTTCTTGTATCTATTCTGAAATGCCAGCTGTCAGTTAACCAGAAGACATATAGTGCAGTCATTAAGAGTATAGGTGGGTGGAACTAGACTGTTTATATTTAAATTTGGTGAAGTCACTTATTATCTACATAATATTAAGAACTGAATCAAGCACTCTGTGCTTTATCATTTGCAAAATTATTTGTTGACAAATCAAATGTATTGATTCATGTTCTAACTATTCCTAGAGCAGTTTCTGGTTTATAAAAAAGTGCTCAATTACTGTCAGCTACTAGTATTCATTTTTATCCCAGTGAATGTATCAAAAATAGGTGCTTGCTTATATGGGTTTGAAGCTCACCATCATATGAAACGCATTTAGATATGGAACTGGATGAGTTCACCCAGTGAAAGAGAAGTGGTCTAAGAGAAGATGGTAAAGTTGTATCTAAATAGTTGAGCCAGTTTTTAGAGGTTTAGCCAGAAAATGAACTAAGAAGAAACTGCTGATGAGGTTGGAGGAAATAAGGACAGTATTATAAAAGTCCAGTGAAGAAAGTATTTGAAAAAGGAAAGTGATCAACCATTTCTAATATCAAGTAGAGGTGATGACAGGATTAAGAATTGTCCATTAGTCCTGTTGACAGAGTGGCCTTGCTAATAGCATTTGATAGTGCAATGGAATGAACAAGGAGTGAGGAAGTGGGAAAGCGATGGTAGTGAGTATAGGTGACACGTTCTAGAAGTTTTGTTCTAAAGGGGAGCAGAGAAAGGTCAGTAGAGAAAGGGGACCATGAAAGTATAAGAATTTTTTTAAGTTGGAATATATGACGGAGTGTTTATTTGCTAATAAAAAGTTTTCAATGATTTTTGAGGTTGATAGTATAAGAGATGAAGGGATTGGTTGTGAGAGAAAATCCTTACTAAAGTGAGGACTGGAGTTATAGTGTTCTAATTTACTAACTGGTATAATGCTTTTTCTTTATTGTCTTCTCAGCTCCTTAAATAGGACTCCATGAAGGCAGATACATTTTGGGGGCTACAGCCTCAGCATGTAGAAGTTCCCAAGTCAGGAACTGAACCCTCACAACAGTAGTGGCAAGCTGAGTCCCTAACCCACTGAGCCACCAGGGAACTCCCAGAAACATTTGTCACAGTTGTTTTCCCGTCTGAAATAGAGCTATTAATAGGCATTAATAGCTACAATAACTGTTAAACAAGCATATGTACACACAAAGAATGAAAACATAAATAATTAAATGAGGTAATGATATTGCCTTAAATGGGAACACCAATGATTCTTGCACTATAACAAGAGGGAAGGAAGTGTGTAGGAGTAGACTGATGTAAGTTAGTAGAGTTCTTGATCATGAATATGAATATTCCTATCAGACAACCTCTATCATATCATTGAAATAAAATATGTGAAATTTATTTTGAGAGGGAAAAATGAAAGACAAAAGTTAAGGAAATCTTGCAGGGAATAACAAAAAGACTGAGACATAGAAAACAGGAGAAAACTAATTTTTTAATGATAAGGTATTTGATTTAGGAGGTCAAACATCTGACTAACAAATTTCAGAAAGACAAAAATAGATTGAAGGATATTATAAGTATGATAATAAATGTGTTGATTAAATTTTCATAATCAAAGGGACTAAGGGAAGAACTCAAATCTTGTAGACAGAAGAAAAGTAAGTCAGTTCTCATGCAAAGTCAGGAAACTCTCAAACAAAATATTGATAGTCAGGAGACAAAAAGTAATGATTTCAAATTCTGAGGGAAACTGAGTTTTAAGGTAGAATTCAGTGTTGGGGAAAATCATCAATCCAGGGTGATGATACAAAAATACACTGCTCAAAAAAAATTGCCATTTTTGCATACTTGATCAGGAATTTACCAAACAGAAAGTTAAATAAGAAAAGGCATGAGATCAAAGAAACTTGGAATTCAACACAAAAGACAAGCAAAAGATGATTGGGTAAAGAAGCTCCAGGACGAGAACCATATGGTAGACCAAAAGAACAATAAATTTGTATTGGAGCAGGAAGATGTAAGAATTCAGAAATGAGAGGTCTGCAAATAAATTGAAGTGATAAATTGTACAAGATATCTGAATATATGAAAAATTGCTCTTAACGGCTACTACAGTTTATAAATGAATTGATTACACAGAAATAAGTATGCAAATAAAAAACAAGGCAATTTTTAATATCAATAAGCTATTAATCATATAGGGAAGGAAAATAAATATGTCATTTGACTTACCAAGGTATTATTGTTATACATTCAAAACAGTGTAAATATTAAATAACTCTTTAAAGACCACCTTTGAATGATAGGTGGAAAATAAAAAATGGGACATGGATACTGGTGTAAGAAGATTAAATCTGCATTACCATAATAACAAGTCATTAGGTTATATTCAAAATACAGAATCAATCTGTGGTAATATATGCACATTATTTACAAATTTTAAGGCAAATACAAGAATAAATGGACGGCAATACTTTCCTTTGGTGAAAAGGACAGGAAGATGAGAAAGAATGAAGAAAGCTTCCCTTTTATACTGAACCCTAAGCTTAAATTGTATCAATAAAATATGGAGTTAATTTGAAAGTATGCACACATGTTTGCAACCCCACTGTGTGTTGATGGTGACCTCAAAATAAGTAGGTATCTTTTTTTCATAGTTTCTCTGTAGATATACTTGAATTTATTTTAAATGTGCAATTGATTAGTAATGCAGACCTAGGCATGTCTATATTCATACAACTATGCAAGAGTAATTACCTAGAAAACACTCACATCATGCTCAGGTAAATGCCAGACAAGATTCAACTGTCTGTGCTTAGACTCAGTTATGCAAATGGTTAATTATTAGTTGGCAACAGTAAATGAGTAGAGAATTATAGGTAATTTTGATAGCTTTATTAAGCTTCAGGTGCTTACATCCCTTGTATTATAGTACGAATGAGGAACTGGTTAAAAACAGTGATTTAAAATTAAAGTGGAGGAGTCCTCTTATGGCGCAGCCAGTTAAGGATCTAAAAGTTGTTACTGCAGTGGCTCACATCCCTGCTGTGGCATGGGTTTGCTTCTCTACCTGGGAACTTCCAAATGCAGTGGTCATTGCCAAATGATAATAATATTAGTAATAATTAAATTAAAGTGGAATTCATGACTCCAACCATACAACTGGATGACTTTTGACAAATATACTAATACATCCAGCACCCCAATCATGATATAGAAATTTTTCATCTCAGAATGTTCTTTTATGCCCCATTCCAGTCAGTTTTAATGTTCCCCAAAACAAACACCATACGTCTTTATGTGCATATAATTTCTTTATGTTCGATTTTGAATGTCATGTGAAAGGAATCATACAGTATATCCTATTTTGAGTCTAATTTCATTTACTTACATAATGAGCTTAAGGTTCACCCATATTGCTGAGTGTAGAAGAAATAGAATGTTCTGCTCTCATTCTTCAAGGAAAAAACTCACTGCCCAGCTGCAAGATTTGTGGTTGACTGATAGCCTCTACCTGGTGGCTTTGTCAAGGGCCCCTTCAGTTCCCAGTATAAGTTATATGTTCCTTGAGGGGAGGCCTCATTCAGTGGCTAATCAAGGCAGATGTCTGTTAAGCCATGCTGTCATTCGGGTGGCTTCCAACCAATGACTGGGCAAAGTTTTTGCATATATCTTAATGGCAATGCGGAGCACCTCTTATGAGAAGTCTTTGCTCAGGAGGTGCCCCTTGAGTTGGCAGAGACCTCAAGACTACATAAGCCAAAGACATCCTGTCCAAGCTTTCTCTCCTCCTCTCTTTCTCCAGGAGTTACTCTCTAATACCTTTGTGTAGTCCTACCTCCTCCATCTTTTCTTCCCAATAGACATAACCTGTGAGAGTGGATATATTGAGTTCATTTGATTTTTATTGATGATGGGAGTTCCATTGTAAATACACATTACAATGTCTTTATCAATTCTCTTGGAACTTGGAGCTGTGCGTTTGGTTTGGGCTATTACAAATAAAGCTGACCTAAACATTCTAGTTCAGGTCTTTTTTAATGGACTTATATTTTCATTTCTTTTAAATTTACACAGAAGAGAAGTATAGTTAACTTCACAAAGAATTGCTGGTTTTTAAAGTAGCTATATTCTTTCACATTCCCACCAGTAATAAAGGAAAGTCCACATTTTACTGCATTCTCCTTGACGTTTGTTGTTGAAAATCAAAATTTTAGCTATTATAGTAGGTGTAAAGTCGTGTAGTTTTGGTTGGCTTTCTGTAATATTTATAGTTTCCTTATGTGGTTATTAATCATTTGTTTATATTCCTTTGTGAAATATCTTTTCAGACATTTGTCTATATATTCTTTGGGGCTGTTTGTCTTTACTGTTGCTTGTATTTTAGGATTGACTAGCAAGCCCTCAAATATTCTGTGTAAAAGTCCTTTGCAGGGAGTTCCTGTCGTGGGTCAGCAGTAACGAATCTGACTAGTAGTCATGAAGAAGATGTGGGTTCAATCCCTGGCCTTGCTAATGGGTTAAAAATCCAGCATTCTGTGAGCTGTGATGTAGTTTGTCAGATGTATCTTGGACCTGGCGTTGCTGTGGGCGTGGCACAGGCCTGCAGTTTCAGCTCCAATTCTATCCCTAGCCTGGGAACTTCCCCAGCCCTAAAAAGCCAAAAAAAAGAAAGAAAGAAAGACAAAAAAGTCCTTTGCAGATATATGTACTGTAAATATTATCTCTCACTATGTAGCTTGCTTACTGGTATTTTTGGTTAAAATTTTTTAAAAATTTTGATGAAAAAAAATTTGATGAGAATATTTGACCACTGTTCCCTTTCATGATTATGACTTTTAATGTCTTGTTTAAAAAAAAAAATTTTACTGACTTGCCAGTTGCAAAGCTATTCTCTGTATCTTCTTCTAGAAGAAAATTTATTGTTTCAGAATTTAAATTTTGTGATTCATCTCAAGTTGATTTTTGTTTATGGAGGGTATCTTAGTGTATTTTTCCTGTATATTTATCTACTTTTTCAAAAAAATTTGTTGAAAAGAGTTTTCTTTTCCTAATAAGTTGTTTTGTCACCTTTACCGAAAACAAATTGTGTTGCTCTGTTTCTAGACCATATATTAACCTATTTGCTTGTCTTTAAGCCTACGCGGCACTGGTGTATCATTGTAGCATTACAGTGAGGCTTGAAATTAAGCAATGTTAGTCCTCCAGCTGTGTTTTTCTTTTTAAAAATATACGGGCTATTATTGGTCATTGGCATGTCCATATGAATTTTAAAATCTGCATGCCAATTTCTACAAAGAAATGGATATTGATTGGGATTGCATTAAAAGATGACCTAAACTAAGAAGAATGGACATTTTCCAAATTGTGAGTATGGCCTACTTTTCCATCTATTTAGATCTTTAATTTTGTAAATGGCGTTTTGTAATTTTAAGTACAGACGTCTTCTCTGTATCTTGTTAAATTTATTCCTATATATTTTATGATTTTGCTGCTATTATAAATGGTGTTTCTTAAATTTCATTTTCTTAATTTATGCTGCAAGTGTATGGAAATACAATTTTTGTTGGAATGCCTTGCTAAATGCCCTTTTATTTCTGGTAGCTTCACTAGAGATTTCTTACAATTTTATATGGAGTAGAATCATGCTATCTGTGAATGAAGAGTGTTTCCTTCCAGCGCATTGTTGAATACAACTGGCAGAAAGCGCCCTCTCTTATATCCCTTTGAGGAAAAATATTCAATATTTTAATATTAGACATGTAATTGTGCCAGCTGAAGTTTATTCAAGAATTTGTTTATCAGAGAGAACTTTCTAATTTACTAAGAGCTTTTCAAAAAAAAAAAAAAAGAGTTCCAGGATAAACGCTTAAGTGTCCTTACGCCTTGGGTGTGATGATGCTAAGTCCTTTTTATTAGTCTTCCAAAATTCCTAGAGGAACTCAGCACCAATAGTAACAGTGGTGACTGACTCCTTAGCATATGCTTTTCTTCCTTCTCCAAACCCCTACTTATGATTTCTAGAATCACTTTCCCATAAACTACTTTCATTCAGGTCCTTTTGGTTCAGGATCACCTTTTGTAAATAAGAATATATGTATATCAAGTGGAGATTGAATTAGTAATTTGAATGAAAAGATCAAGCACAGATGACCTCACTAGAAAATTCTACCAGACGTTTAAGAAGAATTGATACCTACTTTTATGAACTCTTCCAAAAAATAGAAAAGGAGGGAAACTTTCTCAATTCATTCTGTGAAGTCAGTGTTACCATGATACTAAAATCAGACAAGCATAACCAGGAATGAAAACTGGAATGTCTCCTATGAATATTACACAAAACTTCTCAACAACATATTGCAAACCAAATCCAGCAATAAGAAAAAGGAATATAGATTGTGAAAATGTGAGATTTATCACAGGAATGCAAGATCAGCCTAACTTTCCAAAATCAATCAATATAATACATCTTGCTGATAGGATGAAGGACAGAAAACATATGGTCTTCTTGACAGATTCAGAAAAAGCACTGACAAAATCTGCTCCTTTCAGGAGAAACAACGTTAACAAACTTGTAGTAGAAATAACTTGTGCCAGTCTGTTAAAGGACATCTATGGAAAGATCTATTCTACCCTTACTTGGAATAGTGAAAACTGGATGCTTTTACCTTGGATCAGAACAAGACCATGATATCCAGTCCTTTTTTTTTTTTTTTTGTCTTTTTGTTGTTGTTGCTATTTCTTGGGCCACTCCCGCGGCATATGGAGGTTCCCAGGCTAGGGGTTGAATCGGAGCTGTAGCCGCCGGCCTACGCCAGAGCCACAGCAACGCAGGATCCGAGCCGCGTCTGCAACCTACACCACAGCTCACGGCAACGCCGGATCGTTAACCCACTGAGCAAGAGCAGGGACCGAACTCGCAACCTCATGGTTCCTAGTCGGATTCGTTAACCACTGCGCCACGACGGGAACTCCAACATCCAGTCCTTTTTAGTCTACATTGTACTGGAGGTCCTAGCTGGGGCCAAAAAAAAAAAAAAGGTCTGGGGAGTGACTTCTAGTGTTTATGAAATTTCTAGTTGGGGTGATTAAATATTCTAAAAGTAGGAGTTCCCACTATGGTGCAATAGGATCAGGGGCATCTTGGGAGCACTAGGACAAAAGTTCGATCCCTGGCCCAGCAGAGTGAGCTAAGGATTTTGCATTGCTGCAACTGCAGCTTACATTGCAACTGCAGCTTGGATCTGATCACTGGCCGGGGAACTCTATATGCTGCGGGGTGGCCAAAAAAAAGAAAAAAGAAATTTTAAAAAATGGTGAAATTAAAATATATATATATTCTATAAGTAGATACTGATGATAATTGCATAGCACTGTGAGTATGTAAAACACCACAGAGTTGTGCAATTTAACAGGGTGAGTTTTACTATACATGGATTATAGCTCAACAGAGGTGTTATTGAAAAGAAAGAAATACATTTGACAAAATTCATCATCTTGTCTTTCATTTTGAAGTTTGTGTATTATTGGCATAAATATGAGTTCGCTTATCTTAAACTTATCATAAACTTATAGAGATAATGAGTTCCCAATGACATGAAGTAAGTATAATTGATGAATTGACTTTAGAAGTTATTGAATATATTTTTCTCATTTGAAGCCAGAAAGCTGAAGTAGTCAGTATAGGCAAAAGAATCTTGATATCAGATCTAAACACAGATTCATTTTTTTTTTTTCATTGTAGACCTGAGTGTTTCTGTTATGAAGAAATTAGAGGAGAGAAGAAGACTAATATGATAGGAGGGAGGAGTATGCTCTAAGTTCTTTTATTTATCAGAAATTTTATAGATCATGACAGCAACATATTAAATCTTATATCAGGATTATTTTCATACAGCCCTCTAAAGTGATTTATATGCAATGTTTTATATATTACAGAATTGACTATGGGATTTTGGTGATGAATAATTTTTGGTCGGAGAACCAAATCCTATGATTCGTAAGTGGTTGATTCATTATGAAATAAGAACAAGTTAAAAATCATCTGTATAAGAATGAAATATTTTATCTGTCCTCTGAGATACAAAGAACTGGGTAGTATTTTATTATACTAGGAAACTTCCTTCTTTGTTTAGATAATATCCTCCATCAAAATTTCCTTTTCATTGCCTATACTTTTAATAGGGAAGCATTTTCTAGAACAGGCATATAAAATTAGATATTTCTTGGAACAGACTTTTGGTAAACTAAACTGTAAGTCTTTGAAAGTGAAATACAATACCTGTGAGGTCAATGAACTGTTTCAAGGAGCCCTTTGGTGATATTCTTGTATGGCACTAAATTTTTCACTGAGAAAGTAAGTTCCCTTAGGGAATGATTATTAATTACATTCACCCCAGTTTCCCCTTTGAAATGTAGGGTATACAGGATGCAAATTTGAATTTCTTCAAACAAATACTGCAGATTTACTTTATTATCACAAAGTTTTGATAATGTGGTAAGACTATAAAAATTATCTTCAGTTATTCCTATTGGGGTGATGTTAGTCTTAGAAGCAGGGGAAAAAAGGAATAACAAATGGATATTTGAATTCTTTGTAATTGTTTTTCAATGATTATGTGGTTAATACTTCAGTGAAAACTTTATAAATGAGATCATTGTGAAAACATTGAATATAAGAACATTTTTATCAATATTTATTTGAGTAATACATTTTCATTGTAGGACGATCAAATAAAACATGCCTCAGAGTTTTCCTGACGTTTAAAAGGTGTTCAACAACAGCAATAATAAAACCCTTCTTTTCCTTTGTGCCTGCAACTCCCCCAGCCAGGCGAGACCCAAGAACCAGGCCGGGGTGCAGAGACTTCTCTGCAGGTGTTGAGCAAATCTTATGAGTGAGCTATGTGTCTTGTTCCTTCTCAGTAATATGTTGCCACTTATGCTATGTTTTCTTCTATTAGCTATGTTCAGAGAGCTTCAGTTACAAAAATGTAGATCAGAAGGCATTTCAATTGTTACAATGTTTAAATAAATACCTCAGTTTGGATGCTGCCTATTCTCTCTTGAATGTGGTTTCTCATACTTCCTTTAGATTGCTGCCTAAGTGGAAGTCAAACAAGTTCTAAAGTTATTACGTATGCATTGATGTATACATAAAGCTATTAACACCAGAATCTTTGACAGGGCAAACCTGTAATGACTTCCCTGAAGCTGTTACCTTGAACTGTCTCTGAATTTTCCATTCCTTTTGTTGAACAGATCCTTTTAGGAAAAGGGCATAACACATATAGAGTCAGAAAACATTTAGATTTTGCCTCTTTGTAGGTTCATAGCAGCCAAACTATTTCATTTAAAAAGTGTGAAAAAAAATAATGCTTCTGGGCTAAGAATATATGCCAAGTTTATACCAGCATCACATTTTTTATGGCTGATTTATAAACCTCTCAAAAAGGATAGAAATGCTGACACATTAATAACTCCAGCAGAATGCGTTCTGCATACTTCAAAAAAAAATACTGAAAAGAAAACGGGCGATGACAGTATAAGGAAATTTCTTTAAAAGGATGGGAGATTTTATGTTTGAACAAATGTTTTTACTTTCTATACTTTTTTTTTTCCTTTGGGGGGGATGTTTGTTTCTTTAAAATAAATTTGGCCACACCTGTGGCATATGGAAGTTCCCAGGCCAGAGGCTGAACCTATGCCACAGCAGTGACCTACGTTGCTGCAATGACAACACTGGATCTTTAACTCACTGCCCACAAGGGATCTCCTCAATATTTGTTTTAGTAAAAAATAAGTAATTATACATAATTTTACCTTAACAGTAAGTATTGGTTATTGTTTTATCTTATTCACTCAAAATAATCCAATATGAGAATATTCAAAAGAGTAATATCTTAATGCCTTTAAAGATGTCCTTTTGAAATTATGTATTAAATTTGACTACTTTAAATTTAAATTATAAAAAGGAAGGCAAAATCCTAAATATAAACATGGTAGTACTTCTCATTTCTTATTTATTCTATTAAAATATCAAACATATTTAAAAATAATAATATTCTGTACCTATTGGTATAGAAATAGTAGGCACCATCATATCATTTCCTAGAAAATAAATTTGAAAATATGCACTCAAAATCCTAAAATTCATGCATATAGACTCAGTCATTACACTTCCAAGGGTCTAGCCTTAGTCTTTTTTTTTTTTTTTTGTCTTTTTGCCATTTCTTGGGCTGCTCCCACAGCATATGGAGGTTCCCAGGCTAGGGGTCCAATCGGAGCTGTAGCTGCCAGCCTACGCTGGAGCCACAGCAACGCGGGATCCGAGCCACGTCTGCAACCTACACCACAGCTCACGGCAACGCCGGATCCTCAACCCACTGAGCAAGGGCAGGGCTCGAACCCACAACCTCATGGCTCCTAGTCGGATTCGTTAACCACTGAGCCATGACGGGAACTCCTAGCCTTAGTCTTTAATTAGAGATTTGGTCAACTATTTAAACATTAATATTATTTATATATTATTTTTAAACTTTGTAAACAACTTACATGAACGACAAGAAAGGAGAAATTAAATTACAGTGCATAAACAAAAGTAATATTGAATACGTTAAAAGAGCAATTCTGGAAAAATAATAAGCTGAGGAAACTGACAGAATTAGAGAACATAGATAGCTATGTAAATATTGATAATGATATAGATTTAGATATAGCAGGATATTGAAACTGAAATTTCTTACCGGTTCCTAACATAAAACATGCTAACATGTTTGCCAAATCACCATGAGCAGGTTTACGATGTAAATTCTTTAGAACCTGGTATAAGAATTTTGAATTTTCTCATCCACTTTGAGACTTCATGTGAAGCATGTGAAGGAGGCATAATTCTTAGGAGGACAGAATAATTGCAAAGGCTGTGATTTGAGTCTCATCTTCTCCTTCATCATAGTGGTGAAAGAAATTTTTGCTCTCCCTCATCCAACCTACTGATGGAAGTTTTCTCAGGGGGTTCCAGAGAGAGCTTGTTTGTGACCCTCTGCAATCAGAAGGCAGGATAAGCTATGGTCCAGCTCCCACATGCAAACATCTGGA
This sequence comes from Phacochoerus africanus, assembly GCF_016906955.1. Taxonomy (NCBI): domain Eukaryota; kingdom Metazoa; phylum Chordata; class Mammalia; order Artiodactyla; family Suidae; genus Phacochoerus; species Phacochoerus africanus. The sequence continues at coordinate 133,813,262 of NC_062551.1, read as the reverse complement.
ATATGGGTGGCCTGATTTACAGCCTCCATAGCTGATCCAATCAAGTGTTGTTCTGTTGAGAAGGGCAGGCAAGTCTGGACAGTGGTGAAGGAAGGATGACCTAGAGGCTGTCAGTGGAGTGAGGGCCATCAGGAGTAGAACACGTGCATGGTCATCTTAGGTCTGGTCTCTATGGGCTGCCCAGGGGAGAGGTTCTAGCAACGAGAAACAGAAAGTTAAACACCTAGGGACTGAGGACTCGTACCAGATGGTCCTGTTGAGAATTTATCTGGGACAAGGGAACGGCTCGAGGGAGAAGTCAGCAGATACCTTTCTTGGTATCCCGGAAAGTAAGTTCACATGAAGACAAGCATCATGGACTCACTATTTTTTTTCTGCAGTAACTTTTAAAGGCTCTACAACTGCAGTTAGTAAAAATGCAAATGATTATTTTGGAGGACTGTTGGTAAACTGCATTGAGAGGTCTTATATAGATAGTTTTATTGTCAGAGAATTCTGACTTCCAGTCTGGCTGTCCCAGTGATTGGAAGGAGCAATCTCAGACAACTTAATGAACTTCTTCAAACTACAGCTTCATCATCCATTCCATTTTGTAAAGGGGATAATGATGCTACCTAACTCCCGGAGTTAGAGTGAGGATTAAGTGAGATAATGAATGTAAAACATTTAATCCAGTGTCTTGTAAGTAGTAAATGCTCAGTAAATCTTAATTACATTATTATCATTATATTTCTTGTCATGCAGAGCAAAACACCCAAGACAATCAGTGCTGCTATGAGAAGGCTGGGCCAGTGTTGCTGAGGATCCCTTCTCTTTTATCCTGGAGACACAGATGAACTCATTACACTTAAGACGCCTTGTAAGCCAAGGCCATTTAACCATTGCCCTTCCAGTGCTTCTAAAATTTTTTTTAAATTCATTTTGTAATTAAAAACTCTCAAGCTTCCTGCAAATTGCCAACTAGGAAAAACAAAACAAAACAAAACCTGCCATTTTTGGGAATGCAGTGATAAATGGAAATTCCACCAAAAAAAAAAAAAATCTGCGTTCCCCCCCCCCGGGAGTATGCCACCAAAAATAACACCCATTATTTATTCTCAGGACAATTTGTACTTTGCTAGAATATGACACAGGGACTCCCTCTCTCTCTTCTTAATTATTTATCTAGGAGGGATATAAAGTTCATCACCCTTCATTTGAACTCTGTTCCTTCCAATGTTACAAAAGGTGTCACCAGCAGGAAGCTCCCAAATGTTTGTGATTAAAAAACATCTTCTCTCCCAGGCACATATGCAGTATGGATATAGAAAGAAATGTTTTTCCACCATGCGAACCCTTAGACTCTAGCCTAAGATTTGAAAGAGGAAATTAAAATCTGGGCATGGTTTTTGTGAAGGACAGTTAGTGGCCTACAGTGAGTCCACATGATTTTGTGGTTGCAGACATGCGGCTTTGAATCCTTGGTCTATAATTTACTGAGCATTCATGCCCTTTTCATCTATAAATATTCAGCTTGGCAAATCTGATTTCCTTTACCACCAATCCCCATGATTCATTTTCTGCAACTATATGGTGTGGGCCCCCTGCGGAAAGCCTGATATGACCCTCCTGCTGCTCTGTCCACCTGTTTAGAATTTACATCCAAAATTCATCTACAACATACCATTTTTTCCCTGGAGAAGAGTGGGTTAACATATTTACAAATTCCAGATGAACTAGATATGTTCTGAGGGCTTTTGCAATTTCATATTTTGCAAACTACACTTTGATGGAGCTGGTAAGGTCTACTTTGCAGAGTCAAAACAAAACAGAACCCCCCTCCCCAACTCAAGCTGAAACAAAACAACTCACAAGAGTGGATTCCTTCTATGCACATTTCATGAAAAATTTTCCTTCTTCTAACCATGGCATTCAACATGCCAGAACCAGACGCAAATGATTATATGCATTTTAGGTTACATTTTTCTTAATAGAAACAGACAGAATTTATTTTTCATGGGAATTATGCATTTTTTCTGAAGTTGCGGGCTACTTGGCTCCTTAGGCAACTCTCCATACATCACAGCTCAGAGCTCAACTTCCTTCTTACTAGTAAATTGCATTAGCATAGATTACTTTGGGGTGAACACTGTATGGACTTATTGAATCAATGTCGAGGCAGGGTAGTTTTCATGCTTGTAAGCTTATTCATAAATTTCTCTTCTCTGTTTCTGAAAATATTGGGGATGGAGGGACACAAGAGGGGGGGCAAGATGGTAGAGTTTCTTTGATTTAATAAACTCCTACAAGAAAACTCCAGCTTCTGGAGAGAACTCTGAAAAACAGATGTCTGCCTTCCAAAGTGAAAAACAGGCGTCTGTTGCTTAAATGTCAAAACAATAATAGTAAAATTATAGCACGCACATGTAAAGGTTTGCGTGGGTGTTCGAAAATCATATAGCTGGGACTTAATTTTAGACAGCTGAGAAGTCCAACAAAAACCACACACATTATCTTACCTGTACACACATACAGTTCAGGGAGAAGATAGGAACAAAGAAACCGAGAAAGCGCCAGATAGACAGAAATTACAAATTTATGAAATAGGAATTTAGTTGTTGGCTTGGATAACGGAATTTTGTGATGCAATTATGACTGTCTCTTTAAATACCCCACCAGGGTTTCTTTTCATTACTCTATTTTAGGCTTACCTGGATTCATTTAACCACAAATTCCTATCTCTCCATTGCTACAGAATTTGGTTTCTGTTACCTGTGTATCAGTTTATTTCCTTCCAAATGCCTGCATTTACGAAATGTGGTCAGGAACTGATAGGGTCCAGAATAAACGAGGTTAATTATTTCTTCCTGTTCGGCACACAAGCTAGCAGCAAGGAAATCCCACCTTTTTTCCTCCTCAGAAATAATGTCTTCACTGTTATATAAGAGAGAACTGATAAAAAGGTTAAGAGTGTCAATATTTTCTATACGGAATGGTAAACATTTTAACGTAATTAAATATTAGGATTAATTTGTTAATCCTTACATTTTCGCTTGTCCATTCAAGAGATGTATCTCTAATTAAATTTCTCTTTGGCCACACTAGTGAAAAGAATATCATCTAGAACTCTAGCCGTAGTCAGCATGTGTGGGCAGTGGCGATAAGGCTGGGTAATTGCAGGATTAATAATTGGCTTTTCATTGAGGCTGAAAGCTATGCACTGTATAGAAATTCACCAAATTACTTGAAATCACATCTATAGACTCTGTGCTTTGTGCTGTATGCTTCATACTGCTCTTTCTAATAATTCCCATTTCTCTTTTTTTGTGTTCTTCTTGATTTTTGCAAGCAGGGTAACAATCATGCTACGGCTACTCAGTTGTTTCCAGGTCATTCTCCTATTATTGGTTTTACATAATCCCCATAAGCAAGGAGTGCAATTGAAGCTGCAACAGGAGTTCTGTGATTAAGAACACTGACTTTTAGTATCTCCAACTCAGTTTCCTTATTTGCAGTATAAAAAAGGAGGGGCCAACCGTTAATGGGGCAGATGGACAAGCATCCCTCTCAAATCTTGCAGGGATGAGGAATAATCTTAGAACTATAGTCAGAGCTTGTCATTATACCACGACTATCCACAGTAGTCTAATTTTGTATTTTTTTCCTCAATGGGACTGAGATGGAGTTAGGGAAGGGGTGATGTCAAGAGGAACTTGGGAGCCAAGCAAGTTTGCCATCAACCACTCTCTTCACCTTCTTCAGTGTGGAAACAAAACATTTATGGTCTGGTTCAAATTTTCCTTAGAAAGCCCCGGACCCAGTCATCAGTCAAGTCACTTTGTAGCAATATGAGAGTGTAATGGAAAGAGCCCCAATGTAGAGCAATGGAGAGAACACCCTCTTGAATTGAAGGTATTTATTAAGGCTTGGGCATGATATTCTTCAAACACTGGCGCCAATAAAAAACATAAATATAAGGATGGTTCTATGATGCTGCCTTGCTTAAGGGAATTAGGGAACTTGCTACTCTTTTTATCTTTTAGTCTGTGAACCTGCAAAGACATACGGCAGCCACTTCTTGGAGGATTTCATTTCTGCTTTGGGTATAACACTTCTACATTTTGCTTAATATTAATCCATTCCCTTACTCCAGTATTCTGTATTCAATTATCCAAAGACCCCAAAAGTGGGTAATGTGACTAAGGTGGCAACAGATTCCTCAGAGAGACTCCTAAACTCCACGAAATTTCTTTTCTTTTCTCTTTTTTAGTAAAAGACTGAAGCTTGTTTGTTTGTTTGAAAAGGAATGGATTATCGAAAGATGGAAAAGTAGACTGTATCTTTCAGAATTAAGTATCAGTTCTAACTAATTGAGTCGGTTCTTCATCTGTTTAGTTTTAGTCACAGGTCATTCCTTACGGCGATTCAAGTCATAAAGCTTTGGGACATACAATTCCTGGCAGGCTCTGCTTTTGTTAATATTTGTAGAGCCCCAAAATACTGAATGGTTGCCTCAAGAACTTTAGGTACATTATTATTCTTATTTTGGGGCAGCTTAATCATTTAATATTCCTTTGCTCTCTTCACATATTAATATTTATTAGCATTATCCAGTTAGAGCTTTATTTCATACTTGGGGGATACATTTGTTAGCATCATTTACATAGTTAGTGCTCATGATTTCCAATGCACTTAGCAAAAGAGAAGATTAATCTCTGTAAGTAAAATGTAAACTAAATACAGCTAAAAATGAGGTGCAGGAACTCAAGGGCAAGTGAAGTACACCTGGCTTTTTTATATCACAGATTAACAATGTATGTTTTTATGCATCACACTTTGACTATAGATTTACTTTCAAAGTCCTATTTGGACCCTTCATTGAAGTGTAACACTGAAATTTCTTTGGGTTTTGTCATATTTTCTCATGGTTTACCCTGATGAAAGAAGACGGTTTTCAAAGATTATTTGCTACAAATTTCCATAAAGAATGTAATTTATCCTGCACTGTATGTCCATTAACTATTACTGTCTTCAATCTGTCAGCTCTTCAATACTTTTTTCTTAAATTTATATGCAGAGCTTATAAAAAAATCTTATTGACTCTTATTATTCAGCATGTTAATTTCATATTTTTTGAAAAACTAATAAAACCTAAATGATGAAGAAAAAGGGGGCTGTTTATAATTCAATGCATCTGAAATATATCAAATTTCAAAATTTTTCCAAGAGAAGATTGTAGGAGACCATTTATTAATATAAAAGTTTAAAAACGATCCATGTAGAGGGGAAGGAAAAGGACATTTATCAGTCACCATTCTCTTTGTGACAGCAGGAAGTCCCTTTGAAAAAACCAAGTTAAAGGAGATAATTAGAAAACCAAAGTAGAACTGAAAGCATTATAGATTCCTAGTAGGATTATATCCAGGTCCATGTGTTCTTCCAAGGCGAGACTGTGATGTCCGCTTCTTTGGAGCCCTTAATCCTACTGGTGGAATTTTCAGATCTAGTTGTAAGCTGATATGAATGTTACAAATATAGACAGATACATGCACACAAACACACACATTTGTGTGTGATGCCTGGTGGCAGTGTTCTTCATTGCTGTTTAACTCCTTACATGGCAAGAATAACTTCTAGGTCTGGTATCGTCAAAGCAGCTAGAGGCAATTAGGAAGTAATGCCTGGCATGGTTATCTGATAATCTAGAATTTAGGGGATGTAAAAGTACACAACCAGATTGGACCCCTAGCCTGGGAACTTCCACATGCCAAGGGTTTGGCCCTAAAAAGCAAAAAAAAAAAAAAAAAAAAAAAAAGAAAGAAACAAAAAACCCCCGAAAGAACCCAACTGTTATCTCAGTGGGTTAAGGATTCAGTATTGCTGCAAGCTTCAGGTGGGTCGCAGATGTGGCTCAGATCCTGAGTTGCTATAGTTGTGGTGTAGGCCCCAGCTGCAGCTCCAATTTGACCCCTAGCCCTGGAGCTTCTATGTGCTGCAGGTACAGCCCTAAACAAACAGACAAAATGATATTTTACTTCTTCAGCATCAATGTCATAGTTTATCTTAATGAAGTTGGTAGGCATTTTGCTTTCCCTTGATAACACTCATGATGACTTAATTGTTTTATATAGCTGCAGTATCTCAAAGAAAATAGGGATTAAGCCATCATTCTGGAAATTGATTTGATGACCTGGCAAACAAGAATGTGTGTGTGTGTGGTTTTCTCTAGGCTGGCCTTCATTTTTTTCCTTGAAAAAACTGACCCCTTTGATTCAGGGTAATTGTTTCCTGGAAGACTTTACCCAGACGTGTATTATACAAAGAGACTCTATCAACAATAAGCACTTTCCGGCCCTGCATACATTTTCTAGGGCCTGGCTTGTTTTTCTGCTATATTTCTTAGCACAAGGGTCAAGTGTCAAATCTAGGACAACATTCACTACTCCAGAAACATGTTTCTTTTAAAAAAATATTAAATTATAGTTGATTTACAATGTTCTGTCAATTTCTGCTATAGAGCAAAGTGACCCAGTTATATATATATATATATATATATTCTTTTTCTCATACTATCTTCCATCATGTTCTATTGCAAGTGATTGGGTATAGTTTCCTGTGGTATACAGCAGGACCTCATTGCTTATTCATTCTAATGTAATAGTTTGCATCTACTAACCCCAAACTCCCAGTAGATCCCTCTCCCTCCCCCCCACCTTGGCAACTACAGGAACATGTTTCTATCTTTATCTATACCTTCTATCCTGTCCCTAATACGTCTCATCCCTTTTAGCTTAGTTTGGAATACAGTGGCATCTAGGTGTTTTCTTTACCACTTCCCCATTGGATAATTATGGGTTTAGTCTTCTATTTACACTAGATTAAGGAAAAGGGGATATTCTAATATAAGGATTTAGAAATGTTTAGTAGAACCTAGAGGTTGGAGAATAGCAAGTTAACAGGAAAAAGAAGTAACTTGAAAATCTAAGAGGATGACAAAGATTTTTTTCTCCATTATTTTTGTTTCTATTGTCTGAGTTTATTTCTGTATCATCCCTCTTAGTAGACCAGCTGTCTATGCATTTATCCTTATGGCAAAATACAAAACGGTCCCCCTGGAGCTCAGGAGTTTACACCTTAGAAGTCACACTACGCAGAGAATGCCTCTGAACTCCCTTTACACATTTTCTGGAGAAAGAATCTGGTGATCCTTGCTTGAATTGAGGTCGACCATGGCTTAAATAGCCAAAGTTAAGGTGTAGAAAGTTAAACACAAATGCTGTTTAACTACTTATATGACTAAAAGCTGGGCAGAATTTTTTATTATACTCTAGAGATGATCTTTCATCTCTGAACCTCAGGCTGGCACCATCTCAGGCTATATTTTTCAAAATGTTTTCATATAAATGAATTAAGAGAAAATCAACTCCTTATTACATTCACTAATAGTCACATTCCTTAATTAGAATTTCTCAGGTTTTTAATTTTTTGCCATCCCTAGAGAGAGCAATTGACCTTTTTTTTAGCTTTACAATGTGTTTAGTTTTTTTTAATTTTTGTTATAGTCGATTTACAATGTTATGTCAATTTCTGCTGTACAGCAAAGTGACCCAATTACATGTATACATACATTCTTTTTCTCACATTATCCCCCATCATGTTCCACCACAAGTAACTGGATACAGTTCCTTGTGCTATACACAGCAGGATCAAATTGCCTATCTACTCCGAATGCAATAGTTTGCATCTACCAACCCCAAATTCCCAGTCCATCCCACTCCCTCCCCTGGGCAACCACAAGTCTGTTCTCCATGTCCTTGAGTTTGTTTTTTTTCAGTAGATAGGTTTGTTTGTGCCATATATTCCAGATATAAGTGATATCATATGGTATTTGTCTTTCTCTTTTTGACTTAATTCACTTAGTGTCATATTGCTGCAAATGGCATTATTTTGTTCTTTTTTATTAATGTATAATTGATTTATGTTTCTTCAATTTATGTTTTACAACAAATGAGCTGATCACACACATTTCCCTATGCCATAGGTCCCCATTGCCCATCCATTCCAGATATAATAGTTTGGATACAAAAATTCTGAACTGCCTATCCATCCTACTCTCTCACCCTTTCCCCACTGGGAACCACAAGTCTGTTCTTGGTTGTGATCTGTTTCTGTTTTGTAGGTGGGCTCATTGGTGCCTTATTTTATTTTATTTTGTTTTATTTTATTTTTTGCTTTTTTTAAGGCTGCACTTGCAGCATATGGAAGTTCCCAGGCTAGGGGTCAAATCAGAGCTATAGCTGCCAGCATACGCCATAGACACAACAATGCCAGATCTGAATCGCATCTATGACCTACACCACAGCTTACAGCAATGCCGGATCCTTGACCCATCAAGTGAGGCCAGGGATCAAACCTGCATCCCCATGTATACCAGTCAAATTCGTTTCCATTGTGCCATAATGGGAACTCCTTTGCCATATTTTAGATGCCACATATAAGTAATATCATATGGTATTTGTCTTTTTTCTTTCTGGCTTATGTTACTTGGTATGAGAATCTCTAGTTCCATCCATGTTGCTGAAATTGGCATTAATTTATCTTTTTTTATGGCTGAGTAGTATTCCATTGTATACATGTAACAATTCATCTTAATCCATTCATCAAATAAGGACATTAATTGTGTCCTTAATTAATGTGCTTAATTGGTATCCTAATGTTGATGAACACTTGGGTTATTTCCATGTCTTGACTATTGCGAATAGTGCTGCAATGAACATAAGGGTGCATGTATCTTTTCCAATGAAAGTTTTTCTGGATATATGCTCGGGAGTGGAATTTCTGAGTCATATGGTAGTTCTATATTTATTTTTCTGTGGTACTTCCATACTGTTTCCCACAGTGGTTGTATCAATTTACATTCCCACCAACACCGAAGGAGGGTACCCTTTTCTCCATACCCTTTATAGAATTTGTTATTTGTTGACTTGTTAATCATGTCCATTTTGAGGGGGACCCCATTGTAGTTTTGATTTGCATTTCTCTAAAAATTAGTGATGTTGAACAACTTTTCATGTGCCTGTTAGTCATCTGTATGTCTTCTATGGAGAACTGTCCATTTACATCTTCTGCCCATTTTCAATAGTGTTGTTTTGTTGTTGTTGAGTTGTATGAGATATTTGTATGTTTTGGAGATTAAGCCCTTGTCTTCTGCATCATTAGAAAAGATTTTCTCCCATTCTGTGGATTGTTTTTCATTTTTTTAATGGTTTTTTTGCTGTACAAAAACTTTTGAATTTTTGGGTCCCATTGGTTTATTTTTGTTTTTATTTCTATTGCCTTGGGAGACTGACCTAAGAAAACATTTGTGCAGTTTATGTCACAGAATGTTTTGCCTGTGTTCTCTTCTAGAATTTTATGGGGTCTTGTCTTATGTTTAAGTCTTTAAGCCATTTTGAGTTTATTTTTGTGCATGGTGTGAGGGTGTGTTCTAGTTTCATTGATTTACACGCAGCTGTTTAGTTTTCACAGCACCATTTGAAATTTAATGCAATCCCTATCAAATTACCCATGTCATTTTTCATAGAACTAGAACAAATCATCCAAAAATTTATATGGAACCATAAAAGACCCAGAATTGCCAAAGCAATCTATCTTGAGGGGAAAAAAAAATTGCAATGCATAACTCCCCCAGACTTCAGACAATATTACAAAACTACAGTAACCAAGAGAGTGTGGTACTGATACAAATACAGACCAATGGACCAGAATAGACAACCCAGAAATAAACGCAGATACCTAGGTCAATTAATCTTAGAGAAAGAAGGAAAGAATATACAATGGGAAAAAGGCAGTCCATTAAGCATGTGACTTTCAAGTGTGATTATGATGTTTTGATGAAATTGTTTAAAAATTTTTGCTGGATTAAATGATTTGCTGGAGTCATTTATGTGTGTGTGTGTGTGTATATATATATTATTTTCAATAGAGGGATAGTGTATGGTTGCTATCATGTATTAATTTTAGAACTGGGATAAATGTGTTATTATCCTTTAGATCTGGGTGGAAGAATAGCCCAATTTTTCTTAGACCTGCAGTCTCTTTTGCATTCTGTTTTTCAGATATGTTTACCTGGAAACATAACTGACATTCCATTGTTTCTTACTTCAAAGTTCCAGCTGTCTCTGAGAGGTCTGCAGCTAGCATTTGAGTGGTTTGGGTATTTTTTGGTTTCTTTATTTTTTTTTTTTTCAGGAAAAGGCAACAATATTATTGCCATGGAAATTGATCCATCATTATTAACAATATTTCCTTAGAAACAACATCCTATGGTTTAGACATTTTCACATGCCTATTAGATAATCTTTGCAATGAATATATATACATACCAAATTTACAGATTTAGAATGTAATGGTGAGATCTAATAATGTGAGGGCGTCTAAAAATACTATTAAGAAGAATATAGCAACCAAGTAAAAATAAAAACAATTAGATATAATCTTGTAAAGACTCTGACCATAGCGTATTAGATTAAATTTGAAACCAGTCTAGATGACTAGGTTGTAATCACTTTTGAATAGTCTTTACAATTCTAATCGCTACAAGATTTCCATCAATCTAATATATAAATTTGAGGTGATTCCTATTGTTTAGACTAACTCCAAAATTGCTAAACTTTGTTTACTAATATCAGCAAATACACATATTTCTAATATGAAAGGGCAGTCTACCTCTTCCCTCAATTTTTCATCTGAAGCTTAATATCATAGGAATGTACTTAAAGGTCACATTAGCTTGTATTCCCTTGGCTTCCACCCTATTGAATCACATAGGAAATTAGGGCAGAGTTGACTTCCTGTAACTTGTGAACAGTCAAAAAACAGCCTGTGCAGACGGTGTCAGCTTGCTATTTACAGACTATGTTACTTACTTAGACTGAGTAATCAACTCAGGAACCACAGCCGGATCATAGCATCCATGTAAGAGAGACACTTTCAAGGACATTAGCAATCCATCTATTGTTTTACAGGAACATTTTTTAAAGTCCTAAGAGTAAAGCAGCATAATTAACAAGGGCAGTGGAAAGTATGTCTCAGTATTAATACCTCATGCACTAGAGAATTAAAGTTCTTAGTTCTCCTTTAAAAAGAAATATCCATGTTTCTCGCATAACATGTCTACATATAAAAAGAAAAAAATAGGAATCTGAGACAATTATAATACATTTTATGTAATCTCCAACACCAAACTTTGTTTTATCTTCTGAGACACCCAGGTGTCAGTCTTTGGGTTTTCAATTCAAATTGTCTGAAACATTTGGAATTTTGAGTTATCTAGGTACTTCTTGGCAGAGTTCTAGAAATCTAACAGATGACATAACTATGCAGAGCAACAATTTTACCTATCTCATATTATTTGATGGAAAATGAATTCTGATCTGCTCCTCCATTTGCCTGGATGTCCTTGTAATATATACAGAACAGAGCATCTAAAGAGAAAACAGAAGGAATAGTAAGAACAACGTCTCTAGAGTTGGAGTAACCAAGATCAATGCATTAGATAGAGACCAGAAGCATGAAGGGCTTGAAGGTCACAGTGAGGCTCTGGCACTTTAGTAGCAATGGGTATTTAGGCAGGGGAGGGATATAACTTGATTTATGTGTTGAAATGATCTTTGGGTCATTTACGATTAGGAATTGGGAGTGGGAGGTGCCAATAACAGAGCAGTTAGCAGGTAACTGAAATATTACAGTTGAGAAAAGATGGACAATGATTTAGACTAGCATGCTAGCAATAGCCAGAGAAAAGTGGATAGATTCATATTATACTATGGATGTACAATGACTATGACCTTATTATTAAAGCAGACCCTGAAGTAAGTGGCAACTACTCTTTATCTTCATATAATGAATAATTGATACCGACATGCATTTTATTAAAACTCTGTATTAGCAGATTATATTTAGGATAAAATCCAAAATTCTTATCAGATCACTAAGTTTCTGAAACTGCCAAGTTTTGGGGGCCTCGCCTTCTACCAGTATCTTTTCACTCTTCTTAATCTAGCTATACCACACTTTCATAATTACCTGATGCTATCATTCTTTCTATTCCCTCAGCATCTTTGCACATGATCTATTTCTGCCTAGAACATCTTACCCTCTCTTCAGCTAAGTTACTCATTTTTTTCACTAATGTTATTCCCCAAAACTTAAATGTCATTCCCTCTAATACTTCCCAAGATTGCTTTTCATAGGTTTAAATTAAACCATGTATTTCATCATGGATCCCATTATACGTGACTTTTCCAACTAGTAAATGTTTTGTATTTCTGGTTTTTTTTTGCATCCTTGATTCCTAGCCCAGTACTTAGAATGTAGTGGGAATTCAATATTTTGACTGAATAACTGTATATATCCTCATTTTGAAGAATCTAAAATCAAATATATTATCTATTAAAGACTAAAATCTTCATAAATACACACATACTATAAATGCACATACAGACATATATATGGCTATATAAATATAGATTATTTATGTAGAGGTTTTTGTATATATATTACATCTATACTATAATCTCTATATAAATATAGATGTGTAATTTTTGACTTTAATATCTTTTTGATATGTCTCCTCAGACAATGGAAACAAATGCAAAAATAAACAAATAGGACTACATAAAACTAAAAAGGTTTTACACAGTAAAGGAAACTATCAAAAAAATGATATGCTGTAAACCATATATTGGATAAGGGGTTAGTATCCAAAATATACAAAAAACTTACATACCTCAACATCAAACAACCCAAACAATCCAATTCAAAAAAAAAAAAATGCACAGTGACCTGAATAGATATTGTTCCAAAGAAGATATACAAATGGCCAACAGATTGATCATCAGGAAAGGCAAATCAAAACTACAATGAGATATTGCCTCACATCTATCAAAATGGCTATTATCAAAAAGACAGCAAATAACAAGTATTGGCAAGGATGTGGAGAACAGGGGACACTCATGCACTGTTGGTGGGAATGTAAATTGGTGTAACTATTGGGAAAATGGAATAGAGTTTCCTTACAAAATTAAAAATAGAATTACCATTCAATCCAGCAATTCCACTTCTGGATATTTTTCCAAAAAACACCAAAACATTAAATGAAAATATATAAGCACCCTTATGTTCACTGCAGCATTTTTATAATATCCAAGATATGGAAGCAACCTAAGTGCCCGTCGATAGATAAATGGTAAAGAAGATGTATTTACACATGAAATATTACTAATACACATACACATACATGATAGAATATTACTCAGTTAATTAAAAAAATGAAATCTTTCCATTTACAAAAAAAACAGATAGACCTAGAGGATATTATGTTAAGTGAAATAAGTCAGACAGAGAAAGACAAATAATGGATGATTTCACTTATATGTGGAATCTAAAAAGCAAAATAAATGAACAAATATAAAAAAATAGGAGCAGAGTCATAGATACAGAAAACAAAGGTGATTATCAGAGGGGAGGTGGGGGAGGGGAAGAAGTAGCCGAGGGAGACTAAAAGGTACAAACTTCCAGTTACAGAGTAAATGCGTCATGAAGATGAGATGTAAAGCATGAGGAAGGTAGTAACTAATAACCTAAAATTTTTATATGGTGACAAATTAGTCTCCATAGATAGTCACAAAAGACATAAACTTCCAGTTATAAGTTAAATAAGTACTAGGCATGTAAGGTACAACATGATTAATATAGTTAGCTCTGCCCTATGTTACATATAAAAATTATTGAGAAAGTAAAATCTAAGAGTTCTCATCACAAGAAAAATTTTTTCTTTTTCTTTTATTTTTGTGTCTATATGAGATGATGGAGGCTCATTAAGATTACTGAGTTAATCATTTCATTATGTATCTAAGTCAAATCACTACTCTGTACACCTTAAATTTTTACAATACTGTAGGACAATTATATCTTGATAAAGATGGAAAGGAAAATATAGATGTACCGGTATACACACACACACACACACACACACACACACACGCATCATACAGATATATGATGTACATATAGACACACAAATACATACACATATACATACATTCACACACACACACAGAAACATGATAATCTTTGTGCAAATCAACATTGCTTGATGTTCATGGACTCTTTTCTCTTACACTACCTAGTATTTTCTAATGGAAACATGGAATGTGCTTGGAAAAAAGGCCATGTTAGATCATAAGTTTTGTGAAAAATATCATTTTCTACATAATTTTAACCAGTTAATATTAAGGAATGCTATTTCAATTGCCTATGACTTTGGAGAGGTTATTTCAACCTCTCTTTGCCACAGCTTCCTCTGGCAAAATGAGGCTAATATCAATAATTCTTTCACTGAACTGTAAGCATAAGTGAGCTCACATATATATGAACAGAGTTTAAAATGGTGCCCTGCACATAGGAAGTACTCATTAGATATGAAGTATTTTTACAATAAGTAGTTTGCTACAATATAATTGTATCTTTGGGGGATGAGATCTTAAATTATAAATAAACCTGTAATCTAGTTTTCTTTGAAATGTGTTTTCTAAAAAAAAAAAGCAAGTTTAATAATAAAATGTATAAAACCTTGAATACAGTTTAAATTATAATTGTTTTTTTCCTTTTAAAATATTTTATCAATCTTTGCTGTGCTTTAATTTCTGTAAAATCTAGAATAAATAACATAATAATGTGCCAAACAATGTATTTTTGTTACCTAGGTTATGGTTATATGACTTATTAGATTAGTGCCATATTTAGTGTAGGAAAGCATCAGAAAATGTATCTATTATAAAGAGAACATACTGCTATATATTGTAATAAAGTAAAACTGCTGAAGTTTTTTATAAAATGAACTTGGAAGTTTTACTTACTCATTTACTCTGGTAGCACTTTGCCTAGTTTAATTAAGTATTACAATTACCATCTATTTTCTAAGATTGCAGTGATTCATAAATTAATAATATTAATGATATCAAGTGAAAAGTAATCATATGAAAACATATTCATATTTATTAAGTGCCTATATTGTGTTGTGTAAAATACAGCTTCTATTTTGTTCTGACTATTGTTTTTTCCAGCAACTTCCCTGAGGTTAGTTTTTACTTTTCAAAAATTTACTTTCTTATGGTTTTATACGTTTCTTTGTCATTTGTTTCATCACTCATTTTTCCTGCTAAATATTCATCCTACATCAAAACTTTACAATTCCAATGGCGTACCTTAGAGAACATAGGAATCTAATTTTTGTCAGAAAATGCAATAGTTTAAAATCCTAAATCATCAAACGGTCACTGGAAAGCAAATAAACCAATTCGCTTCTCCTTTTATATACAGTATTATATAATGAACAATGAAGACCCTTATTTTGTGCTTATTTCTATAACTTTCATAAAGAGAACATGCCTCAAATTTCTTGAACCTTATCATGCTCATCTGCCACAAATAAAAGTGCATTCAGTCCTTCCCCATTAAGAGACACTCCAGCCACCACAATACATCTTCTGAGAACCAAATGAATTTTGTGGTTCTTTCTATATGAAGTGAATGTTTTGCTCAGAGAAAACTTTGTTATGATTTAGTTGATCCATACGTGGAAATGGTAGCACAAATCTTACATGTAAAGGAAACTGCATGTTTCTTTGGGCTGCCACAAAGAAACACAGTACCACAAACTGGGAGACAACGAAAATTTGTTCTCGTCATGGTTGCAGAGGCTAGGAGTCTGAAATCAATGCATGTTGTCATGGCCATGCTGTTGCTGAAGTTTCTACGGAAGAGTTTGTTTCATGCTTTTTTTCTTAGTTTTTGATTGGTACCAGCAATCCTTGGTGTTCCTTGGCTATAGATACATCACTCAATCTCTGCCTTTGCTGATACTTGATGTACTCTCTGTGTGTTTGTGTTTATATAAAGAAAAAGCACTCTTCTGTGTGTCTCCTCTAGACTTGCAATACTACACTCACAGCACTACTGGCCACCAAAAGTGTATGCGTTTGTGAGGGGAGAGTTCCAAACCATGCAATTCTCAGAGTCTCAAAACACAAGTGGGTGCCCTAAAAGTAACTGAATTCTGACACTGTGGAGATAACATCAGATCCTACATGTTAAGGGCTCAATCCTGCAGACTGTGTCCTCACACTCATTTCAGATGCCAGTTGCAAGTTCAGGTTGTCACCCAGAGGCTCCCTAGACTCTGTCCTTTAAGTATTTTTAGGGAGGCTTCAGTCATTACCTTGGGCATGGTTGATTAAATCAAGGGTCATTAGTGATTAAGTCAATCTCCAGCTCCTATCCTGGTGAAAGTTCCAATCAACCACCTGATTGGTTTCCATGGCAACCAGCCCTCATCTTTGGGGCTTTCTAAAAGTCACCACACTAAAATAAACACAGGTATTTTGGAAAGGGGCTTGTTATATGAATAACAAAAGACTCTCACCTTTATTACTCTGGAGCTATTCCCTGGAACTGGGAGGGAAAACTAAGAATAAGAACAAAAATGCCTCTATGGTTTTTATACAGTAAATTTAAGGTTGTAGAAGGTGCACGTCAGGAACAGTGGAGGAATATCAAGTATATATTTCTTATTATCAATATTACAGTTTATGTTTTCAAATTTCTCTTTCCTTATGAAGATACCAGTTATCTTGAATTTAGGTCCATCCTCATACAGGATAACCTCGTTTCAACTAGTTATTAAATACATGCAACCTTAAAAGATGTCACATTCTGAGGTCCTGGGTAGACATGATTTTCAAGGAATACCATATTAAACTCAGTACATAAACAAATTCAAATTCAGAGTTCCTGCCTCCTTCAAGTAATCAACGCAACACCAGATTTTCTGAACATTTTTGACATATAAGGGACTTAAAATTGGTTTCTATTCCTAGAAAATCAAAAGCTTGGCAATTAGAGTAACCAGGTCAGTATTGAAAGAAAATGCATGATTTTAAGACTGTGCATTGCTTTCTTTGCACCAATGCTTTATGAAGTGACCATTAAACAATCAGTTGGTCATCTGGTTGAGTGAAGAGGATGACCATAAGCAGAGAGGGTTGGCCTGGGCACGTGATTACTAGGAACTTCTTTAATGAAAATGGGGTAGAGGAGAAAAGAATTTGATGAGTTATAACAACAAACAGATTTTCAAGATCCAGATCTATAACAACAGGTCCCATTTTGCATTCCTAAATCTCCTTGTCACTAATCCTCTAATCTTGGTCCTTCAGAGATTCTTAACATCTAATTGAGCATGGTCATCTCACCTTTAAAGCAAAGCAGAAAACAAATGAACACATATTTATGTCCACGGGAAAAATATCACTTTCCTTAGTCCTAAAAGTCCATTTGTTGGTGAAATTGTAAGATCTAAGCAGTTTAATTCCAACCAGAGTTGGCACAGCTTATTGGTCCTTTTGTAGGTGAGGCCAGAGGTTTTTTGCTCAGAATTAGATAGTCATGAGAAATTCTTTAAGAGACCATAGTTTTGGGCTCTGGGATGGGTGGCAAATATGAAAATAGTAGCACACATTTGGAATGAACAACTTTCTTATTCATATTTTTTCTTTTAAGGCTGTTTGGGTCTAACCCATTTACTATTGTGGTACTATAACTTATGATGAGCATTTTCCTATGTCCTTGATGTAGTTCAGTTCCCCAAATATGGCATGTTAAATGGTTTAAGGGAGTTCCTGTTGTGGATTAGTGGTTAAGGAAACTGACTAGCATCCATGAGGATGCAGGTTTGATCCCTGGCCTCGCTCATTGGGTTAAGGATTTGACATTGCGGTGAGCTGTGGTGTAGGTCACAGACACAGCCTGGATCCCGCATTGCTGTGGCTATGGTGTAGGCTGGTGGCTACAGCTCTGATTTGACCCCTAGCCTGGAAACTTCCATATGCTGTGGGTGCAGCCCTGAAAAGACAATAAATAAATAAATAAATAGTTTATGCTAAAGGAATTTTTGAAAAGCAGCAGAAGTAGGAAGATCACTCTGATACCCAATTCTCACACCTACTTTTCTTAAAAGGTAATAAAATGTCCCCTCCCTGTACCAAGAGATAAGAAGACTTCTTTTCACCAGAGACAGGGAATTGGGGCCAAAAAATCTGTGCAAATTTTTGTTACACTGATCTTTGTCTTCCTGGTTACTTCTTTAGCATTTACTACCTCTAGCATAAATCTTTATTCTGTCAGTTCTTTACAAATTTGGTGTTTCTTTGACCAAAAGATTTAAAGGCTTTCTCCTCTGGTCACTTCTGGTCTTCGTTCTCTTTTGAAGGCTCCCAGGTACATGTGAAAATTCAATAAAATTTGAAATATTTTCTCCTGTTAATTTCTCTTTGTCGGTTTAACTTTCAGACACAACCAGGGACCTCAGAAAGGATGAAGAAAATTTTTTCCTGTCCTCCATCTTACATTCAAATATTTAGTCTCCCCTAATATCAAGCCAAGAGGTACATGTCAAAAAGGATGATTACTTAATGAAGACAGCATACGAGTGCCTATCCTTTCTTCAGTTTAGCTGGTCAACTCCCAGCCCCTTTAATTCTATGAATTATACAATTTCCTCCCAATTAATTACAGTTTAAAAAAAGATAATTTTTCTCTAATAATAGCAAGTGAAGGATTCTAATTAAAAAACTGACACCAGGACCTTAATATTTCTTACATAGCTTCAGGTGAAAAAAGAGACCAAAATTTCAGTCTTTTGGTTCATTTCAAGCCAATAACCATTTCCAAATACCCCACTTTTCCAAGGTTATGTTGCCCATGTGTTGTTGTCAACCTTTGCTACTGATTTGATATGCATACGTGGTTATTTGATAGCAATCAGAAACAAACAAAATTTAAGATAACTTAAGCAAAAAGAGTATTAGCAAAAAAATTTCATAGCTCATAGAGCTGAAGGAGGAACTCAAAAACCATTCAAGTCTTTAGGTAAAATGCCTGGGACAGAATGAATTTTGCATATGTTATACACGTGGGCCAACTTGCAGAGGAGTAGCTTTGATTATGATTCTTTAGACTTGAATCAATGACCATCTCATACAAGCCTCTCACTACATGCTTTCAAATTAAATCACAATCTCACTTCATAAACTCTGCAACAAATTTCACATTATCCAAGTATGATTAAAATATAGAAGGTTTTTGTGGAGTGTATCTGAATATATTTTTTCAATTATATTTGTATATTTTAGCAAATGAATTTATGAACATCTCTATTCCCCATTTTTAGACTCTTGCTTACAAAAATAAAGGTGACATTTAACCACAGCCCATGTCATTTTACCTAAAATGCAGACATCTTTCTTTATTAATATTATGCCAGATTTCTATCCAATAGTGATTGTTTTGAAGATTTGTTGATTTGTAAGATGCTATATTTCTCCATTCTACTATGGAAAATAAATGCAAAATGGACATTTATATAAAGTTGACATATTTAAATATCCCCAGAGAGAAAAATATTCTTATACCCATATTAATTCAAGATTTAAGTAATCTAAAAATTTGCATTTCTGTATAAAAGCTATACTGTAGATAAATCTTAGCCCTAATTTAAAGTATATTTCTTATGGAAAAGCTCAAGTTCTTATCAGTCAACTGATTCACCTTTCAGAAAGATTTTTCTTTAATGTAGTTAAAGTTTCTGCGGTAAAATTTATAAATCATTTCTTCATTTTGGATATTGAAAAGGAGATAATGAAAACCTTGCCCCTTATGATTTAATTCTTTTAAAACTCCTGATAAAAATTGTGCTGATTCTTCCATAGAAAGGATTAGCAATTCATAAAGTTAAGATTTAACAATTTCCCCTTTCTTAACCCCCACTAAATTAAATCTCTTTCAGTGGGTATTTATGAAAAGCCTACCATTGCAAAAGCAAAGTAAAATAATCATCTACTTGCATTCAAATTATCTGGATATTTGGGATTGTGGACAAATTATAGCATATGATTGCTTAACAGTACTTTTTTGTTACTGTTGAGGTTCAGGGCAGGCCAGCCCAAAATACGCCACAGTGGTATAATGATTACTTTGAATTAAAGTTACTTAAGAAACAAGTCAGTGCAAGAATACTCTGACTCTCTTCTGAAAGCAGGAAATAAATCTCCTGTGTGCAAGGTACAAGAAAGGCATCCTTATCACCAGAGACAGGAAATTCAGGGCACATAAGGCTGTTTAAGCAAACCTGGCGCCTTCTTTACCAACTTACTACCCTAAGCCCCAAATCTGTTTAGACTCTTCATCAATTAAATATGCAAGCCTAAGTTTCTTTGTCTTGTCAATTTCTCACAGATGTATTGTTTCTATATCTAAACAAGTATGAAAGCTGCCCGTTTTAGTCATTTCTTTATGTCTATGTCTATGTATACATGAAACTGAATATGATTTTTCTTCTGTTAATTTGTGTTGTGTCAATTTAATTATTAAACCAGCCTGACTGGGTCACTGTGCTGTACAGTAGAAATTTGCACAGCACTATAAATCAACTATATTTTAATTAAAAAATATATATCTTAAGAAAAAAAAGAAGGGTAGAGGAAAATTTCCCCCAAACATTATCAATATTATTACTGTATTTATCTCACAGGTAGGGTGCAAAAGTAATTTGTGTACATTAATAGGTTAATTTAGCATCCTTGGATTTTGACAATGGAAATTTATGCTCCATTGACTTTTTCAGGTAGGTAGGATTTTTTTTTTGTCTTTTGTCTTTTTTTAGGTCCACACCTGTGGCATATGGAGGTTCCCAGGTTAGGGATTGGATTGGAGCTATAGCTGCTGGCCTATGCCCCCAGCCACAGCAACATGAGATCCAAGCCACATCTGCGAACTACACCACAGCTCATGGCAACACTGGGTCCTTAACTCACTGAGCAAGGCCAGGGATTGAACACACAACCTCATGGTTACTGATGGGGTTCATTAGCCACTGAGCCACTGCAGGAACGTCCTAGGATTTTTTTTAAAATTCCTTTTATTTCATGTTGTTCTAAGTTCTGTGAAAGCTAATATAACTACTGCTGATGCTTAAATTATTTTAGAGAATAATTTAGGTGTGAGGAACTTCCAATTAAAAAATTAAAGGCATTTGTTTCCCACTATTCACTTAATAATTCATTAGGTAGTTATTGTGTTATTAGACATTTGTGCTAGGTTCTTGGCTAGGAATTGGAGGTCAAAGATTTAAAAGAAGAATACTTAAACACAATTTTTAATTAAGTGGATATGAATATTGCCAAAATCTGTCATCTTTCTGAGAAGAAAATCTAAATACTAGTTGATACTACTCTTCTTAGGAACTACCATAGACTCAGAACAAAGACACAGTGGTCTTCCTCTGCAGCTTAATTAACATCATTTTAAAGAATATCAATAACCAGATTTGAATACTAAATGTCTCTTTGTTCATTCTTAAACATAATTAATCATTCAGTTGAAGTTTATACATATATATTACTACCTGTATATAGAAGTTATTATTTCTAATATGGATTTACAGTATGTCCAGTTTATCTATTTTGCTTCTATTAGAATATAGGGATGAGTCCAGAAATATTTTTTCAATGGATAAATTGTTTAAAATCTTGTGTTAAACTCAACATTTTTTGAGTTAATTTTTACTATAGCCTAACATTCTAAGATTTTTTTCCCCCTACTTTTAGTTCCAGACAGAATGATTATTTGCATTTTGGCAAGTGTAACAATATTATTAAGGATTTTGGAACAATCTCAGAGGTTCACACATGTCAAAAATGTTATATAAAAATAATTATTTCCGCAGCTTCATAGAAGACTTAAACTTATCCTTTTCTGAACATTTGAAACTTGTGTCTCACTGTGAAATTAGGCAAGAATATACATTGAGGCCTCAAAGCAAATTTTTAATACTTGCTGATATTTAATAACCAAAAATCTAAGTATATGCAGGACCATGGAGACACAGTTTAATCAGATTGGAAAGAATATATTTCTTTCCAATTTCAGCATCCTATGATTAGATATGATCTAAAAGTCATTTGACATGTGTAGACTAAACTATAGCTTTTGCCTCAGACCTGCAACCCCCTGGTTTTTCTTTGGCACCTGGAAATTTCCATGGTTTCCTTTATTGAATGTGGCTCTCATTTCATAATTTAGGAGAAGAAAGGGATATAGTTCTTATGAATAAACACAGGTTACATGGAATCCTATTTGCATAAAAATATCCTATAAGCCCCCTTGGGAAAAATGATAGAGGTTATTTGGGGGTTGTTGAGTTCTCTGAAGAGCCAGGATTAATAACTCCTTAGTAAAAATAAGACAAAAGCAGTACGGGTAAGTGTCCAGAGCTTATTGTCTCTCAAGAAAGAAAGCAAGAAAAGGTATGTACTAGGTGTGAAGTCACTAACAAGGAAAGTCTTTTAAAAAAAATCATACAATAGATTTGAGTGGAGAAAAAAAATTTAAATGGTAACAAAGATTCTATTAAAACCAAACAAGTAATAACATAAGAATCATTTACTGCTCCATTAAACATTACTCAAATCTTGCTCTTCAAAGTAAAATATATTTGTCTTTAAGATCTAAGTATTTTCTTCCAAAACTTTAAAAAATGCACATATTTTTATGTTAATTTTCACATTTGTAATGAAAGATGAAATTTTTCTCACTTACTCTAGACCCTACTTCTTCTTTTCTTAAGTCCAATTTTGAAAGGTCTATTATTTTAAAATATTTTTTGGTGGCCGACTTAAAGTGTATACATAGACACCTATTTATTTTTCATTTAAATTTTTAGTGGCATTACATTTTCTAACTTACACAAAATAAACAACACCCATTTAAAGGGTAAAATCAAGGTACAGAGAATTTTCGTCATTCCTGGCATTCTTTTTGTAACTTTACAGACTATGGTTCCTTACAACCCCTTCCCCAGACAAATGTTTATCTAATTCCTATTGCTATATATTAATTTTAATTGCCTTGAATTTAACGTTTCTGGAATAATATAGCATGTACTCTTATGTCTGGCTTTTTTCAGCAAAATGGCTTTTAAATTAGTTCATAATGTTGTATAATTTAGTAGTTCTTTCTTTTTGGTTGCTAAATAGCATTCCATATGGATGGATATACCACATTTCATTTATCAACTCAGCTGTTCATGGGTATTGGGTTGTTTTAAATGTTTGGCTATCGGGAATAAAGTTGTTGTGAATACCAATGAATAGATTTTTTATACAGTATAGTAAGGGTATGTTGGACTTAGAAAATCCCAAAGAGTTATCTAAGGTGGTTGTGCCATTTTTCTTTCCACAGAAATTTATACCAATTCTAGTATTTTCACATTTTTGCCAGTTCTTGATATTGTCAGTCTTTTTGCTTAAATGTCAAATCACTCCAATTTTAACTATTCTAACAAGTTTGAAACTTCATTGTAATCTTAATTTCATTTTCCTAATGATTAATGATGTTGAATATCTTTTTATGAGCTTCTTGACCATTTGTATAATTTATCATATGAAATGTTAACATATGCCCATTTTTGTTGTTATTTGACTTCTAATTATTATGTTATGAATTATTCATATATTCTCAATGCAAGTTCTTTTTTTTTTTTTTTTTGCTTTTTAGGGCTGCACCTGCAGCATACATAAGTTCCCAGGCTATGGGTCAAATTGGAGCTGTAGCTGCTGGCCTACTGACCTACACCACAGCAACACAGGATCTGAGCCATGTCTCTACCTACACCACAGCTCACAGCAACACTGGATCCTTAACCCACTGGGAAAGGCCAGGGACCTAACCTGCGTCCTCATGGATGCTAGTCAGATTTATTAATCACTGAACCATGATGGGAACTCCTTTTTTTTTTTTTTCTTTTTTTAAGGGCTACAGTCACGGCATATGGAGCTTCCCAGGCTAGAGGTTGAATGGGCGCTGCAGCTGCTAGCCTGCACTACAGCCACAGCAACACCAGATCTGAGCCGCATCTGCAAACTACACCACAGTTCTCGGCAACCCACTGAGTGAGGCAAGGGACAGAACCTGCAATCTCATGGTTCCTAGTTGGATTCGTTTCCACTGTGCCACAATGGGAACTCCAAGTCCTTTTTAAGATAAATATATTAAAAATATTTTTCCCATTTTGTGTCTTGCCTTCCATTTCCTTAAAAGTGTCTTTTAAAAGAAAGACAGTTTTAATTTTGAGAAAGTCCATTTTATTATTTCTTTTATTATTTGTGCCATTTCTTAAGATATATTGTTGTACACTAAGATTGTAAAGACTTTCTTATAGAAGTTTTCTAATTTGAGTTTTTATTGTTAGAATCACGATCTGTTCTTGGACTCTATGCAATTACTTCCTTTGTGTATCTTACTTTCTACTACTAGAGTCTTGACTAACATCTGTAGATAGATAGTAAGTATGGAAATATGATAATGTCTCTATCATTTTTCTTTCTTTTAAAAAATTGTTTTGGCTACTCCAGATTATTAGCATTTTGAAGCATATTTTAAGTTCAGTTTGGCAATTTTTATTTGAAGCAAATTATGCTGCAATTTCGAAGAGGACTGTGTTGAATCTGTACCTCAAGTTGGAAAGAATTGCCCTTTAGCAATATTGAGTTTTCTAATTTATGAATGTGATCTAGCTCTTTCATTTTGAGTGTGTCTATATTTTACATATTTTGTTAAACATGCCTGAATAATCCCTGTGTTTAAATTTATGGTAAAGTAAGTCATATATTTTTTACTAATAAAGCTTAGTATGATACATAAAATATGATACTATTATATGATTTGAAATATGAAAAAAATTCGCATATTTTATTTTTAATGAACACATTATAGATTTATTTTAAAAATATACATGGATGTGAGAGACACCATGTATGTTTTAAAAATAAACCCCAAAGACAACTTTCTGATACTAATCACTTCTTCCTCCATCCTGGGCCCATATATCCTTCTCCTGTATTTTCTACTACTTTCAGCACACCACTAAAAAGCAGTGGTCACGATGGTAAACAGGAATTTTCTTGGATTTTTTCCCCTCATTTTTAGCAATTGCCAAATGCTGCCCAATTTTATCTCCTCAACCTATCACAATTCTTACTTGTTTTTTGTCTCTAATATCATTGCATTACCTCATTTCTCTATTATCTCTGACCTGAAAAAATGGAAATAACCTCTTCACATTACTTCTTTTCTTCCTTCAGGCCATCTTTCACAGACCATCATGATGGCATGTCATACTAAGAACACAAATATAATAATAATGTCCTTCAAAAATCTCCTAATAGAACATGGCTCAATAGGAAATGGAGCTGGAGCCTTGAAAAGTCTCACATAGACCATACCTAGTTTTGAATTACTTATCTGATAAAATTTAATTTCCTTATTATTCAATGCAGTTTTTTTTTTTTCCCTTTTTTAGCTGCTTTTCAGCATATGGAGTTCCTGGGCCAGGGATCATATCCAAGCCACAGTTGTGACCTACACTGCAGCTACAGCAACACTGGATCCTTAACCCACTGTGCAGGGGGATCAAACTTGTGTCCCAGTGCTCCCAAGATGCTGCCAATCCCATTGTGCCACAGTGGGAACTCCTCAATGCAGTTTAATACAGAGTATGTTATTAGCTGCACTCAGAGAGCATCCAAACTGACAGTATTCATACCCAATGTCTTTTGGTTTCTGAGCCAATTATTGTCTTTGTCTCTCCTAGAGCTCATCATCAAACACCCTGAGAGAAAATATATGATTTAGTTACTAGTCACTATATAGTGTAGAGTAACTTTCATAGGCAGAATGTTTGCACTTGGTAGGATTCATCATAGGCCACTATTACTTTATCCACGTTGACATCAGAATTTGACCCCTGGAATAGCCAGATATATGATTCTTGTTACAATTCATGATTAGTTCTATCAAGGACAAACATTAAGCTGTTTTGCACAGAGATGGACATTGGGACTGACAGATTGTTTGAGCTATTATGGCCCTTCCAGAAAAGATGCTTCATAGCAGAACCCAAGAAATCCAAAGTTTTTCTCCTCGTTTAGTTGATTTGCTCTAGATTAGCCTCAAATGAGAAATATACAAAAAAGACAAATAAAAAATGGCCTTATTCTATTGAGGCTATTAAAACAGTCTTTAGTGGAAAAGATAAATCTCTTTAAGGTCTATTTTGCCTTTGTTCTTAGGAATGTACCCTCAGATCATCTACTGTGTTAAAATCCATAGTGACTGAGTAGAACCATAGAGATGAGATGAGACAGAATGCTTGCTTATTTATTCAAATCAAAGGGGGAAAAATTGCCAACCAATGTAAAAATCAAATATCAGGGCTCTATTATTATTTTTCAATGTTTTCCCTCAGATTTTTTGAGAAGACAGCTAAATTGCTGAGCAATTTTCCCCAATTGTAGAGATATTTATGCAAACTTTATGTACTGTCTTCAACACTAAAACCTACTTAAGTTCCACCCCCCAGAAGTTTCAGAGAATTAGAAGATGGAACTTTTTGAAATATAAGAGTAGAATAATATAGGAAGATCATTTTGTGGATTATACAGCAGAGAATGAGACCTACAAGTAACCTAATAACCTGTGCATCAGAATGAAATGGTTCAGAAAGTGACATCCCTCTCTTTCTCTCCCTTCTCCCTCCATTTTTTTCTGATTTTAGAATGAATGTACCTGACAGAACAATGAGTGTGTGAATGCAAATGAGTTTCCAGTTGACTGAAAGATAAAATCACCGCAAAGTTGATTTGATAAATGATTATTCAAAACATAAGAGATACTTTATATAATAATAGGGCTCTGGTAAATAAGTGCATGTTTAAAGAAGAGGTAATTTCTGCAAGAAAGTTACTCTTTCAAAACGTTGCTTCCATTCTTCTTTGGCAGAATTAGTGACCACCTGACTACAAAATAGTATCAATTTGGTCTGATATTTTCTGACAGTTGTATTTGAAAGAAAAAATATTATGTAAACCCATGCATGTTCATAGGAGATGAGAAAAATGATGCTTAGGGCCATCTGAAGTATGCTCTAATATATCTTGTTGTTTGTGTCTCTTCTTTGATTATCTTTATGCCCTAATTATTAGCAGCCATTAGTGCCCTGAGGATAAAGGAGAGCAAAACAAAACAAAACTAAACAAAGGCCTGTCAGTCTGCAACTGACAGATAGGACTTTGAGGTTACAGAAGGATTTATTGGTTCTCTGTTTCTAAATCTGTCAGAAAGACCTGAACAATTTCCTGCCTGAAAGAGGTTGAAGACGGAGCACCTGGAGGCTTTTAATAATGATGATGATGGGAAAGCAAGAAACTTTTGAAGTTAATTTTCAATGTGAATTATATTGAGTACTCAGGCTTAGAAAGAAACTCCTCTGGTGAGAGAAAGGGAAATAACGTTTCCTTCCTGAAGAGGTTATAAAATGTTGTGGGTTTTTTGTTGTTTGTGCGTTCATTTTTAGATTCAGTTCGTCAAGGGTATATGCAAGCCCAAGAATAAAGCCTCGTCTAGGCTGCATTGAATATGATGAAATAAGAATTGATGCCTATTTTTTTGTTTCAATTTTCATACTGCATTTTATAGTTTGAAGAATTTAAAAAATCAAATTTAATTTTATATTTCTTTTTTGAGGACATGGTACGGTCTTCGGTTCTAAAAATTATCTGATTTTATGATACTGCTAAGTGCAAATAGGGTGTGTTGCTCATAATTTCTAACTAAAATAAATGACTTTTTCTGCCCACACATGAGAATTATTTCATGGTAAGTATTGGAACTATCATTCTACTGTTTATTAATTTTTTTGATAACATTTGTCAAACTTCTCCTATGTGCCAAGCAGATAATTAGGAGCCGGTGATTCAAAATCGGTATATGTGATCTCTTTATGTATACTCTTTTTGTGCTTAGAGTATTTTGAGTGGAACTAGTAAATAAGAACTAAACAGAAAATTATGACAGTGCACTAAGTGCTGCAACAGAAGTGCCTGTTTCTAGTTGGATGAACTATGTAATTTCTTTCAAAGCACTTGAGCTCTCAGAAAGAATCTCAACTTCTTCATCCATAAAGTGGTGTTATAATTAATTACTTGGGTGAGATGAAGTGGAGCAGATGCTTTCTTCCAGACCCCTGCAACCTTAACATTTATGAGTCAATGAAATAATTTCCTGGAAGTCACTTAAAATATGAAACATACCCTAGCCCACCTGCCCTCTCCCCCCCAAAAATCATGGAAACAATTAAAAACACAGATTCCAACCTTGTTCTCCCTCTAAGAGTTCCCAGCAAATGTCTGTTGGGTATATAAAGATTCATAGTAAGAACGTGGCAGCTATATTGTCAATGATAATTTGCCATAGCGTTTCAGTATTACTGGATGATTCCACGATAACCCTGGTCCTAGTTTCCAACTAAAGTTTTTCTCTTTTATAAATAGGCAATTGGCATTTTTTTTTTAAATAACAAAACTTCTCATAAGTTTCTAACTTTTGTATTCTTCTGAACAGTTTCTGTAAAACTGTGTAAGACTTTACCAGGGGAAAAAAAGAATCAATAGAGATCTCTTGGTTTTGATTGCCTTATGAAGTTTCCAAAATACCATCTGGAACAAACTGAAATAATAAGGAATAGACTTCCAAAGAAGGTCCTAGTAACTGACATTGTTAGATGCGATGTTTTAGCACATGTCAAGCTTTGTATCTGAGTTTGCAGAATATAGTACAAGTACTGTGCTTTTGCCATTACTTCAAACAGAAGATAAAACATGGATGACAACTGCCAATATGTTACTGCATCTTCATATTTTAATTTAATGCCATATTTAATTTAAACAATATTCTGAGAATATAATTTAAAAATCTGCTCCCAAATAGGATAGAATATCATGTATCTAGAATGATTGACATGGATTGCAATATTACTGAGACGAAGAACACTGGCTAGTCAAAGTCAATTTTAAAGTTAATTTAAAAAATATATTAATTTTCCTACAAAGGGATAAGATAACTCAAATCAGTAATGTGGTGTCATTATCACCATTATTATTATAGGAATAAAAAATTTGAGGAGATGACAACTTAGGTCATTTCTAGTGATAATAGCTTTTGGTAGTTCTAACTTTATCATCACACTATAAATTAGCTGAAATAATGTATGTAACAGTGATTTGAAAATTATAGTATTTTATGTAAGTGTACATTTCAGGTCGTTGGATGGTCAGTTCTTTCTTAGTTGATCAGTTAATTCAAACAAATGGTCAATTTTATCTCTTAAAACAGTTTTACTTCTTTCTCATAAAAATAATAAAGTTTGTTACTATAGTGACTGTTTTTAATGTATTGTTAGGGTGCCACTGTGACACTATTTGGGCGGGGGGGTTAGAGCTTGAAAGGGAGCAGGACACTGTGGTCCTTCACCCCATGTCCTGCACCTGCCTTTTATCTATAGAAAAACTTCTAGCCAGAGAATAAGTTTAATCAGAGAAGTGAGAAAATGCAGAAACAAAGGAAAATTGTCAAACTAGACCAAACAATAAGAGTTATTAAACAAAGTCAAGGACATTTATTTCCTCCTCAAGAGCTATAGATAACATTCTAAGCTATATTATTTGAGCTGTATTGCAGATATTGAGCCCCAGCAGGTGGGAGACTTTGACTACATGATGCCTGGGCTGTAGCTACTACATAGCCTGCTACAATTCTGAAAACTGGCCTCAAAGACATGGGAAAAAACTAACCCTGGAACTGAAGGTTAATTGCATTTAAAACAATCAAAATGATACTGATTAGACCACCACATGACCAACTTCACCCCTGAAACTCGCCTTTAAATCTGTTACCCACTGATTGTTAATGGGGAGTTGCCTTTTGGAAGTGAGTTTGCCCCCTTCCCCAAATGCTGGACTCCGGAATAAAGAAGTTTCCTTTCCACCAACCTAGCCTCTAGAGTCCTACCTTTTGTGTGGCAGCAGGCTGGACCCTACTTTTGGTAAAAAGCTGGGAGTCTTTTCACATGCGAGCCTGTGGTGTGGAGGATCTATGCACATCACCTTTCAGTATTCTCTGGTGGACAGATCTAATTTCTACAGAATGGTTTGAGAATTCTTTTACTTGACACAGAATGTTCCTTTGAGCCCATTCCTGGTCATGCTCTTAAATTTGCATGGTTCTTTGGAATTGTGTAGAAAAGAATTTAGAGCATGGCCATTACTACAGTTTTAAGAAGTGTGAACTTATGTGAGAGAATGGACATCACTAAAAGAAATGAGGCTGGTGGAGGAAACATTGGGTCCTTTGAAACAAACATCATTAGTGCAGGAAAACATCTGACAGAGTGGATCTAAGGGAGCAGCAGGCTCCCCTCGGGTAAAGGAGCTGTGTTTCCAGGCACAGCATTTCTGGGAGAGAAAGGCTAGAATAAAGGAAGAGCCAATTGTGCTGCTGAGAGAATTCCCTGTTGAAAGTGTTGGTGACCCAAACAGAACAGCATTTTCTGACTGACTGGGAAAAGAAAGCATAATAGGATAACACTCTAGCGTGGGAAGAATGTTGGTCCATGGTTATTTTGTAGTTATGTTTGGGAATCTAGTCATACAACTCAGAGGATCATTTAGCTAAAGAAACCATAAATAATTTTCAGATGCTCATAAACTAGAAAGATTTAAAAAAAAAAAAAAGATCATTCCTTAAACATCTACTTTGTGTCAGGCATTGTTTTGTTTTTTTGTATTGTATTGCATTTTATTTTATTTTATTTTATTTTATTTTATTTTATTTTATTTTATTTTATTTTATTTTATTTTATTTTATTTTATTTCTTTAATGCCTGTACCCATGGCATATTGAACGGAGTTCCCAGGCCAGAGATTGAATCCAAGCAGCAGCTGCAACTTACACCACAGCTGTGGCAACACTGGATCCTTTAACCCACTGCACTAGGCTGGGGATTGAACCTTGTACCTCCACCAAAGCCGCTACAGTTGGATTCTTAACCAATTGTGCCATGGTGAAAACTCCTGTTTATATTTTATATGATTTAATATATCAATTTATTTAACCAATGTGTGCCTATGATATGCTGAGCATTGTTCAAGGCATTAGAAATACAGCAAAGACAGATATATATGGTTTTATTCTTGTGGGGCTTACAATCTAGTAGAACTGAAATTAAAAAATTGATTAAGGTCATTTCTGATGTCAAAAGTTTTATTGGGAAATAGCTGTGTAATGTTGTAGAATGACTGAGGAAACAGATTAGAATTGTCAAAAATTCTTTTAATACGGAGATGAAGACTGAAAAGAGAGATTAGAGTAGTATCATCAAAAAAAGAAAGAAGAATCCAAACTTAGATTCTACTGAGAAATTTACAAAAGACAAGGACAGAAAAAGCATTATCAGGATAGCAGATGGAGAAAAATTGTTGCCCAAGAAGTAACTTATTTTTTTCTTTTTAGGGCCATACCTGTGGTATTTGGAAGTTTCCAGGCTAGGGGTAGAATCAGAGCTGCAGCTAAGCCTATGCCACAGCCACGGAAATGCTGAATCTGAGCCACCATCTGCAACCTACACTTCAGCTTGTGGCAACACCGGATCCTTAGCCCACTGAGCCAGGCATGGACCTGGCTTCCTCAGAGAGACAATGTCTGGTCCTTAACCTGTGGAGCCACAACAGGAACTCCAAGAAGTAACTAATTTTCTTTTTTTTTTTTTTGTCTTTTGTCTTTTTAGGGCCTCGCCTGTGGCTATGGAGGCTCCCAGGCCCTAGCCCCTAGGTCATAGTTAATACACACCCACCTGTGTTCTGTGAATTCAATTTTTATTTATTTTTATTTTTATTTTTTTTGGTCTTTTTGCCATTTCTTGGGCATATGGAGGTTCCCAGGCTAGGGGTCTAATCGGAGCTGTAGCTGATAGCCTACGCCAGAGCCACAGCCATGCCAGATCCGAGCCACGTCTGCAACCTACACCACAGCTCATGGCAACGCCGGATCCTTAACCCACTGAGCAAGGTCAGGGATCGAACCCGCAACCTCATCGGTCCTAGTCAGATTCGTTTCTGCTGTGCCACTATGGGAACTCCAAGAAGTAACTTTTTAATGTTGGGAGATTAGAGTAAAATGATAGGTATAATCTTGGAGAAGCAATAATACAGATAATGATAAAAAATAATGATGGTTTGTAATCTGCCAGATATTTTTCTAAAGGACTTACCTGAATCATTTAAATCTATCTTCACAGGAGTTCCCGCTGTGGCTCAGCAGATTAAGAACCCAACACAGAATCTTTGAGGATGTGTGTTCCATCCCTAGCCTTGTTCAGTGGGTCAAGGATCTGGCATTGCCACAAGCTGTGGTGTAGGTCACAGATGTGGCTCAGATCCAGTGTTGCCTTGGTGGTGGCATAGGCTCAGCTATCGCTCCGATTCGACCCCTAGCCTGGGAGGTCCTAAAAAGAAAAAACAAATTATCTTCACAACCTTCCTTCAAAGAAGGTTTTACAATGGATATCTGTTTTACTTTGAAGAAAACTGAGACACAGAGATGAACTCCTTTCCTAGGTTATACACACAGTAAATTCAGAGTTATAATTTGATCCCAAAATCTTTGACTCCAGAACATATGTTTTTAACCAGTTATCTATAAGCTGAGAATGCAGGAGAGAAAGGAGAGAATTACTGAAGGGAGATACAATATGGAAATAAATTACTTGCAAAAATCATTCAACTTCTCTGTGTAGGTCCAATATTCACAATTCAACCTTTCTGATTCAAAAACTTCCTTTCAGAATTCCCATCATGGCTCAGTGGTTAACAAATATGTCTAGGAACCATGAGGTTGAGGGTTTGATCCCTGGCCTTGCTCTGTGGGTTAAGGATCCGGCGCTGCCATGGGCTGTGGTATAGGTTGCAGACGAGGCTCGGATACAGTGTGTTGTTGTGGCGCTGGCGTAGGCCTGTGCTAATAAAATGTCATACTTCAGCAAGGTGTTGTTATGATCATTTTGACTGTGATTATTGTTGTGACTTTTGGACACTGAATTATAACCGCTATCTCTGACTTTCACTTCCTTGCTAAAATTTTTTTTGTATCGCCTGTTGAGGGAAGGGGGAACAAGATCTGACATCTGTGTAATAACTTAATGAGATTACTCTGCCCTCTTTTAGTGGGGTTCCGCCAACAGGAGGCATAAGTAAGGGGATAAGAGATAGAAGGCAAGGTCTTGTCTCCTTGGCTTTCATCTGACTAGGCCAGTTTTGGAATAGCTCTGCCTTTTTACACAGCCACAGATCCTGTGAGATTCTTATTTCCAGTTCAGGTAATTGTTTCCTCCTCTGTTCCTTCAGTTCTTGGGGGTTAATGCCTTTCTGCTTGTTTGTTTCACTATGCCTGGGCAATTCTTAGCTACCTTTTGGATTGTGTTTTGTTTTGTTTTCTTTTGTTTGCCTAGGCTGATGCTACCTTCTTCATGAACAGCTCTCGCTGTTGGGATTCTCAAAGTCTCTCTCCAGTTTTGTTTTTTGCAGGGGTTTCTGACTTTTTAGCCAATGACTCCTTTTAATAAATATCCCTATCCAGTGTTTCAAGTGCTGGCTCCATTTTTTAAAAAATCAAAGTTGCATAAGAGTTCCTTTTGTGGATCAGTGGCTTAAGAACCCAACCCGTATCCATGAGGATGTGGATTCTATCCCTGGCCTCATTCAGTGGGTTAAGGATCCACCATTGCCTCCAGCTGTGGTGTAGTTTCCAAATATGGCTCGGACCCTGTATTGCTGTGGCTGTAGCATAGGCCTGAGCTGCAGCTTCGATTTGACCTGGGAACTTCCATATGCCACGGGTGCTGCCCTAAAAAGAAGAAAAATAAGTTGTGTAAAACCATCCACTGTAATTTTTGGTAAGTATGAAAAGTCGACATTACAATTGTTTTAAGCACAGGCAAACATTATCATCTGTATCAGTCATGTGCTGTAAATATTAAAAAAAGTAAATGTTCTATTTTTGATCTTGTTTTGTCATATCTTCTGATAAACAGGAATTTTAAATATTAATGTTAAATTTTCCAGTTTTTCCTTAATAAATTGATTTTAAAAACATTTAAGAAACACTGATACATAACGTTTTTCTATGTTTTCTATTAAAAGGTTCATGCTTTTATCTTTTGTATTTAATTATTTAATTGAAGTGAACACAATATTTTATTATACTATGGCATAGGGGCCAAGTGTAATTTTTAAATGAATGGCTTTTATTTTCCCCATTTGTATGCAATAGCAACTCTATCATAAACTAAATTTCCATATTCCTATTCTTTCTACTCTTTAATTTTTTTATCCTTCTTACTAATATTACTATCTCAGTATAGGTTTATGATGTCTTGATAGCTAGACGTATATATTCTACCTTATTATTTTTTTCTTCAGAAATGTCTTATTCATGACATTTTGCATTTCTACCCAAATTTTAAAGTTAGACTGTCAATTTCCATACAAATATACTTAGATTATTATTTTAATTTTATTAAATTATAGATTATTTTGGGAGAATTGACATCATTGTAACATCAAAAATTTTAATCCATGTTTCATACTTGTAATTTATTTATTTATTCTTTCAATATCTTAGAATAATGTCTCATAATTTTCTAAGTGTTATCTAGATATACCACTTTTATTTTAGTTTTATCTAGATATACCACTTTTATTTTACTGTTACACTCTATAGATCTTGAAAAATCATGTGCTTTATCAATACACTTGGTTATTGATTTGTATCCAGGTGCTAAATCTCTCATTAAATGTAGCAAATCATTTGTAGATCTTCTTGTATTTTCTATAAAATTTGTGTACATTTCTATGCAGATAATAATATGATCACAAATAGTGAATTTTAAAAATTTCTTTCTAGTTATAATTACTTCCTTATGTCTTTAGGTTCCTTATTCAATGAAAGAGCCCCTCAAATAATGTTGTATAAAGATTTCCTTTACGTGTACTTGATGTTAAAATGCTTTAAAAATTTTAACTTTCACATGTGATTTGCTCTAGTTTATTATATATTAATCTATATGTATCTAAATATATTAACCTACACATATTTATATATATGCCCTTTGTCACATTATGGTAATTTCCTTATGTTACTATTTTTTAAGCAATGTATTATTGACTCTATCAACTGTCTTATCTATATCAACTTGTCATTATTTATGATTTTTGTTTAATCTGTTGACGTGAATCGTTATTTGATTTATAGTGTTCCATTAGTATTGTCATCTTGAATACCTTAAGTAATGACAAATTATCTTTTTACATATTGCTGAATTAAATTACTAATATTTCATTTAGGATTTTTGAAACTATATTCATGATGATAATTTTCCTTTCTCATTCTAGCCTTGTGTTCTTTTGGTATCAAGTTTATGCTAGTCTAATAATTTCAGTCAAAAATATTTCTTGTTTCTCTTCCCTAAAAACAAAACAAAAAAAGTGTAGAATTTGCATTACATCTTCCTTTTCTAGTTGGTAGACCTTATCGGGAAGATATTAGAATGGATAGCTTTAGGAAAATTTTACATTACTGATTTACTATCTTTCTTATTAAAAGGCTAACCAAATATTCTGACTCTTCTTAAGCTATTTTGGAATCATTGGTCTTAGGAATTATTACTGCTTCCACTTCACTCATGAGGAAAGTATGGTCAGAGAGTTGACCACTTTCCCAAGAGTGCAAATGGAAAATTTTAAGGCAAATTTTGAAACCAGGAAGCTGATTCCAAAATCTAAATATGTAAACTTCCATATTGTACTGCCTATTAAGTTATTCATTTCTAGAAATTTGTCCATTTCATCACAGTTTTCAGGTTTTTAGAGACAAAGATATTTCATTTTCAAACACTAATGGGCTATAATTTCATTTTTATTCCTACTTTTGTATGTATACCTCCTCTCTTTTTTTTTCTTACTCATCTAATCAGTGATTTATCATTTTTATATACTGATTCATAAAAACAACTTTTAAATTCTACTTTAAAGTGTGTTTTATTTTGCTTTATTAGTCTCTTCTGAATCCTTTAATTTGCTCCATCTTATTTTTCTTTTGATATTTTTTCTAACAAGTTATAAGTTCATTAATAATGAATATGTTTTCTAGCATTGTGGAAGTTTTCACATGAAGAATTACTATTTAATTTAGTCATACTTTTATATTTCCAATTTGATTTCATCTTTACCAATGAATTATTTAGCATATTTTTAACTTTTCCCCAGTACAAGGGTTCCCTATTTTTCTTTTGTAGTTATTACTACAGCTTATTTATAATTTTTATCATTCCTTCATTCATATTCTATTTTTAAATTTTTTAAATTTTTTCATTTTATTTATTTATTTTTATTAAAGTATAGTTAATTTACAATGTTTCCTTGAGTTCTGTGGTACTTTTATTTTAAAATGTCATATATGTAAACTCACTTCAGGAGACAGAAACCATCTGTAATTTGAATAGGGAACCTTCAAAATAATGATTAACTTAGTACAAAATGATTAACTACCAAATGAATAAAATAACATTTTAAGGGGTTCCTTTGCCAAACAAATATTATGACTTCTCCTGAATGTCATTTTCTCAATAAATAGCATCATTTATTCTAAGGACCAAGATAGAAGCCTCCATTTTTTTTTTCTTTTAATAAATTACCTTCTCTATCTCATCAAGGTACATAGTGAAGAGTCCAGATCCATCCAATCCTTTTTCACATTCCCACCTGAGGGCTGCTTAGAAAAGTAAATTTAATCATTTCTCTCAACTGTTCATGATCTTTCCATTCTTCCTTCTTCTCTTGAGGATAGAAATCTTTAATCTGCCTTAAGAAATCTTTAGTCTTACACTGATCTTGGCTTGTTAACCACTTTCTACCTTTTTTTTACTCTAAATTACTCAAGATTTACTGATGCACAAGAGGCTTAATGTGTGTTTTCCCTATATTCTATCTTGCACATGGTTTTTAAATGTATTTGTTCTTTACACTCAGCACACTGAACATGGAGTGGTTCTACTCTTTCCATATCTCTCTTTCAGATAAATTTAAACTTGACTTATAAAGTTCATATAGCTGTCATATCAATTCAGTAATCTTCCTTCTCCTCCTTCTGGGATGGGGATTAAATGTTCACCCTTGGCATCATCATCATGTCTATATTGTAGAATTTATCATACTGCATTTTGTATTCTAATTTACAAAATGGATAAGTTGTTTACTCAAAGTCACATAGGAAAGTATGCACTCATTAGTTTTCTGATCTTATTCTGCTAATATCAGAAGGGCAGAGCAAATCCAAATCATTGCATGCATAAAACTGTCATTCCAAAAGAAATTTTTAGTTAAGACTTTCAAATGTTTTAGAAATAAGCAGAGTGCTTTTTTTGAAAAATATGAAATTGTCCTCAGAAACACAGCATGTCACATCCACTCCTCTGCCTAGCTTCCTGGGAAAAAACACTGCTCTATTTGTTTTTCTTGTAGTATCAGAAACAATACAAAAGTGCATGCCTAACAAATCATCTGTGAGATAATGGCAAGGGGAGACAGCTTAAGAAAAACAGGAAACAATCCCCATGGTACTTTAAATATTAATCAAAACAAGTTTTCCTTGGGAAGACTTACGGTGAAGCTAAGATCAACAGAGTGAGTCACATCCAGTCCAGAATGAGCCGGGGGAAGGGAGAGAAAATTGTCAGTTTAGGATTCATTCTACTATTGGGAGGAAGGTTATACAATTAAAACAAGTATAAATTGTATAAAGCACAGTGGAATCATATGACATATCTTTGTACAAACTATTCCTGAGTTTCATGACTTTATTATTGAATTATATTTATTGCAGTCTTATGGGATTATTTTTTCTGTATACTTGAAGCCAGTAAAAACAGGTGATAGTTAAGCTGTAAAGATTTCTCCTTTTGAAACCACATTACTGGAGACAGGATTAAGATGGCAGAATAGAATGACTGGAGCTCACCTTCTCTCATAAAAGCAACAAAATTACCACCAAATGCTGAACAACCTTCAACCAAATGGACTGGAAACTTTCCAAAAAGATATCCTACTCCAGAAGATAAAGAGGAGGCCACATCAAGAGGTAGGAGGGGCAATTATATGACATAAGCAACCCCATACCTGCTGGGTGGGCAGCCCACAGACTGGAAAGTAACTGTATCACAGAGACTCACCTACAGGAGTGAGAGTTCTGAGCCCCACTTCAGGTGCCCACACCTGGGGATTTGGCATTGGGAGAAAGAGCCCCTGGAGTGTCTGGCATTGAAGCCCAGTGGGGCTTGTGCACAGAAGCTCCACAGTACTGGGGGAGACAGAGACCCCATCTTGAAAGGTGCACACAGGCTTTCATGTGTTCTGGGTCCTAGAGCAAGGCAGAGACTCCATAAGAATCTGGGTCATACCTGACTGCAATTCTTGGAAGATCTCCTGGGAAAACAGGGGGTGAATGTAGCTCATTGTGGGGGAAGGACATTGGAAGCAAAGGTCTTGGGAGTAGTCATTGGCATAGTGTTCCTCTAGAGGTGGCTATTTTGGGAATATCTGGCCCCATCCATTAGCTCTGAGAAGCCCCTGGCCAAGTAATAATTCAGGTAGGATCACAGCCCCACCCATCAGTAAACAGGCTGCCTAAAGACCCCACCCCCCACCCTGGCACACAGCCACCTCTAATCTCACCCAGAGACAAAGTCCCACCCACCAGAGGTATAAGAATCAGCTCCACCTACCAGTGGGCAGGCACCAGTCCCTCCCATCAAGAAGCCTATAGCAAGCCACCATACCAACTTCAGCCACAAGGGGGGCAGAAACCAGAAGTAAGAGAGGCTACAACTCTATTGTCTGCAAAAAGGAGACCACAAAAAAACACCTATAAAAATGAAAAGGCAGAGAACTATAACTCATATGAGAGAGAAAGAAAAAACCCCAGAGAAACAGTTAAGTGATCAAGAGATTATCAGCCTTCAGGAAAGACTTTAGACTGATGATAGTGAAGATGATGCAGGACATAGACTGGAAGCAAAGATTGATAATTTACAGCAAACATTGAGCAAAAAAATACAAGATTTAAAAATTAAGCAAGCAGAGATGCAGAATACAATAACTGAAATAAAAAATTCATTGGAAGCAACAAACAGTAGAATACAGGAGGCAAAAGAACATATAAGTGAAGTGTAGCACAGAATAGTGGAAATTACTGGTGGAACAGAAAAGAGAAAAAATATTGAAAAGAAATGAAGAGAGTCTCAGAGGAGTCTGAGACAACATTAAATGCACCAACACCTGTATTATAGGGGTGCCATAAGAAGAGAAAGAAAGGGACAGAAAAAATATTCAGAGAGATAATAGCCAAAAACTTCCCTAACATGGGAAAGGAACCACTCATTCAAATTCAGGAAGGACAATGAGTACCATATAAAATAAACCCAAGGAGAAACACCCCAAGACACATATTAACCAAACTGATCAAAATTAAAGACAAAGAGAAAATATTGAAAGTAGCTAGGGAAAAGAAACAAATAATGTACAAGGGAACCCCAATAAGGTTATCATCAGATTTTTCAGCAGAAACTGCAGGCCAGAAGGGAGTGGCATGATGAAAGGGAAAAATCTCTGACCAATATTACTTTACACAACAAAGCTTTCATTCAAATCTGAAGGAGAAACCAAAAGCTTTACAGACAAGCAAAAGCTAAGAGAATTCAGCACCACTAAACCAGCTTTACAACAAATACTAAAGGAACTTCTCTAGGCAGAAAAGATAAAGCTACAACTAGAAACCAA
The DNA here is from genome assembly GCF_016906955.1 of Phacochoerus africanus. NCBI lineage: Eukaryota > Metazoa > Chordata > Mammalia > Artiodactyla > Suidae > Phacochoerus > Phacochoerus africanus. The sequence continues at coordinate 133,773,387 of NC_062551.1, read as the reverse complement.
AATACTACAAATGACAAGTTTCACCAGTATAGAGCATATACACAGTAAATGTAGGAAATCATCCACATGTAAATCAGAAATCATGAGAAAAGTTTACAAATGCAGGACACTGGAGATGCCTTGCAATTAAGAGACCAACAACTTGAAAAACTCTCATGTATATGCTTATATCAAAACTTCAGGGTAACTGCCAGCCAAACATCTACAACATACACACACAAATAAGAAAAATCAACTCAAATACAAAACTAAAGATAGTCATCAAACCACAAGAGGAGAGAAGAGAAGGGTAGAAAAAAGAGCAACAAAAACAAATCCAAAACAGTAAATAAAATGGCAATAATAGTATACATATCAATAAATACATTAAATGTAAATGGACTAAATGCCCCAACCAAAAGACATCTATTGGCTGAATGGATATTAAAAAAAAGACCCATATATATACTGTTTTCAAGAGACCCACTTCACTTCTAGGGACACATACAAATTGAAAGTGAGTGGATGGAAGAAAATATTCTATGCAAATGGGAATCAAAAGAAAGCTGGAGTAGCAATACTCATATCAGACAAAATAGACCTTAAAATGAGGAATATTTTAAGAGAGAAGGAGGGACATTACATAATGATCAAAGGATCAATGAAAGAAGAAGATAAAACCATCATGAATATATGTGCACCCAACATAGGATCACCTCAATATATAAGGCAACTGCTAATAATCTTAAAGGAGAAATTAACAATAACACAATAATAGTGGGGGACTTTAACACCCCATTTATAGCAATGGACAGATCATCCAGACAGAAAAAAAAATCAAAGAAACACAGGCCATAAATGAAGCATTAGGCCAGATGGACTTAATACAATGGAGAAAAGACAGACCCTTCAATAGGTGGTGCTGGGAAAACTGGACAGCCATATGTAAAAGAATGAAATTAGAATACTTCCTGACATCATACACAAAAATAAACTCAAAATGAATTAAAGACCTAAATATAAGACCAGACACTATAAGACTTTTAGAGGAAAATATAGGCCAAACACTCTCTGACATAAATGATAGCAGTATCTTCTCAGATCCACCTCATAGAGTAATGGCAATAAGAACACAAATAAACAAATGAGGCTTAATTAAATTTAAAACTTTCTGCACAGCAAAGGAATCCCTAAATAAAACAAATAGACAACCCACGCAATGGGAGAAAATATTTGCAAATGAAGCAATTGACAAGGGATTAATCTCCAAAATTTATAAACACCTCCAGCAGCTCGATACCAAAAAAACAAACAAACAAAACAAAACCCAACCCCAACAAAAATAGGCAGAAGATCTAACCAGACAATTCTCTGAAGAAGACATTCAGATGGCCCCAAAACACATGAAAAGATGTTCAACATTACTAATTCTTAGAGAAATGAAAATCAAAACCACTATGAGGTACCACCTTACACCAGCCAGAATGGCCATCATTAAAGAATCTACAAACAATAAATGCTGGAGAGGTTGTGGAGAAAAGGGAACCCTGTTACACCGTTGGTAGGTGGGAATGTAAATTAGTGCAACCACTGTGGAAAGCTATATGGAGATTCCTCAGAAAACTAAAAATAGACTTACCACTTGACCCAGCAATCCCACTCTTGGGCATCTACCCAGAGAAAACCATGACTAGAAAATATACACATATTCCAATGTTCATTGCAGCACTATATACAATTGCCAAAACATGGAAATAACCTAAATGTCTATCGATGGAGGAGTGGATAAAGAAGATGTGGTACATATACACAAAGGAATATTACTCAGCCATTAAAAGGAAAGAAATAACAGCATTTGCAGCAACATGGATGGACCTAGAAATTATCATGCTAAGTGAAGTTATTCAGACAGTGAGACACCAACATCAAATGCTATCACTTACTCGTGGAATTGAAAAAAAAGGACACAATGAACTTCATTGCATAACAGATACTGACACACAGACTTTGAAAACCTTTTGGTTTCCAAAGGAGACAGGTTTGGGTGTAGGCGGATGTGTTGGGGGTTTGGGATGGAAATGTTATAAAATCAGGTCATAATTATCTTTGTACAATTATAAATGTAATAAAATTCATTGAGTAATTAAAAAAAATGGAACCACATTACTTTTGCTCCTTTTAAAGGATCATTTTATTTTGTGATGTTTAAGAGTGAAACATAGCAGACATAGCATCAAAACTAAACTAGGCTATTTTCCAACTGGTGACCTTGAGCAATTTGCTACACCTAAGTAGTTTTCTTTCTTCTGTAGAATGCAAATAACATTCTATGCAAATAAATATATCTATAATAATAATAATTTTTATTTAATTTTACTCATCAATATATCCTTGCTAATCCTTACATCTTTTTATATTCATCCTGAAGGAAGTTCAATATAAAAGACAGATGTTGGTTTTAGGTATATCTACCAAAAATGCCAATAGTCACTAGAGGGGCAAGACTGGTGGAAAGGAAAATTTGCTTTATTCTGCAGGCTGGCAGCAAGGGGAGAGGGCAAACTCATGTCCAAGGGCTGACTCCCCCACTGACTATCAGTGGGGGGAGCTTTTAAAGAGACATTTCAGATGTGTATAGGCAGAGGGAGGGGGCTACATGCAGAAACAGCACAGTCAACTCTGACTGTCACCCATCATCTTGATTGTTTTAAGTATTGCACATCTTTAGTTCCAGGCTCAATTTATACCCATGTCTTTGAGGCCAGTTCTTGGAATTATGGCAGCTTAAGTAATGGCCACAGTCTAGTCATCATGTGGTTAACTTCTTTGATCACCTGGTGGGGCCTTAGAATCGGCAAGGCAGCTCACAGGATATGGCTCAGAATATTATCTACAGCCCTTGAGGAAGGACTAACGGTCCTTGACATTGCTTAATGACTCACTATTATTATTTGGTCTCATTGGACTGTTTTCCTTTGCTTCTGCGTTTTCTCACTTCTCTGAGTAAATTTATCCTTTGACTAAAGTTATTCTACAGACAATAGGTAGGCTGAGGACTTGGGGTGGGAGTTGGGAGCTGTCCTGGAAAGGCCCCCTATCATCTTGCTCCCTTTCACTAACACAGGTCCAATCAACAACCAAGAGGAATTAGTGTGCTTATATCAGTAATATAATTCTTGAGATTATAAATGTTCCTTACCTTTGGTAATAGGAAAGTGTGGAAAACACTTTGTGAACTTACGAATAATTTGGGATATTGAATTCTGTTTGTGGACTTCCTTGAGAAGTATAATTTTATTCTATTTTGACTAAAATTTAACTGTGGGAGAAAATAGATCCTGATTCAGGCTGAAAAGATAAATGGCTGGCAAAGATTTTTTAAAATATATAATTTCTTAAAGAAAAAAATTTCTCTTAAATTTTAAGATGTGCAGACCCGGACATCATAGGAATCATAGGATATGTCATTAGAGTGTATATGTAAGAGACACTTGAACACTTAACCTTCAGGCCCTGCCCTGATTTCCTGTTTCCTCTCAAAGAGGGTTGAGAATGTGACTCTACTCAGGTGTTTCTTTGTGGCCTTTGGGCAAATAATAGCTAATTCCTTTTTTCTTAAAGACTTGAACTATTACCAAGTCTTGTTCCAAGTATAAAACAACGTGACATGGCAAGGCACTTTCACAAGTGAGAATATTTCTTCAATGTCTATTTTGACTTAATCACAACTTTATCATTGGGTTTTAACTTTGGAAATTTAGATCTGCTGCTATAGATGATGCATTTACAGAAGCTCTACCCTATGTGAAGATTTCGCTTTTCTAGGCCAATGAGGAACAATTTAGAGGAATTATTTCTTTGGGTACTGTGAAGGACACTCTGGGGGGCTGGAAGGAGGAAATTACTTCACATGGTCGAACACTGTCTGCTAAGGGAGTCATTTACTCATTTTAGTTCCCTCCAGGATTAGCCCAAGTAGAAGGGGCTATCTTATAGGTTTATCAGTGTGTGCTAGCAAAGGGCACTGAGGAAAACTGCAAAAATTGAATTAGAATTCTAGACTTCAGCATGGCCAATTAAAACCCATTATCATATTACCTTGCATTTTTACAAAGGATTTTGCAAAATACATTAAACTCCCCTGTGAGCATGAATTAAAGACACTCACAACTCTCTTGAGATATATCATTCCTTATTCCAGGGCTATTATTTTCATGCATGAAACATTAAACAAAGAGAACAAGACAGTTGTTCCTTTGTCATGGGTGAGTCAGAGGCCAGAGGTAAACAGGACCCTCGACTGTAGTTTTGTTCTGTGTCAGTGACTGCAGCTTTTAACTGCTCTCTTATATCCTGGTCTTGTTTCCTGCCATTGGGAAAAGGAAAAAAAAAAAAATACAACAAGCATACTGCTGAGTCATACTTAAAGTTGGAACCATTAAATCACCAGCCTTTTAAAGTATTAGATGTATCTTTGCTTTATTTTAATTTTTAAGAGTGACTGCTTTCAAATCAGTCTTCAGAACCTGCTGTGAGACTGACCATGTTTAGGTCAAATGTGTTAAAGACATTTGCCGAAAAAAGAGCCTCCACCTTGAGCTTGCCTCCCTCTCTTCCTCTGGAGAAGCTGCCAGCTAAGGCAGGAGGTGACAAACCCTTCCTTCAAGTGAATCTTCCCCCAGCTGCTAAGAAGGCAAAAAAGCACTTAAAGAAGATGGAAAAGGATTCTGACATTTTACCCAGATGTTGATTAACAGCTAGAGACACTTCAAATAAAAATGTTTAATCAAAATGTTAAAGGAGCATTATAAATATAACACCATCTGAACTTTGGAAGAAAAAAAAAAATTGACCTTTCCAGTGGGCAATTCTTACTTTTATCAAAAAAACAACACCTCTTCACTGTGTCATGTGTTGGTTCTAGCCCCAAATAACTTTCTTCCGGGATATCTCCTTAACAATATTAGTGTATGATTTTTGTAACAACCTATTTCAAATACAAGAATGAGTCATATCACTCTAATTAAACATTGCTATATTGCCTATTAAAAGTCACATATCAAATGTACTGGGAAATGTTTAATTTTTCTTCTGAAAATCCATTATATATTATTTGTCCAATGAAAAAAAATATTTACATGATTCAATACATATTTTGAATTCTAACACAGTCGGCTGTGGCAAAGCTTTATAATTCAATTGGTTAAAGACCGTTAATTTTTTTTAAAAAAACTGACAAGCAAAACAAAACCTTTCACAGATCTTTAACTACCCCACCCACCATTCTTTACACCTAGAATTAATGACTTCCTCAACCCTTCTGAGGTCCTGTTCTCCTCCCAAAACCTTGTTAATAAAAAATAAGAGAAGCAACATTTTATTGTTTTACATCTGTGTATTGCAAGATGCAGTCTTGTTAAAAATACACATTAAAAAATATGTCTCGCATCTGTAGAACTGGTTGAAATGTACATGTGACCATTTTAATGACCTGGCTCTTTCCATTTGTGCATTAAAACTTGAACAGAAAACTTCCCTGACCCCCCAGTTTCTGGACATAGCTTTTCATAATGATTTTTTTTTCAAAAAAATAGATTTAAGACCTGGAAAAGCGAATGCATTACATATATTCTCCCTAAATCAACACTTCCCGAAGTGGATCTTACAAAAAGCCCCTTTCGAGTAACATGTAACTCTAAATCGCAGCTGACATTATGTTCCTGGTCATACCCAAACACAAAACAAGTTAAATGTGCTTCATTAAATTGCTTGATTTTAGGAAAAGGGATTCATTTCATAAACACCACTTTGCAAACATAATTCAGTTTCATGCCTAAAAGATATCTAATAGGAACAACTCTATTAAAAAAAAAATAATGATCAGATGCTGTTCTTATTCCAAATTGGTTTATCTAATAAAGGAAAGGGTGATTTTCCTCAAGGTCTTGTTTTGACGTGGGCACTGATTAGACATGGGAACCCAGAGTCGGCTTTCAGACAGAAATCTCTGCACATGAAAACGTTAGGATTATTCATGGACTTGACATGGGAAGCTCATTTTCCTAACAGGTACCATTTCCCCACATTCCTAAACATTCCTATATTTCCTTTTTCTTCAACTTCTTTCCTCTCTTCATTCCCTTCAGAGTCTCGGCGCAGCAGGGGGGGGACCTCGCAGGTGCATAACGAGATACAATTATTTGTCACTTGCTCAAAGCTATTTACACTTAGTAGTCTTTGCAATATCTTTCTTCACAAAGGAGCCACCAGTGTATATTTCATGTGCATCATTACAAATGGACGCTCTGTGCTATGAGGGTATGTAGGTAGACAGGTCTTGTAGTTAAAGTGTCTTATAAGCCCTGAAGATGAAGGAAAAAAATATGATAAAATTTTGTGGTTACATTACAACAGCAATTTTTGAGGAAATAGGTATTGATGAGGAAAGGAAACAAAAGAAGATGTGTATTTCTTTCCTTTGATGGGCTTCACACTGAATATCGATTCAGGATAGTGCTTTTATCACATCCAGTGTCATTCGTTTCAATCTTTTTAATCCTGAAATTTTTGTTCTTTGCGATATTTGCTCACTTTCTATTTCTCTTAGGTAAACTGCCCTTCTTTCTCGGTCCCTCCACAGCAAACGTTTCTTCAACGACAGACGGGATTAATGATGGCTGTCAATGTAGAACAAGTGATATGAAGGCATTTCTAGCAAAAGGAGTGAGGGCTTTCTTATTGGGGAGGTAGATTTTCCTTGGAACTTCCAGTGTAGAACACTGGAGAAGGTATGCTGGGATCGACCCTCACCCCCAGATGGCCCTGATTTACTCTGAGCAGAAGCAGAAGTGCTGCTGAGAATGAGCCTGTTCATTTTCCACTTGAATGGTATCTGAAAGCACAGAAATCTCACAAAAAAACTTGTGTCTCGCAAGGTTTCTAACCAAATTTTGCAGATTCAGGAGTGAAGTCAACTGAACTTGATAAAAATTGTGCGCTTTCCCCCCCCCCCATCTCTACAAAGGAACCATCTGTGCTATTATATCAAGCACTGGGATAGGTTGAATCATGTCTGAGTCAACCTATCCCAGATCCCTAGTTAGCAATAACCGTAAAGAAAAGCATTAATATGCATTCTGTTGAGGGTGGGAAGTGACATTTGCTTCCTGTCCTATTTACTCTGACCTACCTGGTGACCTTATAGAGGCTGATCACTCCTTGATAAGTATCCTCTCTCTCACTGCTCCCCTAGACTGTGCTGAACTGACACGGAGCTTGTCAGTGAGGTGCCTCAGGAAAAGGTGCTGTGTACTAGTTGACATTAGACATATTATATGCCACTTGACGGGGTCTGAGGCTGGCTCAGTTGCAACTGGCAAGTAGTGGAGAGACCAGAGAGCATGACACAAAATACGTGCTAGAGACAGATGCTCTGTTCTGTTAGCAGGGCACTTAAAACCACCCCTTTGTTCTCTACTTAAACCCCATTAGATTCCTTTCTCACAATATCTGAAATGTCTGCTTAAATATTTACATTTTGACTTTTTCTTGATATTATTCATGCATGTTTGTCTCAGCCCAAATCCTAATTATTTGGAGTTAGACACTCTAAGTGCTGAAACATTTCTCTCCTCTTTTTCCATTTGGAAGTGGCTATGACATAATCATTGCGTTTGGTAGAGAAACACATTTAATATGTTTACTTATATTTATTTTTAATTTTTATTTTTAAAAAATTGTTATTATAGTTAACTTACAATGCCTTGTCAAATTTTGTTGTACAGCAAAGTGTTTAATTATATTTAATATGCTACACTTCTTCATTCTTCTCTTCCTATTTTTTCTCATCCATGGTACATACAGCATTATTTAAGTGCTACTAAATAAGACAGTGATTGCCATGTGCCAGTCATTGTTTTAAGCCCTTTAACATGTATGAAGTCATGTAATCTCCCTAGCAATCCAGTAAGTCAGCACTATTATTGTTCTTCATGAGGAAGTTAAGTACTGTGACCAAGGACACAAGCCAGTGATAAGAACTCCATTCAAGAAGCTCAGCTATAGAATCTATGCCCTTAACCACTATACTATGTTGCTTCTCCAGCCTCATTATTTTCTTCGAGGATAATATATTTTAGGCTGTTGTAGAGGGTTCTGTAAGGTTTCGTATAAGACCTGTTGCAGGGGTATACCATCCTCCTATATTCTTTTAAATGGCGGATTACACTGGAACTGCTTCTCTGTCAGTTCAGAAAGTGTCCTAAAATCATCAAATGGTAAAGGAAAGCTCTTTTCACAAATACAACCTATTAAAAAATTACAGGTACCAACTCCACTTATACAAAGAGTGCAATATTACTTATTTTTCTCAGATCGTTTTAGACAAGTATCAAGACCAGCAAGATAAGAGCTTAACTGACTGACTCAAAAATGTTTTGTACTGAAAAGTGGGAAGTAAACTTGTACTCTATAATTTTCATTCAGATGGTTTCTGAGGTCTTTGTTGTTGTTGTTGAAGTAGAATATAGAAGAAGCAAGGATTTCAGATTGGGGATGTTAAAATCAAGGTGGAATTCAATGCCTTGACTGCAGTTTCTATACTTCTCTTTTTTCAAAAGCTAATAAATTACTACTGGATGTGTTGTGATTTCCTGATGATGCTTGTCTTTAATCTGTTGGTTGAGTCCCCCATCTGGTGGCTGAAGTTTACTTGGATCCAGTTGCAGAGGAGATTCTAGGTCTTACATGAGCCACATAAGATTTTTCTAGGACTAAAGGCTTTCAGAATAAGTTCTCTTTTATATGAAATTTCTCTGTAGAAATATTAAATGTTTTTCTTTCATTATGACCTTAAAGAATAATTACTTCCACAAGGATTGAAAGTTTATACATCTTATATCATATTGCTGGGCTCTCTGTACAAATGTTTCTTAAATTGTGGCCTGGGACCAACTTATCAACGGAGTGGCTTGTAAAATGGAGATTCCTGGACCTCATCCTAGACCTATTTATTTGAATCCTTTGAGATGAGATTCAAGAACCTATATTTTAAATGTATGTTTCAGGTGGATTGTGCATATTAAACACTAGAGAATCTTGGGAAGGGTTCATAACTTGACCTCTTTTTTTTTAGTATTACCAAAATTAATCTGAAGTCTGAGAAAACCTTAAAATACTAAATAAATAATAATTATTACAGAGGCATCAGTGAAGTAAAGAAGTGCTGTCTTCACAAAAGGATCCTAAAGACAAGAGCGTTTGTGCTTGTCCACAGCCATCAAATCTGATACAATTCCTTTGGTAGCCTCTTCGAACATTTTTAGAGAAAAGATACATACACACGCACACATAACAAGTCTCTTTAATTTTGATATTAGTCACATTCCTCCACTCCTTTTATTAAAAAAAAAAATCCGTCAGAATTTTTGTAGACCTTCAACCTTGTAAAATAGAAAATTTCTCCTCAAAAAAGATTGCCTTTTTCTTCCTTTTTTTTTTTAAACAAATGTGACATTTTTCTTTGAATCATTAGTTCCTATTTACCAGGACGATCATCAAGTAGGATAATTTGTAGAGGATGAAATGGCAGAGGCTGGCAGTAACTTACTGAACCCTGCACATAATTGAGGATGCAAATCCAAACATTTGAGAGGAGTCTGCCAGTCAAAAAAATCTTTTGAGTGTGAGAACTGATAGTCTTTCTTTCATTGAACAGAGGACTTGAACTTACTTGTTTCAGCTGGATGTCTTTCCTTGTTTTTCTTGCATGCTTCGGTTGTAAACAACAAATACTTTAAGGTGATGAAGACATATTCACATCAATGTGAATTTTGGGTTTTTTTTTTTTTAAATCTTTTCTATTTCAAGTCTACCTGTCCCATAAAATAATGGAAGAGAAAAAACAAAGATGATTTACCTTGAACAACAACAAAATAGTAGAATACCACCTGCACACAGAGTTATATATTCTGCCATTGCTTTCCAATGTAACAAAAACAGTTCTTTAATGGCTTTGAAAAATAATGTCGTATGTCAATAACTTTCTTGAGTGATGATTTTGTGCTGGAGGTAGCTGATTCTATCTGGTCTCTGAACTATAGCTAAAATCATGTGACTGTATTTTCCCCCCAGTATTATATTTACTTCTTACAGACGGGATGAAATACAGCTGACTTCAGGAACAAGGCATTTGAAGTGAAAATTTCCAAAGACACGAATATTCAGAGGGTATGTAATAGTCAGGGTTTAGTAAGTGAATAAACAACAGAGAAATTTTATAATTAATGATTATTTAAATTGAAATTTAATAGATATTCCAAAAGAATAATATGTAAAGGTAAAACTGGATTACTGAGGATTTTCTAGACTATGAGCTTCTTGAAAAATTGTTATACATATATCCACATAGAAAGAGCACAAGGAGTTCCTGTTGTGGCTTTGGGGTAACAAACTGGATTAGTATCCTTGAGGATGTGGGTTCAAACCCTAGCCTTGCTCAGTAGGTTAGGGATCTGATGTTGCCATGAACTGTGGTGTAGCTCACAGATGCAGCTGAGATCTTGCCTGTGGCTGTGGCATAGACCTGCAGCTGCAGCTCCAATTCTACCCCTAGCCTGGGAACTTCCATATCCACAGGTGCAGCATTAAAAAAAGAAAGAAAGAGCACAAAGTCTAGAATTCAGATTACAGAAGCACACAAATTTGTAAACCATTTCTTCTATATATTACATGTGTTTGAGTGAGTTACTGAAGTTTTATCATGTGCATAACTGGGAATAATATTGGCATTTATTAGGGTCTATAAGTATTATGTGGTATAATGAACATGTAACTCAGCATTCTTTTTGACATGTTCTAAACTTTTATCAGTTATTGCTGCTGATCAGTATAGAATGAAAGAGGTTAAATCAATATTTACGTCAGGGAGATTTTAAGACTTAGATATACTCCTCTCTCTTGGGCCTGGAATTCCTCCAACTATACATAGTTTTTTGCTGACCTTGATCTTGCTGATTGAAATGCCCTTCATAGCTATTTACTATACAGGAAAATTCTTACTTCTTGTTGAAACACGGAGGACAAGGATAAGAAAATTTAAAAAAATTGTTCTCAGAGTTTGGAACTCTGAAATCAACATAATGCATGATAATGAAGAAAGCGATAAAGGTTCTTTAAAGTATGGACCATTTCCCACAGTAGCAATACTTGACCCTTAATTAGTGATTCTCCAAAGGGAAAATATTTGCTACCAAAGTGTCATTTAGGAATGTCTAAGACATTTTTGTGTCTCACAACTTTATGGAGAATTACTCTAATAGGTAGAGGCCAGAGATGCTCATACACATGGTAAAATACACTTGGCAACCCCTGTAGTAAAGAAATATCCAGCCCCAAATTTCAATAGTGCAGAGATTACACAACTTGTCCTTATCTGATAAAAATACAAATCTATCTAAAAGAAAGAATATAATTACCAGAAGGGATATTTTAAAAATATTTGTATTTGATAAAAATACAAATCTATCTAAAAGAAAGAATATAATTACCAGAAGGGATATTTTAAAAATATTTGTATTTGATAAAAATACAAATCTATCTAAAAGAAAGAATATAATTACCAGAAGGGATATTTTAAATCTTGGAAATACAGAAGAAGACAATCACAAAGGCAAATGTTTCGAGAGCCCAGTAAATTTCTGAGGCAAAGCTGGTTTCCTAGGCTGACTTGATTTTTTCATCTTCCAGGCAGCAATTGTACTATTCTGGAGAGACAGGTATCATTTGAATTCTAAAGTAACTTTTTCTAAGTTTATTCTCACCAAGAAATCTAACAATATGGCTTCTTTTGTAGTTTATTTTGGAAAAGGTAACTCAAGATTCTACTCCAAACGAAATTGTTTAGTGTAAATTGACATTCTCAATGTTTGAACAGTGATAAGACCTATTTTTATTAATTTGCAAACCTGAAGTTCAGACCCCTGGAAAACAATCAACTTGACAAAGTAAATATTAAATTGCAGACTACATGGGAAGATGTTTAACTCCTGATTCAATTTCTTTGAGTAATATAGGGCTATCCATCCTATCTCTTTCTTCTTGAATAAGCTTTGGTAATTTGTGTCTTTCAAGGATTAGATTATTTCATACAAGATAAAAAAAAAAAAATTTGTCCTTGCCCATAGCATGCAGAGGTTCTTGGCCTAGGGATCAAACCTTCACCACAACAGTGACAAAGCCACATCCTTAACCCTCTGAGCCACCAGGGAACTCCCCATAATATTCTTGTAGTATTTGCTTTTTTTTTTTTTTTGACAGGAAAGTAGGATTTATTGGTGAGCATTAAGGAAGGGACAACGTCACCAAGGCTCTCATGAGTGCAGGGCCTGCCATTTGTCCAGGGGGCGGAGATTAGGGATGAATTTGGCTCCACAGCCATCCAGGATAAGCCTCTTTTCTGCCACCATGTTTTCAAATTCATCTGTGTTGAACTTAGTAAATCCCCTGCTTCGTAGACATGTGGATCTTCTGGAGGCCAGGGAACTTGTACTTGGCCCTGTGCAGTGCCTCAATCACATGCTCCTTTTTCTGCAGGTTGATGCGGATGGACATTATGACTTGGCCAGTGTGGACCCGGGCCGCCATGCCCTGAGGCTTTCCAAAGGCACCAGGCATACATGTCTGGAGCCTGGATTGGGGACAGCATGCCAGTCATGAATGTCTACTGAAAAGAGCTGTCTCCAAGGTCCCTTAGGGCAACCTATACAGGCAACAGGCTGCATACACTACCGAGGAGACTGCTGTTTGCAGCCATTGCACACCAGGCCCTCGTGGGGAAGAGCATGGTCAGCTTACCTGGCTGCAAAATACCCTCGTAATATTTGGAAAATCCATAGCAGCATCATTTTTTACAATTTTATATTGCAATATTTTCGTTTTTCTTTTTTTTTTCTTGATCAGTCTGGCTGGCTAGTGTTTTATGTTTTACTGATGTCAAAGAATCTTTGTTTTGTGCTACCAATTTTCTCTTTTATTTTTTTCTGTTTTTTTAAAACAATTATTTCATTAATTTCACAACTATTTTTATTTCTTTTTGCCTACCTACTTTGAGGTTAATTTACTCTCCTTTCTCTAGTTTCTTAAGGCAAAAGCTAAGGACATTGATTTGATCCTATTCTTTTTCATTATAAGAAAAAGTGCTATAAAATTTCTTTTTCATTATAAGAATAAATGCTATAAAATTTCTTTTAAGTACTGCTTGAGTCACATCCAACAAATTTTAATGTATGATGTTTTAATTTGCATTCATACAAAAATAATTTTAATCTTTCACTTTAACATCATTATTTAGAGTATGCTATTTGATTTGAAAATATTTGGAAATTTATCACAGATCTTTCTATTTTTGATTTCTAAATTATTCCTTTGTAGTCACAGTACATACTTTTAGTAACTCGAATATTTTAAAATATATTAAGTTTTCCTTTATGGCCCAGCATATGGTCTATCTTGGCAAATTTTCTGAGTGCACTGGAAAAGGATGAATATTCTCTGTTGTTGTGTAGGGTGGCTGTAAATGCCAATTTAGTGGGACAGTGAATGGTTTTGTTCACTGACTACTGGCAAAAGGTGAATTTGTCAAGTTAAATGTTAAATTGTAGTCTCCTTCCTAGGAAACCTCATAGCTTTGTCAGGCAATCTCTTCTTTCTCATTATTGAAATTTGGGGGAATTCTGGCCCAGTTTTCCCTTTAGGATTCAATCAAATGTAACCTACTTCAAGAAGCCTTCTTTGATGTATTATTTTAAAAAGTGATGATATTGTTTATGTTGATAGTGTATTTAATTGTGTACATATTTATTTTCATGTTTTGTTGTAGCTTGAGAAAAAAACCAAACCAAAACAAAGGACAAAAAAAAACACAAAAACTAATCCTTGTCTATCTCCATTCTCCCAGCAGATGGTAGAGAACTTGCCACATGGCAAGTGTTCAAAAAACATTGTGGAGTACAATTTTTATGTTGTAAAACCTTTGTGTTTATCATAATGTTAAATAGCATTTGCATGATATTGGTCTCCTTTGAGTCAATAGATTTCTTCTAAAATATTCCATGCCAGTGACCATCCATTATGATTTTGAATGCTGTTAATCATTTGCAGCTTGCTGTTTCTGAAATTAACTTAACCTTTGCTTGAATAGTTCTATGAAAAATTTTTTCTTAGTTATATTGTATCCAGAAAAACAAAAAAAAAAAAACAAAAGAGAGAGAGATACCTTCTTATTTTGTTTCTTCTGTCTCTCTTCTTTTAGCCATTCCTTTGTCATACTGAGAATTTCCAGTCCCTTTATCCATTCCCTTTATATGGTATGGTTTGGTGACCATCATCACTGTACACCATGTAGAGATGAAAACACTAAGTTATCACTGTATATTCTGTGGTACACAGAAGTTTTCCACATCTGTTATGATCATAAATTTTCTTGTCCTGAACACTATACTTCTATATTATTGTCATAAAATGCATAGATGTTGGGAGAGATGAAAAAAATAGAAGCTTGTCTTCTTCAACTCTTATCCAATGCTACCATATGTGTTTCTTCTGCAGGTCATTCTTTGCATAAAAGTGTCCAGCTAAAGCAGAGAGAGAAAAAATAAAACCAAATTTCCACCCTGTTGAAGAAGACTTTTACTCTGATCTAGCGTTATATCTGTCCTCCTAGCATAAGGAGTGCCTTCTAATTTGAAGCAGCCTGTGTTCTTAAGATTTGCATCTACCCAGAGAGAGACATCTTTGTCTAATCATCACAACAGTGCTGTGTATTCTCATCACAGCGCTCTTCTTATCCACTCTTTACATTACAGATGAAAAGAAATGATGCCTAAAGTGGCAAAGCCACCTTACCCCAAGCCATACTAGCAGTACAGCTTTGCAAAAAAAGTGCTGTGTCCTATGAAAATTACATGCTGGGTGAAACCTCTTATTTTGGCTCTTGCCTATACTTTCTCCCTACCTATATTTAACAATATTTGCTCCAAAGGTTTATTTAAGCAAGACTTGGTGGGCTTAGATTTTGTTTCTTATGGCATGGGTCTAATGCTGTAAAATAACCTCCAACACTAATAACTTGAACATGATGTTGTCAGATGGGAAAGTACAGAACACAGGTATTATAGGAATAAAGGGTACGCATGATGACTTGAGGCAGTTTGATTCATTGTTGTGGTTAAAGCCATATTTCATTTCTGGACAGTTTCACTATTGCTAGGTTAGTGAAGACAGACCATATACTGTAATATTTTTTGCCTCAAGGTCTATAGAAATATCAGATTAAAAGTGGATAGCACATCACACTCAACCAAGAATTTGCAAAGTGAAATGTATTAAAAATTAATTTTCTGGATTCTATTGTATTTGCCTAATATGCTTTATGTATTATTTCATTTTCTTTCTGCTATAAAATTCATTAATTTTAATCCAGGATTAACACAACAAGAAGAGGAGAATTGGTTTTCTGTAGCATCTTCCTCACTCAAAGTATCCTAATGTGCTTTATAAATAATGAATGAGATACTGTTAGAGTAGAGGCTCTGTAGGCAAACAGAGTAGCCATTGAACAAACTGGTGATAACTCTCAAAAAAGATAA
Organism: Phacochoerus africanus; assembly: GCF_016906955.1. NCBI lineage: Eukaryota > Metazoa > Chordata > Mammalia > Artiodactyla > Suidae > Phacochoerus > Phacochoerus africanus. The sequence goes on along the minus strand of NC_062551.1, from coordinate 133,757,764 downwards.
ATACTGAAAATGAAAGCCCTTTTATGCCCTGTCTTTTTTTCCTCCAAGTTTTGGTGAAACTTTTAAGGAAGTTGTTATCTGGCAGTAAATGTCATGTCTAAAGAGAGGGATCAGGGAATGGCTCTTCGAAGATTCATTAATCAGGTTGTATTTATAGGTCATGGTAATCATTCATGAGCCTCAGTAAGACTCCTGGGCTTTTTCACTTCTAACACTCACCCTTCTATAGAAAATGTTGACTGAGGTCAAAACCCCCCACCAAGCAATGCAAAATAGTTTCTATATAGCTCACAGAGACTTGTGAAATTCAAGCATGTTGTCTTTTTCACAGGCACTAGTATATAAAGTAAGGTGAGTTTACCAGAAACGAATATGTTTTTAGCTAAAAACAGCTCAAACCTCAACAAAATGAATGACTGTACAAATAACAGTTTCCTGCTTATAGGCCTCAATGTATTTCTCTCTGATATAAAAAGCACCATGATTTGTAGAAATATGGCAATAGCTTGAACACCATGATGAATGAGGGAGGCACAGGTAGCCTTGGAAAAAAGACATTTTTTTTTTAGCCAACAGAAATGTACTCTACATCTACCTCTAAATGTACTCTTCTTAGAGGAACTCCACGAGTTAAAGAAATTTAGATTTTTATTTCTTCTTTGGAAAAGTAACTCAACCGCTTGGAGCCTGGCTATTGTTTGAAAGCAGAAAAACATTCTCCATGGAGGGAAGATTAGACAGGGCAATGTTTTTCTACATTTGTGCCTGTTACTCTGGAGACTGAAGGCATTAACATTCAGGCATATCAGTAAGAGGTCTTATTTGAGAGAATGGGTGAGTGGAAAAGCAATACGTTTTATGCATCAAAATTGAGGAGTAGAAGCCAGATTGGACCAGGCAGGCATGGCTGACATGAAGTGGAGCTGTCCTGGTCTCAGGGGTGTGCTGGGCATTGCAGTTGAAGAGAAGAGCCAGGTGGGTTGTAGGGAGTAAGGAGTCCTTTCAGAGGACAAATTGAAGGGGCAAGCAGGAAGTCAGAACAGAAGATGGGGTAAGCGTGCCAAAGCTGAGGCCATCAGAGCCCCATCTTGAGGCAGTCTGGGAGGCATAAAATGAAGCTGCAGTTAGAGGCCGTGGTCTGAGTGATTCAAATGTAGTTATAGCCTAGGGTAAGTAAGTAAACTTTCTATAAACGACCAAATTATAAATATTTCACCTTTTGTGGGCTAGGTATTTTACCTCTGTCGTGCCTGCTTACTCTGTCACTGTAGTGCGAAAGAGACCATAGGCAATGCATAAGTGAATGGATATGGCTGGGTTCCAATGGCACTTTAATTGCATAAAGAGATGGTCTAGATTTGACCCACAGGCCTAAGATTGTTGACCTGTGATATAAACAGCACTGCTGGTTTAAAGTCATCTACGGTTGTATAGCAATCACTTTGTAAAGGCAAGGAACACGTGACCCATGTGTGGTTCATACAGATCCCTGTAGCCTGGACACTCTTCAGAGAAGGCAGTGCTGCCAACAGACTTATATTAGGAATGGTCTTTAGTAAATAAGAGGCCGAGCACAGCCTTCTGTACAGGAGATAAGGAATTTAAAAAGATATAGAGGGAGTTCCCTTTGTGGCTCAGTGGAAATGAATCGGACTCGTATCCATGACTCGGTGGGTTCACTCCCTGGCCTCACTCAGTGGGTTAAGGATCTGGCATTGCTGTGAACTGTGGTGCGGGTCACAGATGCAACTCTGATCCCTCACTGCTGTGGCTGTGGTGTAGGCCTGCAGCTGTAGCTGCAATTTGACCACTAGCCTGGGAACTTCCATATGCTGCAGGTTGGGCCCTAGGAAAAAAAAAAAAAAAGATATAGACTACAAAGTGAAGAACAGTAAAGGGAAAATTTCCTTATTTCAAAATTATGTTCCTTACTTTGTGGTCACCCTTCCAGATAGGAACTGAGAATTCTGGTCTAATCCTTGGAAATGTATATATATAACTAATGTCTTTGCCATTTTGGTGGCTGAGACTCTGTTTTTTGGTTTTATATTTTAAATTTTGATAGCTTGTGTAAGTTGCACACATCTCCCTTTGAGTTAGGCTGTTACATGTATTTTGTTATTACTAGAAAGAGTATCTGATAAAATTGTCGTATATGCCAGTGACTACTTAAAGTAATATATTGACTGACTAAAAATGTAATCAGTGTGGAAGCATACGTGTTTATGGGGTATAAAAATATGATAAGCAAAACTTCACCAGTCAGGGGAAAAAATTCAGGGCTCAGAGAACAAGGACCATTATGAGCAAACTCAAAGTCTATATTTATGCCTCAAAACAAACTCCAAATGGAGGAATAGCAAAATCTATTTTTTGAGACCTAGAGGCAAAGCATTTTTATGTTGAGATCTTTTTGAAAATACTAACTTTGAGTTGTTGAACTATTTTTAATCTTGAAAGATCTTTTAGATATTTGCATGTTTTGTTCATAAAACAGTACATATATATTTTCTTTGTCTCTTGTTCTTTCAGCTACAATAATTCTAAATGACAGAGTCACTTCATCTACTTCTACAGAATTATAATATCGAGTTTGAAAGAAATGTAAGTCTTCTTAATGTCTTTCTTACAAATTATTTCTCTACCTGGAAAGATAACTTTCCTTAGTTTACTGACATTTTAATCTGTTCTATTTACGTGACTTTAATTTGTCTGAATTAGCATTGCCATTATAATCCTAATCATCACTATTGTGCCAGACATGGGTAAAGCACCTTGAAACATTGTCTCATAGTAGCTATAGCAATTTAGAGAAATAAAGCATCTTGCCCGTGGTCACCAGTTTGTATGTAGCAGAGCAAGGATTTGAAACCAAATCTAACTGACTCACTTAACCAAGTCTAACTAACCCATTACACATTGTACTATGTAAATATATACATAGACGGTTGATCCTTGAACAACATGAATGGGTAGGAGTTCCCACCCACCATGAAGATGAAAATTTGCCTATAATTTATAGTTGACCCTCCGTATACATGGTTCCTCCCTTATCTATGGTGGCACAGATGTGGATTCAACCAATCTGGGATGGTATGGTACAGTAATTTTTACTATTGAAAAAAATCTATTTATGGTTGACCTTCATTTATGGTGTTTAAATGTCAACTGAGTACACATTATGGAACTAATAGTAAAAATGTTAATGATATTAAGACTAAGCTAGCATTTACATAGTACTTACTCATGAATTGAGTCCAGCACCTTGTTCTATCACAATGTTATCATAGACCATCAGCTCATTGTATAGAAGAGCTCTAAACTCCTGCCTCTGATTTTTCATAGCTGACTACGGGGAATGTCAGTGACCACTGCATTGTTTAACACAGTACAAAATGCCATGTTGCCACACAAGGAGAAATTGTGGTGAGAAATTTGTGTGTATGGGGTGTGTGTTTGTGTGTGTGTGTGTCTGTGTCTGTGTGGTATGTATTATGTGGTTGTTTGACTCCAGCTGGAATATAGATTTGGATTTGCCCAGAAGGGACTAATAAGATTGTTTTAAGATTATTGATTTTAAAGATGGCAAGGGAGAGATTCTAGGCCATTATGTTCTTGAGTCCTGAAATGAAAACCTGTCATAAGGACACTGGATTTATCTGATCATGTTTGAAGACTAATGGAAGAGTACCTAGAAAACTGTGAACAGTGGCACATGGAGGTCCTCCCTCCCAGCTAGGGATGGCATTTGTAGGGTGCCATTAATAGGCAGTAATCTATGAGCACAGGACCTAGAGCTAACATTCACCATAATGAGTCACATAAGTGAAAATACTCATGCCCAGGTGCAAAATCCACATTCCTTACACATCTGTTGAGCAACTCCAGATGTTTGTATTCAGGTTTCATTATAATTAATGTAACTTTTCTAGTTTTTAACAGCATCAGTCCTCATGTGGCCCTGACTATTTTAAAGCAATTTAGGTTTTCTTCTTTGTTCTGAAAAAACATTGAATGACTATATCTGTGTTAATTCAAATTTAACTAATAAAGGTATGCACTATTTGCTGAGACTTTTATTAATTTAAAATTTGGGGGCTTTTTAGTTTTACCTAAAACCATGGAATGTAAATTAATTTGTAATCAGAAAAAAAGATTTCATAGGATTTGATTGGAAAAAGATTTCATAGGAGAAGGATAGAAGGGAATTTATAAAGATGCCAGATCTCTAAGAATGTTAAATTGCTAGACTATGCAAAATTAATAGTTAGCTAAAGAACATTATTTTAAAATACTAAGAATATTAATTTTTTAAAAACTCTTATTCCTGAAATATTTGGAGAAAAAATGTTTAATGCATAAAGTAAGCAAGGGTACATTTGTTTCTATTTTGAATGTTCTCCCACGGAGATTTGGCCTATCTTTTATACATACAAATATAAGCTGCCAGGAATCCTTAGGCATTAAAGAAGATTTGAGTAAACTTCAACATGGAGGTGAAGCTTATAATCAGAAGACATCAAAAGTCTTGAAAATACATCATTAGAGCCCAATGTGGGAAAAAAAAATCTATTATTCTATACAACCTTAGGATTTTTCATGAAAGCCTGAACTGCAAAGAATTATTTACAAAGTAATGAGGCATTCAGAAATTGTTTTGAAAAACCCTAGATGAGAGACTCACAATCATACACACACACACACACGTGCACGCACACACGCACACTTCTATTTTTGTCATGTTTTAGAGAGTGTGGGAAAATAAAAACATTCAGAATATAAAATTTATGTCTTGTTTATTGAACTGTAGTATGAGAAATTTGAGTTTCACAAAAAATTTTGTATTAAAGAAAGCTATATTTGAAATAAACTAAATTAAAACATGTAATAAAAGGCTATGGGAAAAGTTACTTTTGTTTCTCTTCAGGAATTTGTTTTAACCTATTGTCAATGATTGAGGTGATGTACTTGTCAGTTTTTATTATTCTGATTTTTAACTAAATTCCTGCATCACATGAGGCATTTGTTTTTAAGGAGAGTTTTGCTAATTAGCAAAAGTAATGTTATGAAAATATTGAAATTACAAAGGAAGTATTTAGTATTTAGAGTAAAGTTACAAAATTTGGAGGATTTAAATAAAAACAAAAAGAAGAGGAAAAAGAATATCTACACTTTAACGGAAATTACTATCAGAGCATATCATCTTCTTTCCTTGATTTGACTCATTAAAAATTTATTTCTAACATTAAACAGTCTTTTTAATTCAATTCCAAGATGAAAAAAAAAAGATACTTCTGCACCCAGCAGATCCATAATCCTGAGTGAAAGAAATGCACTAACAAGTAATTTTTATTTTGTTGATAAATGCTAAAAGATGAATGATTAGGGAGTTGCAGGGACATAAGAGTTGGCCTGCTTTGCCTTGTAGATATCAAGGAAGATTTTATGTGCAGGAAGTGACACTCAGTTGAAGTATGGCCAGGGAGCTGGCCAAATGAAAGAGGAGCAGACAGGAATTCTAGGCAGAAAGGAGAGTAATAAATCTAAAAGCAGCAAAAAGTTTACATTCTACCTTGTCATGTTACTGTATAACCACATTGGTTCAAAACTTGGGTAAAATAAAATAATTATACCAATATCTTCTTGAGCATTAAGTATGTACCTGGCACTGTTCTGGGTGCTAGGAAGATATAGAGAGTCTGTAGATCCTGCTTCTATTAAGTAGGTATTTATTTAATGAATGGAAAAAAAAAAGATGTGTTCAAGAAAAAAATGTTAGAATAAAAACAGAGATGTACAATTGAATCAAAGCAACAAAGGCGTTGTATCATTGTAGTGAAGCTTTACTGGATTATAGGAAGATGTTTCCCTTTATGCTGTAATAGGTGGAAGATGTTGGTTTCCCAAGTCTGATGTTTTGTTGTATACCCTGCTGATTTAGAATATGAGAAACATGCTCAGTTTTTAACAGTGACTTGTAGTCTGGGGCTGGGAGAGAGTGTTTTTCTATCTTTCTTGGTTCCTTTGCTGTTTACCTCCTTGCTTGCTGCTGAATTCTTTGCAGTCAAATAGTCTTGTTCACATGGTGACTCTTGGAGCAGAGATGGACCACGTGATATTGTCTGAACTTTAGTTGAGAGTCACTATTAGGAAAACAAAGCTATACTACACATGTGATGATTGTACAAAACATTTCTGTTGTGTAGACTGGAAACAGAACCTATGGTCTGGTTACTGGTTAAATCTAAATAAATCTGTTGACTGACTTTATTTTGAGGGACTAATAATAAAAACGATATCTCGAGAGGTACAAATTAAAGGCTTGGGGTCAGCAAATACAAATTACTGTGTATAAAATAGACAAGCAGCAAGTATACACTGTACTGCACAGAGAATTATAGCCATTATCTTATAACAACCTACAATGGAGTATAATTTGCAAAAACACTGAACTACTATGCTATCCACTTAAAGCTAACAGAATATTGTAAATCAACTATACTTCAATAAAAAAATTATCTTTATGCTAAATGATATTAAGCCTAAACATACTTTCAATCTTTTCACTGACTATTGGGTCTCTCTAACTAGTACATGTTTCTAGTTACATATGGACAGAGTGAAAATTTGGTTTGAATCCAATCTAAGACATTAAATAATTATGTTATATTCCTGAGATAAAAGTATCAATCCACTTTGTCAACCAGCTGCCATGGCAACTATTATTTGAGAGGCCAGGGAAAGTTAACTTATGAACATAAAAAGGCACAATTCACACCTCATAGGACTTTATAATCCTTTGGGTTCCTGTAAGCTTGAGTGGTCAGTGGCCCTGGATGGTGGGTATCAATGACCCCATTGGAAATTGTTAGCTGATGAACAACTAGGTAAGACTTATATCTTCTTCTGGATGTGATAATTGAGCTGAGGTGAATCCCTTGAGCAAGGAGATTAGATAGGTTGGAACTAATAGTGAAAAAAAACTCTATTTTCCAGTTTATTCCAACTGAACTCTGGGGACATAAAACTTCAATTTACTGGCTGAGCAAAGGTCATGAGGTGATGTGCAAGCAATGTTACAGTCAGATTTCTAGGTGCCTGGAGTGGATATCACTTAGAATCCAGAAGCTTAGGGTTACAGTGAAATAACAAAAGCATCAACAGCAAATTGTCCCTATGCTCAAAATGCAGCTTGGAAAAAGCTGTTTCTTTGGTAAGAGGTCTGTTAATGAGATACACACTGGGGACTGACAGAGTATCCAAACTCTAATAGCTAAAGGTGATGTATTTTTTTTTTTTGGTCTTACCAAAGCGAAATGTTATTTAAAAAAATAATTTAGTTGAAACTGATCACACTTACTTGCCCAGCTTTCTTTCCAAATTTCTCTCACTTGTTCATCATTTATTCATTCTTTCTTTCATTAAATGTATGTTCATTGAGTTTCAACTATGTAAACCAGAGCTGGAGTGAAAAAGACAGGCTAGTCCTGGTCCTCCTGAAGCTCATATCCAAGCAGAGCACATAGACAAAACAATCAATTACATAAATAGTTATTAAGTTGCAATTTAGCTAAAGGGTAACAAGAAAAGTGAGGTATGTTAGAAGAGTAACTGGAGGAATCTGACAGAGTCTGGTGTTAGAAAATCTTCCTTCAGACACTAAATTCAACAGATCCCTAAAAAAATGCATGAGTATGAATAAAAGAGAAGGTAGAAGTGAATGGAAATCCATGCTGTGGGTATAGGAAGCAGCCTGTGCAAACACCCTGAAGCAGATGGCTTGAAGAAGGCCAGAGTCTCAGGAGGACAGAGTTAAAGAGCACTGTGGGCCAGGGAGGGAGTCCCCAACTCTGCCCTGCTTCCTACTAGTATGCAGAGGTTAGGGTCTTTATGTTAAGAACAATAAGACATAAAAGAGTTTTAAACAAAGATGGACATAGCCACATTTTCATTTCAAAAAATTGCTTTGCATGCAATGTGAATATTCTTCAGGATTGAAAATGAGTAGAGTAAGTAACGAAGACAAAGTGGGAAATGATTCATTTGTGTAAATCAGAGAATCAACAATAGAATCTTGTACTAGACTGGAAGCACTAAAATCAGTGAAAATAACAGAAATGAGAGACATTTAGGAGGTAAAATTGATAGGATTGAGTGATTAATTGAAAATGAAGATGGGCACAGATGGTTTGCAGAATGATTTTTAAATCTGGAGTCTATGTAATTAGGCACAGTGGTGCCATTTATTGATTAAAAAACAAAACAAAGAGTTCCTGCTGTGGCGTAGTGGAAATGAACCCTACTAGTATCCATGAGGAGGCGGGTTTGATCCCTAGCCTCACTCAGTGGGTTGAGGATCTGGTGTTACCATGAGCTGCAGTGTAGGTTGCAGATGCAGCTTGGATCCTGTGTTGCTGTGGCTGTGCTGTAGGCCTTAGCTGTAGCTCCAATTCAGCACTAGCCTGGGAACTTCCATATGCTGCAGGTATGGCCTAAAAAGCAAAACAAACAAACAAAAAAGCCACTGGAATTATAGTTACCATATGATCCAGTAATTCTATTTCTGAATGTATACCTGAAGAAGAAAAAACATGAATGTGAAAAGATATATATACCCCCATATTCATAGCAGCATTAATTACAATAATCAAATAACCAAGATATGGAAGCAACTAAGTATCCAACATCAGATGAATGGACATATATATATATAATGGAATATTACTCAGCCATAAGAAATGAGATTTTGCCATTTGTAACAGCATGGATGGACCTGGAGGGTATTCTGCTTAATGAAATAAGTCAGACAGAGAAAGACAAACACTGTATGTTATTACTTATATGTGGAATTCAAAAAAATAAAACAAACAAATGAATATAAAAAACAAGAAACTTGGAGAACAAACTAGTGGTTACCAGTTGTACATGATGTGTACTGTACATCAACCACACTTCATTAAAAACATCAGAAATTATAAACAAAACAAAATATTGAAGAAGCAAGTTTGGGAATAATCATTGATAAACTTGAAGAAATTAATGATCCATAAAGATGTTACATGTCAACAAAGGAGATGAAACAAAATAGTCATGTTTTGATAGAATTTTTCTGTCGCCAGGGCGGTGACGAAGACATTTCTCCTTTTATGGCTAAAATAACTGATTCCAGCATATTCTTTGAAGAAAAATGGTTTTCTTGTTTAGAAAGATTTACTCTCTTACTCTACCCACTTCATTTATCATTCATTCATTTACTCACTCAACACTCAATAATTCATCAAATGCATATGGAACAACTTACATGTTACTGACTCTACACTGGATGTGGAGACATGGCAATGGACAAGGAAGATTTAGAGTTGGAAACTTTGCCTTTCCAAATTTTTTAATGTAAAAGAATTAAAAATGTACCAGGAAGAAAATGGTATAACTTTTCCTTCAGTAATTTAGTAATATGTCACAAATATTTTTAAATGTTAATATTTAATATAATAATTTACTTTCTAGAAATGTATTGTAAGAGTATCTGAGGTAGAGAAAAAACTGTGCTCATGAATGTTTTTTATTTGTAATAGCAAAAACCAGAAACATCTTAATGACCTATAGTTGATATTTTGACAAAATATGATATATTCATATGACATAATTTTTCCAATCACTAAAATAATAATACAGAAGAATATTTATAGATTTGGAAAAAAGTTCCTTCTGTGTAGTCTAGTCCAAAAATTATACACATGTGATTTTCATTTTGTAAAAAAAGTAAGATATCAATTTTGACATATCTATGGCTAAGACTAGAAATATGTATTTCAAAACTTTGTGGGGTAATGTTATTTTGGTGATTCTTCTTCTTGTTGTTCTTTGTCCTCTAAATTTCTAAAATGAATATGTGTCCTTTTGTAACCAATAGAAAAATTCCAACCAGTTTAAATAGTACCCATTTTTTTCTATTCTTTTATTCCTTTTATAAGACATATAATTATTGCAGAGTTGAAATGTGTGTGTGTGTGTGTGTGTGTGTGTGTGTGTGTGTGCATGTGTGTGTGTGTATGTAAAGGGTGGTTATGAAACTATCTTGGTAAATTTGAAGATTATTTCAATCAGAATAAAGTAAAAGTTTATTATAAGTACCTATGCCTTTTCATTCCCTATAGAAATGATCACTGGGTGTATCCATGAAGACCCTCTCCATCCTACCTAATATGCAGTGAAATTAACTGATGTAAATTGATTCTTCTGTTTCAGTGAGGGTTTCATATGTTAGTTGATTAGTATTTTAGCCACAATTGTTGAAACCCGGGTAAGAAGAGATGAAAAAACCTATTATAAAATCCTACAAGCACAGTTCAGCAGACGACATTTTTAGAACTGCTCAACTTTAGTGTAAATGCTGAAATTCTAGAATTCTAGGAAATGTTACAAGTTTCCTTGTAAAATCCTATTTAATATTAGGAACTATGGCAACTAGTGGGTGTGGTATCGCAAAGGATTCATAACCTAATGTGAAAAAAGATGGATTTGAATGCTGCCATTTACTTTCTCTGAGACCTTGAGAACATCTGTGTCTGTTTCCTTGTTTATACATTGGGGATTCTTTTTTCACCCAACAATTATTTACTGAGCACCTACCTTATGTCAGAAATTGAGGAAGGTAGGGCAGAGCAGGGGCTCATGTGTGATTGGAGCAGCATTCTTTGCATAGGGAAAAGTGCTGGAATAAGTCCCTGATGTGGCCAATAGTGAGGGAGAAAGAAGGCTGTGCAAGTCCAGTCGAGTGAGGCAGGAATGAGAAATCTCATGGAAATTCAGACAACATGATGCACGTGCTTTTCTAGGTACATTAATGTTTAACCCTTCTTTCATCAATTTTCATGCTTCGTAATCAAACTAATGTGAAGAAATTGTATTGCTTTGCTCATCTGAATATTTTAGATGTCTGTAGTCTTGGGTTATCATGGACTGCTTGTTTCCAAGATGACAAAGGATGTCTCTGCTGTGAAGGGTTCTGTCTTCTTTATGTAAAGAAGAGGCATCAAGTTTGAATCTGAAGCATGGCTTATGATATCTCTTCTGAGGTGTTCATTTAGGGGTGATAGATAGTCTCTCTCTTCAGATACATCTTCTGAAACAGCAGGCTGCATGACTGAGAATTAAAATAGTCTTCATTAAAATAAAAATATTCTACCCTATAGGACTAATGGAGCAATTGGTAGTAGTATGGGTATTAGCTATAACTGGTGCTGAAATTGCCAAATCTCACTTTTTTAGATGGACAAGGAGACAGAAAGAGAAGCTGGCATGTCAATGGCTTGAAAATGGAGTTGAAGAGTTCCCTGTGGCACAGTGGGTTAGGATCACACATTGTCACTGCAGTGGCTTTGGTCACTGCTATAGTATAGGTTCAATCCCTGGCCCAGGGAACTTCCATACGTCATGGGCACAGCCAAAAAAAAAAACCAAAAGGAGATGAATCATGGTCGAGTGACATGTTTATAACTGGGTTGAAAAATAAATATTGAGTCAAAGAATGAGAGTGATCCTGCTTTAGCAGAGTGCAAATTTGTAGGTGGATAGAAAAACAAAAGCTGGCTGTCAAGTTTGAGAAGGAGTAAGAAATCTCTGGAAGCTAACTCACCGACCAAAAAAACCCAGGAGTGATGAAACCTAAGTGGGACCAATAAGAATTTACTTAATAGGAATTATTTCAAAGAGAGGAGCTGTTTCAGCAGTGAATACTAAGCAATTCTAAACTTTAAAGGCATGGCCTCTTACTCCATTTCATGTTAAAGGGATTTTATTCCTCAAGGAACATGAATCAATGTTTGCAGAGAGATGGAGACTGATAAATAGGAGAAAATAATTTTTATGTGAGCTATAAAGGGAGAAATAAAATAAGGGGATTTGCTGGGAATCATCATTGTCATCATTATCATATATTGCATTTATATAGATTTGGCAGCTTATGAAGAACTTTCACTTGTTACTCTCTATTTCTGAGATTAGGCTATATACACACACACACATATACCCACACATAAACACACACACGCACACACACATACATACACACGCATGCATATCTGACCCTCTTCAGTTGACACATGTAATTATTGAAATGATTTGTACTTCTGGCAAATGGCTTGTGCAAATGTTGACTTAATGCCTAAGCTCCAGGAGAACTAAGCTCATGGTTATCTTTTCCTGCTGTATCTTCTTTGTCTATTAATTGAGACATGCCAAGCAAACACTGTCAAAGTAGGAATTGTTTTAATTGTTTTGTAGATGAATAAATTGAAATTTAGACTGGGTGAGTGGTCTGCCTAAGGCTTCAAATATGAAAATGATATGTCCAGAACTGTTAAATCCTTTGCTGATATATAATAAAGACAAATTAACTGAAGTAACTGAGAGGATTTTCAGGGAATCCCTGAAAGGCAGTGGGTTCAGGTAAGTAGGAGAAAACACAGAGAATGGTTGTGGAAGGATCTTGAATTTCTTTTACCTTTCTCAGTCTTGTTGTCAATGGATGTGTTTATTCCTATAAATTTATAATTTGATTATACATCTATCGAAATAGATGAAGTTAGAGAAAACTAACATTTATTGAGCACCTACTCTGTGGCAGACATTCTATTTTTGGATTACGTACATTTCTTCCTTTATTCCTTACAAATGTCTTGGGAGAAATAAAGATGAAGAAACAGAGACTAATTGAACTCATATAAGTTTTTTAAGGTTTCACAGTAAACGGCACAGTTAGTCTTTACAATTCCATGTCTTGGAGTTCCCCTTGTGGCTCAGCATTAATGAACCCGAGTAGTACCCATGAGGATGTGGGTTCAATCTCTGGCCTCACTCAGTGGGTTAAGGATCCAGTGTTGCCATGAGCTGCAGTGCAGGTCTGAGACACACCTTGGATCTGGCATTGCTGTGGCTGTGGTGTAGGCCGGCAGCTGCAGCTCCAATTCGACCCCTAATCTGGGAACTTCCATATACCACACCTGTGCCCACCCAAATAATAATAATAAGAATAATAATTCTATGTCTCTCCAACTCTAAACCACAAGCTTATTGCATCAGCAAATATCTGCCATGAGAACTCACTCTTCATTATGGGATGTAGCCTATATGGAGACAATTACAACTAGTGAAAAGTGCTAGGACATATCCAGATGCTAAGGGAACATTTGGAGAAATAACGCCTAATACCATCATGGAGGGTATGATAAAAACTGTCTGAAAGTATCATCTTCAAGTGTGAGAACTAAAGAATGCAGAAAGTCTTCAAGTCTTTTCACTGTATCTAAACATATTTTTAGAATGAAGGAAAGTGGATATCTTCAATTCAAATTATCTATGTAATTGTTTTAACTGTCCACCTCACCTAACTTTCCACTTCATTCCCCGCTCATGCAAGTGTGACTTCAGAAATGCAAGTGTTATAAGACAAATGATCTTACCATATGGCAGAGAACTAAATGTGAATTGATTTTATAATGATATAATTTACCAGCAAGTAATCTCCAGCTCTATTGTGGATTCATCTACATGTATTGCCCTGTGACAGTTTGATCAATAGCTCTCATCATTTCTCTCTTTATACAATGTATGTGGCTCTTTCTCTCTTTTTCCCTAAATATACTTATATTTTCTATTTCACTTTTCAGTGTAACAAGGTTTCAGATTCTTTTGTCTGTATTTTATTCCTGACTCATAGAGACACATAGCATATAAATTTGGCTTTGTAATTTTCAATTTTCTTAACTTTGGATATGTGAATATCATAACAAGCCATCTACATCTCTCCACCCACATATTTATTTTAAAGACCATATAATAAATGAGGAACACAAAATTCCACCAAGCACCTAACTACATCTTTGGTCTTGCTTAGCTATCTTCTGCTAGCTTTTAATCTCCATGAATGTTAAATGACTTTCAGTTTTTAGAGTGAAGTATTATGGTACATTGCCAGATACATGACAGTTAAAACAGCCACCACAGAATTTTGGCAGGGGATAAATCAGTGAATGTTCATATGGGTGAACAGTGTCTTAACAAGGGAACCATATGTGTTCCAATGAAAGGTTTTATGAAACCAGTTTGATAAAGGTATTTCCTTTAGCTATGTAAAGAAAAAAAAATTCATCAAAAACTATCAAGAAAATAGTATGGATCTTCATGCCTTTTACATGTCACTAGCAATTAGCCAAGCTCCTTGAGGCATTGTTTGTAACAACAGCTGTCTTCATCTTAATACCAATATGTGACAGTCATGTTGTCAGCAAAAATCCTCCAATGCCCTGTGCTCAAAGAAATATTGTTTCCCTTTTTTTTTTCAACAGTTATCTCCTCTATGTGAAGAGGAGAAAAATACAGGTTATAGTCAAAGACAAGAGAGGAGTGTAGAAAAGACAAGACTGTTTCTGTTTGAAAGTTGCTCCAGGGAGTTCTCATTGTGGCTCAGTGGGTTAAAAATCTGACATAGTGTCTGTGAGGATGCTGGTTCAATCCCTGGCCTTGCTCAGTGGGTTAAAGATCTGGCATTGCCACAAGCTACAGAGTAGGTTGCAGATGATGCTTTGATCTAATGTTGCTATGGCTGTGATGTAAGACCCAGCTGCAACTCCCTAGCCTAGGAACTTCCATATGCAACAGCTGTGGTCATAAAAAGAGAAAAAAAAGTTGCTCCATATAATGTGATGTTGTGTCAAGTAGATATATATATAGATAGATTTGTATATTGTGTGTGTACATATATATATTCACACACACACATATATGGAGTTGAGTAGGATATGTGTATATGTGAATGTGATAAATATGTGTATATATATTATACACACACACACACATATATGCACATATATACATACACGTGTGTGTATGTATATATATATATAGAGAGAGAGAGACACACACATACTCACGTATGAGCTGTCACCTAAAACTTGGATTTTTAGAAGGTAAATAAATGCTACAGAGTTTAAGCAGAAGAGATTTTTCCTTCCTCCTTAATTGTTGTCTTGAGAGTAGGCTTATGTCTACACAAAATTTGCACATGCATATTAACTTTTTCATAACTGACAAAAATTGAAAGTAAACAAGATGCCCTTTAATTGCTGAATGGAAGAACAAAATGTACTATACATACAGTGGAATAGTATTCAGTGATGATAAAGAAATGAACTGTCAAATCATGTAAAAACATAATGGTATGTGGCTAAGCCAAAGAAGCCAGTCTGAAAGGTTTTGTACTATATTACTGCAATTATGAGACATTTTTGAAAAGCGAAACTATAGAGGCAGTAAATACATCAGCGGCTGCCAGGGGTTTGTTTTCAGGGAAGTTTGTGTGAAGAACAGGTGAATTTGAGGGCAGTAAAATATTCTATATGATACTATAATCATAGATCTAAGTAGCTATGCATTTATCAAAATTCATAGAACTTTAGAACCCAAACAGTGAATCTTTATGCATGCAAATTTTAAAAATTATTTAAGGAGGGCATGGTATCTGTGGATGGAATGTGAATGTGACAAAACAATATAATCATATTACAAATGTAAGAAACAGTCTCAGTGGAATAGGTAGGAGAAAAAGATACTCATGTAAATAATTCTGGAAATATGCTGTGTTTGTGAAACTAAAGAAAAACAAACATACAAGTGAACAAAAATTATAAATAAGAATATACTCTAGTTAATAAAATTATTCCCCACAGGGCTCTAAGATAAGAATTCTGATACCATGATACATACAAACTGGAATTGAATAGCTCATAAATCTGATAACAGATGTTGGGAAATTATGTATCAGCAGGGGGACCAAGATAGGATGATTCACATAGTAAGGGATTGGAATTGGAGACACCAGTATGGATTTACTATAGATAATACAGACAAATGGTTACATAAAGAAATGTTTCCATATAGAAATATTTACAGAAGTTCCTGTTGTGGCTCAGCAGGTTAAGTAACTGACATAGTTTTCGTGAGGATGTGGGCCAATCCCTGGCCTCGCTCAATGGGTTAAGGATCTGGTGTTGCAGCAAGCTGCAGAGTAGGTCACAGATGTGGCTCGGATCCCATGTTCCTGTGGCTGTGGTGTAGGCCAGCAGCTGCAGCTCCAATTCAATTCAACCCCTAGCCTGGGAACTTCCATATGCCACAGGTGTGGCCATAAAAATTAAAAAAAAAAAAAAAGATATATTTACAAATATGTGCACATGCCGTGTTAGTATATATGCAAAAATGTCCTTGTTCTGTAAGCAGAGGAGGCTTAGAAGCAACAATACCCAAGTAACAATTAGTACACCTAGGCCCACATCTTGATTTCTCCAATAACAGGAACCAGGGATCCTTGGAGAAATGGCTGACTCTAGAAATCGGATAGGAAATATATAAGATAAGCCAAGCCTGGAGCATTTTGTAGTGACAGAAAGTAAGGAAGTAATAAAAGAAAATCCTTAAATCTAGGAATATGTCAAAGGGACATAATTGTATGTGGCAATTAAAAAGTTCCCAGTGGCCAAAGTTGAAACAATTTGAGCAACAAAATAAATTGCTATTAAATTACATCCCAAAGTATAAAATAAATATCTATTATTCCATAAGACATTAATAAATTATTGAATAATTAAATTAGTGGGGGATAGGAGAGCAATCTCTATGCAGAGGAATTCCAAATAATTTATGTAGATAATTTGCCCTCAAAAGATGAAGAAGGACTCTCCTCTTCTGAGATGTGAGCTGCACATAGTGAATTCCTTCCAGAAAGTACAGTGTGGAAAAATTGGGAAAAGAATAACTTTACCATGAAGACCCTGGCAAATGCTACCTCAGCCAGGTGATCAAGGTCAATACTAACAGTGATAAGTCATCTTGATGATACATGCCCTTGACAGGATGTGGTGAAATGGTATTTTTCGTCTGTAGTCTTCTTCCCCCAAAGTCAGCCTAATGCAGCCATGAAGAAAACACAGGCAAACCTTATTGAGGAAAACTTGCAAAACACCTGACCAGTACGTCTCAACTCTCAAGATCACTGAAATCAAGGAAAGTTTGAGAAACGGCAGCAGACAAGTCCTAAGGAGATACAACTACCAAATGTAATGTGGTGTCATGGATAAGAGTCTGGAATAGAAATAGAACATTAGGTAAAAACTGAGGAATTCTGAAAAATATAGACAATAGCTAATAATAAGTTCAGTAATTAGAACAAATATACCTTTCTAATGTACAATATTAAAAATAGAGGAAAGTGGATGTAGGGTATATGGGAGCTCTATGTACTAGCTTTTTATAGTTTCTCTAAGTATAAAACTGCTCTAAAATAAAGTTAATTTAAAAAGTAAGTAGGAGTTTCCATTGTGGCTCATCAGGTTAAGAACCTGACTGGTATCCATGAGGATGCAGGTTAGATCCCTGGCCTTGCTCAGTGGGTTAAGGATCCCACATTGCTTTGAGCTGCAGTGTAGGTCACAGATACAGCTTGGATCTGCCATTGCTGTGGCCGTGGCATAGGCCTGCAACTGCAACTCCTATTTGACACCTAGCCTGGGAACTTCCATATACCAAAGGTGCAGCCCTGAAAAAGGAAAAAAAAAAAAAGGTAATATTTGTTATCTGAAAGCTTGGACTTAGAATATGAAATCTATAGAGACCATGAAGTAAAGAGGGATTTTCTCTCTTTTCTGAAGACTATCTTGGGAGAACGATCTGAAATGAAGAAAATTAATAATTTATGCATGTTGTAGTTCCCATCGTGGCGCAGTGGTTAACGAAGCCGACTAGGAACCACGAGGTTGTGGGTTCGGTCCCTGGCCTTGCTCAGTGGGTTAAGGATCCGGCTTTGCCATGAGCTGTGGTGTAGGTCGCAGATGCGGCTCGGATCCTGTGTTGCTATGGCTATGGCGTAGGCCAGCAGCTACACCTCCAATTCGACCCTAGCCTGGGAACCTCCATATGCCACGGGAAAGCGGCCCTAGAAAAGGCAAAAAGACAAAATATATATATATAATTTATAAATGTTTCTTTTTAAATTTTTTTATTTTTATTTATTTATTTTTTGCTTTTTTAGGGCCACACCCACAGCATATGGGGTTTCCAGGCTAGGAGTTTAATCAGAGCTACAGCCGCTGGCCTACACCACAGCCACAGACACAGCAACATGAGATCCAAGCCACATCTGTAACCTACACCACAGTTCATGGCAACACTGGATCCTTAACCCACTGAGCAAGGCCAGGGATCGAACCCACAACCTCAAGGTTCCTAGAAGAATTCGTTTCTGCTGTGCCACGACGGGAACTCCACGTTTCTATTTTTAAAAAAATTATCTTATTGAAGTATAGTTGATTTACAATTCTATATGTTTCATATATACATATATGTACATAAGTTTATGCAAATAAGATAAAAATAGTATTGTGATAAACAACATATAGGTAACTCCAGTCTTTAATTCCCTAACACAGTAAACATATTCTATTTCATTCTTTCATTTATTCATTCATTCTTTTCACTAAGCAAACATTTGTTTAATGCCAACTATAGGATTTTCATTATTCTAGCACCTGTGTGGAAGATCCTTGCCTCCATGGAACTTCAATTATGATGAAGGAAAATGGAGAATCAATAAGTAAATATTACTCTAGATTTTATGTTGGCAATGAAGGATCATATAAGATCTTGAATATTTTGATAGTCTGGGAAAAGCTTTTTGAGGAAGCGCTATTTCAACTGAGACCGGGAAGTAGGTGTAAGTTATAAGAAATAATTGGAATAAAGGCATTTGAAGAATGCAGAAGAAACAGCTCAAAAAATTGCTGGTAGTGAGAACAAAACATTTTGAAAGAATAACTTATACAAGCTGGAGTATATCCTATTCTCTGCACTTCACATTAACACATCTCTTTCCTGTTCTATCAATAGAACAGTCATATATACATACACATGATGTATATGTGTGTGTGCCTATCAAAATATTTTACCTACCTATCTAGAGAGAGACAGAGACAGATAAAGAGAGGGAGAGAGAGAAGAAGAAGGGATTGGTGGTTTCAAGGATAGAAGGCTTTTATACAGAGCATTGTAAATCATTTGGAGGACTGAAGAAAATTTTTAAGTTTGAAATTTCAGATACGAATCTCAAGCTACAACAGTAATCTGGCCACCATGCGGACAACTGCCTCTAAGATCAGGCCACAGTGAGCTGAAAATTCTCTCGCCACTGGTAGGCTTAGTACTGCTGCCAGATCCAAAATCAGACCTCTCTGCCTAATCTCCAAAGCAAAATGAATACCTCATTCTTGAAATCCATGAATGCAATGGCTGATCATTGCAAGCTCTGCCAATGATTCCTCAGAAAAAGTAAACTCCATGAAGACACCATGCCTGCCTGGTGGGAGCAACAAAACGTGCCGGGGTTCTATCCTTATCAGTTTGGCCTCCCAACTCACAGAAGACATCGATTGGTTAAACCTAAGTCCCACTTTTAATTTTGGCTTCCAGGAAATCTATAAAATGCAAATTTTTGGCTTTACACTCCTTCCATTGTGGACAGCATATTAGAAGCAGGAAGGAGTAATGGTATCAAGGATAGAAAGTCATTGCGTCAAATGTTGCTGAGTATTCAGAAAAAAAAAAAAAAAAGAAGAAATTTCAGTTGGACTTAAAAATATAGGTCATCAGTGCCCTTGACAAATGCATTTTCCATCAGAATCAAGGGACAAAAACCACATTAATTCAGTAAGACTTGCAAAGGAATGTATATAAATTAAACCCTAAGCTCAAAGCCTTGTGAGATTTAAATCAGTTATTAGGTCTTGACACCCAACTCACTGCTTCCCAGTAGATTTTAATGAGGACCATGGTGAGAGCAGTTCAAAAATCATGAAATCAAATTGATGGCTTAGCAGTAGCTTGTCCTCAAACTAGGGATATCAGTGTTTCATTAAGCTAAATCTAAAGATATAGTAAAAACAGAATGTTCTTTATTTCCACAGTTAGACAGATTGGAAGTAAAAATGTGGACAAGTATCAAGTCGGGACAATAAAAATAAGGTTTAAAGTAGATAAACAGTTTCTTTAGGTCTATTGGAACCAAATGCAATTTGTTTCAAGCAAATGTGTAGAAATTTCCATATGGAAATGGATAGTTTGCTTATTAGGGCCTCCTTCTTCACCATGTGGATGGTGCGTGATGCAAAAGTGAGCATGATTATGGCAAAAGGAACCTCAATTTTGCCAAAGACAATAAAGTGATTAGCTGTATGATTGACGTACAAATATTTCCCATTCATGTTCCCTCTTGGGGGTGGGGGGGCTAACTGGATCAACAGAGGACTTTAGTTCAGCTTTGGTATAATCAAATAGCTAATTCACAGGAAGCTACTTCCCAAAATTCATATTTTACCCAATTAGAAAGGCGTTATTAAAGATGCAACATATCCTACTCTCTCCCAAGCTCCAAAGTTAATACACACCCACCTGTGTTCTGTGAATTCAATTTTTATTTTTTGTTTTTTCGTTTTTTTGTTTTGTCTTTTTGCCATTTCTTGGGCATATGGAGGTTCCCAGGCTAGGGGTCTAATTGGAGCTGTAGCTGATAGCCTATGCCAGAGCCACAGCAACGTGGGATCCGAGCCGCTTCTGCGACCTACACTACAGCTCATTAACCCACTGAGCAAGGCCAGGGATCGAACCCTCAGCCTCATGGTTCCTAGTTGGATTCGTTAACCACTGCGCCACGACGGGAACTACTGAATTCAATTTTTACATTGATCTTTCCTTTTCACTACATGTCACAGACTTTCCAGTCACTTCTCTAATTCTATCCTTCAATAAACAATTTGCCCCCACCAAAAAAAATTTTGACTGTGGAGTTTATGTTTGGGAGATAGCTCAGTATATCCTTTAGGTAAGAACTTTTCTTGGTTTCCTAAAATTTCTTTTACCAATGATTACATACTTTTCACTTATTAGACAATGAAAGTATTTTATTTCTTTCTTTTTTCTTCCTTCTCTCTTTCCCTTTCTCCCTCCCTCTCTTTTTCCTTTTATTCTTCCTCCTCTTTTTCTCTTCCCCCTCCCTTGTCCTCCTCTTCTTCTTCTAATCCTCCTCCTCCTTCTTCCCTTTCTCTTTCTCCTCCTCTCCCTCCTCTTTTTCCTCCTCCTCCTTCTTCTTCATCTTCTTCTTTCTCCTCCTTTTTTTCCCTGCTCTTCCTCCACCTCCTCTTTTTTGCTATCACTTGGCTATTTCTTTAATTCAGAAGTATGAGTCACTTTATGAATTTCCTCCATCTGTCTTTCAGTCTAATTCTCATGAAAGCACTCACCTTATCTTTCCTTTATTATGTTCTCCAAGTAGGCTCTCTTTCTTCCTTATTTTATTTACTCTCCAATGTCTTCCTTTTTTTTTACTTATCTGCTCAGAGGGACAACATTTTCCAGAGGAAAGTAAAATTTCTACCCAGAGACATAAGGAAAGTGTGCCAGGATCAATTTTTATTTGTGGTCAAATTTGGTTACCTTCTACCTTTAAAAGTATCATAATGGGTCCTGCTTGGTTTTTGTTCCTCAGAATTGCTTTGGCAATTCTGGGTCTTTTTTGGTTCCATATGCATTTTTGGATTGTTTGTTCTAGCTCTGTGAAAGATGTCTTGGGTAGTTTGATAGGGATTGCAATGAATCTGTAGATTGCTCTGGGTGGTATGGCCATTTTTACAATATTAATTTTTCCAACGCAGAAGCATGGAATATCTCTCCATTTCTTTACATCTTCTTTAATTTCCTTGATTAATGTTTTATAGTTCTCAGCATATGTCTTTTACCTTCTTGGTCAGGTGTATTTCCAGATATTTGATTTTTTGGGGTGTGATTTTAAAAAGTATTGTATTTTTGTATTCCTTTTCTAATATTTCATGTTAGCATGCAGAAATGAGACAGATTTCTGAATGTTAATCTTATATCCTGATACTTAGCTGAATTTGTTGATCAGTTCAAATAGTTTTTGGGTTGAGTCCTTAGGGTTTTCTATATATAGTATCATGTCATCTGCAAGCAGGAGGCATAACTCTCCCAGACTTCAGGCAATATTACAAAGCCACAATAATGAAGACAGTGTGGTACTGGTACCAAAACAGACATACAGACCAATGGAATAGAATAGAGAATGCAGAAATAAACCCAGACACCTGTGGTCAATTAATCTTTGACAAAGGAGGCAAGAACATAAAATGGGAAAAAGTATTGCTGGGAAGTATTGCTGGGAAACCAGGACAACTGCAGGCAAATCAATGAAATTAGAACACATGCTCACACAATGTACCAAAATAAACTCAAAATGGCTGAAAGACTTAAATATAAAACAAGACACCATCAAACTTCTGGAAGAGAATGTAGGCAAAACATTCTCTGACATCAACCTTACAAATGTTTTCTCAGGTCATTCTCCCAAGGCAACAGAAATAAAAGCAAAAATAAGCCAATGGTACCTAATCAAACTGACAAGCTTTTGCACAGCAAGGAAACCAAAAAGAAAACAAAAAGACAACTTACAGAATGGGAGAAAATAGTGTCAAGTGATGCAACGGACAAGGGCTTAATCTCTAAAATATACAAGCAATTTATACAACGCAACAGCAAAAAAGCCAACAACTCAACTGAGAAAAGGGCAGAAGACCTGAATAGACATTTCTCCAAGGAAGATATACAGATGGCTAATAGACACATGAAAAAATGCTCAACATCCCTGATTATCAGAGAAATGCAAATCAAAAGTACCATGAAATACCACCTCATACCAGTTAGGATGGCCATCAGTAATAAGTGCACAAATAACAAATGCTGGAGGGGGTGTGGAGAAAAGGGAACCCTCCTGGACTGTTGGTGGGAATGTAAACTGGTACAACCACTATGGAGAACAGGGTGGAGGTACCTTAGAAAACCATACATAGAACTACCATATGACCCAGCAACCCCACTCTTGGGCATAGATCTGGACAAAACTTTCCTTAAAAAACACACATGCACCCGCATGTTCATTGCAGCCCTATTCACGATAGCCAAGACACGGAAACGAACCAAATGTCCATCGACGGACAATTGGATTAGGAAGATGTGGTATATATACACAATGGAATACTACTCAGCCATAAAAAAGAACAAAATAATGCCATTTGCAGCAACATGGATGGAACTAGAGACTCTCATACTGAGTGCAGTAAATCAGAAAGAGAAAGACAAATACCATATGATATCACTTATATCTGGAATCTAATATATGGCACAAAGGAACCTTTCCACAGAAAAGAAAATCATGGACTTGGAGAATAGACTTGTGGTTGCCTAGGGGAAGGGGAAGGGAGTGGGGATGGATTGAGAGCTTGGGGTTAATAGATGCAAACTATTGCTTTTGGAATGGATTAGCAATGAGATCCTGCTGTGTAGCACTGAGAACTATGTCTAGTCACTTATGATGGAGTATGATAATTGGAAAAAAAAAAAAGAATGTATACATGTATGTGTAACTGGGTCACCATGCTGTACAGTAGGAAAAAAAATGTATTGGGGAAATAATAGTAAAAAATGTATTATCATGGGATTTTCCCATGAAACAGAGATCATTAATATAAATATGCAGGACCAATTTTATTCTATTGAGTGATATCATTTTCTGAATTATATTTCATTCCTGAAAACAAGCATGTAGGTTATAATGAATTTTTTGTTTATCCTTTTAAAACACTAACATAAGATGCTACCAGTCACCTTAATAACTGATTTTGCAGGGACAGTGAAATAGATACTTTAGGGATTAACCAGTAATAAGACTAATAACCTGAATAACATTGATTTTTCCTTTAAATATTTAAAAACTTATTTTCTATAAATAGCTGTGATATTTTTTTTTCCTGAATGATCAGAGTGGTTTTTCTATTTACTGCACTAGGTTTACCTAGACATATGCAACCTTTAGAGTATGTTTTGCATAGTTTCTCCCTTTACAAAGACTATTCCTTGGAGGAAAACCTGTGATTGGCAGGATCAAACATAAGCATATTCCCCTTTCTTTTCTCAGGATACCAACATCAGCAATGGATTCCAGAAGTGTGACATTGAAGGTCCTTCATTATAAAATTATGTTAATATAAAACTAATTATTTTCAACATAAGAATTCAGTTATAATTATAAATCTAAATCCCTGATTAGCAGAGGTCTGAAACCCTTAAATTTATATGAGATCATAGAATCCACAGATATTCATTAAGAACACTCCCTACATGTTTTTCCACTCACTTCAATGGAATAATACAAATAAAATGTGACAGTTAACACATCCAAAACTAAATTATTTGGGTATCATTTTGCAGTTGGTCTATGCAAGGTTTAGTCACATTGTCAAGGTCACCTATAGAAGCAGGGACAGATCCATTGTTCTTTGGAATATCCACTTTCATTCTTCTTCTGTTTCAGCTTTGAGGACTGACAGGTATATAATTGTCAAGAGTGAGCAAGCCAAAGTAATGAAATGATTACATTTTAAATGATGAAATTGTTGTCAATTCTGGTGGAAATTTTGTACATAGCAAGAGCTCATGTTCCTCTTCTCCCCTCACAGGTTTACTCCCACCCCTCATCTTTTTTCAATACTCAGTGTTAGTAATTTGCTGTAGAAGAGAAAACCATGGCTGTCCCAAGCCCCTCACCCCCATCCCCATCTCCTGCTCCCTGCTCTATCCTCTCCTTCTCTTGCTATCTCCTTAAGACAGAGACTTCAGAGTAGCTTATTCACACTTTCAGTCATTCAACATCATGGCCTGTGATCCCATCCCTCAGACCCTTGACAAGTTAGATCTTGAGGAGTCTTGTTTTCACCAGATAGAGTGTGCATGGGAACAGAACAGTGACTGCTTCCCTATGTTGAATAGTTTACATGAGTCCATTAAAATGAGGAAGATGGACTGATAGACCAACCTTCAAAACCCACCAATGCAAGGGAAACCATTTTCATAATGCTCCTTGAATAGCACAGATTAGATTGGTCCTTGCTGGTATTATCATAGGTAATTTTATTTTTCATTAGCTCAGATGCAATTTTGAATTTTCAATTTGGCTTCTGGTTTGTTTGGTGTAAACATTCTTCTGCAAGGTAAATTTTGTTATGTGTTTGTGTGTGTTTCTATGTCTTTGAATTTAGGATAAGCACTGCAAATGGGTAAAGTCTTGAGGATGCTAATTGCCATCATTTGCAAACATGCACATATAACTGGTGAATGGAAAATAGCAGATAATTACATGGGAAAAAGGAGCATGTGATATTATGCAGAAGTTAGCATGTCAACAAAGGAAAAAATACGCTGAAAGTAAAGAAATCCCAACACTCTAGTTAACTCAGTCCTTTCTCAATAAGAACTGCCTCTCACTCCTGTGGTGAGCCTGGGCGTGTAGATCAGAACAGCATTCTGGGGCTGAGCAGAGTAACGTTGGGCAAAGAGCCCTGGAGCAGACTTCAGTTACGTGGATTAAGTCACATCTACACCACAACGTGGGCCTCATAAACTTGGGCAAGACACTTGACTCTCTCCAGTCTTAATTTTTCTCATTCATAAAAAAAAAAAAAAAAAATGGGGCTGTTTAAGCAATTAGGTGAAATCATTTTTGAAGATGTAAATCTATAATAATGTGACATCACTCTTATTTTAATAAGACCGAATCATTGATTGACAGATGAGTACAGTTGCCTTCAACCTCTACACACCCCCTCCTTACTTGAAATCAGAGGGGAAAACAAAATTAATTAAACCCCTAGAAAAAGTGGTTTAAGTTTCTGTGCTGATGTTTATTGAAGAGAAGAAGGATGACTGGTAATTTATTCAGAGGACACAGCTGGTAGGCATTGGGCTTACCTTGATCTCTGGATATGCTTTGTTTTGCCTTCCTTAAGACCGCAGAACATTTTTTTAATTGAAATATAGTTAATTTACAATGCTGTTAGTTTCAAGAGCACACCACGGTAATTCACATATATGTATTCCTTTTCATATTCTTTTCCATTATAGGTTGTTACAAGATATTGAGTATAGTTCCCTGTGCTATAAAGTCCTTGTTTTTTACCTATTTTGTATGTAGTAGTGTGTATATGTTAATCCCAAAGAGATTAATCTATTATTTCTAGAGCATTTTTGAGGCAATGTGAGTAAGCAGCTTTATGCTAGGTCACAGTACAAGCAACTTATAGTCACATTCCTTCTAGCAGGGTTAATGACACTTAGGCATGTTGACCAGACACCCTCTGCAGGTGGTTGAGCTTATGACCCTCCTTATTTATCACCTATTTATGGTCTCTACAAAGAGTGCGGGATATTTTGAGGAGCTCAAGAACAGAAGCATCAGATTTGATAGACACTGCCTTGGATCTGGCTACTGAATTTATGGGAGAAGCAAAATTAAGTACACAACAAATTGTAGCAGATAACAGTTTTTGATATATTCCATATCTGCTGTTAAGAGAAGAGGGCTTTGGGAGCAATTATATCCACCTGAGATGATGAAAGAGAACATCTCTGTAGGTGGAATAGAGAATATCTTCTACTTGAAGAGCAGGAGAAATTACAGAATGTGGAGAGAGAAGGGTTGAGAACAAGAAAGGCACTGCAGACAGAGAAAGCCAAAGGACTTTGGAGACTCTTTGGAGCAAATTTACTTTCTAAATTCCTGGAAGCTTTGCAGTACCAACAGCCAACCTTTCTAATTTTACATCACAAGACAAAATGAAACACCCTGAGGGATCAATTGATATTCAGCATAATTTCTCTAAATATAATACATACTAAAATATTGTCATTTGCTATTCATGTTACTATGATTAAATATATATACTTTAAATGACTATGGTTTAATCAGATTAGACTAATCAGAGTGGCAACAGTCACTTAGATTACTGTCTATGGTATTAAGGTGAGAGTTTTGATATTCTCATTAGTAAATAACCACGACAAATCTGTTAAAAAGCTTTCAACTAAAACCTCATCTCATCTCTGCAACAAAAAAGCATCAGGAAGCATGTGGCACTCTTTTCCCCAGTCAGATTATGCCTGAACTGAGGGGACTTCTTGGTCTGGTTAAGATTGGTAGTGAGGAGTAGTAAAAACAGTTCTGGGCAAGAAACTAGAAGACCTATGTTTTGTTCTCAACTCTGTACTTATCTAAGTAGGCAATGTTGATTCATGAACTCCTTGAGAAAAATCTTGACTCAGTGATGACGTGAACAGAGAATTAATACAACCTTTGAAGAGCTGTTCAAAGAAGGACGGGTTTGGAAATGGAGCCAGAAGATGCTGGAAAGATTGAGACCATCTATAAACTAGAAATTTAGTGACTTGTTTACACTGCACTTTCTTTGCTCTCCAGTGACACAAAAGTGGGCATGGGATTTGGTTACTGACAATGTGGATCTGGCCTGAAAAGAAGGCAATAGAGAAAATACAAAGTGCATGCAAGTGGAGAACAATGGATGTGTTGCAATCATTGGCACAGTTGCCCCTAATTCTCTGGAAATTTAAAGCTGAAAGTGGCATAAGGAATAGCAGGAATGGTATATATCTATTTGACAATTGTACTGAGAAGGATTTGTCATGTGTATGAGAGTGGTCCCTCTTTTCTATGAGAGGCACAACCTTGCTACACTGTAGTCACATGAACAAGATAGGGCACAGTGCTCATGGAAGCTTAAATGATATAGTGTGACAGCCAAGGTTATTTACTGCAGATGGCAAAGGGCATTGTGGAAAGTTTAAACAGGAATGTATTTACAAATGCAAAACTGATACCATATGAAACATGGGGAAGGTTAGAGAATAAGATTTGTGTGTCATTCAGGGGGAAATGCCCAACCATACCATGGAACCCTTCTAGGGCAAATAGCTGTGAAGTCGATACCCATTTTTAGGAACCTATGTCTGGTCTGGATGCAAGTGTTCCACTATGCCTTCTGGAACATCTGATTTCCTTTTGAACAACTGCCAGGTTATGCAGGTACATTGATTGGAAGAAACTGACCGTAGGCCTGCAGCCTCCCTGGAAAGGGATCAACAAGATTTGTTTTTAGTTTTCCAGCTTATATATGGTAAAGGCAAGAACACAAGAAGGGGATTGGGACATAAGCTAAGTGTCTGCGGCAAATAACATAAAAAAATAACAGTAATGACAACACAAGTAGTTTTCACATATGTTTAGCACTCACTGTGTACAAAGCTTACTCTAAACGCTTTTAGCTGTTTTAGGCATTCAATGCTTAAAACCAATTTGTAGACGTAAGTACCCATCTGTATTTTACAGAAAGTGAGATTTGAGTGCACTTGGTTTTGCAGTGGCCTAAGCAATGTTTTGTAGAATTGTCACTGTTGTGGCTTGGGTTCACTCCTTAGCCCTGGAACTTCTGCAGGCTATGTACATAGCTGAGAAAAATGTAAATAAATAAAATGACTTTTGAAAAAGAATGGATGTCCATATGTATAATTGAGTCATTTTGTTGTATAGCAGAAAATGTTGCAACATTTTAAATCAATTATATTCCCAATTCATCTTTCATTTAATTTAGAAAATGAAAAAAAAAAAAAAAAGTGTAGTTAGTTGTCCAGATTACATAGCTGCTGAATGGCAGAGGCAAGCAATGGACCCCAGCAGTCTGGTCCAGAGGTCATGGCCTTTACCATGACTCCACACTGCCACTCATGCACAGAGGGGAGGACTCTGACAATGGGGGAGAGGGGTGGCAAAAGTTCACTTAGAAATAATCAAAATCAGCCCATCTTGATTGGCTTTGATAAGCCCACCTTTGATTGGCTTTGATAAGCCCACCTTTGATTGGCTTTGATAAGCAGATGGGTTCTGTTCTAGAATTCAGCCCCAAGCTGGAATTTGGCTCTAGGACCCGGAGCAAAGCCTACCAAGTAAAGGAATGTTCTCTTTTAGAGCACAAGAAAAGTGCAGCTTGGCTGTGCTGTGAGGAAGACTGAGAAGCATCTTGGCTATTTCTATTCCTTCCAACCCTGCCTTTTCTTTCCTGCCTGAAGAAAACTTGATAGGCAGCACGGCAGAGTAATGTGTTTAGGAAAGGTCAGGGCAGATTGTGTTCTCCTCTTGACAACGTCAAGGAAATCTTTTGCCTCATTGTAATTACAGATCTTTATCAACAGGACAGGAGAAGAGATGGTGAGGGTGCAGTTTGAGTTCCAAATCCTAGGCTGATCATGGAACATAAAGAGTGAGAAAAATCGTCTCTGACATGTAAACAGAAAATTGGAAATGCAAATCATTGGGATAAAACAAACAAACAAATATTGGCACAGTATAACAGTTTATAACTAAACTTTAAAAAGGCATTAGGCCAGATCTGCTGGAACAACAGGAGCTGACCTTTCCTATTTGATGTTTTATTGCCTGATTTTGATGGGAAAATTTTGTCCTTTGATGTCTAGATCTTCAGGCCCCATATGCCTGTTAATTACTTTGTTTAGAAATACCATTGTTCAGATGTTAACATGGCTCATGTTTTGACTTCCTGGGGACAAAAAGCCTCTCCAGGGGGTACTTTGCCTGATGAAAATGTTGTTCCTGAATGATCATTCCCTTCTTGCATAAGTGTGCTAATAAATACCACTAATGAGCATATTAAATATGTTTCTTCCTTCATTATGGGTTAGGTCACCCCTGAACATGCCACAGATTCATTTTGCGTACAAAATGGAGCCATTTATTAACTCTTTATGAAAGAAATTTTCTGTTTAAAAGCATTTTATTATTATTATTTTTTCCTATGGGATGATTAAAGATATTAGAAAAAATGTAAATGTGAAGAGGAAAGAAATTTAAAATATAGCATAGGAAAATATATGAACATTTTGGTTACAGCACAAATTTTTTTTCCTCATTGAATTGATAGGAGAGAAGATTTTTACTAATACATTTTTACGACCATAATGCTTTGAAGTTAATAAATGTTTTTGAGCCAACTTTTTGCATGTGTTCAAAAATAAATTGATTTCTTGTGGTTTGTTTTCCTAGAATTCCATGGATTTCCCACATCAGTTGGTATTCTTTATGTGCACATTGTATTTCACTATAAGGGAATACCTACAACTTAAGCAGGTTTTTTGTTGGATAGGATATAATACTTCTTAATGATTCTCAAATTCTGTTCCAAGGGAGTAACTTTGTGAAGTACTTTTTGTTAGGAAATCCATTCAGCATAGTATAGTTACAGGAAATGGTGTTTTCACAATGATAGATGTAAAAAGATAAATTGAGGCATATTAAAAATACTGAGTTTGAGCAAAAATGGATTTCAATTGGTCAGTGCCAAACCAGAAGTGATTAGGAAGAACCACCCAACAAGAGCTGTTCTAGAGAAAAGGCAGAAGCAAACAAAGAAAAATTTTTGGTTATAGTTGCCTTACTTGGCTGTTTGTAATTGGCTGTCCTAAGGTTTTGATTGATTGATTGATTGATTTTTGTTATTTTATTTTCCCACTGTACAGCAAGGGGATCAAGTTAACCTTGAGGCATTGACAGACTTAAGTTTTAGGTTGCTTAGGTAGGCTGCTAAGGCATTAGAACCACCTCAGTCTGATCGGGTCTTTGTTTAAATAATTTAACACATAGTAGCTTGTGAGTGAAAAAATGTTGCCTGCAATGGCAATAAACAATGGCAATAAACAAAGGACATTGCGGCTGTAAAACCATTTCATCCACCCCTGACAGTGAGCCCCAAGGGAACTCAGGATGGAGACAAATGGGTTGTCCACTGCCAAGCCTTCAGCCACTTGTAGCCACCTCCCAATAGTGCACCCTGAGGGGGATTCAGGAGGAAGAAAAACAGGATACTACTGGTCCTAGATAGGTAAGGTGCACATTAAAAGAATGATTTCAATGAATCCATAACTTAGCATCGTCCCATACATAGAAAAGTGCTAAATTTATTAACTTGAGATATCTAGTTTTTTAAAATAGTCTTTTGATGTTCTACCTTGTCTTTGTTGCAAAAACTCTTATATATCCTGGCGCCTCCCTTACCTTTTCAGAGCAGTCCCTCAGAACTACCTGAGAAGGCTGTGTTCCAGGCTTAAGTCCTCAGTTTTGCCTGCCAAATAAATTATAATTCTCAGTTTTTAGGTTGTGTTTTTTCTTTTTTTCACCTGATAACCTGCATTTCATGACACTGAAGAAGGGATTGTCTTACTTTGAGCAAGTACATAAGAATACCCAAAAGACAGGTAAGTTGTTTGAAAGGAAAGACATTTTCATTGCTCTATGCAATCTCATTTCCTATAATCACCTTACGCTAAAACAAGATGATATTAACTGTGTGCACCAAACTTTTAAAAAAGTTTATATAGTCTTTCTGATTGCTATGGACTCTATTCCATTGTATCATGTGATATCAACAAAATACAACAGAAAATCATCAAGTTGCTTTTGTGAAATCTTTTGTTGCATTTAGGTCCTTTAATGCAAAGTGGAGTATAATAACTTCCCTTTTAGGCTTTGAATCTCACAACTAATTAAATTGTTCAGAAAGAATTCCACAATCTCTTACTCATTTCCACCCTATGGATGGTACACATAAAAGGTACCTTGAATTTTGGTAAGTGTCCTGGTCTGTCCATGAACTTTGAAAGAAGACTTTCAGGCATGGCAAGGAGAAGAGAAAGTAGAGTTTATTGAGATAAGAGATGTTGCTGGTGCAGCAGCATGAACTCCTGATGCTCAGGGAGCGCTCACCCCCAGTGTGTGGTCATGTCTGTTTTTATTGCCCAGGGATAGGAGAGATCTTGTGATACACCTGCTGACCTGCTGATTGGTTGGGGAAGGAGGGGGTCTTAGGATACACTTGCTGGTTGGTGGGGGGCATATAAGACCTCCATAGGGGTGGGGTGAGGAGTGGGACACATACATTTCTTAGTAGGAGGCAGGAAGGAGTAGGCTGGGTTGCTCAAGGTGGGGGAGGGGCATTACAGTGAATCAGGTGGAACAATAATAAGGGTCTAGTAATTCTTGTCTTGGCCAGAGGCTTTCAAGTCTTCTCCTTGAAGGGGTCTTGAAGCCCAACAGTAAGATATATCATTAGGAGAATTTCAGTCACACAGCAATTTTAGAAAAATGAATTAGAATAAATGAGAGGAGTTCCTGTTATGGCGCAGTGGTTAACGAACATGACTAGGAACCATGAGGTTGTGGGTTCGATCCCTGGCCTTGCTCAGTGGGTTAATGCTCCAGCATTGCCGTGAGCTGTGCTGTAGGTCACAGACATGGCTTGGATTCTGCATTGCTGTGGCTCTAGTATAGGCCGGTGGCTGCAGCTCTGATTAGACCCCTAGCCTGGGAACCTCCATATGCCGTGGGAGCAGCCCTAGAAAGGCAAAAAGCCAAAAAAAAAAAAAAAAGAATAAATGAGAAATACCTTTTCTGTTTTAATAAGCAACTATCCAAAAAGACTGAATGCTCCTGATTAGAAACTAAGACTGTATTTTACAGCATAGGAAATATAAGAAGACAGGGAGAAAGAGTTCCTTGGAATGTTTTATCGTTTAACTGAGAGTCCCTTGAATGGTTAGCCAATAAAAGCAGGCTATCACTATTAGTACCACTCATTACGTAGCTAGAAAATATTGATTACTTGGTTTTCAAGAAAATTACATGATAAATACAGACTTGATCCACCATTTCCTTTCTCTATATTTGTTCTGATTTGCTGTTGAATCCATTTTTTACACATTCAAATCTGACTCTTTTCCCCATAGAGGAATGTGGGTTACACATAATGAACAGGATCGAATTTGTGTTCAGATTATTAATGGATTGGTAACAACTGTTACTGTGCCATGCTTCTCTCAACAGCTGTTTATATTTTATTTAAAATCTGTAAAAACATTTCCACACATTCTCTTGATCTGTATAATAATTTCCTCTTGTTCCAAGCTGTTGAAGGTGTCTTTGAACCCACAAGGCACTATTCATCTATTCCTTCAAAACAGGTCCACTTTCATCATAAAAAAATGAACATCTTGAAAAATGAACTCTGAAATCAAAGTGAGAAAACAAAGGTGGGTGAACTCTACAAGGCAATGGAACAAAAGTCAAGGCAGCTGCTGAAAATGATCAGTCACTATTGTACTAAATTGCTCTTGATTTGCACCAGGAAGCTATCTTAGTGCACCACACCAAATCTTTTCCAGAGTTACCTTTTGTGTTCATTCCCTGCTTACAGACTCTCTAAAAATTCTGCTCACTGTTTGTCACAGTCAGGATCAAGTCTGTTAAGCTCCCCCTAGTTGATAAGTAGGCGTCGTTACTTATGGATATCCTGTTGTGCTCGCCTCTTGCAGTCTTGAATTTTCTTATTGTTCAAGCCAGAGTGATCTCAGAAGAGCATTCTTTATAAAATACAATGTCTACTTAAAAATTTGTCAATGTACTTCCAAAAATATCTTGGATATGAGTCCAAATGACTCTCCTCTCCGCATGCTTCATTGTGATTAAAGTCAAACAAACAAACAAACAAAAATAATAATAATAATAATCTTCAAAATGTGAAAGGGAGGCAGAACACCATCCTGCAAATTGCTAAATCACCTGTGAAATGCCATGAAAAGACTTTCCTTTTTGAAGCAAAGAATGAATAAGGAAATGTGAGTCCATAATATGCAAGTGAAGAAAAAAATAAAAGGACAAATTCTTTTACTGCTGTGTCAGTGAAAGTTATGGATAACTTGGGTTGGATGGGGTGGGGGTGGGGTGTAAAAAGCAGAGAATGGCTAAGAAGAGAAGATTAAGAATTACCAGACTTCTGAGAGAAAGGGTGGTTTTATCTGAAAGTGTTCATTTTCAATCATTTTAAACAAGAATCTGTTTTATGGGGAGCTTTGAATGAAAATGAGAAATTTGTTGACTCATATTTTCTACTGCTTCCCCTTAATGTTTTATTTCATTTTTTTCCTTTTTCAGCTGTACCTGCAGTTTATGGAAATTCTCAGACCAGGGACTGAATTCTAGCCACAGCTTCAGGGCTGAGGGTAGAACCTGCATCTCCACAGCAACTGGAGCCACTGCAATCAGATTCTTAACCCACTGTGCCACAGCAGGAACTCCCCCTAATGTTTTAGATACAAATATTTAGATACATATTAGAAATCAGAGCTTGGGGTTTGTGTAATTTTTAAAAACTTAATACTTTCTTTGTATACGAAGAAGTTCTTTCTTACACTAAGAAAATTACATCGGTGAAGGGAAGTGAGCAGGCCTGGGTAGCTGAGGAAAGAAAGGCTTCAGACTGCAAAGGAGATGTATGACTTTACTATCAACAAAACACAGAAAAAAAAATAGCAAAATATTTTAGAAGAGGAATATGTTTAATTGTGGCCTCAGGAGAAGCAATTTATGTGCCAACAAGTTCTGTGGGTTTTATGTGCCTATTAGCTTGCTATTCAATTAAAAAATGTGTATTTACCATGGTAACACCCATCTCTCTGGATACACAGGCTAATTTTGAGTCATGCAGAGTACCTTCTCAAAACAACACACAAACAAGCCATCAGATTCCCATAGATGCAAATTTCTTTAAAGCATATCATTGAAACAGATGTGCTCCAAATGCTGTTTTTATTTTAGAAATGCTTTTTGTGTTTCATGGTAATGATGACAACAAGTTACAAAAGGGCTCTTTAAAAATCAAGTTGCAAAACAGTAAGCACCATAAACTAACAAGTGATCTTTAAAAGAGGAGTAGTTCCATTCGTTACCAAGTCAATTTCCTAAATTCACTGTTGTTATTGGTTATTAGATTATCTTCTACTTTCTCAAAGTATTTGCTCTGTTTTCCTGGCATAACTATAATCTAAATATATTAATGAGAAGCGATGTTAAATAACATTTGCTCTTTTTCATCTGCCTTTATTTTGAAGAATCAAAATCTAGTAACTATGCTGGTTATTAAAATGGTAATTGTATTGATAAATTGGATGAAAACTATCTAAGGACCTTCTGATGCCTTTAGGTAAGTTTAATTGATTTTTTTCTCTTAAATTATTCAGATTACATATAAATTTTTATATAATACAAATGCTTCCTGTCACATTTCATAACTAATTATTAAGTCTGTTGTGGGGATGACATGAATTAGTATATATCTTCCATATAACACATTTGTGAAAATGTCAGCTCTTCTTTGCCATAAAGGTTAGGACCACAGTCTGCCATTTTAGCGGTATGCAAAACGGTTTTTTAAATAAATGAATTATAAAGCTCAACTTATATACTACATAAATCATTGTACATATAAGTCTTAGCTACAAGTTAACTTTGATGAATTAATTATACTTCTGAAAAGGCATATGACAGCTATTCAATGAATAAAGATCTCAATTCCTAAGATACAACGTGACAATATTAGATACCTTTTAAAGTGGAGAGTAAGTCAATTTGTCTAAATATGTCTAAATATTTTTAAGGTGTTTGGTACTTTAAAGATTGGATTTTAGAGAAAAAATTAAATCTAAAATTAATAGGAGAGGAGTTTCCATTATGGCTCAGAGAGTCAAGAACCCAACTAGCATCCATGAGGATGAAGGCTTGATCCCTGGCCTTGCTCAGTGGGTTAAGGAACCAGTGTTGCCACAAGCTGCAGTGCAGGTCACAGAAGCAGCTGTGATCTGGCATTGCTGAGGTTGTGCTTCAGCTGCAACTGCTTTGGCTGCAGCTCTGATTTGATCCCTAGCCTGGGAATTTCCATATGCCAGAGATGTGGCATAAAAAAAAAAGGAAAAATAAATAAATAAATAAATAAAATAGGAGAAAAAATATAAAATTATAGCAGAATTAATTAATTTGAAAACAGGATGTCAACAGAGAAAATAAGCAAAACCAAAAGTTTATTCTTTGAAAAGGTCAATATAGTTGATAAGTCTCTAACCAGGCTAGCTAACTAAAAAATGACAGAAGACATGAATTAATAATATCAAAAATGAAATAAAGGACATCACTACAGATCATTTGGACTTAAAATTATAATAAAGAAATATTATAATCTGTATCCACAAATTTGACAACAAACACTACAGGCCAGAAGAGAGTGGCAAGATATATTCAAAGTTCTAAAAAGGAAAAATTTGCAACCTAGAATACTCTATCCAGCAAGAAGATCATTTAAAATAGAAGGAAAAATAAAGAATTTACCCAACAAGGAGTTCCCATCATGGCTCAGTGGTTAACAAATCTGACTAGGAACCATGGGTTGCAGGTTCAATCCCTGGCCTTGCACAGTGGGTTAGCAATCCAGTGTTGCTGTGAGCTGTGGAGTAGCTCACAGACACAGCTTGGATCCCACATTGCTGTGGCTCTGGCATAGGCCAGTGGCTACAGCTCCAATTAGACCCCTAACCTGGGAACCTCCATATGCTTCAGGAGCAGCCCTAGAAAAGCAAAAAGACAAAAACAAAAACAGCAAAAAAAAAAAAAAAAAGAATTTCCCCAACAAAAACTGAAAGAGTAGAGCAATACTAAACTCATTCTAAAAGAAATACTGAAAGTCCTCCTCTAAATAAAAAACAAGTAAGAAAAAAATAGGGTGGAGGAAGTCACAATTTGAATGTAATCACTTAAATAAGACAGTATACAGTACTAAAAAAAAAAAAAAACTATTGTAAAAAGCGATGATAAAAATGAGCAATAGCAAAAGGATAAACATGAAGATGTTATAAAAGGACATTGTAATCATAAAATGTGGGGAAGGAAAGTAAGAAAATCTATACTCTTTTTTTTTTTAATGTGTTTTAACCTATATGACTATGAGGCTAAAGCAAGCAGATATAGAAAGGGGTTAACATACTTGAAAAACAGGGCAACCACAAAGCAAAACCAAATAATACATTCACACACAAAAAAGAAAGATTCAATCTGCTAAAGAAAGATTGAAAAAAAAACTCACATAAAAAACTAATAATCTGAATAGGCTAAATCTCTTAAAATATTGAATAAAAAATTAATAACTTTCCAACACTGAAATCACTAGGCCCAGATAGGTTTACTGGTGAATTCTACCAAACATTTAAGGAAGAAATTATATCAGTTCTTTATAATCACTTTCAGAATATAGGAGCAGAAGAAATACTTTCCATTTCATTCTATGGGGCCAGCATTAGGTTAATATCAAACCACAAAAAGACTT
The DNA here is from genome assembly GCF_016906955.1 of Phacochoerus africanus. Taxonomy (NCBI): domain Eukaryota; kingdom Metazoa; phylum Chordata; class Mammalia; order Artiodactyla; family Suidae; genus Phacochoerus; species Phacochoerus africanus. The sequence goes on along the minus strand of NC_062551.1, from coordinate 133,720,532 downwards.
TAAAGGAAAAATACAGACCAGGAGAGAGAGGATTAAGATGGCAGAATAGAAGGACTGGAGCTCAACTTCTCTCCTAAAAAACAACAAAATTCACAACTAAAGGCTGAGAAATCTTCACCCAAAGGGACCGGAAACCTTAAAAAAGATACTCTACTCTAGAAGAACAAGAAGAGGCCACATCAAGAGGTAGGAGGTGTGATTTTGTGATATAAACAACCCCACACATCTGAGATGGGAAGCTCCACAGACTGAAAACTAACTGGTTCACAGAGACTCACCTACAAGAGGGAGAGCCCCACATCAAACTCTCAGGTGCGGGGACCTGGCACTGGGAGAAAGAGCCCCTGGAGCATCTGGCATTGAAGGCCAGCGGGGTTTATGCGCAGGAGCTCCACAGGACTGGGGGAAACGGAGACCCCATTCTTAAAAGGTGCACACAGACTTTCACGTGCACTGGCTCCCAGGGCAGAGCGAGGTCTCCATAGGAATCTGGGTCAAACCTGACTGCAGTTCTTGGAGGACATCCTGGGAAAACAGGGGTGAATGTGGCTTGTTGTGAGGGACAGACATTGAAAGCAAAGCTCTGGGGAATATTCAGCAGCTTGCCTATCTCTGGAGGTGGCCATTTTGGGAAAATCTGGCCCCACCCGTCAGTCAGTGCTGAGAAACCCCAGGGCAAACAACAACCCAGGTGGGATCACAGCCCCACCCCTCAGTAAACAGGCTACCTAAAGACCCCCTCAGGCACACAGCTGCCTCTAATCCCATCCAGAGACTAAGCCCCACCCACCAGAGGGATTAGAATCACCTCCACCTACCAGTGGTCAGGCATCAGCCCCCCCAACAAGAAGCCTACAGCAAACCCCCATACCGACTTCAGCCACAAGGGGGGCAGACACCAGAAATACAAGAGGCTATAACTCTATTATCTGTAAAAAAGGTCACCACACCAAAAACCTATAAAAATGAAAAGACAGAGAACTATAACTCAGATGAGGGAGAAAGGAAAAACCCCAGAAAATCAGCTAAGTGATGAGGAGATTCTCAACCTCCAGGAAAAAGACTTTAGATTGCTGATGCTAAAGATGATGCAAGACATTGGAAATAAATTGGAGGCAAAGATGGATAATATACAGGAAACACTGAGCAAAGAGATACAAGATATAAAACTTAAACAAGAAGAGATGCAAAATACAATAGCTGAAATAAAAAATTCACTAGAAGCAGCTAACAGCAGAATACAGGAGGCAGAAGAACGAATAAGCGAGGTGGAGGACAGATTAGTGGAAATTATGGATGCAGAACAGAAAAGAGAAAAAAGATTGAAAACAAATGAAGAGAGTCTCAGAGAACTCTGGGACAATGTTAAACGCACCAACATCCATATTATAGGGGTGCCAGAGGAGAAGAGAGAAAGAAGGGGACAGAAAAAATATTCCAAGAGATAATAGCCGAAAACTTCCCTAACATGGGGAAGGAATCATTCACTCAAATCCAGGAAGCATGAATACCATATAAAATAAACCCAAGGAGGAATACACTGATATACATATTAATCAAACTAACTAAAATTAAAGACAAAGAGAAAATATTGAAAGTAGCTAGGGAAAAGAAACAAGTAACATACAAGGGAACCCCAATAAGGTTATCAGCAGATTTTTCAGCAGAAACTCTGCAGGCCAGAAGGGAGTGGCATGATATACTTAATGTGATGCAAGGAAAAAACCTCCAACCAAGATTACTCTACCCAGCAAGGCTCTCATTCAGATTTGAAGGAGAAATCAAAACCTTCACAGATAAGCAAAAGTTGAGAGAATTCAGCAACACTAAACCAGCCTTACAACAAATACTAAAGGAACTTCTCTAGGCAGAAAAGAAGAGCCCGCAACAGGGAACAAAAATTCCACAAATGACAAGCCTCACCAGTAAAGGTATATATACAGTAAAGATATGAAATCATCCATGCACAATTATAGCACCAAAATCAGAAATCATGAGAAGAGGTGTGTACAAATGCAGGACACTGGAGATGAACCTGCAATTAAGAGATCAACTTAAAACAATCTCATATACATATAGACTCTTATATCAAAACTTCAGAATAACTGCAAACCAAAAATCTACAATTGATGCACAAACAAGGAATCTCTGGAGAAGAAATATATCTCATAGTAAATAAGTGCATAATCCACCATGAAGGGAGTCATTTGACATCATTCTTGGAATGCTGAAGTCTTCTTAGATCTGATTCTGATTTCCTCTCCATCAAAGAATTTATGATAATTATAATTAAATAATGCAACTGTACAATTAAAAAAGAAAAGAAAAATACAGACCAATATCTCTAATAAATATAGATGCAAAAAGTCTCAATAAAATATTAGCAAATCAGGAGTCCCCACTGTGGCTCAGCAGGTTATGAACTCAAATACTATCCATGAGGATGTGGGTTTGATCCCTGGCCTCACTCAGTGGCTTAAGGATCCAGTGTTGCCATGAGCTGTGGTATACATCACAGACATGGATTAGATCTGGCATTACTGTGGCTGTGATGTAGGCCAGCAGCTGCAGCTCCAATTTGACACTTAGCCTTGGAAATTCCATATGTTGTAGGTGCAGACCAAAATATATATATTCACTTTAGGTATATATTCCTATATATTCATATTCATATGTATGAATCAAATCCACTAATGTATGAAAAGAATGATGCACCACAACCAAGTAAGATTTATTGTATGTATGAGTCTGGATTTAACATTTAGAACTGAATTAATGTAATAGAGTACAGCATAGGCTAAAAAAACATCACATGGTCATTGATAAAACCAATACTCATTAAAAATTTCCAGCAAACTAGAAGCTTGAACATTAATATCATAATGGTGTGAAACTAAAAATTTTCTACTAACATGAGAAACAAGGCAAGGATAGCCTCTCTAATCACTCCTTTTCCAATTTGTACTGGAAGTTCTACTAATGTGATAAGACAAGAAAATAAAATAATATGTATACAGATTGGGAAGGAAGAAATTAAACTGTTTCTGTCCATAGAAGGATAACTATCCACGTAAAAAATCTGAAAGAATTGAACAAACTTCTGGAACTAATAAGTGATTATAGCAAGGTTGGAGGATTCAAAGTTACCGTACAAAAGTCAATCTCTTGCCTGTATCTCAGCAATGAACAATTGGAATTTTAAATTAAAAACCCAATACCCCTTATATTAGAATCTCCTCAAGAGGAAATACTTAGGTATAAATCTAACAAAATATGTCTGAGATCTATACAAGCAAAATTATAAGACCCTAACAACTAAATAAATGGAGAGAAATTTCATGTTTATGGGGAAGTTTTATTGCCAAAATATCAGTTCTTCCCAGCTTGATCTATAGATTCAATGCAATTCCAATCAAAATCCAAAGAAAGTAGTTTGTGTATATCAACAAATTGTTTATAAAGTTTAAATAGAGAGTCAAAAGACATGAAATAGCCAACACAATATTGAAGGAGAAGAGAAAGTTGTAGGACTGACACTACTGAACATCAAGTTACTATAAAGCGATTGTAATTGATAGAGTCTGATATTGGCAAAAGAATAATAAAGAGATCAATGGAGCAAAATGGAACACCCAGAAGTAGGCCCACATAAATACAGCCAACTGATCTTCGACAAAGGAGAAAAAGTAATATAATGGAGAAAAGATTGTCCTTTCCACAAATGTTACTAGAAAAACTAGAGACCCACATGCAAAAAACTGAATGTACACAAAGACTTTAGAATCTTCCCCCAAATTAACTCAAAACGTATTACAGACCTAAATGTAAAATGTAAGACTGTTAAAAAACTTAGATGACTTGGGTTTGGAAATGAGTTTTTACATAAAACACTGTAAGGAATGAGCCATGAAAAAAATAATTAAAAAATAAGAACTCTTTAAAATGAAAAACTTCTACTTTGGAAAAATGACATTAAGAGAATGAGGAGACAAATCACAGATGGGGAGAAAATATTGATAAAAGTTATATCTGGTAAAAGACTTTATCCAAAATATAAAATAATTTTTAGAATTGAGATCAAATGATGCTGTGAAAATTTTGCATGACTCTCCAAATATCAAATTTGTGATTATACAGTTGATGTAATAATTTCATTCTAGAGAACTGAGAAAGAATATTATAAATTATACCAATATACCACTATATTTTAAATATTCATTTTATACTGTTAAAATTTTGCCATATTCATTAGCAGATTTTTAAATACATTTTTATAGTCTCATCAGATTATTATATAATGGTTTTTAAACATCCTGCTCCAAAACTTCACATATCTCAGTAAGAAGAGATAATGCTGGATTCATGGTAGAAAATATTTTCAACTGAATGTTTAATGAAATTTCCACAATTAAAAAGCTCAATGACTCAATTAATTTTTATGAGTTTTAATGATGCAGAAAGTTCCTTGACAGTGAAAATGACAGTTATAGTTCTCAAATCGACTTCTTTTTTTTTTGGATTTGAGAAAATGAGAAAAATGTGTTTGTAGATAATTCCTTTCCCACAGTGTTCCAATCAAGTAAATAGTTTAGTCATTGAAATAATTACTGGATGAAGACATTTTTATTATTTAAGTGAATATCAAAATTTGCAAGATTTTATTCAATTTATCATGTATAATCAGTCTTGCTTGTGATAGGCACCCAAGAAGACATTAAATAAAATATGTAAATACTATAAGAAAGTATAAATTTGTACTTTAATATATTTGGAAATTTTCTAAACATTAGACTCTCAGAGTCATAAAAGTCCCTTGAGAAGAATCTGTGAGAATTTGAATTTTAATAGTCAATGTGCAAGAAGTTAAATATATTTTTAAAATATTATTATGATGCTTTGCCTACAGAATTAAAGATTTCATATTAAATAAGAATATACAAAGCAGTTAAGAAAAAGAAGTCTCCCCAGATATGACAGTAGAAATCATGGGAAGCCTTTTCAGCCATTTTGCTTTTTTTTTTTCACTAAGTGCAACAGGAAATAACTGAAGATTTTTAAACAAGCGAATCACAGGATTATATTTGCAATTAGATGTTTGAATGCTTACATGCTGCATGAAGAAGAGTTAATAGATTGCACATAGGCATGGTGTCTAATATCAGAGAGAAAGGAGTTAATGCTGTGTTGAGATTTAAAGCAAATTAGTATGAGAGAAAAGCAAGAGACACAGAGAAAAAGGTAAAAGCAAACAAAATGCATGAGTGTGATGAAATAATCATCAGAAACTTTTTTTAATACTGCTAACAAGGACATAACTAGGGATATGGTCAGTAAATATAAAATGTTCCCTGACAATGAGAAAATGGCTGAAAGTGAATTTTATTAAGGAAAAGATGAAAGCTATGGAAAATAAAGAAATAAAATTTAACTTAGCTGTTGTAAAGAAAATAAGGTAAGTGAAAGTGAAGTAATAAATAAAGATACAAGCCACGAACAATTCGTTTAGGGAGAGAATGAAATATAAATATATAAAGTAAAAGGCTATATGAATTGTAAAATTAATCAATAGAATTCTACCCATAGATATAATCTCATAAAGTATTTTACTTTCCATGATAAAGGAAAAAAATCATATAGATGCCTAAGAAAATAATAGATTACTCATGAAGACTAAAAATTTCAACTTTAGTAGATGCTAGAAGAATACCCATGGAAGTGTGAAATAAATACATAGAAACCCAAGTACTTTATATATAGCTAATTACATAAGAGTAATAGAAAAAAAAAACTCAATATATCCAAAAAAATCAGAAAATAAACTACATACCTCAAATTTCTTAAGAACTACTTTTGAGAGATGTCATTGGAGCCATTCTAAATCTATTTCCATGCTTTCAGAAAGAATTCCCTCATGCTCAACTCTTCTTCCTGGCTCGTTGGTTCAGGGCTGCACACCTGTTTCAGAATCTGGAAATGTTGCAGAGGTGCTTTCCAGCTTCTGCTTGTCCCTTTCTCACAGGACACATGAACTGGGAGACTGGAAAGGGCTGTGTGTTGCTCTTCACCAAACAAGTATCATGGGGCAGGTACTGCTGTAGACCCTGGGATACAGCAAAAAGCCAAGCTTGTGTGGTCTCTGTTTCGTGGAACTTAGATCCTAGTAGGCAGGAGAGAGACAAAAATCAAATTTAAAATAAATCAATAAAATAATTATGCATTTTTTAATTAAAAAAATTAAGAACCACTCTTTCTGACCAAGAGAGGTTAAATAAATTCATGTGTTCATACACAGAGACAAAAGATAACAACAACAGAAGATTAAAACTGGGTATGTTCTCTTGCATATTTTAGACCCCCAATTAAATAGTTTAATATCTCTTAGATTTAAACGCATATGAGTAACTCATCATCTTTTCCTCTGCTTTTCTTCTGCATTTCCTGAGCTCTATGAAATTTACCTATACTCCCAGTTTGGTCCTATAGTTCAGATAAATTCTATTGCAAATTTTCATATTCACTTAGACAATAAGAAATATTGAACTAATCCAGTAATCATTTCAATGACTAAAGTATTTACTCAATTGGAGCACTATGGGAGAAAAATTTAACCACAAATATTTTTTTTTTCTCATTCTTCTCAAGTTGGAGGAAAAAAAAAGTAGATTTGAGGACCATAATTGTCATTTGCACTGTTGAGGAACATGAACAATGACTTTCTGCATCATTAAAATTCTTTAAAATCGATTGAGTCATTGACTTCTTTAATTGTGAAAAGTCCATAAACCACTCAATTGAACATATTTTCTATCATGAGTCCAGCTTTAATTCTTCTATGATTATGTGAAGTTTTATTTCAGGATCTTTAAAAATCATTATATCATAATCTCATGAGACTATAAAAAATGCACTTAAATTCTGTCCATGGAAATGTAAAAAAAATTTAATAACAATGGGCATTTTAAATATTTATATTCTTTATTTCTCAATTTTTATAATGAAATTATTACTTTGATTATATAATCAAACATTTGATGTTTGAAAAGCCAGGCAGCATAATTTCACTATATCTTTTAATCTCAATTTGAAAATTAAGCAGAAATGAAAGAGTAGAAGGAATGCTCCCAAATAATAAAATCTGATAAATATGAGAGGTATATTATGAGCAACAGTTTTCTGTTTTCTACTTTTCTGTATTTTCCTATTTTCATAATAAGGATGTGTAATATTATAGCAAAAATTATCTTTACCAAAAATATAAAAGCATGGATATGCAAAAGGCAAAATTTTGCTTAAATATTTCTAAAGAACAAATCTGGAGTACTTATAATACAGACATCAATGATTATTATGAGACAATGATGATTATTATAAATTGGTATTTGTATAACAATAGACAAACTGAACAATTAGCTGAGAAAAAAATTCCATGCATATGTAGTCACTTCATTTATAATACAGACAATGCTAAATGTGTTGAAAAGAGAGTGATTCTTTCAATGGTGCTAGGTCAACTCCATATCTATATGTGATTTAGAAAAATCTTGATCCTTACCTCATTCTACACCAGATCATCAATTCCAGATCAGTAGTCAATATAAATGTGGATAGTGTAACATCCAGCTAAAGAGAAAACAGCATTTTTGCAATCGTGGAAGAAGCAAAGATTTTTCTTGAGCAGGATGCAACAGGCAGAAATTATTAAAAAAAAACAACCAAAAACCTAATAAGTTGGACTGTAATTAAATCAAGAAATGCTTATCCAAAGATACTATTAAGATCCTCCTACATCTACTAAAAGCAACCAACAAAACAACTAAATATATGAATCAATGGATTTTAAGACATGAAATAGTAGTCAACAAAGAGCAGTGTCCCTGAGATACATGTAATAAATAACATGAAACTTACAGTTTTTGCAGGCAGGAAGGGTGGTCCAGGGAGAGCTTAGTAGACTTCCTGAGTATGAGAAACTTTGCTAAGATACCAGAAAGACCATGGTGCCTGGAGTCCTCATGATAGATTATTGGAGAAAAGATAGCAGTGCAGCAGTGGAATTCGAAGGATCTACAGAGGAAGACTCTTGAAAGTTCACTAGAGTATTGACTAGTGTGTGCATGTGTGGAAACTATCCAAGGTGAGGGAAAGAACTTATCAAAAGCCATTATAGAGAAGAGATTCTAACATTAACATGTCTTTAAAGTGGCTTTTCTCACCAGCTACATTGGAAAAACTCATAATTTACTAGGTAGTAGGTAGGTACCCATAAGATACTGCTTCAGCCTTAGGGAATAACTGTGCCTAAACCAGATGTGTTACTGATATCACATAACAGACTTTAATAAACAAGACCTGAAGTGATCCAACTATTTCCAGGTAACCTAACTGTATCCCAGAACAAATAATTAGAATATTTATAGGAATTCAAAGATATCTAATTCACAAGGTAAAATTAATCTGGCATTCAATCAGAAGTAAATAGAAGATCCTTGATGGCATAGTGGTTAAGAATCTGGTGTCACTGCTGTGGTGTGATGTAACCCCTGGCTTGGGAACTTTTGCCTGTACGTGCATGGCCAAAAAAAAAGAAAGATAGAAAGAAAGAAAGAAGGAAAGAAGGAAAGAAAGAAAAAAAGAAAGAAAAAACAAGTTACTGGAAGAATAATCAATCAATTGAAACTGAGAATAGATTCTGATATTAAACAGTTATCACTGTTTCTTATGTTCAAAAAGGAAGTAGAGGGAGTTCCCATTGTGGCTCAGCAGAAATCAGTCCCACTAGTATCTAGGAGGATGCAGGTTTGATCCCTGGCCTTGCTCAGTGGATGAAGAATCTGGTGTTGCCATGAGCTATGGTGAAGTTCACAGATGTGGCTTGAATCCCATGTTGCTGTGCTTGTGATGTAGGCCAGCAGTTATACCCAATTTGACCCCTAGCCCAGGAACTTCCATATGCCATGGGTGCAGCCCTAAAAAGCAAAGCATGTACAAAGAACAGTAAGTAGAGAAGATATAAAAGAGACCCAAATTTAATTTGTAGAAATAAAAATAAAATGGCTTGCATAAAAATAATACTAGATGGAAATAACAGATTCGATGTTGCAGAAGAAAAGATGAGTGTATTTGAAAGCATAGCAGAAGGAACAATCCAAATTGTACAGAGAAAATAAAATAACTTAGTGTACTGAGTATTAGTGGGCTCTGGAATGGCTTCAAGTGGCCTGGCATTGGTATAAATAAAGCCCCTGAAATGGAGAAGGGAGGGGAAAAATGTGAAGTCCAAAAAACTTCCAAATTGGATGGAAATTATAAATCTGAGGATCAAACAAACTCAAAGATGTTATATGCAGAAGAACATTTCATAAGGATTAAAGACAATTTCTTATTGTAAATAAAACAAGCAAAAAAGAAAAGAAAAGAAAAGAAAAGAACCAACAATAGAACACTGCTTATAATGTACTGGTGAAGAAATCATCAACCTCATATTCTTTATCCAGAGAAAATATATTTTAAAAATAAAGACAATAATAAAAACTCTTCAGACATACAAAACCTGAAAGAATTCATTACCAGCAGATCTGTACTACATGAAATGTTAAAGAAAGTCCTTCACAGAGGTGGATAATGATACCACATGGAAATATAGATCTACACAAAGGAATAAAATGAACCAGAATGACAATTACATGAAAACATATACGGGGTGTTTTCCTTATTATTTAAAGTTCTGTTTGAGAAAACGGATTCTTTAAAACAAAAATAATAATATAGTGTGGGGTTTACAAGATATGCAAAAGTCAAATAAATGAAAATAATGGCACAGAGATCAGTAGGGAAGAAATAGAAATAAAGTATTTTAATGTTCTTACTCTTGAAATGAAGTGTTATAATATTGCCTGAAGATAGACTATTATAAGTTAAAGATAGTCTGCAAACTCTTGAGCAACCACTAATATATATTTTAAAAGTTATAGCTAAGAAGTAAACAAGAGGGATAAATGAAATCATAAATATTAATCAAAGAAAGAAAAAAACAGAAAAAGTGAGGAACAGTATAAAGACCATATGGAAAGAGAAAATGAAGCAAAATAAATTTAATGCTAACCATATAAATAATCAGTTAATTATAAATGGCAGAAAGCATTATTTATTTACTTATTTATTTGCTTTTTAAGGCCACAGATGCAGCATATGCAAGTTCCCAAACTAGGGGTCCAACTGGAGCTGCAGCTCCTGGCCTATTCCACAGCACCAGCAGTGCTGTGGGATATGAGCTGTGTCTGTAACCTACACAACAGCTCATGGCAATGCCACTGAGCAAACCCACTGAGCCAAACCCACTGAGCAAGGCCAGGGCATCCTCATGGATACTAGTTGGGTTTATTACCACTGAGCCACAATGGGAACTCCCATGTCATATCATAAAAAGACATTAACTATATACTGCCTACCACAAACACACTTATATATAATGAAACACAAATAGGTTAAAATTAAAAGAATAGAAAAAGATATGCCATGTTAACACTAAAGAAAAGTAAACAGAAATAGCCATATTTGTATTAAATAAAGTATACATAAAAGCAAATAACTTTATTAGGTATTTAAAAAAAAATTCATTTCAAATGATAAAGGTCAATTCAACAGGAGTACATTAATGATCTTAAATGTTTATGCACCTAAGAATGTAGCCTTGAAGTAGATAAAATAAAACAAGCTATAATTGTAAAGAAAAATGAAGAAATCCACAGTTATGGGGGAATTTCAATACAGTTGGTAGAAGCAAAAATTTTGTTTAATTGAACATTAATGATATAGAAGAGATGAACAACATAGTAAACCCTTTCACCAGCCTGACATTTATCGAATGTGCTACCACTCAACACCAGAGTACATATTCTTTGTAGTGCACATAAACTGCTTATCAAGATAGATCATATTCTGAACCATAAAAAAAACTTAAATAGATTCAAAATATACAGTATATATTCTCAGACTACAATGGACTTAAATGGAAAATGAAAGAATCTAATTTAAATCTAAAATTTCCAAAAAATCCCTGGAAAACCCAGCAAATTTTTGAAACTGAATAATGTACTTCCAAATACTCCATACTGAATGAATATAAAAATGCAAGTTATCAAATTACATGTATTGAATATAGAAATTATCAAATTTGAGGGAATGATATTAAAGCAGTAGTTAGGGCTAGAATCATTGCACTAAATGTTTGTATTAACAACAACATCAAAAATCAGATTAAATCAATGAACTCAGCTTCCACTTAAGAAACTGGAAAATGAGAAGAAACACAAAGTTAGCTGAAATAAGGAAATAATTAAGAATGCAGCTTAGATTAATTAAATGAAAGACAAAAAAAACTATAGAAAAATTCAATGAAACCAAAAGCCAACTTTTTTGAGAAAATTAATAAAGCTGATAAACTGCTAGCCAAATGGGTCAGGATGAAAAGAAAGAAGATAAAAAATTGCCAGTAATTAGAATACTAGGTGACATCATTATAGATTCTACATATACTAAAAGGATAATAAGGGAATATTATGAACAACTATATGCAGACAAAAATAACTTAGAAGAAATAATGATATTCTTTGAAAAACACAATATTCTTTGAAAAACACAAAACTCATTCAAGAAGACATAAATTACCTGAATAATCTTAAAGCTATTAAAGCATTTAAATTGGTAATTAAAACATCCCCACAAAGAACATTCCAGGCACAAATAGCTTTGACAGGGAACTCTACCAAATATTTAGGGAGGAAATAACACCAGTTCAATCCAAACTCCTTCAGAAAATTAAAAAGAAGGTAATGCGTCCCAATTTACTCTATGAAGTCAATTTTTTTGGTGTCAATGGTCCCAAGATGAGCTTCAATCGTGATAATTTCCTGGAAGAATCCATAGGATTCAGAAGCTATTATACTCACAGTTGCAGTTTATTATAATGAAAAAATATATGTTGAAGTCAGTGAAAGGGAAAATAGGGGAAAGTCTGGGAGGGACAGGCAACAAAACTTCTAGGTTTTTCCTTACAGTTAGGTCTTGGGGGGAGATACTTAATTCACCCAGCAAAAATATGTGACCATACTCACAAAGTGTTGCCAGTCAGAGAGTTCATTTGAGTCTTCCCGTCAAGTTTTTTTATTAGGGATCAATCAGTTCATCACCTGTGCAACTGACCTCAGCCACTCAGACTCCACCCCTTCACCCTGTCCCCACACACTACCAAGCAAAATAAGCATTTGCCATAAATCATATAGTTAGCATAAAGGATCTGGTCAAATTGATACAGAGAGACCCAATGCCTTAGATATAGATATAGATATAGATATAGATATAGATATAGATATAGATATCGATATCGATATAAAGATAAACATGAATGGTAGATGAATTGTGACATAGAACTACAGTAAATAAATTTTGGTGGTCATTTTTATTATTTGTATTTTTTAATTGAACCAATGTGAATATTGATGTTTAATTCTTCCTTTCCTCTTTTTCTCACTTAGTAAAAAATTCTCATCTTTTAAGAGTTAGGGATCATCCATAAAGTTGTTACCATTCCAAACTGTGTAGGACTAACCACTCACCATTGTGTCCCAATAGCTTTTGGTATAAAAATATCTGTAGCAGCTTCTTACCATTATAAACATAATGTCTATTTCTTCTTTGAGTTTTTTCAAGGTAACAGCTGTATCTTCTGTATCTAGCATATGATATATGCTCAGTATTAAATGGGGCTAGCAAATTTTCCTGTATTTATAGGCAGGATATCCACATGAATTACATCATGCAGTGATTCATTCATTCATCCACTCAGAATGGCCATACATAATGAGTGTAAACTCTGAAGTCAATACTATGGCTGAAATCTCTGGCCGTGCAACTTGTTCAATTTATAAATTGTGACCTTGAACAATTTACTTAATATCCCTATGTCTCAGTTTTCTTATCTGAAAACCAGGATAATAGTGCCTGATTCATAGAGTCAAATTGAGAGGTACATGAATAATGCATACAGGTTGCTTGATTGACTGACACTCTCTGACACAGGAAACACTCAAACATGTTAACTATGTTAACTTTTATTCAGAAAACCTGAGGTGGGTTTTTGGTCTGTGCCAGACACTGAGCTATCACACAGTGCATTTTAAGCTTTAAAGGAACTTGGGATCTAATGAAGGAGATAGATAAACACGATAAATAATAAATAGCATGGATAGAATCTTACAGGAGCACAGAGGGAGAACAGTCAATATCCTGGCTAATTAGAAAAGGCATTATCTGAGGAGATTTTTGACATACATGAGTATAAGCCATGCTGAGAATGAGAGGACAGGGCAGTGCAAAGAGAGAGAGTAGAATGTGCAGAGGCATGGCATTGTGAGCAGGGGATCTGGGAAGGGTCAGAAATGGGGAGATAGAAAAATAGAAATGAATGCAAGTCACAAAGAAAAAGAGCTGTCACATGCAATCTGGGTAGAAATTGTTGCTGACTTAAAAGTTAAGTAAGCTATTTGTGTGTGGAAGCCTTGAATATAACTGAATATAACACTCGAAAGTACAGACGCCTTTATTATAAACTCGCAAGATGCTTCCTAGAACATGCTCAAGCATAGGCTGGTGGAAGGTACCATGGGACCAAATAAACTCTTTTTAGCATAGCTGAATGAAGAAAGGGCAAAAATTGGATATGTTACATTAAAAATAAATCAGACTTCCATTAGAGCTGCTAATTTTTGGCCCCATTTAAAAGATTCAGTTTAAAATTAATAAAGTAGCAGCACAATGAACTGCTTTAAATTTCACCTTCTCTCACTTTTTATCCAACCCCTATTAGAAGTGCTATAATATCCATAGGACCATAAAATGCCCTAAAGACTTCTTGTTGGAGAGGTAAAGTGAGGATAATAAGGGTAAATTGAATAAATTGCATCTGGAAAATCAGGAGTTATTTGAGAACTCAATAGAAATTTGCGAGTCTCCTATATTTGAACCACTCTTTATATGTAATCTATCATTTTAGCATAAGTTTTCCATGTGAAATAAATGCACTAGAAATTATTCCAAGTTGGGGTGAAGTACAAATGGTGAAACAGATAAATTTAGCCACAATATGAAATGCATTTTCAGACATAGCTCAGTTCTGATACCCAAGTTTCCACATTGTTATTATTTTATAGGAAGAAAACCTAAATATGATTTGCCATTCACAGACTTTTGTAATATGAGTGTGTAGTGGAATTTTTTAGACTCCATCAAAATTTTTTCTCTTTTGCTAGTTTAGTCAAGTCGTAACAGAGCAAATGGCATATTTTTTCATTCTAAAGAGCAAGATTGATGTGATAAAATTGGAATTTCATGTAGTCGATATCCTTCTTCCTGTTGCTAAAGGCTGCTATCATCCTTTACATCAGAATATTTTTTTCAACCAAATAGTGCTGTATTCCCAAACCCCCAGGATATGAGCTTTGGATTATAGAAATACAAAACACAATATGATTTGTTGATTTAAGATCATGAATTTGGGGAAGTTCCTGCTGTGGCACAGTGGGTTAATGATCCATTCAGCTTATCTCTGTGGAGATGCCTGTTTGATCCCTGACCCAACACAGTGGGTTAAAGATCAGCATTGCTGCAGTTGTGTTGCAGGTCTCATCTCTGACTCAGATTTGATCCCTGACCCAGAAATTTTCATATGCCCCAGTGCAGCTGAAAAAAGAAGGAAGGAAGAAAGAAAGAAAGGAAGGAAAGAAGGAAGGAAGGAAGGAAGAACGAACGAACGAACATGAACTTGGGGCTATTTCACAGTTTTCTTACTTACTATGAGTGTACAGGCTTAAGCAGATCCATATTTGCTTTGTTCTTTGTTTTTTTTTTTGCATCTGTAAAATGGGGATAATGATATTACTTACCTCATGAAGTTGTTACAGATATTTGATGTGGTAAGTAATAAAGCACTTGGAACAGTGCTTGACTGAAGTTAGTGCTCAATAATATATCCTTCCTTTCAGCTACATTTATGTGTACAGCCTTTCAGAGAGCAAATTTACAAGATTTCAAATGCAATACCTATGACATCTCTGCGGCTGTGTTAATGGGGTCTTCTACCCGAGGCTCTCCATGCCTACTTGGGATCCTAAAGGTTTTTAAAGACCCAGGCTTGGCTTAGGGCCATCTCTATAATGAAAGGCTTCCTGAATTTCTCCCAACTCCTCCTGCAGCCAATGTATGTTATTTCCTACCTCCTTTCTCTAAATTTGTAATAACAATTACCCTAGTCAGCATTTGATTCTGGATCATATATGTCTTTTTCTCTCTCAGCTGCCTTATAGAATCTTAGTACACACATGGACTTATGATAATAAGGGCTAGCATGTATTGAGTCATTGATATCTGCTAGGCCTAGTGCTAAATATTTGACATATATAATCACATTTGTCCTCCCATTAAGAACCTTTGATATACGTACTACTTTTGCCTTCATTTTGTAGACAAAGTTTACATAGTTTACAAGGAATGAAGCTGTGAAATGTTGCATCAAGGCTTGGATATCCAGAGCCTGAGACACATGCCCTCTGCTTCTGCCGGTAATTTGAGCCATGTGAAATGGATAATATTCAAGTGCCAAAAATACCATGAATTTCATACATTACAACTAACATTATTCTGCTATGCTTAACAAAGGCTTGATATTCTTTTAATGATACGTACAAAAAACTTCACATTTCTTCTCAATGGCTCCCCTTCTCCACCCTTACTTAGTAATCTCCCCATCTTCTCTGTTGTGTTTGTTGAGCCAAACTACTGTGATATGAGCAGTATAATCACGTATAATTAAGGTCCCTTCCACCAATCAGCCTTCTCTTTTTTAAATAATAGAAAGCTGTCATTTTCAATTTATGTAAATTTCATATAATTAATGTAAAACAATTTTATTTGTACAAAAATCAATAAAAACTAATGCCTTTCCAGATTTTATTCTAAAGAAGCTTTATTTTCCCCTCCTTTGAGTCTTTCCTGGTAACACAGAGCCATTGGCTGGTTTCCTTTGCCATTATACAATTGCTGAAAATCACAACAAAGTATCATTTGACCCTTCACTACCTTTCAGTATACAAGTATGAGACAGTAAGATGGAAAGCATGTCAATTACATACTCAAAGATTTATATCCCTTGCAAAAAATGACTTTAGCCACTTATGAACAGTTCATGTAGAGAAATGGAGACAGTCAGTAGGAAAAGGATTTCAATCCTCATTCTATCATTAACTAGATAGAGGATTCGGTGCAAGAGATTTATTTTGTTTGAACTTGAGTTTGTTTATGTGGAAAATGGAAACCATTGTATTTGGCTCAAAAAGTTTAATGTAGGATTGGATCATGAATTGCTTTATAAAATGTCATACTCTATACAATGTAATACTTTCTGCCAAACTCTCAATTTATGTCCATCTATTTTAGTTTTTTGACTTGTGCCAAACTTGTTGTTCTGATGGTAAGACCTAGAATTACCGTCTATGGGGACCTCTCTAAGCTGGAGCTGGATGTATTTGCATCATTATAAACCCCGAGTCTATCACTTGAACCCTCCTTTGATGTTGCTATAGGTGGAACTACTGAAAGATATGAAGAATTTAACAAACCTTCACATTCAATTGATATTTGAGCACACTTTCATCTCTCTGAAGAAGTTAGCTCATTTTTAGGCTAGTTAACTTGAATAAAATTTTAAGAATATTTTTATAACTTGGATTAAGTTTATTATGATTATAGACTGTTATTCCATATGCACTTTCAGCCTATACTATTTATAGGCTGAAAATATTCCCTTTTTTTATTTCTTTTTTTCTTTTCTTTCTTTTTTTTTTTTTTTTTTGCTTTTTAGGGCAGCACCTATGGCATATGGACATTCCCAGGCTTGGGAACCAATCGGAGCTGTAGCTGCTAGCCTATGCCACTGGCACAGCAACGTCAGATCCAAGCCTCATCTGCAACCTACACCACAGCTCATGGCAATGCCTGATCCTTAACCCGCTGGGCGACACCAGGGATGGAACCCTCATCCTCATGGATACTAGTCAGATTCATTTCTGCTGAACCACGATGGGAACTCCCATCATCCCCTTTATAAGAAGTGAGAAAAAAAAAGATTTTATAAATATCCAAAGGTACACTATTTAATAAGCTATATTCCTGTACCAATTTTGAAACTGTTGGAATATACTACAGATACAATGATCTCTCCTGCCATACCCAAGGAAAGAAGCGTTTTGAATCTCTTTGTCACATGATGGATGTGAGTGATTTTCCTGAGCAAGCACCACTTTTCTTTCTAGAAGAACATAGTTAAGCAAATCAACTTTGATATACCTCCTTTAACGATTTCAAATTGGGCACTGCCACTTTAATAACCCACACCTGGTTAAGATTCCTGTTCCATTGAATTCACACTGCAGTAATGAGCCCTGAACATCAGGCAGAGAATGTAATGAGAACAATGCAATTAATCACCAAATTGTGCTCAATTTCAATAACATGAAAATTTCTCTTACTTTTTTTCTCCCTAGAAATAATATTTTATGTAGTGGAAAAGGTAGGTAAGATTTCAATGATGAACAAAAAATGTCTTCAGGTAAAAAAAAAAAGCTAATAGTCAGCAGGCTACATGAAGGTGAATGCATAAATCAAATACCTATACCATCTGTTAGAGAAAATTAGCAGGAATTAAGTGACACACACTTCTAAAAATATATCCTTTCACAGCATGCTGAAGCACATCTTAAGAATTAAATTTCTGAGAAAGAATATAAAATTTTATTACAAATTAGGAAATCCTAGCCTATTAAAATATAGGAAATCCTGTTTTTGTGAAAGAAAAACAAATTCCCAGTTAAACTTCTTGCCAGGTAAATCTACTGTTGTAACTATTATTTAAAAAAAAAGTGAGGTGGTTGTCCAGAGAGTTGGGCATAATTGAATCACTAATAACTTGTGTGATGTAAAAAGAATCACGTCTCTAGGTCTGTTTCCTCAGCTGTAGACAATAAAGCAGAGGGGCTGTAAGTAAAACAGAATTTAAGAGAGTTAAATTCTAAGGCTCATGTATTCTCTGTAGAAGGTCAAAATTGCAATGGATAGTAGTTTATCCCATTCACCTGTTTCATGTAGAATTTTTAGAGCAAGATGAGAAAGATGCATTTGTAATTTTTTTTTAATGTGGGCTATATTTCCTTGCTGTAATTAAATCCTGGCACACAACTTGGGTATACAAAAGGCATGTGAATGAGATTTGAACCTTGTACTTTAATGTTTAAGTAGGACATGACCAATTGTCTCAAAATTGACACAAGGCCTACGTATTTATGACTGCACATATTTCTGAATAAGATAGCTCATTAAGGACTGTCATTTGAAAAACAGGTGCAATGAGCCCCCCTGCAAAATAGTTTATATGAACATTTCAGGTAATAATAAAAACAAATTGGGCATTTAGGCACTAGCTATGCATTTTTTTATAGATATTATCCTCTTATAATAAAAAAAACATTTTCCATGCATAATTTATTATGTGGTATAAACCCTGTTGTTTTCACTCACTTCAGAAATACTATGAAGGGCTACTATCTTTATAGAATGAACACTTTTCTGAGATCAAAAATAACTATGTATTTCACAAAATTTTCAGACCAGTTGACATGGTTGCATTCCTGATTTTAATTTAACAGTGTTGTGAACACATTTTTTCAATTTCAACTAAGGTAACTGGGCAAGAAATCCAAATGAGTGAAAGTAGTGTTTGATGCAGAGGGTGCCTTTTGGTATATTTACAATACACCTTCAAGCTTGAGTTTGATCCTCAAAATGAATTTCAGTCTACCTGGAATAGAATGTTTCATTTAGCTTAAACAACAACAAAAAAATATGCACAAGTACTTTTTAAAGGACTGAAAATAAAACCACCAATATTTGGTTGAACACTAGGTGGTGTGCTATCCCCTGTAAAATGGGGCTGCTACAGTTGTTTGAGCGGATGTCATAAGATGATTCCATGCAAGTCCCACCTGCATTCCATCACACCTGCAAGAAAGATTGTGTTTTCACCCTTTTACAGATGAGAAAATGGAAGATCAGAGAGGTGAAGTAATTTGCCTAAGGCTACACAGCTGATAAAATTTATCATTGGGGTTGAAACCTGAGAAAGTAGTTGATGTCATCACCATTCAATCCAAGTTAAAGAACTTGCAAATAGTTTGTTAATTACATATTTTTTAAGATTTATTTTTAAGCATTTTCTAAATCCAATTTGTGAACTTTTCCCTTTGTGAGTAAAATTGGGGATTGGGTGAACAAGATTGTTACCAAACTTAGGTTCAGCTGTTCATGGCTCAAGAATCTGATAACCAAGAGACAAGTCTAGCTTTGTTGAGGAAGCCAGAAATCCTGAGGAGAAGGTGGACTAATGTCCCAAAGAAACAATTTCCCTTTGGTAATTGGGGGCAAGAGCTTTTCAGGGGAGTTTGAGGGGTGCATGGGTGGGTGGAGGGAAGGAGCTACATACAGAACCATACAGTCAGCTCCAACAATCTTCTTGAAATTGGTCATCATATTGATTGTTTTAATTACAGTTAATCTTCAATTCCAGGGTCAGTTTGTTCCTATTTTCTTGAGGCAAGTTCTTGGAATTGTGTAAGGTAGAGTAGTATATGTCATGGCTACAGTCTGGTCATCATGTAGTTAACTTTTTTTTGGTATCCACAAAATAGTCCAAAGGATATAGCTCATAATATGATCTAGAGCCCTTGAGGAGGAATTAAAACTCCTTGACTCTGTTTAATGGTTAAACTATTATTTTGTCTTGCTTGACAATTTGTCTTTCTGTATTTTCTTGTTCTATGATTAAAGTTTTTCTTTGATTAAATTTCTTTATGGAAGGCCTAGGAGGCTAAAGTTTTCCTACAAATAAGAGACAGGCTGAAGGGAGTGGGTGTCTGTCCCAGGAAGGACCCATAGAGTACTGCTTGGTTACAAGATGATCTCATATTATTTTTAGGTCTTTCTTTCTATGCTTAGTATATGGAGTGGGTAGAGGGCTCTATACATAAGCATCAAACCTCCTTCCAGTTGAGTATTAGACCCTCCTCCTATTAAAGATGTTGGGGAAATGCGTGGTAGAGGAAATGAATGGTCACTTTGGAAGTGTGATAGGTTGAAATCATATCTGAATTATTAAATGTGTATACTTTCTTTTCAATCACTAATACATTTGAAAAAGAAGAAATACATTGGAAGAAATGGAAGCTTTCTCATAGGCATAATAACAACATCCTATGAAAGACACTTCTGGTGGTCTAATTTTTAAATTAATCATACCTTCTGGAATAAAAATTCTAATTACATTCAATTTTATATCAAAAGAAAGAAAAAAAAACCAATAATCTTAGTACTAACTTAACATCAATACTGTTCATTTCTTTTTCTCGAGAAATAGTTCTGTCATTATTGTGATGATATCTAGAACTTGGAAGAGATCCAAAATGTCCTCTTCTTTTCTTTTATAATTTTACCAGTACTAACCATTTTTTTAATGCCCTGAATACAGTCTCATTTCTTTATTCTTATGCTTGGCTTCATGGAACAAGCCACAGGCAGATTATGATGTAATATGGCATAGCAGAGTTATTAAAAGAGGTAAAATAAAATGTTAAGTGTGAACCATGGTCATGGAGGCTTTATATGTTTTCACAGGTGTAAGTCTCTTCCAGGAATTTCCTTAAGTTAAGTTAATTTTTTAAAATTAATTCTCAATAAATGTTTCAATATTCATTAAAATAGTAATAAGGTCTATTTTAAAAGTCAGCATTGTCACTTCCCTCCCCCAGGAGAGCAAGCACTGGGAATATCAGGTAATGGGTCTCTCAGCCTAAATGATGGGGTCAACATTATAAACAGATCTTAAAGGGCTAAAATATTTTTTATAATATCTAGTATTTGTCCATCATTGCATTTCCAAGAAGCTTATAAACTTTATGGAAATGACCTCATTAACCAATTTATCACCTCTCAGAAGTAGGTACAGTAGAATGTTTTTCAACTACTGCTTGAGACCAACTTCTGCTATGTTTTCCTTCTGAATTCTGGTAGAAGCCCTGGTTGGTTTAAAGAGCACAATGTTGTGTTTCAGGTTGTGATGAGTCCATCAGGCCTTGATTGAAAGGGCAAGTAAATGACTTTACTCTTGAAAGTGGTTCAGTAGAACTTGTGAAAACTTCTGGGCACAGAAGAGTCATAGAGAAGGCATTGGCTATATTCCACCATTACTTTGCATTGCTTCTGAGCTCTTCCAGAAACAGGATTACCTGTCTTAAAATAGAAATTTGTTAAGGTAAAGTTGACAATACATTGTAGACTACAAAATCCATGAAGGAAAATGGTACTGCTCTATTCTATGGTTGAATACCATAGCAGGAGCCTACAAATATTTATTGAATACATAAATTAATGAATAAATAATAACCATTTAGACATACTGACCATACACTGTTTCAAGCACTATAAATAGTGTGCAAATGTATTCATTTAATTATCAGGGTCTAATATCTAATTAATTAATAATAATAAACTGAAGGGAAGACCACATAACCAGTTTTATTATAGAAATTCCAATAGGTTATACTTTCGTTAGGGAATATTTCCTTCTATATGCGCTAAACCCTCTATGTTCCTTTCATTCTCTTGCTCTTCAATAGCAGAAATTGAGAAATATTAAGGTAATGATACTTTAAATATATCGTGAATAGAAGAAAAAAAGAAGATAGATGCTTTGGGAACTTAAACATTTCTCTAAAATCATAGAGAACATTTATAGATAATACAGTATGAAAACTATTTATTTTACTTAAAATATTATGTACAGGTACATAATTTTAGATGTATCCTCCTTAAATTTAGATGTATCCTCCTTAAATAGTTCCATTTGTAAAAGACTGACTGTTTTAGGGCGGGTAGGGAATACTGTAAGATTACTGGGAAAAATAAGATTTATCTGCATAATAAAAAATGCAAATTCAAAATTTCCGTGAAAGGACCTACTATGTAAATAATTGAGCACAATAGTTGAAAGACTCTGATATTCTGTGGCTTATATAAACTTATATAAGAAAAAATCTTTTCTTTCTCTACTTAAATATATTATTTTCAACATCACCAAAAGATACATCATAAAATAGTTGAACCTCATGGTAGCAGTGTAACAGATGTACTTTTCTCTTTAATACACAATGCGTTTGGTAGCTTGGAAATTAATTATGGAACTCTTTTTGTAAAAGTCAGTGGGTCAAAGCATGTTATCTCCTCAGTCTGTATTGCCTGTGAAGGGTAGCTAATAAATAGACAGGTTTGGAGTGTGTGTGTAGTAGAAGGGCAGCAAACAATTTTTGGCTGGGGAAATAGTGAATATCTTTCAAAAATCACCGATTTCCTATACACTGCTGCTGTACCCACTTACCCACTATTGGCAACACTGTGATACCTGATTCTCTCCCTTGACCCATCTCCCAACTCTTGTCGCTTCTCTCTTTGAGGGCCGATTCACTGGTGACCTGACTTAAAAGCAGAGGTATACTTCTTGCATGTTTCTTCAGAGACCACCACAGTCTTTTCAAGTCTGATTGCTCGCATTTACCTTTCGGTGTGGAATTTGTCTGACTATAGTCATGGTTTTCTTAGAGGAAGAATGGTTTTAGCTCTGGTTATAATGGCTACAAATGGAGGAGTCCTAAAATTTAATTTTAAAGATGGAAACAATGTATACGTACAGCTGGCTATAAACACACTAACACAGGCTAATGTGGTATTTACTGTTAGAAAATGAAGACTAATATGTTTATCAAAAGAGACTACTTGTTTCTGAATTGGCTGTCAGTCTATCATATTGGGAACCTGGTATTTCTTGTTGTCAAAAGCTAGTGTTTTTGAAAGTTCTTCACCATTAATTGGCTTCTTCTTTTGGCATCTTGCATCATTGGGACAACATTCTGTAAAACACTGGCTAGGAGATCTTTAAAAAGACAAAGGCATCTGATGTCAGTGGTTCCAAACAATTTGAGCAAAACAAAGCTCATGTCAGAGACAATGGATGTGCCTTCCCTTTCTAATAAAACCAAAGGCAGTCAAGATTCTGTCTTTGTCCCAAGAAATGTGTCATTTGAAAGGTAAGAAGATAGACGGAGCAACCGCCTTAGCCTTTTCTTATTTGTAATAACTCATCCTCTATAAGACAGGGTTAGCATCGCTAGCCAGAGAGAAATGGGTGCTGTAACTCTGAAGTTAACTCATTAAAAAATAGACATTTCCCAAATTTCTCTTTCTCTGTCTCTCTCTGTCAGTTTGAAAATTTGCTGTTACTATGTTGCAAAGGGGGGTCATGCTCTTTTGAGACTATATGTCATCCAACTATTCACAAGACCTGTGTGTATCTGCTATTGTCCTATTCCATTTCAAGGAGTTGTTTTTTCAGGCCCAAAGTATTGTGATAATGTTGAGCCGTTTACAAAATTTGTACCCTGCTGTAAAAGTTCAATATGTGTTTAAAAATTACATTTCTATGAAATGTTCAAAACAGAGTTGCAGGAGACATATTTTACATGGAGTTTCATAATAATTTTAAAATGTTCTCCTTTTCTTTCCTTTATAATAGGGAAAAAAACATCATCTATAATTCAGTTGATGAAATAATCATTGAGACATTCAAAAATATATAGACAATTTCTAAGCATGGAGATTAGATTTTTTAATAGGGGCTGTTTTGCAGTTGCTAGCTATGCTATTGTTGGTATAGTGATTGTTTTCTGAGTGTTATTACTAGCTCTTTCCAAGAGAGAGCAGTAGTGAATTGCATTATTTGTGCTGGTTATACAGTTTTACTCAAAAGTACCGATTTTCATTTTCAACTTTATAACCTTTCAACCTATTGACCATGAAAAATGCTCTGACACAATGTGACACATATAAATGTTTAAAGTCCAAAGGGTAATTATCTATATTCATAGTTAAAACTGTGCCTTGATTTCACAATAGAAACCATATGTTCACTCAAAACACTTTCAATAGGTTAAATAACACCCAGATTAACCCTGAGTTAGTTTACTGGTTAAAATAATAGCAGCATCTTCTTCCAATTCAGTAGTTCATTTATCATCTCTGATCAAGGCACTGGACATGAACTTTCAAGATTTAAAAGCTTAAGTTTAAAAAGAAAAAAGAAGCAAGAAAAAAAGCCTACAGATGTTTAAATATCCTCTTTCTTGACCTTATCATGGTCTTATCTGTTCAGGTACTTAATACCAGGTTTGAAAGTCATTACTGAAAATCACAGTCAACTTTGTCTTACATTTAAGAAAATAAAAATTCTCTCTCTCAAGTCCTGAAGACAATAACTTGTTGATTTTTCCTTGGCCCTGTAACATTATGGAGATTAAGTTAGAACAAATATTGAATTTTTTTTAATGCAAATTGCCTTAGGCCTAGGTCAGACCAGCAAGGTGGCCCAGATTGAGGAAAGTGGAACCTTCAAGGCCAGACAAGAGTATCTTGCATCACCAGTCTGTGGAGAGATTTTTGGTAGACTGAATTATGTGATGGGAAACTTAATATAGCTTTCAAATAAGCCAGCTTAAATTCTTATCACCCTAATGATAATTGATTATTCTGAAACTTTGAAATCATTGCAGCAGAAAATTACAAACAGAAAACAATATTGTATATTGTGGAAGTAATTACAAACCAATGGAAAGAGACACTGAAAGACAAAAAAGAAAAAAAGACAAACAGCCAAATGACTTTTCAGTGTCCTGCTCAGCACATGTAAAGCTGATTGTCATTCACTCCTTGCCCTGCCTGGTAGTGTCACAGTTGCTTGTCCAGCTGCAGAAAAGTTCACCTCCAGGGAACAGATGACCTACAGGGGGCTTTATCAGAAAAAAGGGCCTTTCTGCTTCTGAAGATGAAACTTTTTTTCCCTGAATATTCTATTCAAGCCCCATTGGTAATAGCATTAAAGCGCAGGACAGAGAGAGGTAGAAGGCTTGTGGATGCTTAGTTGATATTCTTGTTCTGGTCACAGTATTATTTGTATAATTACTTGGAATCATCATCCTTTCTCTATAGAAAAACAGAGGAAAGTTGTAGGAACTGGGGAGGGGGGTATTCTTTTGGACTTAAATGAGGCAAAAGCAAGAACTCTGGAGGGGGCCTGTACTGAGGGCTTTTCCCTTTGAAATAGCAAAAGGATATCTTTTGGCATATAAAAACCAGAAGTTCTGCACATTGGAGAACCAATCTCTTTCTTTTCCTTGAAACAGTATTCGAAAATGTTGCAGTTTTGTATCCATCACGGGAGAATAGAATCTAAACCAGCCAGCAGAACCATTCACCCTTACAAAAGGCGGCTCTCCCCCATTGATGCTCCCTATGTGAGTTTTCGTATATTCTCCTAATACACCTTTCCCATCATTTATGCATCATTTACCATAAAGATGGGACTTACTAATAAATCTCTTTGGTAGACTGCTGACAGTAAATCCTAGAGGTCTTTCATATTTAATATTTCAATGATGCTGCAGCCTTCATTTTGTCATAGTGTAGACTCTTTAGGATAACGTTTGCTTGAGCCCTAGTGTTCTTTATCAAAGTGAATCCGAGCATGTGGATATCAAAGAAATAGCTTAGCATTTGCATTGGAGGAATATGCCAGGCTCTCCTCAGTTCCAGTTATTGAAAGCTAACACGAAAGCAGTGAGGCTTTAGAGCTACTTCCACTTACAGTTAAGTTTGCAGCAGTAGCTGCTAAAGCCCACGGATCCAGAGGTGGTAACAAAATGTTTATGTTGCATTATCGTCTCAAAGTGACAAAAGGCAGGTAGCAGTGCCAGGGTGAGTGTTTCATTAAATTTTCCAGTCAGTGAGTTAGCACTTGGAAAAAAGAAATGATTCATGGTTAATGTTACTACAGGAAAGGCTACGCTCTGTAGCTCAAAGAGATTCCAAACATAAGCAGTGCCTAAACTGATGGAGAGAAGGGATGGAAAGTTAGTGTCAGAGAAATTGGGTCCATTCATTTGTAAGTTTTAAAGCAATTGAAATACCTGTGGGACATGGACCAGAGTTATTGTTTTACTAGGTTTATTGTTATAATTTTGCTTCATAGAATAAAAAGATTTTGAGTAGTGTTAGCATAAAAGATTAATAGTATCTTGTCAAGAAGCTAAGTGATTGATACCCCCCTCCAAAAAAAAAAGTTCAAATTTTCACTCTGCTTTAGCAAGTTTTGTTTTCATTACAGACACCCTCTATGGACCAAAGGAAAAAAAAATCAGCAAATCAAAGGCAAAGGGTAACATTCTTGGACCTAATTCAATCTGCAGACAATATTTTCTAAGGATGCTACTCTCTTGGTTTGCTTTTTTTTTTTGAGCAGTTGGAAGCTTAAATATAATACTTCTGCAACATCTTCTCTGTCCTCTTCTTATATATACCTCAGGCTCCAACAGCTCTGGACTTAATTTCTAAAGAGGTTTTTAAAATAAGAATAGAAAATCTTACTTATTTAAACATAAGTAATAATTTTGAAATACATACAGCGAAATGCTGATGTTGACTTTTCTTTTCTCCTCCCTGAGCACCCAGTGACTGCTAGACAGTGTTGCTGAAGCATCTGATCTGACTTCCCTTGGGTTGTTTTACAGATTGTTTTCCCTTCTTTTCCTGACCTCATTTCTATGTGCCATTTGGTTGTGGGGGGGCTTTGCAATGCAAATGCTCCAAGTTAACTTTAAATTCAGTCAGTAAGGAAGTCTTGCTTCTTTCCAAAATGCTCAGAAAATTGCTGGCTGCCTGCTTTACTTGTTCACTGAGAAGCTGGTTTTTGTCTTTACGTTGGCCCTGCAATCTTTCCCGCAGCCTGCTCTGTGTCTGTTATTTCTCCCACACAGCCCTGAAGGGAAAAAGTGAGTTGACCTCCAGGGTGGAAGTAGCACATCCTTGTCAGAGACAATGAAAAACAGATCTCCCATTGAGGGGCGCCTTGTCGTCTTCTATGGAGCAACATTAAACAGGCTTCTGAAGAAAGGGGCTTGGGATATTAGTGCTTAACCGCTTCAAACCCCAAATTGTCTGGAGCAGAGAGTCACTGTGTGGGACACCAGAGAGGAGAGAAAGATATTAAAGTAAAAGAGAAGCTGTGCAGGAACATCAAAAACTACTTGCTTTTTAAATTGACTTAATATTTGCTGAGCAACAAATTTACATATGTACTGTGACAAGAACTTCAGGGGATTAAAGATGAATTAGACATACAATCTCTCTTTAGGGAGCTAACTGTCTAAAATAGGAGGAAAAAATGTCAGATGTACTAATAAAATAAAAAGAGTCTGGATCCTTGGTGAGGGAGCTGACTGGTGGCAATGGGTGTGTATGTGGTGGTGAAGGGGTGGGTGGTGTAATAAAAGAATGTTTCCTGGAAAAGGTAGCCTTTGATTTGGTCTCTAAAGGTAATAACTTGAATGTACGGAGAGAAGATTTGAGGTTCAAAGTGGTTTAGTGCTGAAATTGTTCTTCGCAAATAATAATATGTAGTTCTATTCGTTTAGTGTATCCTATATGGAGAGGAGATAGTGGAAAATAAGTTTTAAAAGGTGAATTTGAGGGGGAGATTGCATAAGAGAAAAGAACTTGAACTTTTATTTTCTAGAGTAGGCTTTCTTCGACTTTGGATCCTTTCTATCAGAATCTGGAAATTAAACAATTGCATTCCTAGGCCTCACACTATACATCCCAATTAATAAACCAGTGACTCTGAGTTGGCATTTTGGATTCTCAGTTTTTGGCATATGAGAGTTATTACTGTGTCTACTTAAAATTGAGAACAATGGATCTAAGGAGTATGGAGCCAGTGAAGATTTCTTTTCATTTGGCTGATATTGAATACCTACTATACATCCACTGTATGCTGGGAACGTGGTATGGAATAAGGCAAAGACCATCCTTATGAAAAAATAATGACCTATAGGTGTCTATAAGTGATAAAGTGATTGATTGCAGTTCACCAAAACTAGCTATAAAAATCTCTTAAGCTTTATATGCTTCATTTGCAGTGCTTATATTAGAGGCTATTGTAGCAAAACAGATGACCTTAACTAAACACAACATTACATGTCATAAGTGATAAAAACTATAGAACTTTAAAGAAGGAGGCTATTCATGAGACTAGGGTGGTAGACAAAGGTCTCTGGGGTGCCAGGATTTATGCCAAGCTGAGGCTTTGGCCAGTCTTAGAGGCACTAAGGACAGTGCAGGTACGGGCAATACATTGAGTGGTGGTAGAAAGCATAGTGAAATGAGCCTCTCTGTAGCAAAGGTGTTCATTCTGGTGACTTCTGAACATCAGAATGAGATTAGACAAATTGGGTGGGAGGTTACTGACAACAAAGCAAAATGATTAGAAAAATGGTCAGAAAAAGTAAAAGCATGGAATACAGCTAATGAGCAGCATGTCAAAAGAAGAATTTGTAAGACGTGTGAGTGAAGATGAAAGGAGGGTCCACTGGGGAAGGGCTGGGGTGATGATATTGGAGGAGGAAGGAGAATGAGTTCAAGGAAGGAAGAGGCTCTTGGAATAATTTGGATTAACATGAGTATCAAACCAAGT
Organism: Phacochoerus africanus; assembly: GCF_016906955.1. Lineage (NCBI taxonomy): Eukaryota > Metazoa > Chordata > Mammalia > Artiodactyla > Suidae > Phacochoerus > Phacochoerus africanus. The sequence goes on along the minus strand of NC_062551.1, from coordinate 133,691,803 downwards.
GCATTCTTACTGATAAGAATTATTATTATTATCATTATTTTGTCTTTTTGCTTTTTCTAGGGCTGCTCCTGCAGCATATGGAGGTTCCCAGGCTAGGGGTCTAATAGGAGCTGTAGTCGCTGGCCTACACCAGAGCCACAGCAACGGGGGATCCTTAACCCACTGAGCAAGGCCAGGGATCGAACCCAAAATCTCATGGTTCCTAGTCGGATTTGTTAACCACTGCACCATGATGGAAACTCCACTGATAAGAATTATTATTAAAATATCAAATTAGAGTCAAGAGAGGCTCTCCTATTTTTAAATCTCTTTTGAATCTCTAAACAATCCTATGATGTAGGTAAAGAAGAGGTCATCATTGCTATCTCACAACTGAGGAGAACCCCAAAGGAAAGTGATTTGCTAATTACTTATTTACACAAATAATTATCTGTAATAAGTCATAAATAACATTTGGTTCCTTCTAAACTTTTTGGAAGCAATTTATGTAAACATGCACATAAAACATTAAAGGTTAAAGTTAGATATAAAACTCAGAAATTAGAAACCCTCCAGAGGAAGGGGAGAGGTCAATTCCTCAGGAAACTAGAAGTTTGGTCATTCCTTTTTAACACGTTACCTCTCAGATTCCTAGCAAGAAGGGTAATATGGTCCCTATTTTTCTCTCAATGGTAGAAGCATGTGCAGTCATTTGTTGAGACTCTTTCCTAGCATTTAAACTCATGGAAAGATTTATCATGTGGATTTTCAGTGACAATATTATATATATAATATATATTATATATATTTATAGAAAATCACAATTATATAAAATATTGAGCGATGTAACAGACAGTATTCCAAGCAATGATTTGGCCAAAGGTCAATAATTATTTTCTTATTTAGTTATTTTTTATATTACCTTTCAATGAATATCAAGGCAAAACATTGAAGCATAACAAAATGAAGACATCATTGAAGGAGGTGCAACTAAGAGATTTAGAGGATGTTGGCCTCTAGTAACCTTATTTGAGGAATTTAGACTGAACTCTATGCTCAGTGATCAAATCATAGATTGTTATGTTATTGTCTGCAGAAAAATCTATCCGCACGAGATATTCAAATATCAGACAGCAACCCTGCCCTTTCCTTGTGTACATTGAGACTCATGAAAATAAGGTCATCCAACTTTGCACTGAAATCTATGATGCTTTCCCTAAGAAAGAACTCTTAATACATGAGCTTGGATCACAATTCAATTAGCACAGAGTTCTATGTATAAAATAAATTATATGAAAACCAAAAAATAAAATCGATTATTTGGACCTAAAATATTTTGAAAGCACACATGTTTTCTTCATGAGAGAAATTGGGTGTTTGATCAGCATCCCTCCTGATTTTAAGTTGTGCTGGAAGCTGATTGGCTCACTAGGCATTTGGTTGCAAAGCAGTCTCCTAAGTAATAAGATGAATTGACTTGTAGATGAAGTTATGTTATAGTGTCCATTTTAACCCCTGAGCTCTTCTGCCAAAGACAATTTTAGATTCAGTGGAGCTGACATTAAGCTGTTCTGTCTGACAGTAATTAGCCTAAAGATTTTACTGCTTCTTGAGTTTGCTCTTAACTCATGATATAAAACCATGTCATCACTATAGAAGAGGATACTTTTCTTCCTTTTTGATATGGCAGGTGGGCTTGCATCCAACTCCTCTAAAACAAGAACCAAGCTTTTAAAAAATAAGTTAAATAGAAAAGGGGCCACTCCATAAGCCCTTTTTCAAACCATTAGAATTACAGCTTGATTCATTCAGAGACTTTCTTTTCATCTTCTTCTGACATTATGTTATAGTATAGGAATCAAACAAACATGGAGATTCAAGGTTCTACATGAGATCAAGATTTTGGCCAAAAGGCAGTTCCTCCTTTCTTCCTGCCTATGGCAGAAGAATCTAAAGGAAGATGAAAAACATGATATACACTGATATTGTTCTAAGCTTCTGTGCTTATAATCAGAGAGCAATTATAATCAGGTACCCTACTAGTAGGGTCCCTGAAGGATCTGGCATTGTAAGCCTGGTGAGGTGAAGAGAACAGAGTGATCAGAAATGTGAAATTTTTTTCTATAATGTACTACATCCAAGATGTGACTTTGAGAGACATGGCCCAGTTGAGGTAGCATCTTAAGAACATCAGGAGAACTAGTGAGTCTGTATTTGAAGATAAAGCAAGATTCCCGTATTCAAGTTTGGGTATGCTACACTGTGAGTTTTTCCTGAAATAGGCGGACAGAAGAATTACTTAGTCTTTTGGAGAAGAATAGAATCTTCTGATCAAGAAAATTCTAATGTATTTGATAGTTAATACTCCTCTCATGATGATTATTTAGCCCAAACCGACTGGCCAAATGTTTGTAGTCTGTAGAGTTTCTATATCCAAGAGGAAAATAAATCTGAATTCTACAAAATAAGGGCACATTTAAATAGGAGCAGGAATGATTGTCTTACCTAGCTATCTCAGTTAATTGGGGTTTTCTAATTTCTCTCATAAAATCATGTCACAAATGGTCATGCCGAAGCATACAATTATTATTAGCCCTGATAGTCTCAAAATTTCCCATTGAGATTAAAAACATTTAAAAAAATTAATTTCACCAGGCAGTTTGAACAGTTTAAATTTAATAAAAATTTATGTGACTTCTGCATTGTAACTGAAATTTCATTTTATTACATTTATAATGTCATTTAACTTCTAGGAAAATTTTTTTCAAGCTAAAGATAGGCTGATCAGTCTACTGCCCAAGAATATCAGACTACTACCTTTCTCTACTTTGTTGCTGTATGGTGAATGGAGAAAACCTTTCCAACAAGTATGCAGTGGTATTTTTTAAACATATTGTTATTTATGAAATCCTGAATACACTTATTTCATTTTTGTTTTCAAATGAAAATATCAATATTGAGGAGTTTAAAGAATGACTGTGGAGGAGTTCCTGTCATGGCTCAGTGGTTAACAAACCTGACTAGTATCCATTAGGATGAGGGTTTGATCCCTGGTCCTGCTCGGTGGATTAAGGATCTGGCGTTGCTGTGAATTGTGGTGTAGGTCACAGACATAGCTCAGATCCCGAGTTGCTGTGGCTGTGGTATAGGCCAGCAACTGTAACTCCTATTTGATCCCTGGCCTGGGAACCTCCATAAGCCATAGGTGTGGCCCTAAAAAGACAAAAGATGGAGTTCCCATCATTGCGCAGTGGTTAGCAAATCTGACTAGGAACCATGAGGTTGTGGATTCAATCCCTGGCCTTGCTCAGTGGGTTAAGGATCCGGTGTTGCCATGAGCTGTGGTGTAGGTTGGAGATGCAGCTCGAATCCTGTGTTGCTGCGGCTCTGGCTTAGGCCAGTAGCTACAGCTCTGACTCGACCCCTAGCCTGGGAACCTCCATATGCTGCGGGAGTGGGCCAAGAAATGGCAAAAAGACAAAAAAAAAAAAAAGGAATGACTATGGAAATAGTCATGTCATGTTTTATTCTGTCTAAATTGGAGGTAAGAAGATAGGCAATGATTACTAGTCACTAAATAAAGCTCTTTTCCTAATAAGAGCTATGGAAATGCTCATTCCTTAGTCTCTAAACTTCCACTTGCTAAAAGGCTGACATTTAATAAAACAAGATTGTAATTATAAGTGTATTTGACTAGTTTCTGTTTCCTTTGACTAACTCTATATATCTACGGAATAACTTATATTGAGATTATATTTCAACCATAAGTATTCTGGCAGTAAAAATTCAATAGAATGCTTACTAACCTAGTGTTTAAGCCACATATAACTGGCAATAAAAGATATACAATTTATAAATCTATCAAGTTATCATTGAGCTTTATAAGACTCTAAGTAGATCCTACCTAGAAGATCGTAATAGTCATGATATTGGCCAGATCAAGAGTTAAATCACTCAGTGACCCTATCATTGTTAGCCAATGACTCTGTCATTAGATGTTCAAAAAAATGCAAGTCATACATCACTATTTCCAAATATATCCAAGTGTTAATAAATAAAATACCTGCTAATATCCAGCAATGAGGTTGTGAAGAAATGTAAACGTGAAAAATGTTTAGTAGGTCAACTTATTTACATCAACTTATCCTCAATTGTCCAGATGTTTGCAGAGAATTTAATTTTAGTCCTAGGGAGCTATGATCTCAAATTGCCTTAGGACTAAAAGTGGGGGAGTGTGATATCTTTTGTTCTTTGAAGACTGGCATGATTCATTTCTTTGATTGTGTGTTGTGTCCACTTAATGCTCCAACTAGCTATTGTATGAATCGGATTCTTCCAGAAGTCACTTGGTATGGTGGAAGCTCTGTGAGAGAGTGCTGTTCTGTAGTTGGTCAAAGTAGGATTGAAGGAGGAATTCCCATTGTAGCTTGGAGGGTTAAGTGCCTGACTAGTATCCTTGAGGAATAAGGATGGGGGTTCAATCCCTGGCCTTGCTCAGTGGGTTAAGGATCTAGCATTGCTGCAAGCTGTGGTGTAGGTTGCAGATGTGGCTGGGATCTGACATTGCTGTGCATGGCTGTGGCATAGGCTGGCAGCTGCAGTTCCAATTCGATTCCTGGTCTGGGAACTTCCATATGCCATGGGTGCAGAAAAAAAAAAAAAAAGTAGGAGTTGAAGGAGTAAAGAGTCAGTATGCAGGCCTACCACATCAGTAAAATGCATATTTGGGAGGTACCAGGGTATAAAATTTTCCCTTCAAGGTAAATTTTGGCAAAATTATATAGTCTGTTATAGTTCCTACAGTGTGCCAGATATTAAGCTATTTTCCCTCAGCTTCAAATTCTCCCTTCCTTACTCTGCTTTAAGATGTTGAAATTCTGAAAATCATATCTATGTATGCCAGTAGGCTCTCCATGAGTCTCTACCAAAAAGGGGTATAGAAAGGGAGACAACTAAGCTCCAGGAGGACCATGTTCCTTTCTGCCGGCTACTTTTGCCTCTTTCTATTTCCCGTTCTTGTGTCACTCCATTAACATTTCTTCACAGAATAATAATTCTGTGAAGCATACAGAAGAGCATACAGAAGGTCCCAGTCTAGGGGTCGAATCAGAGCTGCAGCTTCTGGCCTACACCACAGCCACAGCAATGTGGGATCTGAGCCACATCTGCAACTTATACCACAGTCCAGGGCAATGCCAAATCCTTAACCCACTGAGTGGGGCCAGGGATTGAACCCTCATCCTCATGGATACAAGTCGGGTTTGTTTCCACTGAGCCACAATGAGACTCCAATAAATATTTATTGGCTGAGATAATAAAGTATTATGTTGTGGTCACTACATGTACTACCTCATTTAAATTTCACCTCTATTCCATGGCATCTTATTATTATTCCCTTTCTAAACATAAAGATGTTGAAGCTTAATTTAATCACACAGTTTGTAAATTTATCAACAAGGACTTGAACTCCATTCTATCCAAGTTCACAGTTTATGCGCTTAACTATTACGACCAATGCTACTTGATACAATTCTCAATTATTTCCTCCTGCCAATATGATTAGATAACAAGTGAGTGTGGAGGTGTGACTCTGAGGAGAGGGGAGAGAGGTGGGCAATTTGTGGTATGGCATGAAAATGGAAGGTATACATTTTTTTTTTTTCCAGCAGGGAGAACGAATCTACATTGATTTAATCTACTTCAGAGATAGTTATTTTACACATTATTTGACAAAGTTTGGAATTCAGTCTTTGGCTGTGGGAAACTGTCCCATCTCAGATAGAAATAATATTTACAATCATGACCTCATGAGCATCTTCCCATCTGAATTCACAATCTAAAAAGAGTGAGAAATATTCCTAAGAAGCAAACATAGTTCAACTCAAGTTATAAAAAACAATGAAATAGTCATAGAATATAAAAGCATTTATTGATAACATTAAATCTTCAATCATCAAGAGATTTTCTGAACAGAGAGAAGTAGACAAAGACAACACTGATTTCCCGCCAGTTTTTATAGGTTCACCACCACAAATATGGTAAATATCATCAATACAATTATAGGAATTTCAAAGTAAATAGGACACAGTTTTTAAAAAATTTCTAGGCTTTCTCTTCCATTTTGAGTGGATTTTGAACATCCAAAAATTTCAAGATCAAAGTTGCTTACTTCAGGAAAAGGTAATAAATGCATAGCCCTGTAGTCTCCTTTGTTGTTCATATTCTGTTAAGAAATCTAAAAGACTAGCTCTCCCAGAATTGTCTTGTGACAGCAGGAGATGAAAGAGAGAAAAGAAGGAAGGAAGGAAGAAAAGAAAGAAAAGAAAGAAGGAAGGAAGGAAGGAAGGAAGGAAGGAAGGAAGGAAGGAAGGAAAGAAAGAAAGAAAGAAAGAAAGAAAGAAAGAAAGAAAGAAAGAAAGAAAGAAAGAAAGAAAGAAAGAAAGAAAGAAAGAAAGAAAGAAAGAAGAAAAGGAAAGAAAAGAAAACCAAAACCTCATTGGACAACTGGTTTGGACAAGAATTACATTTTCCTTAGGAACTTGCCACTAAATTTTTATGTGGCTTTGGCAAGTTTGACAGTAATCTCCTTAAGCCATAGTTTCCTCATCTGTAATATGAAGAGGTGATATTAAACTAGGTTTATGACCCTGTGCAGGTCTAAGTCTTCTTAATAAATACCACACACTGGCAATAGCATTGAAGCCTTAATTCATGTTAGGCTTAATGTCGGGTCTCCAGATTTTCCACGTCTCCTTTGTGGTGAGAGTAGAAGAGGAAGTTCGTTTTGAGACACAGATGGGTTTTCTGCAAGACAAATTGGATTTCCAAAACTTCCATCTTCCTGTCCCCAGTCCTCCCCAGGGAAAGTGGCTGAAAATGACCACAAGGGACACCACCAAGAAAAGAAAGTGCTGATCATTAACACAGTTAAAATCCTGTAAAAATATTGGATGTGTATATGATTTCCAACGTACAAAGGATACTTGAAGATGAAATTACTCCTGAGATAGTATTACTTCTGGATTGATTAATAATATGGACTTTCCTAACTTAAATCTTCAACCAAACCTATATGTTCCCCCTTCCTCATAAAAGTGAGAGGTTGGTGCTTGTTCAACCTCACATGAGCTACATCTTTACTCAAAATTTCCATGACTCTTCTCTATAGGTTCTTCCTGACATGGACTGAGTTTAATCATTATAGTCTGGAACACAGAACTAATTGCCGTGTAAATAAAAACAATTGTTCACAAGTTGTAAACACAATGTAATGTATCAGCCAGAAGTCAACCAGAGAAGCAGAATTACTGATAGACACACAGATACATGTTGTATATCTCTGCTGTTCTATGTATATATGATACATGCATATGTTATTGCGTATATGTACGTATGTATGTAAGTGTATACATGTCCACATACCTAAGATATTTTTGTTTCAAGGATTTTACCTTGTACAATTGTGCGAGCTGGCTAAGCAGCCTGCATAAGGCTGCTTTCTTTGCTTCTGAGGCTTAAAGTCCACACGGCTGATGGTAGGAAAGGGAAGATGAATGTCAAGAGGGGGACAGCGAGAATAAACTAGAGGTCACAAGCATGGCCTGGCTTGGGATTGATTAATACACAAGTGTCTTGTTGCCACTGTCCTTGAGGGTAGGGCTGTCCTGCAGAAGCTAGGATGCCCTCATTATGAACCTAAAAATACACACTTGGCCCAGAAGTCAGAAAAGCTATTGGAAGATCTAGGAGAAGATGGAGCAGTTGGGGCTCAGTCTCTGGTCACACTGAGGTGAGTGGCAAGCATGTCATCACAAATACATGTGTGCCATAAATTGGCTGTTGCCTCATTTCCGGCCTCCAGATCTCCCACAAGAAGCTCCCTTGCAGCCTGCCTTAACCAGAAATAGGAAAGGGATTTTTGCAAAATGAAGCTCAGCCTAGCCAAGTTGATAAATTACAAAGTACTACAACCACTGCTAAGACACTTTATTGATGCTAGCAATACCCATCCCCCCACCCACCCACCCCCAAAATTGAATTATGCCTCATGGATATGTCAGGCTCCATACTGGCCAGTTGCTATACATGATTTTATTTAGTCCTCATTTGACCAGATGGGCTAGGTATTCTTAAGTCTCCCTTAAAGATGAGAAAGCTGAGAACTAGAGGTAATAGGAACTATCTTAGGTCATATATAAAATGGTTTTATACCTTTTGTGAGATTTATTCCTAAATGTTTGCGATTGCTACTCTAAGTGGTATATCTAAATATAAATATAGATAACTCTAATATGTGTTTTAAATGACATATTATGATTATTACCAATATATGGAAATTCAAATTACTTTTGTAATTTGATCATTATTTTGTGAGCTTGTTAGCCTTTGTCATTGATACTCATAATTTATATGTAGATACTTTTGGTTTTCTGTATAGACAGCAACACTATCTTTAATAAGTAAAATTTTATTTCTCTTTTTTATTTTGTTTTTATTTTTTTATTTTTTATTTTTGCCTTTTCTAGGGCCGCTCCCACAGCATATGGAGGTTCCCAGGCTAGGGGTCCAATCGGAGCCGCAGCCACCAGCCTACGCCAGAGCCACAGCAACGCATCATTTTTATTCTTATATTTATCACCTATTTTTCTGTCATGCTGAGCTTATGTGTCTATCTCTAATTAAGTTACAGTTGTTTCATAAATGAAGGTTAATTAGAAACTATTTCTACAACTAGTAAGATAGTTTGATCGGAGTTCCCATTGTGCCTCAGCGGTAACAAACGCGACAGTATCTGTGAGGACATGAGTTCAATCCTTGGCCTTCTCAGTGGGTTAAGGATTTGGCCTGGCTGTGAGCTGTGGCATTAAGTCACAGGCAAAGCTTGGATCCCGCATTGCTGTGGCTGTGGTATAGGCCAGCCACTGCAGCACTTATTCGACCTCAACTTCCATATGCCGTAGGAGCAGGGCTAAAACGACAAAAGAAAAAGAAAAAAGAAAGAAGGAAGAAAAATCGTTTGACCATCATAATTTATTAGAATGATAAATTATATATATATTACCATAAAATCATCTTTGATTCTAAAATAAATCCAACTTTCTTACATTGAGTATGTGTGTTTTGATACTTTATTAGATTTGGACTTTAAATTTTTATCCTCGATTTGTTTTCTTTAATATTTTGTCTTTTTTAGCATCTTAGTACTTTAGTTATCCACTCTATTTCTAGGCTCTTGGGTTTATTCTAGCTATTTTAACATGCAAAATTTAAGGAAGGCACTTAGAGTTATTTAAAAAGTTTTTATCTTCATTATGTAAAATATAAGATCATTTTAATCTGATCAAATAAATCCAAATTGATATGATATTTTTCTTTTTCTTTTTGGTCTTTTTAGGGCCTCACCTGAAGCATACAGAAGGTCCAGCAACAATGGATACTTAACCCACTGAATGGGGCCAGGGATCAAAACCATGTCCTCACATGGATGCTAATCAGGTTCATTACTGCTGAGTCACAACAGGAACTCCTGATTTGTTAATAAGCATTATTTTAGATACTTTTTTTGTTCATATTTTATACCTATAACAGATCCTTAGATTCAAGGTTATTTTATTAAATTATTTACCAATATCTTCACTCACTATTTCTTTTCCTTTTTTGTCTTTTTGTCTTCTTTTTTAGGGCCGCACCCACGGCACATGGAGGTTCCCAGGCTAGGGGTCTAATTGGAGCTGTAGCTGCCGGCCTATGCCACAGCCTCAGCAACGCCACATCCAAGCCATGTCTGCGACCTACACCACAGCCCACTGCAACACCAGATCCTTAACCCACTGAGTGAGGCCAGGGATTGAACCCAAAACCTCTTGGTTCCCAGTCAGATTCGTTTCTGCTGCGCCACGATGGGAACTCCTCACTCACTATTTCTTGTAAGATCTTCCATCTGCAATTATTTCCAGTCTATCTAAACTATACGTTTTGTAATTTCCTTTGGTGTGAGACTGTTGTTGGTAAGATCTGTTTTTAATCTGTGTATTTCATCATTTCTCCATCACTCTTTATTTATTTATTTTGTCTTTTTTGCCTTTTCTAGGGCTGCTTCCTGCGGCATATGGAGGTTCCCAGGCTAGGGGTCTAATCGAAGCTGTAGCCACCAGCCTACACCAGAGCCACAGCAACATGGGATCCGAGCCGCATCTGCAACCTACACCACAGCTCACGGCAATGCCGGATCCTTAACACACTGAAGCAGGCCAGGGATCGAACCTAAAACCTCATGGTTCATAGTCAGATTCGTTAACCACTGCGCCATGATGGGAACTCCTCTCCATCACTCTTTAAAGGCACTGTCACCGGGCATAATATTCCAGGGTGACATTTACTTTTCATTAGCCAACATTCCAACACTGTCATTCTGTTTTCAGTCTAATTGCTCTTCTATCTTTTCTTTTTTCCCTTCATTTGTTGTCTGTGTCACTGTGTGGTAAATGGGAGAGGAATTGTTTTCATTCATCGAGGTTTCTGAATCTGAGAATTAGTTTATTTCAACAATGTACCAGCCTCAATTGTGTCACACCTCTCTTTCTTATTGTTACTAATTTTCTTCTCAGGGCTTTGTTCTTGATAATTTATCCAAATGTATTTTCTAGTTCACTATCTCTTCAGCTTGGTCTGTTTCACAATTTAATCCGTTTCAACTCTGATGCTGCTCATTTCTAGACACTCTATTTGGTCCTTTTCAAATCTCTTTGTACCAGTCCATTTTCCTTGTGATGTTTTAACTTATCTTTTACATCGTAAACATATTTATTGGGTATTCTGTATTTGATACCTTCAGTCTCTTCAGTATTTGAGGGTTTGATTCTGTTGTCTGTTGTTGTCACACGTTGGGGTCGCTGAAGACAGATGCTGAGATTGAATTTGAGGTGTAAAATATTTCCGAAAGGTCGCTTCCTCCCTGAGAGAATCAGGAAGAAGTGATCACGCCGTGGTGCAGGCTCCACACCAACATCAGGAGGAGCTGGAGTTGTCCAAGGAAGAAATGACTGAGACTTTACACCCTCGCCAGATACCAGTTGCCACAGGAAGGGTGTGCCTTTGGACGAGGCTCCTCTCTGAAGCCGAGATGGATCCTGGAAGAATCTGTCGCTGTCCCCCTTGCTTACCACTGGGCGAAAACAGCCTTCCTTCAAGGGAGTTCCAGTCATCTTCATGTCTAGTAGAGGTTTTTTTGTTTTGTTTTGTTTTGTTTTTTCCTGTAGTTTCCGATCATGTTGCCTAGTTAATTGGTATTTTATAATTTTTGACAGTGAGTGCTCAATTTCCTTGGATCTTTAATAGAACATATTATTTCAGGTTTGAGTTAAGGGTATTTCTCTCCATAGAGGATATACACTCTCTTCTATTGGTTACCTGGAGACATTATTAGTTACCTTGGGACTATTTAGACCATTTGGTTTCCTAGGCCACAAAGTTTTCATGCATTTTAAATACAAAACCATATAAAGCATGAATTTTGGTGATGCATTTCCAGAGCGGATTGTTTTTTCCCTCCAATAAAAGCATTGTTCTGATATTTCTTTCAGGATATTGGGTTTATTTCTCATTTATATTGGAAATATTTTCTTTTAGGTTTCCAGCTTTATAAGATGATCTCTTCTAAAACGTCCCACCTTCAATGGCTTTATTTTATATCTTAATGCCCAGAATGCTATCAAACTGAGCTCAAGTTATCTAGCTTTTATTTGAAATCCTCTACTTCCCTGTTTTCCCATCATTTCTGGCCTCTCTCTGTGTATTCTTGATTTTCATGCTCTGCTCCCTTTTTATCAGGAGAGTTATTTAGGCTAGATAGTCTACTATAATGCTAGAAACGGTATGGTCTATATATTCAATTCAAGTAAGTATTGATATCTCTCAGATGTTGCAGCTCAAAAGATCCAAGATAAACGTAATTCCAAAGTGTTGAATATATAGGTCACATTTTTAATTAAATTAGTAAAGACACTAATAAATTTTGAATATATAGCAACTTCCTGATTATATAAAACTGCTTTATCCACAAGACATAGCATATTTCCTACTGGGCCTGCACCAGGTAGTTAATACAATTCCTGGCTTTTCTGTGATTCTTTTCCTACCATCTGCATTCCTCAAATCTCATCACTTCCATAGCTCACCATTGAGACTATTCTCTTAATTCACTGAATAGGAGCATCTCTTTTTCTATATGTTTTACATTATTTTTCCTGTTTAGATCATAACAGAGAACTTCTAGGTGGTTTTTGGAAAGAATACTTAATCAAAATAAAAAACCCAAAGGTATTTTTTTTTTATATGTTGTATCTATATAGCAGAAATCAGACCACCACTTTGCAGGTTTATGCTACTTTTAGTAAATAGGCTTATTCCCTAGATCTTTTTTAGGTATCGTTGATTCATAATAATATATGTTTTACATGTACAACGTAGTCATTCACAATTTTTAAAGGTTATACTCCATTTATAGTGATTACAAAATATTGGCTATGTTCCCTATGCTCTACAATGTAACTTTGTAGCTTATTTTATATATAGTAGTAGCTACCTTTTATTCCCCTGTTCCTGTCTTGCCCCTCCTGCTTCCCTGTCCTTACTAGTAACCACTAGTTTGTGAGTCTATTTCTTTTTCGATGAGTCTATTTCTTTTTTGTTTTATTCACTATTTTATTTTTTTTTAGAATTCACATATAAATGATATTAAACAGTGTTTGTCTTTGACTTATTTCACGAAGCATAATACCCTCCCAGTCCATCCATGTTATTGTAAATGGCAAAATTTCGTTCCTTTTTATGACTGAGTAGTATTCCATCTTAATTCAATCATTCGTTGATGGACACTTACATTGCTTCCATGTCTTGACTATTGTAAATAATGCTGCTATGAATAAGGGGGTGCATGCATCTTTCTGAATTAGTGTTTTCATTTTCTTCAGATATTTACCCAGAAGTGGGATTGTTGGATCATATGGTAGCTCTATTTTTAGTTTTTTGAGGAAACGCCATACTGTTTTTCACAGTAGCTATACCAATTTACATTCCCACTAATAGTACACAAGGATTCTTTTCTCACCAACATTTGTTATCTGTGGTCTAAACTTCATATTTTGCATTACAAGATAGATATTAGCGAAATTTGAGTATTGCTAACTCTACTGAACAGAGTAATTGTTCCCAGATAGTAGTCAAAGAAAGAGATAATAGTTACATGAATTGCAAATGTTGGTTACTCAGTGCCCCTCTGCAGAATGACATCACCTGAGAAATTGTGTCAGTTTAGCCTATCAACTGATCTATAATCATATTTGTGAGGGCTGCAGATTCTGCATTGTCCTCATCCATAGCCTTGCTTTCCTCTTCTAAATTTATTGGCTAATTATCATTCTCCTTTGCACTGAGTTGAAAGGACAGTAGCCTCTACTACCAGCAAAAACATTCAGAATTTCTTTTGTACTTACATACTAGAGAAAGAATGAAATATCACATTTTAATGTATTATTTTGCTGGCTGATTTCTCATTTGACTTTCCTCATTTTCAGAAAGTGACTAAATATAATTCAGTAGGGGGACTCTTGACTATTATCATGGCTGGTAGTGGAGTATTATATTAATGCCATGAACAGTTTCCTGATCCTAGATATGAAGGGAAAAGAGAGATCGCTTCTTGGTCTAAGGTTAAGGCAGGGACACCTGAAGCGTGACGCTAAATTTTATGCAGGGTATTTTTACTTTTGAGAAATCACTTAACCTCTGCTTTAGTTTTTCTAGCTGTAATGTGGGGTGTTGAAGAGGTTATATAATTAATATTTCTAAAGTATTCTTAAAATGAAAAATGCCATGTGGGTGTTAGTTATTTTGTCGTGTTCTTATTAACAGTAATTTAGGTAATACATTTTAAAAAAACAACATCATGCCATTTTTGCAGTCCAGTGAGCTATTTTCCCAAAAGAGTATGCATGTTAGTATAATATAGATTTCAACATTTATAAAATATCTCCTTTGTAATCTCTAGAAGTATCCATGTCTAAACAAGTTCTAGGTTCACATTATGTTACAAGAAAACAAATGCAAAACCAATAAGATGTGCAAACTTATAAACAAAAACACATCAGCTGTGTGGGTGCACACACACATACATGTTTAATGAGAGAAGGGCTGAAGGGATATTATTTCGATGAAGAAAGCAGGTCAGAAATCCTCAGTTTATTTGACAAACTCTGCTTTTGAAATTGCACAACTCAGGTTGGGACTTGAACCAATGGTCTGGAACTCGAAACCGGATTGGGTCTTAAATCCACAGCTATTTATTTATTTATTTATTTTGCTTTTTAGAGCTGCACCCGCAGCACGTGGAGGTTCCCAGGCTAGGGGTCTAACTGGAGCTACAGCTGCCAGCCTATGCCACAGCCACAGCAACGTCAGATCTGAGCCGCGTCTGCGAACTACACCACAGCTCATGGCAATGCCGGAATCTTAACCCACTGAAGCAGGCCAGGGATGGAACCCACAACCTCATGGTTCCTAGTCAGATCCATTTCCACTGCGCCATCATGGGAACTCCAACCACTGCTTTTTAACTAAAATAACACACCTGGCCTCAGGACTTACTGAAGTTCAGGTTCTTTACATCTCAGCACAGAAGCAATTCAGTGAAGAGGCAAGGTGATAGGTAAAGATACATGTATTGAGAGAGAGACGGCATGGGACATCTCAGAAGGCTAGATGCCCCAAATTATTGGGTGATGAGTTTTTACGGGCTGGGTTATTTCATAGGCTAATGAGTAGCTGGATTATTCTAACCATTTCAGGGATGGGGAGGGAGTTCCCAGGAAGTGAGCCACTGCCCACTTTTTACTCTTTTACAGTCAGTCTAGAAGTGTCTTGGTGCCTGTGGTTGTGTCATTTAAGCTAATGTATCACAATGAGATTATAATGAGGCTCCAGGTCTATTGGGAGTTGAATCTTCCATGATCTCGAATTAATTGGTTCTAATTATAACTGAGAAGGGCCCTGTGAGGCTCCTGGGCACACAAGCCTTTCTGTGTCCTCCATTTCTTGTTTTTAGGGAATAAGGTTCAGCCTCCATGACCTTATCTGAGTTCCTTGCTAATCAGGGAAGGAAGGAGATGCAGAGACCTGGGAGAAGTGCAGTCTTGGGGCAGGGTCCTGGTTCCTCCTTAAGGAATATAAATAACAATATCTTTGAACTTTTCTGCAGAACTAAAACCCCCAACAGATGGGAGAACTATTTGATAAAGCATTCTTCATCCTGAGAAGAAGGAAGACCACCAGGACCAGTCCTGAGGGCCACTAAACACCAGCTTTGAAAGACAGTACTCGCTTGCCTCTACCCTAACGCTTATCTGTAGCCCTATTTTCCACTACCTAAACTATCATCTCCTAACTCCATCCAAAGTGGGTACAGTCTTTAAGGCATTAGCCTACTGTGGCCCCCTTTGCCTGGCAAAGCAATAAAGCTACCTTTTTCCCCTCTATCAAAACTCTGTCTCTGCATTTCTATCCAGCAAAGGAGGACAGAGGCTGAGTTTTGGCAACATAATCAGCGTTTGTCATGCCCTGAACAGCTATGTCACCTTTCTGAAAGTTGTGCCAAGCCTCCTTCCCTCTTGTTTCACTTTCTTCTTTCAAGTTTCTTTCTCAGAGGCCTAATAGGAAGAGAACTTCAAATGCTTTACTGGTTGGCACAGGCAATAAAGAGACCATATAGGAATGTAATGCCACAGAGTATTGATAGCTCATGGGTAAAGTAAAGAAAGAACTCCTGGGCAGAACTCTTGTATTAGGGTCCTCCAGAGAGACAGAGTCAACAGTATACAGAGAAGGAGAGAGAGAGAGAGAGAGAGAGAGAGAGATAGAGAGAGAAAGAGAGTTTTATTATAGGAATCAGCTCACTTAATTATGGAGTCCAAGAAATCCAACAATGGAGGTCTTGCCTTCTGGAAGCTGTAGAGCTAGGAAAGCCAGGGCCATAATCCAGTCCAAATCCAAACCTTGGGAACCAAGAAGATGTAAAACCCAGCTCAAGCAAAAGAGCAAATTCCTTTTCCTTTTTCCCTTTTGTTCTATTCAGTCTCCCAACCCACACACAGGAGGCTAATCTTTACTCAGTCCACTCATTCAAATGCTAATCTATTCTAGAGGCAGCCTTACAGACACACCCATACATAAATATTTGACCTCCCTATCTGGGCATCCATTAGGCCAGTCAAGCTGATACATAAAATTAACCATCACACTCTGTTTTGGCCATTCAAAACAGCTAAAAGTAGCCAATAGGGGGGAGAGACAAAATGCCTTTTATTAAGAGAAAATGCCTCTTCCTAGAATTCTTAGGAAATTGTAGCAGGCAGGCTATGGGAATGACATTGAAAAGTTTACTAGACACTTCTTATCAGAAGGATGTACAGTGTAAACTGGACTTGGTGTTGCCCTCGTTGTGGTGGTAGCTGCAACTCTAATTAGACCCCTAGCCTGGGAACTTCCATATGTCACAGGTATGGCCCTAAAAAAAAGAAAAAATAATAAACAAATGAAGGGTGTAGATTTACGTAGATTAAGATGCTAAATCCAGTTCTCTTCCTTAGATACATATTCTATTGAGATTCCAAGAAATTTTCAGAGTGTTTAGTCATAGCACAAGGGTGATTTCTTACTGTTATTTCCAACATGTTTGCTGAATTTAGAACTGAGTTGCACCTCCTTGAGGTTAGAGTCTCTTCAATCCCTTCCAAAAGAGTCATGCTTCAGTAACACTGAACTCCTGGAGTTATTGCAGTTTCCACACACCAAGTATCTTTGTTTTCCATGGCTTGAGAGTTGAATTATTTCATTGCAAGATGGATGGGATTGACTACTTGCTCTGGTGGCCCCATGTCTTTATGGCAAAACTTCAAGTTGCAAGGTAAGGAAAAAACCATTATCTATACTACCTCAGAAAAAGTTGTTCAGATCTAAATTTCCTAAATGATGCCTGTACTTCCAATATTATATCTTTGTATGTTTACTTACACATTCACATCACCAGAAAGCAAACCTACCCTCTCACAAATTCAGAATTACCAGATTTAGAGTTATCAGTGTAACTTTTAGGTAAAGTTCAGGAACTTCATGACGATTTTATCTTAAGAGCCCTTTGGCTCTGACTTGTCTCTAGATCTAGTTCAGGGTCATCCTGGGTCATCCCAACAGGTTTTAGTAACTTTGAATACAGAGAAGATTAAGTGATATTGATCATTCTTGCCAATGGAATTCCATCCCTGGGATTCGAATGCCTGCTTTCAGGTGCCCTTCTCAAGAGTTTCATATTCCAATATCTTTCTATATATATACCTCTCCCAGACACCAAACCAATTCATAACTAAATATCTACATCATTCATATTTATGCTAAAAAAGTAGATGGGTTATATTCAGAAGAGTTCATGGTAGAGATACTTGTTCAGGCTAAAGATAAACTATTTGAAACTGGGGGAATTAGGAAAGATTATATGAAAATTGTTATTTTATTTGTTTTTGACTTGGAAAATCTATATTATCTGTTATTAAGAAAAAGGGAAAAGAGCATTTTTACATAGATAAAAGGGGAACAAAGTTTCAATTACAGGAAATTCAAGCTGCTTGGGTAGGAGAAAGTTCTGGAATATATTGGGATATATAGTTTTTAAAGGGATAATTATTAGAATATTGTATGGCAAAACATTTTGCAGTTCCTTGAATAAGTTATGAAGTTTAACTTTTTGAAATATGAACTTGGAAATAGCTTGGAGAATTCACTGGACAAAGGCTATGGGTGATATGGAATTGAGTTTTGCAAAAGCTATCAAGATAATCCAAGCAAAAAGCTTTTACTTCCCTTTTTTGTTTTATGGGAATAATAATGTCTCTTTTACTTACCTTGAGGGTGGAATAAGATATTTCACTTCTAGCACCTGACACTGTACTTGGCACTTGAAAAAAGGGGCTGTGGATAATAGCAAATTGTTACTTCAGGCTTCAAATTACCCTAAACAGAATGTGCATCCTGATTCTAAAAATGTGATTATAAACTACTTAAAGGAAAACTCTTCCTATGCCTTTAAAAAAAATTCTTCTTTTATCCCTTATACTTGATACAATTTTAAATTCTTAGACACTCGTTGAATGAAAATACACAACATCATACTGCATAATTGCTTTTAAGCAGAAGTATCTATAATTTGACACAGATTATTGACCTTATAAACCTCATACACTTTAAATGCTTTCATGTTACTGCCTGTCTATGCTACTACACAGATTTTCTAAACTCTCCTGTATTGTTGAAATTGTCTTACAAGTTCAGAGAATAAAGTCAGAGGGAGCTTCTTAGCTGCCTTATTCTAGGGCCAAGCCAAGATTCACTTCCCAGTTCAGCCACTTTCATCCCAGGCCTTCAGCAGAGATTCAGCCTACCTAGCAGATAGCTTCAAGAGGTCAAAATATAGTCTCACTTTCTACAACACACACACAGAGCTTGTCATCCTGTTGCTTTATACTCTCTCATTCTACTTTTGATAATTTCTCAGCTCTTTTAACTATCCTACTTCCAGCTCCTGGCTTATATGTGCTTTTGGAACTTTGTTATTTGTTGTCTATGTGGATACCATGCATTATTGTCTCTCTTCTATGCACCATGCCTCTTCTGCCCACTTCCATTTGATGCCTGTGATTTGTATGACCCTTACTGTTGGGACTGCCCTATTGACCTAACTGGGGTAGAAGGGACATAGACTGTTAAAAACTTGGTTCTGTGATAGATTGAGCAATAACAGAAGTGCTAGAATTCAGAGTTGAGGCAGTGGGCCGCTCTCAGTGCCAGTGAAACTTGTAGGTGGCAACACACATGAACAGAAATAAGCCTGGTGCATGGCATCCAGCAAAGGATATTGCTTATTGGTTTTGCCTGCTCTGGGCTCTGGTTTGTTGATTGTGAATATAATTCAGAGCCTTCCCAATCCAAATAGGGCTATCTTAGGTTTGCGAATATAGTCCAAATATGTTTAAAAAGCAGGCCCATTTGCTGACAGAGGCCATGCCATTATCATTAATAAATAAAACAGCTATTGAATCATAGAGAAAAGAGCAAGTGGAGAGTGCTAAGATGAACAAAGGGGACAATGCCAGGGAAGGTTTCCAACCACTACTTAGCTCTAACTAATTGTTCCATGAGGACGCAAGAGCCTGAATATACCTAATTTTTGAAGTTTTGAAGAAAAGATAAAAGTCTAAAGCTTTATATGGATTCAGTATATTTAGGAGAGTATAGGGCCAGTGCTCTATAACCTCTCATTTATAGTCATAGGTAAGGGAATGGTATTTTACAAAAATGATACTCTATTAAATTGGGGATGTTCAAATTAAATTATATGGAGTTTACTCAAGAGCATAAGCATGCATATATTTACCAGGTTACAAACATTATACTACAAAATTTATTTTCTATTGCCAATTCTTCTATCCCACAATGGGATAATATTTGGAAAATATTAACTTTATTTAATTCATTATCCTTTTTAAATAATTTTCCCCCTATAGTGTTCTCTTAAGTGCAAGCCAAGAGACTTATCTCTGGGTAAGATGGATATACTAATTAGAGCAATAAAATCATTACTAGGTTTTGACTGTCAAATTAGTCACTAAAGTCACTAAGAATTTCTGAGTCTTTTGTGAGACAATATTCTGGAAAGCCAGAAATTACTGAGAGAGAAAAGGATTTTCAAAATTCCTTAAGGTCCCATTAACAAGTCAAGAGCCAGTTCTGATACAGTCAAGCCTGAGTAGTCACTTTTATTCTAAGTCACAAAGAGAGAACCCAGGGTGCAATGTAATAGAAATTCCACCTGCCAAATTAGGATGTGGAAAGTTGTGTGAGTGTGAAGTGAGAGAAATTCTGGGATACAGAATTTTAGTGAAAGAAAGTAGGTACCAGCTTATCATTTTTCTTCATAAGGGACTCCTAAAGGTAGTACAGGAGAGAAATGTCTAAATTGAGACAGGGAACCTGGAAAAGGACATAATCCTCCTTCAATCACGTTAGATATGTTTTGGTACCATATCTAACTTAGCAAAGAATTTATAATGGCTTATGGGCTTCAGGTAAGTAATCAAAGGTAGCATTCCTATTTCCTCATAGCCTGTGCATATAGGATTTCTATGTAGAGGATGTAGGAGAATAATAAAATTGGTATTTTTTGTGGTCCGGATGAATAAACTCAGGGTCCACAAGAGGTAAATGGCCGTGAGCTTGAAGTTCCACAAAAGACTGTATGACATCCCTTTTTTCGCTGCCTAACATCTTCAATAGATTGGAATAGGATAGTAAAAGATCCAGAAAGACTGAAGTTTTACCCATAAAAAGTAGAATCTACTCAAAGAGAGTGATGGGGACCTAATGACTCGGATCTATTCTTGCCTGTCAAATTTAAGTCCTTCCTTCTTCACCACCCAGCAGGTTAGGTGCTTAAGAACCAAATTACATCAGTTAGAGATAAAGTAGTTATTTTCTTGCTCACTTTAAAATGATCTGTTATTGACTTTACCCTGTCTTTAAGGAATTATGGAACTTAATAGGGTTAATACAATTGTCTCTGGTAGGAAATACGGTCTATTTCTTCATTGTTTTAACTCCTGATTGTCTTATGCTTTGCTGTTGTACGCAATCCTGGGCTTACCTCATGTCTGCTCTAAGATGCCCTTTTTTACAATTAAGGCGCTTAACACCAACTGGGAAAAAAAAAAATCAGTCCTCAGTGGCTCACATTTCAGATTATAATCATTGAGTCCTCATCAACTTATTTTATGGTTTCAATTACTTGTGTTCTTCATTGAAATTATTAAGAATGTTTTACTTCTTTAGATATATACTCCTTGGCCAATTGTTAGTTAATATCCTGAGTTTGTCTTTTTTTCTCTAATTTGTCTGCACATAACTATATGAGAAGAAGGCCAGGGGAACATAAATTTTTTATTTGGAGTATGGAGAATAACTTCATATATGACTAACTTACAAGTTGTTGTTTAGCATGTCTCTTCACTTTGAAGTCAGCAAAATTTGTTCAATCCAAAAATATGGACTTCATGGTATTTGTATAGTGACAATATGAAAAGGATCTCTTAATAGCAATTGAAGATGAAGAAGTTTCTTGGTTGTCCTTTCCTGACCATGTTATGTAGTCTGTGTTAACATGACATGTGATTGTGTAGAGTGTGGGCTTGAGTGGGGATGATTGGGAGATGAGCTCTTCAGAACTAGGAAACTGTCATAGTAGAGAAAACATGAGTGGGGAAAAAAGCAACAAGCCCATTGGTGACATATTTGAACAGGCAATTTATAGAAAAGGACATTAGAATGACTTTAGAAGGAGAAGAATAGAAACTCTTAAACACTGTTGGAACTGTGGGCACAACCACTTGGAGAGAGAAGCTGCAGAAAAATGAACTTGTTAATTTACACTGCCACATATTTCTCCAGCAAAGATGGGTTCATTTGGGAGTTTCAGTCATGGCTCAGCGGTAACAAACCCAAATAGGATCCATGAGGATGTAGTTTCGATACCTGGCCTTGTTCAGGGGATTAAGGATCTGGCGTTGCTATGAGCTATTGTGTAGGTTGTAGGCACAGCTCAAATTCCGAGTTGCTGTGGCTGTGGTGTAGGCCAGTGGCTACAGCTCTGATTCAACCCCCTAGCCTGGGAACTTCCATATGCCATGGGTGCCAAAAAAAAAAAAAAAAAAAAAAAAAGATGGATTCATTTGGAATCA
The DNA here is from genome assembly GCF_016906955.1 of Phacochoerus africanus. NCBI lineage: Eukaryota > Metazoa > Chordata > Mammalia > Artiodactyla > Suidae > Phacochoerus > Phacochoerus africanus. Next base: position 133,669,991 of record NC_062551.1, on the reverse strand, counting down.
GCAAAGAATTGGAATGCAGAGTCAGCAACTGTGGCAAGCCACCTGCAAGTTCCCTTACAACAGGGGAAATAAAATGCTTTTAGGAAGGGAAAAAGGAAGTTGGGTAGGCTGGAGGAAACACAGTGTTTCACACTGGTTGAGTCCTTGTACGAGAGCTCCCCACTTCTGTTTTCTCTACTATTTAACTGAGGTTTCTGTTCATTGATTTTTTAATATACTCTATGACACAAAATTTCTACTGCTACATACGGTACATATCCTGGAGACAGTCACATTTATGATCAGGGAGACCCATATAGCATCTTTTTGTAATTATTTCTATTAAAAAGGAATTGGATTTAAAGAGATATGGTAAAATTATACAATGGAAAAATTAAAGTTAAAAAAAAAACCTCTCTAAATAGAGAAATAGATTACCATAGCTATATATATATGTCTCTATGTGTATTTGTGTAGGTGTGAATGTGATATAAATATGCAAATTTGACAATGGTAATCCTTTCCATTTTTCAATTATTGGGACGTGGGTGTTAGTTAAATAATTTTATTTAATACCTTTATTTTTTAAATTTCTAAAAGTAGTCAGAAGTCAGAAATCCCTTCTGTTTTTGGCCTTGGAGAAAAGAATAAATTTATATTACATACTCAGAAACTTCCAGTTCTTTCTAAGGAAAATTAATCTTATTTTTCTAGATAAGTTATAATAATAAGAATTCTGCTCCTTTGCCCTCTTCCCCAAAGAAACTGATCTCTAATTCCTTAAAAATCTTGATGAAGAAAATGAATGTGGTGGCTTTATCTCCATGTCTCATTGCTGCCTGAGGTAACTGCAGGCAATCTTATCTTTCAGAAATTAGCTAAGGTAGCTCCAGCAAAGACAAGGCAGGCATATCCAAGTGAGTGTGGCTCTGGGTGGACCTGTCCTGGACAATCTCCACTGAATAGCTTGCATAAAACACTTCTCTCTATTGCTTTCTTCTTCTTCTTCTTCTTCTTTTTTTCTTAAATATATTTGCTTCTACTTTCATGATCTATGTAAACTCATGCAGACTTTAGGACACAACAAATGGCTTTGGATTAATACAAATTTTGAGAACTATGATGATGTGTCTGTGCACTTTACATATTTCCTTCAAATACTTTTGAAATGAATGGAAGCAAATGGGTGACTAACTTTGATGAGGTTGAGAACAATGTGTGCCATTTAGTAGGCAGTTAGTAGATTTTTTTGTGGAAAGAAGAGAAAAAAGATAGGGGATTTTTTTGTGCAGAAATGTGGAGGCCAAAGTTAGATGTAGTTCAGTTAGTTTCAGATACAGAAAATTAAATTGCCTTGTAGATTTCAACAGCGGCACCTCGCTTAGACAACTATCTTGAAAATTTGTGTTAATATTGCTCTCAATGTATGGACCTGGGAAAAACTGGATGGGAGAAGATTAGAGGGGGAAGCTGTTGGAAGAGATGGGAAGAGAGAAAAGATCATCTGGGGGCTTCCATATGCCAGTTAATTTTGAGTTCTTGCTATGTTGTTTATTTATGATAAGTGGCCATCATTTTATCTTTAGTGAAAAAATAAATTTTGGTTGCATCCCCTAATGCATGCACTCAAGCACACACATGCGAGCACACACACACACACACACACACACACACACACACACACACACACACACAGATATGGAGTTTGGGGACAGAAAGCTTTTATGTTCAAAAGACATACTTCTCAAGGACTAAATGTTTGATTCTCCTCATTTATGATTCATTGTCTTTGGATAAAAATCTAGGAAAGCCAAATGTGAAACAGAATTCATGGGTCCAGGGAACAATTCTATACAGCATCAAAAATAATATGGTCTCTGGTGTTCCTATCATGGCTCAGTGGTTAACAAATCTGACTAGGAACCATGAGGTTGTGGGTTCGATCCCTGGCCTTGCTCAGTGGGTTAAGGATCCGGTGTTGCTGTGAGCTGTGGTGTAGGTTGCAGATGCGGCTTGGATCACACATTGCTGTGGCCCTGGTGTAGGCCGGTGGCTACAGCTCCAATTAGACCCCTAGCCTGGGCACCTCCATATGCCCCAGGAGCCGCCCTAGAAATGGCAAAAAAAAAAATAAATAAATAAATAAAAATAATAACGTGATCTCTGAATTGTTGATATTTGGAGAGGAGCAAGAAATGAGATTCATTTAAATTTTTAGCTACAAAACTCTATGTGGAAATTCTGGTCCTTGTGAACTGAGTCCAATATTGTATAAGTCACAACAAGTCATTTTGGACCCCGTTTACAAGGACCAGGGCTTCCACATATTCATGGGATGATGAAGTTAATAAATGCATTTCTCCAAAAGTCAGGTTATGCATTTTCCTATAGCATTGTTGCACGAGTGTGGTATGAGATCAACTGCCTCAAGAGACTGGGACATTCACAAAGTCAAATTTTGTAACTCTGTCAATTTCTTCATTTTCATGTTTTAATCAACATTATGCTTAGGAGAGATAAAGTAAGGCTACAGTTATCCATATGAATACCACTTCATTTTATCTTTTATTATAACTTCTTACTTAGTCCCTAACCTATCATTAAAGTGAAATTATAGGTAGATATAAAATAGGAAATCCAGTTGTGAAAAATTATATGAAATAATCTTTTCTTTCTTTCTACCCTTTATGTTATATTGGTGTTTCCTCATTGCCTTTTTTCTTTCGGCTTGTTTGTTCCCTTCGTAGGCAGGCTATTGAACAATGAGATTTCTCCTTCTGAAATAAGAGAACACCCTGAGATGGCCACTCACTGAGGTCTGCCTGCTACACAGTGATTTTTAGAATAACTTACCTTGATGGTGCCTGTTCCATATTAAATTTTATGTGTAACAATTAAATTCCCCTCTGAGCCATCTGGTCTATGGGCTGCTTGAATTTAGATTTTAAAACTTGCCCTCCCAATTTACTCATAGTGGGACCAGATTTTCTCACTTAGTTTTTCATAAATGCTCTGCATGTAGCCAGTCCAGTAATCTCCCTGCTGATGTGGCAGTAATGTGGCTCATACTTTTAAAGTTGAGTGTTCGTACACTCGTCCTCATAAAGAAAGTGCACACCTCTAGTTTTGTTCATGCAAATAAATTGGGACGTGATCAGAAAAAAGTTACCTTCCTTACTAGAAACTGGCTTAACTCTATAGTTAATCCCTCTTTTTTTTTTTTTTTTGTTATAAATATAGTCTGGTAAGAATTCTCTGCCATATATGTTATAGAGGCCCTTTATTCAATCTTTAAATTGGAGATAGCTATTTCCTTTCTTCTATTTATTCATCCAAAAAAATCATTTTTAAATGGATGAGAAAAGAAAAAAAATGTCCACATTTCCTTCAAGCTTTTATCTTAGAAGATTCTTTAAGTCATCAAATTGAGGGGAAATATCTAAGTTCAAAAACCAAATTACTTTCTAATAACATTCATATAATTTCCTATTCTTTGTACACTTAAGCTGCATAATAGAATATGTAGCATGAATAATATATAAATTCAATAAAAAAAGGAAAGCTAGCTGGACCTTCATGTTAGCAAAACAATTGGTTAGGAGTTTAATATTTCATTAAAAATAATTTTGGGTTTTTGGCTTTGGGTTTTAAGCACCTACAATAGAAAATCAATCCCATTTTACATAATTTATAGTTTTCGAATGTTGTCTTTTTCTTTTAATTAAAAAATTTTTTTGTCTTTTTGTTTTTTTTCTGGGCCAAACCCACTGCATATGGAGGTTCCCAGGTTAGGAGTCTAATTGGAGCTGTAGCCCTCAGCCTATGCCAGAGCCACAGCAATGTCAGATCTGAGCCAAGTCTGCGAACTACACCACAGCTCACGGCAACGCTGGATCCTTAACCCACTGAGCAAGACCAGGAATCGAACCCGCAACCTCATGGTTCCTCATCGGATTCATTAACCACTTGAGCCACAAAGGTAACTCCTCAAACGTCATCTTATATTTTAGTTCTTTTATCAACTTTTTTTTAATTTATAAAATACAAAGAAAAAATCATTCACATGATTATTGCTATCTAGAATTAATCATTGTAACTTCTGGGTCATATTTTCTTTATGCTTTTAGTAAAATGTTATCTACGTGAAATATAGATATATTACTTCAAGAAGTAATTGCTAGAGTTCCCACTGTGGCTCAGTGGTAAGGAACCTGGCTAGCATCCATAAGGATGTGGGTTCAATCCCTGGCCTTGCTCAGTGAGTTAAGGATCAGGCATTGTCATGAGCTGTGGTGTAGGTTGTAGACACAGCTCGGATGCTGCATTGGTATGGCTGTGGTGTAGGCCTACAGCTGCAGCTCTTATTTGACCCCTAGCCTGGGAACTTCTAGATGCCATGGGTACGGCTCTAAAAAGACAAAAAAAAAAAAATGCTATGTACTGCAAGTACTGGGCACTGTGCTACATACTGGGGCTACGTTTGTCAATGATATAGACAAAAAAATCTCTTCTCTTTTGGAACTTATTTCTAGTGAGGAGAGACAGAAAATGAGCAATAAAGGTTATAAGCACATGTGTTGCTTAGTATCCTAGGAGGATGTAAATTCTATTATATAGAATGCAGACAAGGGATTGAGAATGCCAGAGTGGAAGTGGATTTGACGTTTTAAAAGAGTTATGGGGAGTTCCCGTCGTGGCGCAGTCGTTAACGAATCCGACTAGGAACCATGAGTTGCGGGTTCGGTCCCTGCCCTTGCTCAGTGGGTTAAGGATCCGGCGTTGCCGTGAGCTGTGGTGTAGGTTGCAGACGCGGCTCGGATCCTGCGTTGCTGTGGCTCTGGCGTAGGCCGGTGGCTATAGCTCCGATTCGACCCCTAGCCTGGGAACCTCCATATGCCGCGGGGGCGGCCCAAGAAATAGCAACAATAACAACAACAACAAAAAGACAAAAAAAATAAAAAAAAAAAATAAAAGGGTTATGGGCCCAAGAAGTAAGACAAGGAGGCTTGTAAATATTTGGATGTTCCAGGCAGAACAAAGAGCCAGTGAAAGGGCCCAGAGGTGGGCATATTCTGAGACCGGGGAGGAGCACAGTGTGTGTGAGAAGAGTTGGTCAGTAGACAGACACAGTGGAGAAGGACAGAGAGATAACTGGGGCCTCAGGTTGTAAAACTTGACAATCTTTCTGAAGGACTTTGATTTTACTCTTAATGAAACAGAGTGAGGTGAACCTACTTAGATTTTAACAATATCCCTCATGCCCCAGCTCTAGGCCCCTCCTATTTCCTGATGCAATCACAATCATGATTTGTTAAATATATTTCCTATTCTCATTTTTATCATTTTACTATTTACATACCCCTAATTTTGTTTGTGAGCAGACTCAAATTTGCACATACAAAACCAACTTATAGTGTGAAGGTAGGCTTTTTACTTACGCTCTTTTTTCCTCAGATGGGATATTAATAGTTCCTGTAACATAGAAATGCTGCAGTATATAGAACTTACTTGTGCTAAAAGTCTTAAGATTGTACTGTATGCATAGTAGTCATGTTTGCATATACGTAAAATGCTTATAAGAATACCACATAAAAAAGATTCAAAATACCAACTTTAATGTTTATTGCCATTATTTTTATTGTCATTCTATTCTATTCTATTCTATTCTATTCTATTCTATTCTATTCTATTCTATTCTATTCTATTCTATTCTATTCTATTCTATTCTATTCTATTCTATTCTATTCTATTCTATATTCCATCCCATCCCATCCCATCCCATCCCATCCCATCCCATCCCATCCCATCCCATCCTATCCTATCCTATCCTGCTCAAGAGTGCCTTTTCGAGGCCTCAACTTATTTTCTAAGTAAGGTTATACAGTTGCCTCTATTGTGCACTGCTTGCTCATGTCCTTTGCCCATTTCCCATTTGAATGTTTGCTTTTTTCTTATTTAATACCCCTACATCTTGTCTAGACATGACTCTTTCTTTAGTCACATATTTTGTCAAAATTCTTCGTCTCTTAATTTATACCATGATTTATTGAAATATCATTATCTTTTTTGTTACATTAATCTTTTATTATGCTGTCATAGTTAAGCTTAACAATTTTTCCCTTCAGTATATCATCTTTACATCTTATTTAAAATGTTCTTATTTTGAGATAAGGAAACAAAAACCAAGCTTTGTCAGCATGTTCTTAAAAGTTTTGAATTTTCTTTCTTGTTTAGATCATTAGTTGATTAGGAAATGTATTTTCTTCCCCATGAGGAACTTTTGTTTTTGTAAGTAGTTGTTGAAGGATCCTTTCCTCAATGGATTATAACATCACCCCTCCAGGTGGCTGTTGTGTATATGACCAACCCCTTTGTGTATGAAGTCTTTGTGGGCAGACCATATTATTTATTTATCTTTGTATCCATAGTAATAGCATGGTCTAACTAACAATGAAGTATTTAAGAAATACTTTGAACTGGAGCTTGACAGAAAATGTATAATTTACTAAGAGCACATGTCTGGGACATGGGTTTTCACTACATTTGTTTCCAAAAAAGTATCTGAAAGTAAATATAAATAGTTTGAACTATTTTCTTTCCCACTACGCCATTATAAACATCTTAAGAGCTTAATTTTGCCATTTTAGGATTGAATAGCTATCAAGTATATGATCTATAATATTGTACATCTCTTGTTAAAAAGGATTCCTTTTTATTCACTCATTTAATAGCAAACAATTATTTGATACTAATCTGTGATGGACCATAACTCAAGACAAGGGGTATAAAAACAACCAGGTCATATTCCATACCCTTACAAAGCTCATGGGCTATTCAGAAGTTTGATGCATGAAGAAATGGCTTTGATGAAATAGAGCTAAAGGAGGGACACATATGAAGGATGATGGAAGGTAGAGAAGAAAGGGTTAGTCCTGTCTTCACAGAAGTGATTGTGTTTGAGTTGAATCTCAATAAGAAAATTTAAAGTTCACTAGGCAGAAAAGAGAAATGCGTTTTCTTACCAGTGGGAATGACAGACACACAAGCACAGAGGCATGATGGAGCATGGTACGTTCAGGAAATAGCCGCTGACCTTTTATAACTAAAGCAAAAACGTCAGGAGTCACGAAAGGAGTTGAAGATTAATCTGGAAAAATAGATTGGGGTCAGATTTTGAAGAGATTTGTATGAAGAGTTTGGACATAATTCTGAAGGCAAGGCGTGACCATTGAAATTTTGGAATAGGCAAGTCATGTGATCAGATCAGCAGTACAGAAAAATAATGATGTCAGGCTGATGGATGGACTGAAAGGCATACAGACAAAGACTTACCAAAGTTTATTTTTATAGATAAAACAAGAAATGGAATTCTAGATTTCTATAAAAAACACTTACCTCTCTTCTTGTTCTGTGTTGGCCTCCTGTAACATAATCACAACACAGCAGCTGGAGCTATTCTTTTAAGAAACAAATCAGATCACACCACTTTTCTGCTCAATTCTTGTTATTGAGCCTCCAGATCATTCAAAGTAAACGCCTTGCAATCAGTAGCATATATTTTTCTGGCCCTTGCCTGAGCTCTCTTATGACTTTCTCCCTGGTTCTCTCCATTCCAGCTCCATTGGCCTTGCTGATCCTCACAAATGCCAGATATTCTCCCATCTTAGGACTTAGGCTCCAAAAATATAGGACTGATTCCCCCATTGCTTTTAAATCTTGACTTAAGTGTCACCTCTTATTAAGGACATTCTTGGTCACCCTACTTAAAATTGCAAACATCTATTTCCACCAAACCCTCACAATGTCCTGTATCCTGCTCTCCTATTATTCCACAGAGTATTTGTTACTTTCTAATGTATTACATAATTTACTTTTTTATTATACTTATTGTCCTTCTCCCTTGCTAGAGTTCAAGGCAAGAATCTTCTATTTTGTTCAGTAGTAAACCCCAAAGTGCTTAGAGGATTGATTAGAAGGCTCTGAAATTATTATTTTGTTAATGAATGAAATGATGAAATTCTTAAAACAGTAAAATACTGATGGGAATAGTTGGCATGAAGAGTTTTAAGATATATTTCAGTGGAGTTGGGGATGGGGCTGGTTTAATATGGCCATTAAGAGAGATGAAGAAATAGAATCTGACTCATTTCATGAGCTTAGTTCAGTCACTGGATTCGAGTGCTATTTTTACCTTACATTCTCTTCTTATTTCTAGTATTAATTTTAAAACCACGTAGAGACTGTATAAAAATAAATTATGCACAAGTTAAAATTTTTTAAAAAATTCTCTTATAACCTCTAGTTATACAAATATGCATTATCATTTCTTTAATGTCTGATAAATATTTGATAGTTTTACCTTGGAAGAGACAGAAACGTTTTCAAATTTTCATCTGCCTCCTTCAACTATTTTAAGCCTAGTGAAGAGAAAAATAGATCATTTTATCACTGATCTCTAATTCAAACCATTGTTTGGTTTGGTTTTCTTTTCTCTTGGGCCATTGTCCACTTAATTCTGGCTACTTTGAACCTCAGATCTTACAATGAGTTCAATTACTTGCTCTGGCAATAGTCTAGTGTCCTGTTAAGGACACAGGCTGATGACTTTGTACTCTGAGTAGTATGTCCCTATGGGGAGAAAAAGAAAAAAGAAAGTTTGCTCAGGCTTGGATTCAGTGGAGTAGGTTTTAAATTCCAACTTTGTTAATTTATTAGTAATGTCCCCTTTAACCTGATCAAGAATCAATTCCTTTACTTGTTAAGTGATACAGGAATGCAATATTGTGGAGATGAAACACAATGCTTATGAAAATTGTGAAGTGCACTAAAAAGTGTAAGATGTACTCACCATTCTGAAGAGCATGGTGAGGTCATAGACAATGTTATCATAAAGAGGGATTCAGTTACTCAGTCTTCAGAAAACTAGTTAGTGAAAAAAAGAAAACTGGTTCTATATTTTGCTCTTAACAGAACAGAACTTGTTACTAGGTTCTAGAGGTTTTTTTTCTGCTTGCTTTTTTTTTTTTTTTTTACCTAATAGACAGTCACAGATTGAGTATCACATTTTATATTTTTGCTTCACAACCTGCCTGCGTGTATGATTACTCAGAGACCCCTCTAAACTTCATGTTAGCTCATAGCAAGATACATTCTGACTAGAAACACTGCCAAATTAGCATCTCTAAGGGAGGTAAGTGTTTTTAAAAATTAATGAGTGACTCTAATTTCACCTTCAGAGTACTTGCCAGAATTTGATAATGTGTCCCTGCTAAATCAATTCATGCTATTTCTTATTAAAACTAAGATTTGAGTTTTCCGTCTTGATTGCATGCTTGGAAATTTCCATAATTGGTAATCCCCTTATTTTTTCCTACAATATTCATTGCTAAAGTTCATCTCACATTACATAAGTCAAAGTCAACAGTAATTTTCTTCCTTTTTTTTTTTGTACTTAGAAAATTTAATAATTGAAGCACTAAAACATTAGAGGCAAGGGAGGATTATTTTGATCCTCAAAGAACAAATGTATTAATGCAAGACAACTTAATGCACTAACTAGGGCACTGAGCTAGTTTACCAAAAACTCGAATTTGGTCCGGAATCTGCCATTAGCTAGAACCTAGGCTAATCATTTTACTTTTCTATGCCTCAGCTTCCTTATGTGAAAAAAATAAGATAAACCACATCATTCGTCAGTATCTTTGTCAGAATTCTAAGGATATTATCTGATGCCTTCCTGAGATTAGACGGCATTTAGTAGGAAAGGAATTTTCTTTAAAAAGTGGCTCATTAAACATTAGTCAGACACAGACATCATCCTGATAATTTGCAGTCAGTGGAGAAGACAACTGATTGCAACAGAACTCAGTATCAGCTTAGAGGCAATTAAATTATGTTTACAGAATTTTCTTTCTAGATGTATAAAACCCAGTAGCCAGCACTATCTAATCTAAAGCAGCCATTTCCACTGGATTTCCTTTGAAACCACTTTTGATGTAGGATCTGTCAGATGAGAGTTGTGCTTTATATATTTGCTTCTAATTACTTCGTCCATTTCAGTACCCCTGAACAACTCTTAACAAAACCACAGTGGAAGTTTTGTGAAATGTTCGATATTTATTCCTCAAGGCTCTTTCTGTTAATTCTGAACCAAAGAAAAAAAAAATCTGATAGCCAAAAAGATAACCATGTATGTTGTATTAATTATTTATTCGAACATCAGAGAATTTTGAATAAACAGGCATAAAAGTAGTACATTAGAAGTTGATGAAGAACGTGACAGCAATTCCATTTTGAATGAGTTCTCCCAGTTTTATTCTTTCTGAAAATTCTCCCTTACCCAAGAATGCATGCTAAGGCATTCTGGCAGAACCCAGATTGAGTTGATGGCAGGTATAGCAAAAAGTTCTTATGTTTGTTTTTCTCTGGGAAAAGCAAAACAATTCCCACACTAATCATTCTCAATATGGCTTATGAATAAAAAACGTGAACAATAACTCAGAGTGATGGGGTGTGATCATTGTATTTTCTTTTATAGAGTCAGCAATTTATTCAGGAACCATCTATTGACAACTTGCTATGGACCAGGCACAGCACTCTAACTCAGATCTGTTCACATGTTGGACTTGGCTGTTCAGTACTTTAACTGAAAAGAATTACTAATCTTCTGGCATCTTCACTTCAACAAGTGCTTTTTTTGCTGATTTTTCTTTTTATTTGTTTATTTATTTTTTTTTGCTTTGTAGTGTCTGACTCACAACATTGCTGATTTTTCTTGATGGTCACTCCATGTAGTGTCATCCTATGCCGTGCTTCTCATATTCTTAAGACATTTGTTGATTCCATCTTGCTTATAGCTAACACATAAACTCTCTATTCCTTTTGCTACAGCATATTGTTTCTTCATTGTCCAGAGTTTTACCCCCAGGATGCAGTAAGCACTGTTTCAAAGCTGGTCACACTCCAAGAACTGATTATAAATTACTCCATCTTGTCATATGGTATTAATTAGAACTCACAGTTGGTATTGAAGATATTGTTTAAGAATGTAAGTGCTGAAATATACTTATTTGGAAAAAAGATTTAGAACTTAGAAGTGAGTTGACCTCGCAATTTGCAATTTCATGGAAAAACCCTCTTTTCCCCCAGAATTTCTGTTTTGATAAATTTCAAACAAACAGCAAAGTTGAAAGGATCATACACTATAAACACTCAAATTTCTCCAGCTATGTCTAATTGCTAACGTTTTACCACTTTAACTGTCTTTACACCCCCTGCCCTGTATACACATGTATTATTGCTGAACCATTTTTAAAATAATTTACATAAACCATGACTCAACTACTTCTGTATGGAGCTCTTAAAATCATAGTTTTTGAAAAAGCATGAGGATATTTTCTCACATAATGACAAGAATTACATAACTATAACTCTCAAAGTTTTTTAACTGATAAAACAGTTTTAATTTATGTATAGTCCATTATCAAATAGCCTTAGTTGTCCCAATAATGTCCTTGATAGACATTTTGTTGTGTTGAGACAAGATGCAATCAAGGATCACACGTTAGACTTCATTGTCATAATTCTTTAGTCTCTTTTCATCTAAAATATTGCCTTGTCAGAGTTCCCGTCATGGCTCAGTGGTTAACGAATCCGACTAGGAACCATGAGATTGCAGGTTCAATCCCTGGCCTCGATCAGTGGGTTAAGGATCCAGCATTGATGTGAACTGCGGTGTAGGTCTCAGACTCGGCTCGGATCCCGCTTGCTGTGGCTGTGATGTAGGCCGGCAGCTACAGCTCCAATTAGACCCCTAGCCTGGGAACCTCCATATGCTGCAGGTGTAACCCTGGAAAAGGCAAAACAATAAAAAATAAAAAAAATAAAACAGTGCCTTGTCATTTAAAAAACCTCTTATGATAATAAAATTTTTGAAGAATCTAAGTCAGCTGCTTTTGTGATAAATATTTATATTTGTCTAATTGTTGTCTCATGATTTAATTCAAATTAAACATTTGTGGTAAGAATATTACATAGGTGGCTTGGGTCCTGCTTAGTGTATCTCACTGTGTCATGTAATGTCAGTTTGATTTATTATTGATGATGTTTGTTTTCTCCATTGCAAAGTGTCCTTTTGCTCATTGTGGATATTTTTAAATCTCTATTTTAGATAAAGTTTAAACAAATCTAGGTTTTCTTTTCTTTTCTTTTGATAATTTACTAAGGGTTTGGAGAAGAGAGGTGACTTCTTTGCCATCTTGAGAGTATAAGTGCTAGATATCTGTTACCCCTCTTTCACTGGGAAGGATAGTTATCATGATGTTCTTACTCTTTCATGATTCTATTTAGACTCCATGAATTCTTGCGCATGCAACTCTGGAATCACTTCTAATTTATGATCAAATATAATATCAATGATTCCTTCAAGTCGGTAAAATAAAGCCCAGTATTAATTAATCATAATTTAGCAGCATTGAATTGTAAAGAAGTAAATACAATATGACAAATTCTAAATACACCTGCCCAGTGACATAAAATTTTACCATATTTCCCAGTTCTTTTCTGGGGGCTAAATCTTAGTAAGTAGCAAACACAGGACTGTCATTTTTCCCAAAGCTTGAATAGAGGTTGTAAACAGGAACAATGAATGTATTCTGATTTCTGAAGCAGTACACTTTCTGACTTGCTATTGATATAATTTCCAAGTTGTTGACCTCACACATCTTTTCAGGAAGAGATAATATAGTTATTCAGTAGATACCATACATTTCTTTTCTTGTTTCTCAGGAATTAGAGGTTACGGGGAATTTAAGTTATTTTTAATTTTTGGATTTTTTTGTTTGTTTGACTTTGAATTTTCTAGGTGAAGAGTTCATGGAATTATTACATGTTCTTTTTCTAGGTCTGTTTTAAAATTCTGATGGCGATATCAATATTCCCAGGAGCTTTACCACGCTTTACACTCTGACAAAAAGAACAGTGTTTAGAAACAACAATCTTACAAATATAATAATACAAACTCAATATTATCTTTTCTGTGAACATTTTATGCTTTGCCAAGAACTTTATCAGTGCTAGAAGGAAGTGTAATAAGAAGGTTGCTAAAAATCTGTGTCCCTTGTGGGGGGGATTCTCTTCTTGTCCATGAAGATGATGAACTATTTTCATTTTCTAATTTGGGAAGGCAGCCAAATGCCCTACTGGGTTTGATCTTCCCTATTCCAGAGAATTTTTTGAACTCAACAAGCCAAATTGACCATATATATGTCTTCATTTGATTAGCAGGTTATAACAGTAGATTATAAAAATTTACTATTTCAGCTTTAAGATTGGGAATTTATTGTGTTTCAATAAGAATAGAAACACTCTCCATACTACCTAGATTTAACCACTCTGTACAGTGGAACAATTTTCCTAGAAGAAAAAGAATATTAATGAGAAATAGTACAATGCCTATAAATCATTGTGAAGCCTATGCTTTGATTTCTTACCATTTGACATTTGTTGTTTGTAAACTAATACCGGGAATGACTAATATGACCAGGTTTATGGTACTTCTCAGGTAATCAAGGCACAACCAAAGTTTAATTTCTATTCAACTTCACTCTTCACTATCTTGAAACAGAGAGAAAAGTATATATTTCAAATGTATTTGAGTAATATCTAGAATTGACAGACCAGAAGCCTTATTTCTGTTTTGTTCTTCTTTTGTGTTAGTAATTTATAAGGTTGACCAGATGAGCTACAGGTCTTGGTTAAGACCTTCCATATATGAAATATAAAAATTTTCATACTCTTTGTTTTCTGTTTTAATTAAACAGTTGATGAGTTTGGAGTTCACCATCTATCTCCAATATTAACATAGAGAATTTTTTAAAATCAACTCTGTACATCTGTTTGTCCTGCAGGGCAAGGAAAGCCTGTATAGAAAACAAACATGGTGACAGAGTAGGCCATTTCAGGGTCTGTATTGCCCAGGCTCCAGGAGAAATAAACTCATATGCACCAGAAGAAGTGGGTGACTTCTACCTGCTATTTTATTGTTAAGGTATACACTGTAAAAGCAATTCATGACCAAGCACAGGTAAGTGTTACTACACATGTCCTCTTCTGGTAGAATTATGTAGTATAGACGTACAGTGAGAGTTCTCTCTCTCATCCAAATAATTTTCTTTGGGAACCCATTTTTTTCCCTTTTCTATGTTAGATTCTTCACTTGTTTATGAAGAGCTTTGAGTAGTTCACTTAATGATAATAATTTGTAGGAAGGGGCATTATAGTGTTCAATGCAAATGGGAAATCCCTCTGTAAATTTTTAAAGGTTGAAATTTTAGGATCCTGGGGAGTTCCTGTTGTGGCATAGTGGAAATGAATCTGACTAGTATCCATGAGGATGCAGGTTTGATTCCTGGCCTAGCTCAGTGGGTCGGGGATCTGATGTTGCTGTGAGCTCTGGTGTAGGTCACAGATATGGTTCAGATCCTGCATTGCTATGGCTGTGGTGTAGGTTGGACCCCTAGCTTGGGAACTTCCATATGCCACCAGTGTGGCCCTAAAAAAAGACAAAAAAGTTTTTTGTAGGATCCTCTGTCCTATATTTAGATCCCTCAATTAAACAGTTAATATTATTTCTATTTTCTGATTGTGCTATTAGTGGATTTTCTTTTTGATATATTCTTTCCTCTCTCTTTTCCTTGTTTATAAATACTTTATAATATCTCTAGCTAAAGGAAGAATGGACAAATCACAAATCTGAAATCTTTTTCGTAGCCACGAACTTTACCAGCAACCAGTGTTCACCATAGAGCCTGAAGTACTTGTATTTTAAGAGAACTTTAAATCAATGATATTTGAGTGGTTCAGGATAATTTGAGCTACTTTTTCTCCCAATTGTTTAAATGAACTACTGCTACAAATAATGAAATATTCACTTATGATCTTCAAACACATTTGGCACGGATGTTGCTTTTCATATAAATAATGGTATAAATTAACAATCTGGGTTGCAAAACACATTTTGCTCCATTTATAACATCTCTGTTACAGACATTAAAATAATTTCACCTTTAATAATTTCAGCCTTAGATAGCAATAATTATCTAAGTATCATTTTATTTCTCTTTAGGAAGGAATACTGATAGATTTATGATATAATTTGTGACTATGGCCCAAATACTAAGGGTATTTATCCTTTTCAAAGGAAGTGATAGTAACTGTTCTGCTCCATAAGCCTTGTTAAGTGATTCAACACAGGGCCAAGGACATTTTCTTAAGAAAATAAAAAGAATGTTTCTCAGTTTATCAATTGTTCTGTCATTAGGAGTCCAAAGTGTTGTACACTTTTCTTGGATCATTAGGCAACCTTGTAAGAAGTAGAAAAAAAAAAATGTAAATGTCTGGAACAATTTGTTCATAGCTGTAAGTCGACAATTGTGCTTGGTATTAAAAGTTCCCTAGTGGCCAGGGTAGTTTCAGAATTCCCATGCGATGTACTGCACTGCAGACAAGGTACTATGAAAATTTCTACAGATGGTTGCTTAATGTGTAAATTAATCTGACTCAGTAAGGATCATGCCAGTCACTGGCAGCTATAATTACAGATCAGAATAATATCTTGCTCTACAAATTTGTTCAACTAGAGAACTGTAGCATATACACAAGTTTATTTAAATACTTTAATTATTTACTGTCAGAATTTGTGACACATATGTGCTTCAACTTACAAACACTAATAGGAATGAGACAGCACCATGTTACTAGCATAAAACAAGCAAGGTAATTAAACACATACAAAAAGAAATATCCCAAAGCCACAAAACCTAACATCTAACTCCAAATACAATGGATTTTCAAAGTAAATGGATCACACGACAGACCAGTCAGCATGGGCATTTTGAAGGACCCAATTAAATATGAAGCTGATACTTCTTTATATTTTTTATCACCTGAAAATAAAAATTAATATCTAAGTTACCCCAATCAAGCCCTTGTTAACTAGTTGATGTCCATTCCAACTTCAAGGTAACAGCTGAAAGTTTAAGACAAGCATATTTACACTTAATGAGATTCATATGAATTTTCATCTTTTATTTGAAGAGTTTAGGAAAGCACTAACCTTGAAAAGCACATCTGTTCCTGTTGCTAGTCCTAGAAAACAATTCCCTTCCTCCTATTAACTACAAGAAAAAATTCTCTGGGAAAAATACATGGCAGTTGACAAAGAATCTATTTTTTCTTTCCAGGGTAAGCTTTAAGCCTTACTCAATTAAAGTAGGTCCTAATTAAAACAAACTAATCTGAAGCTCTCATTCATTTACACAAAAGGAAGAAGAGATAGAGTAAGATGAGCTCTCCTATTATAATTTCAAAACCACCAGTATTGCCTTTGAGGGCAACACTTTTTAAAAGACAACATGAACCAAACTCTCTGCCCAATATTGAGAAATGCAGCCTTCTCTCTCTCTACCTAATGCCAGTCTGTCAATGGAGAGGTGATTAAACGACATGCATCTTTCTTCACATTCATTAAGAAGCTGTGTAGCATAATGTAAGGAACACAAGGCTAGAAGTCAGGACCTTGGTTTCTGCAAGAAGAAGTGATTGTCAGCAAAGCACTTAACCTCTGTGAACCTATGAAACGATAGGCTTGGCCAGAAAACATGTAACATGTCTCTTTCGCTTCTTGTGGTTCCATCGTTCTGTAAAGTAGTGTGTATATTAACGAAGGGACCTGACTCCTTTCTCTGGGTAATTCTGACCATTTAAATACAGCTGAGTGCAATGATACAGACATTTCAAGCAAAACTAATTTGCCTCACTTTTCCATTTCACTTTAAAGACCCGAGAAGCCCTACTTCTCCACAAAAAATACGCCTTCATAGTGTGCTTTGAGGCACATGGATAACTCAATATCTCACCAAAGGCTCACATATTTTCAGCTTTGGGAGTCACTCTTCAATGTTTAGATGGCAGCATTTTACTATAGGCTTTGAACTAGAAGCTAGTCTACTGTTGGTTTTGTCAAACTGAAAACATGAATGTTTATTATGAAGTGCAAAAACATTTTTTGAAGCATCTGAGAACCCTGTTCTGGTGTCCAGTACAGAAGGATTTGGATGAAGAGGTAAGACTCCTTAGGGTCACTGCAGTCAGGAAAAATCGATATTAGGAACGTCAGAAAAGCAGTTTAGGAACTCCATGTCTCAAGGTGTTGGAGGTACACACAAAATGATGATACTGCACTGGGTCATGTGTTATCAAGGCACATAGGAAAGTGTAGTTTTTTTCTGCCAGTGGAATCATAGGCTTCCAGCAAAGTTTGGTTGTCCTACATTCTTCTGTCCTCTAATTAAAGCGGGTGTAGTATGCTAAAATATAGCCAATGTAAATGGCTTAGCAATCTTTTTTTTTTTTTTTTTTTGAAAAGCAGTAAAACAAAGGAAAAAGTGGTTTGATGATTGCTGCCTGACACTTGGGTTTGGTACCAGGAGGAAAATAGAGGTTAGTGGAGATGATGGCAAGTGACCCATCTAAAAGGAGGGCTATGCAGGTCCTTTCATTAGCTCAGCAGCTAATGAACCCATATGACTGCTGGCTCAGTGTTGCCATGTCTTTGGAGTTTTCACATGAAGTCTTAAATCCAGGCTTTTATAAGTATTTCTGCCCCATTCCCCTCACCCCCAACCCTGGCCCCACACACAACATATGTTTTAACTTTTTTGAGCCTTTTTTTTAATTAAAATACTGTGTAGGTCAAACAAAATACATTTGGAGGTTGGATTTGTCCCAGAGGCTCCCAGTTTTCAACTTTTGAACTACAGACTCATCAAGCTTACAAGTGCCTATCCCTAAGAAATCAACATTCCTCATGTAATAGGAAAGAAATCTAATGCCCAAGTCAGAAACTTGCCTGAAGGCATGCAATAGGCTACCCCACACTGCTTTTCTGAGTTAGCCAGTACTGAGATGGGCTTTTGCAAGTTTTGTTTTGTTTGCCAATAATGTAGGTGCGAGCATATATAACAACTATAGAATCAAATTTCACCCATTAATATAGGAGGCATTATTACAGACAATGCCATGCACTTAAAAAATTAAATGAGGGTGTTTTAATATTTTGAAAAAGCAGTGTGCCATGAAAAAATATTTGCTTATGTGTTCCCATGTGCTAAATCCTTAAATACATTTGGAGGCCAATAAGTGATTTCTTTCTAAGCCAGACAACAATGAAATTTTAAATTTTGCTCATTTTTTTCCTCATCAGCCATAATTGAGAGGTATCCTATGTATTTTTTCTTTTGCAGATTGTAGGGAGGCATAACATTGAATCTGACTACTTTACTGCTTTGTAGTTGCTCTAAAATCCAGCCATGAGAAGAACAGAAAGTAGAATTTAATTAACTCACAATTCACAACATAATTTTAAAAATGCACAGTTTAAAAAGTACTTTATGGATTTCCCATTGTGGCACAGCAGAAATGAATCCAACTCAATGAATCCAACTGCATGAGGATGCAGTTCGATCCCTGGCCTTCCTCAGTGGGTTAAGGATCTGGTGTTGCTGTGAACTGTGGTGTAGGTCACAGATGTGGCTTGAATCTGGTGTTCTGGTGTTGCTGTGGCTGTGGGACAGGCCGGCGGCTGCACTTCCGGTTTGACCCCGAGCCTGGGAACTTCCATATGCTGCAGGTGCAGTGCTAAAAAGCAAAATAAAAAAAAGTGCATGTACTATATATCTATATGTATCTTTATTCCTTCATTCTACACTTGTACGTATAGCACCTAGCACCTGTCAGAGGACAGGGATAGAGTCTTACTTATTAAGATAGACAAGATACTAAGTAAGAAAGATAGATATATTCTCTTCTATCATGGATTTTATAATCTGGTGGTTGAGAGAAGCATTAAACAAAGAATTATTAAAAGAGTTGTTCAATGGTAAGAAATGCTAATTAGGAAAGATAAAAAAAAAGACAGTGTAACCCAAAGTTTAGCATTGTCCTCATGAAGGTGGGGGCTGAGAGTAGGGGTAACAGGAGGCTTTCCTCAGAAAGGCATGTAAGTTAAATTTGGGTAGTTCCTGTTGTGGAGCAGCGGAAACGAATCCGACTAGGAACCATGAGGTTATGGGTTTGATCCCTGGCATTGCTCAGTGGGTT
The DNA here is from genome assembly GCF_016906955.1 of Phacochoerus africanus. NCBI lineage: Eukaryota > Metazoa > Chordata > Mammalia > Artiodactyla > Suidae > Phacochoerus > Phacochoerus africanus. Next base: position 133,650,854 of record NC_062551.1, on the reverse strand, counting down.
AAGGATCCGGCGTTGCCCTGAGCTTTGGTGTAGGTCACAGACTCAGCTCAGATCTGGCGTTGCTGTGACTGTGACGTAGGCCAGCAGCTAAAGCTCCGATTTGACCTCAAGCCTGGGAAGCTCCATATGCCGTGGGTATGGCCCTAAAAAGACCAAAAAAAAAAAAAGAAAAGAAAAATTAGATCTGGAAGAGCAGAATGCTACCCAGACAGGGATTGTGGCCCAGCATCTCTGGCTGCAATAAACCAGAGATAATATGATGAACACTTGTCCCCTATATTCAGTGTCGGCTCAGGTCTATCGACAATAACTCATTCCATTATTATTGTGGGAAATGCCAGAAAATGGTGAAGACATTCAGTCATATAGACTGAGTTCAATTTTACTCATTTTTGAAACACAAACTGCATGAACTCGCTGGATCCTATTTTTTTTTTTTTTGTCAAAAGACATAAAACTTTATTTCTTCTCCAAATTGTTTTAGGACTAAATAGAGTAACGTATACGAGTAGGTGGCTCACATTTTATATGCAAGGGTGTTAGTGTCTCATATTTTATTTCCTCCTAGAAATGAAAAACCCTGAAAAAGAATATATGTACTAAAATATTGCTGGTAGTTAGTGAAGTACAGTAAGAAACTTTACAGTAGGAGGGGATGTTATCCTTGTATGAAGGCATTTGCCTATAACTTTTTTCATCTTAAAGATGCAAATGGTGGAGTTCCCATTGTGGTGCAGTGGAAACGAATCCAACTAGGAACCATGAGGTTGTGGGTTCGATCCCTGGCCTAGCTCAGTAGGTTATGGATCTGGTGTTGCCATGATCCGTGGTGTAGGTCGCAGACACGGCTCAGATCCTGTGTTGCTGTGGCTGTTGTGTAGGCCAGCAGGCAGCTATAGCTCCAATTTTCCGATTTGACCCCTAGCCTGGAAACCACCATATGCTGCGGGTGCGACCCTAAAAAAAAAAAGCAAATGGTTTTGCTATTTAGTGCAAAACATATGGGGAAACTTAGGATGTTTCCTTCAGTTTTCATAACCCTCAATATTAGGTAGTCTCACTTGCACTTTACAGGTGTGGAAAGAGATTACTGATAATTTGCTCAAGGTCAAATCCTTCTCTAGAAGCAGCCCAAAACTTAAATTTAGGTTGCTTGGACCAAAGGCCATGTGAAAATTCTGGGTTCTCTGTCATGGAGTAAATATTTAAATTATGTGTGCATGTGAGTGAATGTAACTTGAAAAGACCGATTAAGTATTACATTTGAATTTTATACTTGAAATATGAAAAATGTTTATTTTTATGATATACACATCAGAGAGTACAATTCAAAAGAATTTTTTTTTTTGTCTTTTTGTTGTTGTTGTTATTGTTGTTGTTGTTGCTATTTCTTGGGCCGCTCCCGCGGCATATGGAAGTTCCCAGGCTAGGGGTCGAATCGGAGCTGTAGCTGCCGGCCTACACCAGAGCCACAGCAACGCGGGATCCTAGCCGCATCTGCAACCTACACCACAGCTCACGGCAACGCCGGATCCTTAACCCACTGAGCAAGGGCAGGGACCGAACCCGCAACCTCATGGTTCCTAGTCGGATTCGTTAACCACTGCGCCATGACGGGAACTCCCAAAAGAATTTTTTTTAATTCAGTGTCAGCGTTTCCTCAAAGGAAGGGTGGGAGATCTGAGTTTCAAGTTTTTTCCTTTGTTGTTTTAAAGGGGAAATGGATTTACAAGGGAATGGCTTTGAGAAACACTGGCATGGAAGCTTTCCTCAAAAACAGGAGGAATTAAGACAACAGCATTTTTTTTTATATTTTTGTACTGTTGAGTAAGCAAATTCTTAAATGTAATAGTATCTGCAAACTAAATAAAAATAAAACTGATGTTGATGAAAGAAATGAAGATCATTTTTCTAAATCTACTTGGAAATACAGCAAGAAATAATAAAATTTAAAATATTTGCTTTAAGAGATTTTTGCTGGTCATCTCTCAAAAGGAAATGATAGAAAATGTGAAAAGTGTTGTATACATGGAGATGTTTACTTCAAAATTATTTATAAGTGAACAGTTGGAATTAACACACATATCCAATAATCAATAAATGATCAAAATATAATTAATCCATTGAAATGAAATCAATTATTTCATTATTTAAAATGAGATTCCTAAAGATACTGGCAAAGTAGGTAATCATATATGAAGGTTTTTGGAGGAAAGGAAGAATAGAAAACTATATGTATTAAAATTTTAACTAAGCGAAAATAAAAATATAGTAAATAGTCAGCAAAATGACAATAGGTACACTTTTGGGCTAATGTATGGGCATTTAAATAACTTATTTTTTATAAGTGGCCTTATTACTTTTAAAAATTCAAAACTATGTAAATAAAAAGCACCCACTGAATGTTTGGTGCACAGAGCAAAATCTCCAAATTTTTTATTGGTTGGTAATTTCTTCATAAAATCACCCTTTCTCCTTTTACATGCATCTTGACAGCAATTATCACATTTGTTTATGTGTATATACGTGAGTAGTTCATTTGCCAGCCTATTGGTTAATTAAGAGCTAGGACCATGTCTTGGCCATCTTTGTATAGTCAGTACTTAGCACATGCCTTCCATATAGTAAGATTTCAATGCATTTTGTTTAATAAATGAATGAATCATCATATCTTAGTTGTATATTTCTCTAGTGTGGATTCAAGGTCTTGGAGATAAAAATTGTTTCATATGTAGTGGAGAGTTAAATTGATTAAATATTTTGCCCCTAATAAAATAATGAATTTAAGCAATGATCATCAGTAGCTGCAAATATGAGAAAAGGCAAAAAAAAGTAGACCTTCTTTGCCTCCTGATGGAAGTATACAACACCTTCAATGAAATATTCTTGCCTAATATTGAACCTGACATAGATTAAGACTTAAGACTAATTGCCAAAAATATAATGTATGGAAGAACATTAAATATCATGGGGATTCAAAATGCATGGAAGAACATTAAATATCATGGGGATTCAATCACCAAAGTCCAGAACATAAGAACTCTACAGGAGATCAGTTTCACTAACAAATAAATTGCAAGATGAAAAAGGAGTGGGAACTTAGAGATTAAAAGAGAGCTAAGCGACAAAAGACGAAGCAATCAAATGCAAACTGAGTTTCTTTGGATCTTTATTCAAGCAAACAAATAACTCGATAAACAAAGTGGAAAAGGGAAATTTGAAAAGGTTTTTTGAGGGTATTAAAGAATTAATGCTAATTTTAACTGTGATAATCATATTCTGGTCATTTTTGTTCTTATCTTTTAGACATTCAGACATATTTATGGAAGATAGGATATTTGGGTTGGTGAAAGAAAGAGGGGGGTTTATAACTGAAACAAGATTGACTATGAATTCATAATTGCAGAATCTAAGTGATATGTATATGGGGATTTACTATACATGTTTTTACTTTGATATGTGTTTGAAAGTTTTCTAATAAGAAGTTTAAAAAATAAAATTTTAAAATATGCAAAACAAAAGTACCCCCCAAATCCTAGAAAACTGGCTTAGAATATAATCACTGATAGATCCATCCAATCTGATTTGCAGTAAATTTGCTGATAAAACGCTTCCCATGCTTTGTCCATGATAGGTCAATACATTTCCATCTAACAATTGTGATTTCTTTCAATGTTTTTGTGCACCTAAGAAGAGTGCAGAGTATATACATGAATGTGTGCAAATAAATGGACAACTCTTAAAGAATCACTGTTCTTAATATCACTCCAACCTCTTTGAAATATTATATCACCCTGTGATTATTATTTAGTGTACAGGTCTTTATTTTTGTTAAGTTTTTTTGGGGGTGGGGTGGGGGAATGCTTTCTCTTTAAAGCATAGCACATTGCCTCACAATGAATTGTTCAAAATACTTAAATTTTTATTTATTCTTAAGAAATGCAGTATGAAAGATTGCATAAAAGTGAGGCATAATAATAGCTCGCAAATGTACAATTTTAATGGATTACATTTTTGGAGTTGATCCAAGCAATTTAAGGAACAGAATTGGTTCAAATGCCTTTATATATAAAGCCTCTCTTAGTTTGGACTGCTGTAACAAAATACCATAGACCAAATAGTTTAAACAAGAAACAGGCTAGGGGTAAAATTGGGGCTGCAACTGCTGGCCTACACCACATTTCATAGCAATGCCAGATCTTTAACCCACTGAGCAAGGCCAGGGATTGAACCCATGTCCTCATGGATACTAGTTGGGTTCATTTATACTGAGCCATGATGAGAATACTTAGAAATAAATTTCTGTTGATTATAAACTACATAGTCTATGGATAACACTCCAAATGGACATAAACTTACCAGTTTCTCTCTCTTATAAGTACGAGTTCTATGCTAATACTCTGTTACCTGGGCTTCTACTATCCACTCCCTTCAGGTCTTTTAGTTTATTATTTCCCCCAAAAGTGAGTTGCTCTCATAAGTGGAATTGTGGTGCTTGCTCTCAAAGATGATAATTAGACTTCACCTCATTAGTGATAGCACTACTTATAGGATTTTTGTGAGTATTTTTTGATGATGTGATGCTTATAAGGAAATTAACACCATGATGGTGATAGAGTGAGTTCTCAGTACATGTTAATTATTTTCTCTGTTAATTTAATTACTATAAAAATAAATGTGTCTACATTGTTAAAATGGGAGCCTTTATGGTGAAAGTTGGAGGGGAAGAGAGAGAGGTGAGAGAATGCAAAACTAAATCTTATGCAATGAAGGAGTAAATCTCAGAATACCTGCTTTTAACTACTTAAAGAAGGTTGTGTGTAACTCAGCTCTTTTTCTTTGAAATAGAAATATCACTCATTCTTCTTAGTACAATTGAGAGAACAATGTTTTTCAATATGTACTAATTTATTAAAGAGGGGCAGATGTGTGTATCATAGAAATATATGTGTCTACATTTATTCCAAGCATTCATTACAGGATTTTGGGAAATTTGGGGGTGTGCTGATAAAAGCCTCAGCTGAAATCAATCAATAAACTAATTTTAGTAGGTGTAATATATTCAAATCACATTATTGATTGATTGATTGTCTTTTTAGGACCACATCCACGGCATATGGATGTTGCCAGGCTACAGGTCGAATTGGAGCTGTAGCCACCGGCCTACACCACAGCCATAGCAATTGGGATTTGAGCCGTGTCTTCAACCTATACCACAGCTCCTAGCAATGCCAGATCCTTAACCTACTGAGTGAGGCCAGGGATCAAACCTGCATCCTCATGGATACTAGTCAGATTCGTTTCCTCTGAGCCATGATGGGAACTACAAATCACCCCATTTAAATAATGGAGAAACAGAAGCTACTTCTCTCCTTCCCACACTCTTTCTCATCCTTCTTTCCTCTTTTAACTCCTTTCTATTCTACCTTGGTCACACTTTTCCTAGGACTCATGTAAGTCAGATAAGTCAAGCAATGATAGGTACCAGGGATACATAAATGACTAGTTATTCCTCTATCCCAAAGAGCTTGCTATCTAGAGGTGAATATATGCAAGGCAAAATAAACTATCCAGGGACGAGTATTACCAAAGAACTGTGCACATGCTGCTAAAAACAGCACATAGAAAAACACCTTGATTAGCAGAAGTTACAAACACACTCCTTCAGGAAAATGCTGATGAGCTGAGTCATGATGTGGAAATTAGCTGAGTTGGGTGGAACAAGAAGGAAGAAGGGTTTTCCAAGCTGAGGGGACTATCTGAGCAGTGGTCCTTGTCGACTGAAAAACTGCACAATGTGAAGTTTTTTTTTTTTTTTTTTGGTCTTTTTGCCTTTTCTAGGACCACTCCTGCAGCATGTGGAGGTTCTCAGGCTAGGGGTCTAATCGGAGCTGTAGCTGCCGGCCTACACCAGAGCCAGAGCAACTCGGGATCCTAGCCGCATCTGCAACCTACACCACAGCTCATGGCAACGCCGGATCGTTAACCCACTGAGCAAGGCCAGGGATCGAACCCACAACCTCATGATTCCTAGTCGGATTCGTTAACTACTGAGCCACAACGGGAACTCCTGTGTAAAGTTTTATCTGGGGCAAGATGAGGACTATAGCCTGGAAGACAGCCTCTCAGATACTCTGAGGAACTGCTGGAAGAGATGGCGGGAGGTCAATATTTATGTGATTTTGGTGAAGAAGGATACATGGAATCAAGCACACATTTTGGCAGAAGGTTGCTGCTTAGTCAGGAGAAGGTTGTTAAGAGTCATGAGGAGCAAATATCTGTATTAATGATTTTAGTGCTTTTCTAAATTTGAGAAGATGCAAGAAATTGGGCTCATAAAAATCTGCTAAAAATATCTAACTATCTGAAAGCCTGTTCTGCCAACTTTTCCCAGAGAACAGAGTGCCTCATTCCCGATCGCTTTTCCACCCTGAACTCATTTCAGGGTCTGTTGAAGTTCAATGACTGCAGGAGTGATTCACTCCTTTTAGAGATAGATGGTAAGTGCAAATTTTTAGTTAGCACCCTAAATCAAGATAATTTTTTTTTTTTTTTGGAGTTCCCATTGTGGCTTAGTGGTTAACAAATCTGACTAGGAACCATGAGGTTGTGGGTTTGATCCCTGGCCTCGATCAGCAGGTGAAGGATCCAGGATTGCCATGAACTGTGGTGTAGGCCAGTGGCTACAGCTCTGTGGTGTAGGTTGCAGATGTGGCTTGGATCTGGCATTGCTGTGGCTGTGGTTTAGGCCAGCGGCTACAGCTCTGATTGGACCCCTAGCCTGGGAACCTCCATATACCACGGGTGTGGCCCTAGAAAATACAAAAAGACAAAAAAGAAAAAAAAAGATAATTTTTTTTTTTTTTTTTTTTAGTGGCTGCACCCTCAGCATTTACCAGATCCTTTAACTCACTGGGCCAGGCCGGGGATTGAACCAGAAAGTTGGATTATTAACCTACTGTGCCACAGCAGGAACTCCAAGAGAACGCATTTTTACATGTGGAAGGTGTAAAAAAAAGGCATGGTTCTCTATGCTGATTTAATGAGTATGAGAGAAAGGGAAGACTTGAAGCTAGAAAACTGATAAAGGGCCAGTTGAAAGATCTGACATGTTGCATAATTGAATTTAGAATTTAAGTAATGAAAATTAAAAGAGAAATTTAAGGAGTATGTCATATTTTTCTTTGTATTTCTGAAAGATTATTTTGATTATACAATAAAGAAAGTATTAGAATAGAACAAAACTAGAGACAGAATGAATTGTTAGCCTGCTAATACAGTAAAAGTAAGATGAAACCTGATGAGAGATGACATCTAAATAGGGGAGATTTAAAGGACTGGGAAGATTGAAAAGGACAATGAAGCTTCTCTCCAGTTCTTAAGTTGGATGGCATTTTCACTGGGAATTTACAATTGTATTCACCGAAAGAATGGAAGAAAAAAGCAGAGGAACAAGCAGGAGAAAAACACTGATATATTTTTTGGACATTCCAAATTGAAGAAATAAACATAGTGGCTTGGGGTACAGTTAAAGTGCGAACATGAAAGAGATTTAGCCTTTGGCTTCACCCAACTCATGCTATTTTTTTTTTTTTTGTCTTTTTAGAAAGGCCATACCCATGGCATATGGAAATTCCCAGGCTAGTGGTTGAATCGGAGCTGCAGCTGCCCACAGGCACAGCAACTCCGGATCTGAGCCACGTCTGCGACCGATACCAAAGCTCACAGCAAAGTCCAATACTCAACCCACTGAGAGAGGCCAGGGATTGAACACGCATCCTCATGGATACTAGCTGGGTTCGTTACTGCTGAGCCACCAGGGGAATTTCCAACTCATGCTGTTTGTGTTTCCCTCTCCTGATCAGTCACAGTTCCTACTGATTGAAGCTGTAAGATTTACTTCTTTATTCATTCCATTTCCAAATGCGTTTTTGAAAATATCTTTTCATTTCTAACACTATATACTTGCTTCCCAAGCCTGTATAACCTGATGGATTATGATATGATACAATAAAATACTAATTAGTTGAGACTAGTTATGTGTATATCTGGGAAAATATGGTTTATTATGTTTTTCAGTGGAAAGCTCTGTATATACATCTGCTGAATTAGGTTTAAATCTTTATTTTTTAACTTTGACTATTTCAACTAGTAATTAGCAAAATATGTTTTTAAATGTGCCCATTTTACTGATGCACTTAGCGAATTCATTCAGTGTTTCTGTCCTTTTTCTGTGATATATTTGGAATCATTGTACAATAACATTACATTTCTTTAGGTTTTTTTTTTTGCCTTAAAATCTAATATATCTTATATTAATAGAGTTGTGTCATTTTTCTTTTGTTTGGTGTTGCCTGGTATCCCTTTTCCATACACTTGGTGTTTCAATATTTCTGTCGGCTATATACATGTGCTCTTGTAAAGATCATATAATAAGATTTTTAAAAATTATTCTGATTAGTTTTGTACAAGTCTGCCTAGTCTATTTATATTTTATTATGATTACTTAATATATTTGGATTTGTTTCTACCATCTAATTTGTTTTACTCTATTTGTTTCACATTTTCTATGCTTTTATTTTTCTCCTCTCATACCTTTGTTAATTCTGTGTTTCCTTTGATGTTTTGGAATTTATGCACTTAATTTTTTTTCCAGTATTTCATTGGTTTCTCTTAATAATGTAATGGGCATATTTAACTTTACCTATATAAGTTAACTGTCTATACTCGAAGTGGTCTTAGGAATTCTGACCACTCTTTTTTGTCCTGAGTACCATTATTGTCCAGCATCTTAATTTTAATGTTTTTTTTTAAATTATTATCATTTATAGACTAAATTTTAGTTTACCTTTATCAACCTTATCAACTCTTTTTTTTTCTTTCTTTCCCTTTTTTTTTTTTTTTTGGTCTTTTTGCCATTTCTCGGGCTGCTCCTGCGGCATGTGGATCACGGCAATGCCAGATCCTTAACCCACTGAGCAAGGTCAGGGATTGAACCTGCAATCTCATGGTTCCTAGTTGGATTCGTTAACCACTGAGCCATGACAGGAACTCTTCAACCCTATCAACTCTTTACTCATACTTTTTGCATTTCACATTGTTCTTCTGCGGTCTATACCTTCTTTTTTGATATACATCATTTAGATATTTCTTAATTGAAAGTCTGGAATGCTAACTTTTTTTGTTTTTATAAATTTGGATGATAAATTATAACTATAAGATTGTTCTGACTATGAAAATGCTTTTATTACTATCAGATTCCGGTATAACTTTAAGTTATAATCTACTGGTTGGGTTTTCAAAACCTTCTGGTTTTCTAATGGGGAGAGATTTTCTTTATATATATCTTTAAAAAGTTATTTTATTTTATTTTGTCTTTTCTAGGGCCGCACCCGCGGCATATGGAGGTTCCCAGGCTAGGGGTTGAATCGAAGCTATAGCCACCGGCCTATGCCAGAGCCACAGCAACTCAGGATCCGAGCTGCGTCTGCAACCTACACCACAGCTCACGGCAATGCTAGATCCTTAACCCACTGAGCAAGGCCAGGGATCAAACCCACAACCTCATGGTTCCTAGTCAGATTTGTTAACCACTGAGCCATGGCAGGAACTCCTAAAAAGTTATTTTTTTAATGATACAAGTAAACTTAGTTGCAAAACAGAAACAGATCCACAGACTTTGAAGCAAACTTATGGTTAGGGTTGGGATGGATTGGGGGTTTGGGATTTGCAATGAACACTATTGTATATGCAATAGATGTTCAGTGGGGACTTGCTGTATAGCACAGGGAAATCTGTTCAATATTCCATGGTAACTTATGTGGGTATGGGTACGTATGACCGAATCACTTTGCTGTACAGCAGAAATTAACACAACATTGTAAATCCACTATACTTCAATAAAATTAAAAAATTAAGTATTTCTTATATTGTATCCAGCATTTGAAAATGTTTGATTGAAAGGGTTTTTTTAATGTTTTTAAAAAGTATAGTTTACTTACAATATTGTGCCATTTTCTACTGTACAACAGTGACAGTAATATATATATGCATATATATTTATATATATATGTACACATTCTTTTTATTATTATTTTCTATCATGGTCTATACAAGGAGATTGGATATAGTTCCCCAAAAGTTGGTTTTGATGATATAAAATATGTTTTTTGTTTATGTTTTATTCTTTCAATGAAACTATATTAAACACTATGAACCAGGCATTCAGGTTTAGGAAGGTGAGATAAACAAAAAAATAACTGTTGCTGAAGTATATGATGTATGTAATACGGAAATCTGGATAAGAATTTAGGACACACAGAATAGGGACAGTCTTAGTCATATCCAGAAACATGAAATGAGAATGATACAGCATCTACTTTGGGAAAGGCTAGAACAGGTGCCCTATTTGATATGCCATCAGGATGAATTTTGGCAAGTTGAGATTTAAAAATTTCAGATGATTAAACGGTAGGAATGACAGTATCAAAAATTTTTAACAATTGCTATGGTGAATTGTAAATCCTTAATTTTCAAACTGGCTAATGAAAAAGATATGTATAAGAAAGGATATGTACATGCAGTAGATGGTCAATGGGAACCTGCTATATAGCACAAGGAAATCTATTCACTATTCCATGATAACTTATATGGGAATGGGTATGTATATCAACATGGGAAATAATACTGAAAATATAGCTTCATGAGGAAAAAAGTAACACTAGACTAAGAAGTTTGAATTTTATAGGAGGCAGTAAGTTATGCGGGTGGGTAGTGGCATTTGGCATTATTTGAGAAAAAATTACATGATCAGTTTTTTTTCTAAATTTGGATAGGCTTTTAAAAATATTATAGTCTAGTAGACAGGATGGACAAAATAGTTCAGTAGTCCTATCATTCTGGAAGTCTAATAACTAAAGATCATTTTTACTCGAAAACAGCTTCTTAAATAAGTTGGAGTTTTGTCAGGAAAACAGAAATCTTCCCAGGTGTTTCATGCTGGAAGGAATTAATTACAAGGAAATAGAAGTTAATAAAAATGTTGGAACGATAGGAAAAGCAAAGACGGCGGAAAACATTTTTTTTTTTTTAGTCTTTTATTTAGGGCCGCACCACAGCATATGAAAGTTCCCGGGCTAGGGGTTGAATCTGAGCTGCAGCTGCCTGCCTACACCACACACAGCAACACAGGAGACCAGTTGTGTCTGCGACCTACATGACAGCTCATGGCAAAGCCGGATCCAGATCCTTAACCCACTGAGTGAGGCCAGAGATGGAATCTGCATCCTCATAGACACTAGTCAGGTTCTTAACCCTTTGAACCACAATGGGAACGCCTGGAAAACACTTTGAAAGTTCAGAAAATCAGATGATGCAATAACTACAAGAACCTTCACCAGTAATGTTAGCAACCTGCTAAACTAAAGTAGATGAAATCAGAAAATTTCTTGTGAAACTACAGCAATCTACTGCCACGACCTTCCTGCCTGCCTGCTACTGTCAGGGCAAATATGGCTCTTCATTCTCTCCTGCCTTCTTTATATTTCTCACTGCCTCTCCTTGGTGAACTCAAATGGAATAAGATGTCAAAGCAGCCTGGGAAACAGTGGTCTCCAGCTTCCAAGATAGATGGGGAAACATAAGAGCAGGGGAAAAAGATGTTGAGAGTCCAACAGAAAATTCAGTATACTATTTCAAATTTACTAAACATCTCTTAATATTTAGCTTGGTATACAAAGTACTAAAAAAGCATATTGTGGAAATTGAGTGTTTACTGACTAATCATTTTGGTGTAGAAACAACTAAGCAAAGTTTTCAAAAAGCATTCGTATTTGAAAGCAATTCCTTCTTAAAAATTCAAAAAGTTCCGGGAGTTCCCTTCATGGCTCAACGGTTAACAAACCCTACTAGAATCCATGAGGATACAGGTTTGATCCCTGGCCTTGCTCAGTGGGTTAAGGATCTGGCCTTGCTGTGAGGTGTGGTGTAGGTCGAAGATGGAGCTCAGATCCCTTGTTGATGTGGCTGTGGCGTAGGCCAGCAGCTGAAGCTCTGATTTGACCCCTAGCCTGGAAACTTCCTTATGCCATAGGTGCGGCCCTAAAAGGCAAAAAAAAAAAAAAAAAAAAAAATCAAAAACTACCAATGAAGAACATTAAACATGAGAACCAACTGTTTTGATGTCTTTTTGTTTCATTTGTGAGCATTCATTACAGCTTAGACACACCACTACAGGTTACTAAAATAAAACATTCTGAGGATAAGTTTCTGTTAGATTATTCTAAGTAATAATTCAATTCCATCAGGGTGGAACCTACCTTGAAATGTTAAGTAAAATATATTAGGAAACACAAGATTTCACAAATCTACCAGGGAATATTTATTCACTAACACACCAAAAAGCACACAGCACAATCCTTACCTAACTGATATGCAAATAGAAAAGCCATCTAAATAGCAATCTAAGTGCTCCTTAAAAAGCAAAATTGTTAAATATTGAATTTTCACAGCCAGGCTCACACTAGTCTCTTAAATCCACCTGGTCTCCATTTTCATTGTCTTCCTGTTGTTTAAGGTTATTTACTGAGAATCATCAATAAAGGAGATCTTACGAGAAAATAAAGTTTACTTGGTCAGTTTAAGATTTTGACCAATCATGGTTTATAACTATCACTAAAAGAAATATATGTTTCTTTTTTTTTTTGTCCTTTTGCCATTTCTAGGGCCGCTCCCATGGCATATGGAGGTTCCCAGGCTAGGGATCTAATTGGAGCTGCAGCTGCCAGCCTATGCCAGAGGCACAGCAATGTGAGATCCGAACTGCATCTGCAACCTTCACCAAAGCCCATGACAATGATGGATCCTTAACCCACTGAGCGAGGCCAGGGATCGAACCTGCAACCTCATGGTTCCTAGTCAGATTCATTAAGCACTGAGCCATGACGGGAACTCCAAGAAATAAATATTTCAACTAAGTTTTTAAGTTGCATACAGAATTAACTCCATTTCAATTCTAAATACTGTGTAATGACTTTCTAAAATGAAACAATTAAACAATGTAAGCAGACTCATCCACTAATAGTTATCATTGAAAAGAATTGAATATTAACTGGACCTCTATGAATGTTGAAAGCACAAAATATCTTTTCAATTTTAGCATATTTTTCAAATATCTGTTTAAATTTGTTTGTCACAGAACTGGATTATAAAACTAAATGGATATCCTATATCTAAATTATAACCTTTTTGGCTCATATCTCAATGTTTATGTTTTGAGAAAATTGGATATAAAATAATTGAAGGCAATAAAGAGGAAAAACAAATAATAAATTGATAGTAAGAAGCCTGAGGACCAAAGACCGTATTTCTACAGCAGCCCTTGACTTCTTTTTCTCTTTTTCTCTCCTCTCTTTATTTTCTATAATTCTTAGAATCCCAAGCAATTGCAAAATGATGATATTCATTTCATTACCCGTCTGAGTACAAGACCTCAATTTATAACAGCATCCAAACCTGCCATTCATACAACTTTATTTTTTTAAGAGATGTGAGGCAAACATTTCTCTCTATAGGTTAATGCAAGCAGTTTATTTATACAAGGGGGGATTTACACGCCTTCAAAGAAACACATTAAAAAGTTCAAGGATATTAAACTGCAGCTTCCTTCAAGTACTGAATTTCCATTGGCACTATTACTCTGACAAAAGTTTTAAAAATGTCTTACTCGGCCTCAGAGACCTTCTAAGATACTTAGTAAATGAATTAAATAATGGTTAGAGTGTTTTAACAAAATAAATACCTGAGAGATGCTCTTTACCTGTTCGTCAGAATCTACCAGCAGCTGAATGCAAAGTAAAGCCAGGTCTCCCATCAACTCTGACACTACTTTGATTTTTTCAGAGTGTTCATTAAAATGAACACTTTTAAAATTTAAACCTTGAACTCTCACCTCTAAGGTGTGCAGAAATGTTTCTTTATTAATGGGAGATCAAGGAAGGGAATACAATATGAGACATGCTGTCATAAGAGCTTTTGAAGTTTAGTTATATTTTTATATTCCTATTTCTGTTCTTAAAAACACTAAGCTCCCAACAGCATGTAGAGAATATTGCAGAGAATATGTCTTAGAGCTACATAGATTATTTTTCTTTCACAAAAGATAATGTCCTTATTATATGTGCTTTTTTTCATGAGGAGATATTGACATTGTATATTTTAAGAGCACATGTTTATTGAGAAATGAGAGAAAATAGGGATTCCTCTAGGTAAAGCTTTCAGAGTTTCAGTATTTCATCTTTCAAAGTTGGTACAGTGGTAATTAGGAAAAGGCATTCCTTATATTACTGTGTATATGTGTGTAAAAGAAAAACAAAAACAAATTATACATATATATAATTAAATATGTTATGAAAAATTCATATTGTATAGGAAAATATATGAAAATAATTATACAAAGTAAAGGTTATCTTCAGAATGAATTTATCTAGCATTTACCAACACAACTTAGGGAACATAAAAAAATAAGTAAATTTTTTTCCTTTAACTTTTGGGCAGAAATTCCTATGCCTGGTATCTCCAGTTGGTTAAACTCTTCTTTCACATGTTGAACCTGTCAAAGGCAGTTAGAAGTCAGTATTGACTGTAGCTGTGAGTTAAGCATCTTAAAGTCCTGGGAGATTCTAATTTTCTTTACAGAAGTATCATACCCTGGTATTATTTTTGACTTGCTCTTGTATAAATGACAGATGTCTTGCCAAGTTGTTATCAGTACTTGCAAGATCCTCTAGAGGCATAGGGAAAAGTTAATATCTATTGAAAATCAATCCAGTTAACTTTTCTGAATACATAGAAGAAACAGGCTCATTGTTTGCCTAGACTCAAAAGGCTATAAACAGTGGTTAGAAGCCAGAGGCAAAAGTTCCAAGCCTTCTTCTCAGAATATTTTCAAAGAATTCACATTTCATTTTCCTGAAGGTCGAAAGCAGCTCCCAAAAATCAGTTATTCTTTTTAAACACCAAGTTTTAATTGGTGTCTCCTTTCATCCAAAGAATCTAAGGAAAGAGAAAGCAATATCAAAAACTCCTCCTTTCATTTCACATACCTTACCAGTGCCAGAGAACATTTAGATAAGATTTGTAAGTAGAAGGTATAACAGGAAATTGGAATAAAGAGGAAACAAATAGTTTTGATTAAGATATTGGCAACAACTTTTAAAACAAACTCAAAAATTAGGTTTTAAAAACTTCTTGGAGAAGTATCCAAGTCTATCCAAAAGCGGTGGTAATATCCTTGCAGTTGACCTAGAACTATATGGTCAGATCATTAAGACATATCTTATTTCAATACAATTATTTCACACTGAGTGTCTCAACATGCAACAGGAAAGTAATACATTTTTTGGTAATCGCAGAGTGGCTTCATATTTTCCATACTATTTTTGCTTTGTCTCAGATACTGTTCTATATGTCAGCAATGTTGTTAATTCCATATATTTACTGATTGAGTCTCAGAGTCTCCAATTTTTAAAAGTCTTTCTTTGTGATATGAAACTCATATGAAACTCATACTATGTGAGCTGCTAATGTATATTTTTTTCTTTTTAGGGCCACATCTGTGGCATATGGAGGTTCCCAGGCTAAGGGTCAAATCAAAGCTGTGGCTGCCCGCCTATGCCACAGCCACAGCAACAACAGATCCAAGCCGTGTTTGCGACCTACACCACAGCTCACGGCAAGACCAGATCCTAGCTGCTACCATTTTGAATTGTTGGCTATCAACTCAAATGCTTACAGGAGTCAGAAGAGTAATTATGATCCGTTGGAGTATATATCCCGTGCTAGTTCCCAATGTGCTGTCTCTCTGCTCCAAGCCCACCCTTCTTTGTCCTAGGAACCCTGGGACTGCTTTGCATTGATATGTCCTTTGCCAACTGGCCTGTGCTAAACTTTAGCAGAGGGGGACCCACAGAAGGGAAGAATAAAGCCAAAAAAAAGTCTTATTAATCCTAAGTAACTAATAACAGGTGAAGACGCAGGAGGAAGAGCATCTCTTTCAGATTCCAGTGTCGAACTGTTCTTCTTCTACAATGAGTGACAGACAGCAGAACGCAGGAACTCAGTGAGACTTATTTTCTAGCAATTTTTTTCTGGCACCCCAGTAGTGGGGCTTCCTAGTGAGTTTTGCTGGCAGTCCAGCAGAGAGTTTTTTGTTTCCAGTCCCTTTCTTGGCACTTAAGCAAATTTCTTCCCCACACGGTCTGCATGGTCACACCTTCCCTAATGGAAAATCAAGGGGTGGAAGTAAGGGTGATCTGACCAGATGTATTTCTTCCTGGATACTCTGCATCAGCCCTAGGATAATGGCTGCTTCAGGTAGATGCCACTCTATATCCTCTAGATTTCTCTTTGTCCCTTAGTAATTCACTTCTGTTATTAGCTAATAATTTTTATAGTAAGTTTTCCCTTTGCCAGTTACCAGTCTGGCTCCTCTCTTCTGACTCACTCCTGAATGATGCATGCCCCATCAGCTCCAGCTGACTATTGTTTGGTGGAATACATGCTATTAGATTTCACCATATATACCATATTTATGGTGTATATGAAACATTTAAAAATCACCCTGTGCACAAAATATTCTGTAAATTTGACAATCTTCTTATCTTATGTCAGGTAAATGAGGAAGCAGATGGGTGAATGTAGAGTCAGGGGACAGGCAAACTTTGGTAGAAGAGAAGGGAAAGTTCAGAGAGACAGCCATAAGAACATCCCATTAAAGCACAGAGATTGGGAAGGTTGGACTTTTTAAGGTGATTTTAGGAGCAAGTGAGAGAGAATAAAGATTTTTCACACACACACACACACACACAAAATTACTGCCACTTAAAATATTGTTAGGAAGAAGTTTCACAAAATGTGTATACACATGCTCATATTAAAACATAGAGAGTTGAAGTTGTCATCTGAGGCTTGAATTACCTGTGAAAATGGAAATGATTTCCCATTACACTTTAACATGAGAAGAATCTTAAGGCTGCCTAGTTTCTAAAGGGCAACTTGGCACATTTTTTGCTGTGGAGAGTTTTAAAGATTGGGAAGGTCTAGAAGGGAAAACAACACAAGCAATTTAAAAATGTGTATCTATTGTTTTTGAACCACTTCAAATAAATGTGATATGATTTTCTCACTTTTACAGTGGTCTAATTGCATATTCAGGAATGCAAGCCAGTCACAAGGGTTTATTCTATTTTTAGAAATCTCTTCCTCCACATTAAAAACTGAGAACAAAAGGGACAGCTAGGTGAATAGTGTCTGCTAATCTAGATACCAACCACTCAACCTTGGCATAATGGTTAACTAACAGAGACTGAATATTTGAACAGTTTAGCATACAGAAGCATAGGGTCAGTGCATCTTTATTTTTCATCTAGGCAGCTGGGCAGAAAATTAGCCAATTTAACTCCATCTGTCTCTATCTTTTCTCATTAGGTTTTTGAGGAAACATAACATTTTTGCAATATATATAAGCTCCTTTGGCTTTTTTAAAGTGTATGAATTTTCCTAATGCAAAGGTATGATGAAAAATACTCTGTCATGTCAGAAGTTTGCGTATTTTCTCCTAAGTCTTGATTTGTATTGATCTCTTCCGGAGATAACACAGATGTGCTGCTAAGAAAAAAATGCTATTTTTAAGATACGGTATGAACAGCATCAATAGTAATTTGCAAAATAATTTTAAAAGGTTTCATAATAAATATGTAACCATGAATTTTTATGGAAAAGGCAATTTGAAGCATATAACTATTAAAAAGATAATGTCCCAGCATTCAGAGAGCTCTCTGCTTACTGTGGTTAACTAACATGTGTCTGACAAATTTTAACTCTTAGATTGTATTAAGTATTATAAGAGAGAAGACATGTGGTTAGATTTCATAGAGTTTCATAGAGCAAACTGCTAGGTACCTGGGTGGCAAAAATAATTTATTCTTCCCAAGGACACAAAGGAGATGAATTATGATGTAAAAATGGTTCGGTCTTCCCAATGAGTAGAAGGTAACAATGGTTACTCGTTCAAAGGAAATTGTCTGAGAACAACGTAGACTCTTTGGAGAGAGTCAACAGTGCAACTGGGCTAGATTATAAGGTGTTGACACAAAACAGCCAATGGGGCAAAAAACTGAAGGGTTGGTGACTTGCTGAAAAATTTAGATTCCATTGCCTGTAGAATGCTATTGCCAAAAATGTTTTCCAGCTTCCAAGTGGTTGTAGCATCATATCTGTATTTTAAAAGAATAATGCTAACAATGTGTGGAGGGAGTTTTGGAGAAAGAATGCACTAGTTCCCAGGAGCTTCATAGAGAAACACTTGGAAGACTTAGGGCATTTGATAATTAGGGCCTGAATCACAGAAGGAATGGTGAGGGTGAAGTATAGAGGACAAATTCCAAAGACATTTCAAAGATAAATTTGAGAGGACTTGGTTGATTAAATTTAAAGGGTCAAGAAAGGTCGGAGCCAAAGATGATGGAAGTTTGCTCGCCTGTGTGACTGGGAGGAGAGTGGCCCCATTACTGGAGCAAGGGGATACAGAAGAGCAGCAACGTTAGGGCGGGGGGTGGACAGATAATGAGTCCAATTTGGAACATCTTGGGTTTTGAGTGTCTGCGGGCCAGGCATGCTTTATATTTTCTAAAAATAAAAGGGCTTTGGGGGCAATCATCTAAAATAATTGTAATATTAAAATATAATTTATAAATGTCACCCTGATGTAAAAATATTTAGCAATGCACATCATTAGCTCACAAACCATGCTATTTCCAAGAGGCCTATGTATACACATTAGGTCTAAGGTGTAAAAGTCTATCCATTAGAGAATGAGGCCCAGACAATTACACTTGATTTGACCTACCTCCTTGTACATTTAAAAGACATGGATTAAAGAAAGAAAATATTTTTCCTCTTATTTTACCCACAAATATATCAGATAACTCTTATCTTTAGATTGCTGGATTTTTTAAAAATAAGATTTAGACAATAAGCTATTGAATAGAGAATCAAGTGGTTTACCTGATGGAAAGAGAATGAATTATATACTACTTTTATTAAAGACAATTTATTTTACAATGTCTAAATTCAAACAAGAGTGCTAAGTAATTCTTTTCATTAAATTACTATATTAAAACTTCTAATTGTGACTACTAAATATTTGGATTGGATTGTAGGACAAAACAAACAACAGGATTAATCCTAAATTCCAAATCCGATTTATATAGTACTATTGGGTTTGAATAAATCAAGGGTACTTTAGCAATTAGTGGAAGGACATTCAATATGTCACTAGGCAAACAGTCTGTTAGTCATACTAGCAGGTTCTTCAAACTCTAGGAGCTAGAGCAGGTATTAATCATCAGTGTGTTAAAGTCTCTTTCTCATATGGTCTTGACTTCAGCTGAATACAAAACTCTCTAGACCATTCAGCCAGTTTTACAGAAATATTAATCATTTCGTCATCCCAACAGATCAGTTCTTTCAACCTCTTTTATTACAACTTTTTTTGATTCAAATAGAATGCTTGGGGAGCAACATGCACCAGCATTGCAGTCACATGCCTTCTGTTCTGACATTTCTTATGCCCCAGTTTTACTCAATACTGACTTTTATGACTTAACCCTTGACTTTTAGAATAATCATATTATCCCTGGTGATTATTTTGTGCATCCCAATGCATAAGATTTGTAAGAAATCTAAAACTTGAACCTAAATTGGCTATGCATTGCAATTTTCCCCTCCTTTGCAAATCTAGGATTTCCTTCCTAATACTCCACCACAATTTTTACACAAACAGCAGTACATATTTTTATACATCATCACAGTTTAGAAGGAATTTTATATATTTTTCTCATTTGATAGCTTCAATGACCCCAAAGTATTACCTTTACAGATATTATTTGACCATATTTACAGAAGAGAAATACTATTAGTGATTTGCTTAAAGTTCTACAGTTCAAACTATTACGTTCTAAAGTTCAAACTATAAGTTCACTTTGTTAACAAATGACAAAATAACTCTGGAATTCAGAACCTCAAATTTTCTATTTTGTTTCATCCTAAAATATACTTCATGGACTTAGAGAATTCTCAGAGTTTCTGAGTGAGGAAATAGACTGGGATTAGAGAATGCTTTGTCGCTGGACCTTTATTGTTTGTTCTTGATATTGTATGTTGAACATCTCTCTTTCTCAAGTAAATTTAAAGCAGAAGGAGTCCTTGTCCAATAGCCAGAAGATACTAAAAGATGCACACTAAAAAAATATTATTCATAATATCCTTCTTGTAAATACAGCTTATTTGCATAGAGTAAGTCTTGTCTACATTCAGTGTTTTAACTCTTTACAAAAGAGTCTTGAACTCTGTAAAAAGCCATTTCTATCAGCAGAGGAAGTCTTTCTGGCTGTTAGTACATCTGAGCAGAGTTGAATAACTACACACTATGTATGTGAGCTAGAGCATATACTTGAAAGAAGCAAAGAAACAGGCTCAAATAGACCATAAAGGACAAAGCCCATATCCTTGAAAGATGCAAAGAAACAGGCTCAAATAGACAACCCAAGCCACCTCCATTTTGTATAAACTAGGATCCTGGAAATTTGAATGGGCAGAAAACAACCATCTCTTTATTTACTTTGCATTCTGTTTGCTTGTATACTCTCACTTTCATTGGGAAACTAGTAAGGAAAAGAAATGGGAAACATTCTGCCTCATCAACAGTGTTCAGTGTAAATAGTCAAAGCGTAGTAGATATAATATTGCAGCTTAATTAAAAGTCTTTTATTGCATTCTAAAATTCCCTGTGGAAAGCAATGACATTGGCTCAGGGCAAAGCCAACTCTCTTAGAAATCTTTTAATAGGGAGGAGATATTCTTCTCTAAAGTGAATAGAGTGGTTATCATTGTTCTTCCTTTGTTGACAAAACGGGGTGTCCCCTAGGTAAAAATTACAAGATACTTGGTATGCCACCTCTGTGGCAATTATGACCAAATCTCAGAGGCATTTCTTTATCTGTTTTTCTGTTTTGTTTTTATTAGCAAAACGTATGTGAAAACATAGATGAAATCATGCAGCCTGTATTTCTGATCCCAATTCTTTTCTCAACTCCTTTTCTTTCTAGTTGTAAAATCTGGGCTACTTGTTGAACCTCCTAGCTTCAATTTATTCTAAAATGGCACAATAAGTGTGCCTACCTCACAGACCTGTGCTGAATAGTCCATGAGATAATGGACATGAAGTATTTATCATGATTAGACATTGTTATTGTTAATATTATGATTTATTTTATTAGTACCAATTCCATTGCTATTCTGTGGACTTTTTTAAAATCCAGCATATGGTGTATTGATGACTTAGACTTCAGCTAAGGACCATTTCCCTGACTCTGTGCTGACACATATTCCTGTAGTTGTACCTTAGGTCCCAGGAGATGCAAACTCTGATACAAATTTCCAAGAGACCAACCGAAGTTCTTAAAAAAAGACAAAAAAAAATCTCTTCTCTTTACTTTTATTTTTAATTAGTTAATTAATAATATTGAAGTATAGTTGATTTACAATGTGGTATTATTTTCAAGGGTACAGCAAAGTGATTCAATCATATATATGTGTGTGTATTCTTTTTCCATTATTATATTTTCAGATTTATTTTCTTTTTCCATTTTGTTTATTTTAAGATATTAAATATAGTTCCCTGTGCTATGTTGTAGGTCCTTGTTTTTTTAATCTATTTTGTATATGGTAGTATTCGTCTGCTAATCTTAAATTCCTAATTTATCCTTTCTATCTCTTTCCCCTTTGGTAATCATAAGTTTTGTTTGTTTCTTTGGCTGTGAGTGTGGTACATGGAAGTTCCAGGCCAGGGATCAAACCTGAGCCACAGCAGTGACAACACAGGATCCTTGTTACCGGGGAAATCCAATGTTTGTTTTTTATGTCTGTGGGTCTGTTTCTGTTTTGTAAATAAATTCACTTGCTTCATAGTTAAAATTCCACATATATGTGATATCATACGATATTTATCTTTGTCTGGCTCACTTAGTATGACAATAACTAGATCCCTCCATGTTGCTAAAAATGGCATTATTTCATTCATTTTATGGATGAGTAATATTCCATTATATATATATATAAAGAGAGAAAGAGGGAGATTACATCTTTGTTACCCATTCATCTGTTGATGGACACTTAGGTTGCTTCCACCAACAAAAGTTCTTTACTTTTTAAGTTCACTATTACAAAGTGTTCCATGCAAAGGTCTAGGCACTTGCACTTTGATCTGTTCTCTCTGAATTCAGTTCAAGAATTCTAAGTACAAAGACTGAAAAGAAAAATCCTGAAATCTATTTATGTATATTTATAACTCTTCCCTCCCCCACTTCCACCCCCAAGCCATTAAGTGAAAGCAGAAATGTAAGCTATGTGCAAATCCATATGACAGATAGAGGTGTGGTTTTCTAGTTATGGCACTGTCCTGGGACAACCCATTTCATGCTCTTCCAGGCCAGTCCTGCTAAGGAAGAGGCAGAGAAAATGCTGCAATTGGCATGAGATGGCAGAGGGGGGCTATTTCTGGATCCTGACAAATTGAATCACTGTCAGGGAAAGAACACTTACTATAATTACAGGACCCTTATAATTAGTTGCAAAGCTAAATTGGCAGCACAAGCAAGTGTATTTCAATCCTTATCTGATCCCCATCTGACCAGCTAGATTTGAGGTTGAATAAGCTGGCTCTCATGTTGATACATCACTCAAGAGGTAAGTAACAATATTGGCCAAACAAAACAACAAAAACGAAACCAAAACAGATTTTTGTTATAGGTAACACAACATTTTCTGACCTGATTTGTAAAAATAACTATACACACATATTTCCTTTCTTTTAAATGTAGGAAGGAGAAGATAAAAGCTATTACATGAGCTCTAGGTAGAGAACCGAATTCAGTTCTTATAATCATGACTGGCTGGGCACTAGATTTCACCCTCACCTCTCACGTTGGCTAGCAGTTGCTGAGCAAGGCTGAATTTACACACCTGTATGTGGATGCTGGGCTGCATTAAGCAGGCCTGAAAGGCTGTATTCACCCAGCTGCAAGACCAAAGAAAGAGTCCAGAGTCAGGGACAGAAACATCAATGGTTTAATGGGTGGGAGACCTCACACATTTGAAGCCAGGTTCTGGAGCAACACACAACCATGTGCCACAGGTGGCAGGGCAGGAAATGATGGCAGTCTTTACTCCCAGGGGAAAAGGGGAGATTGCCAGTTATGGGAGGAATTAACATCAAGTGGGCTTATCAGTTACCAGGGAAACCAGAAGAGAGGTATTCCCCTTACCACCTCTTTGATAAAGTAGTAGAAAGTTCTCATCTCCAGCTAGAACAATCATTGGCTGGTACCTGGGGCAAGTATGTAGGAAGGTCAGTCACATGAGTAGAGTATAGATGACACTGGCCAAGCATAGGATGTTCAGAGAGCAAGAGAATAGCCATCTTGAGTGGCCTGACCTTATGATGGAGCATGTACTTCTCCGAAGAAAGGGTTGATTTTCTACAACTGGAGTTATTAGAGAGAAGTGGAATTAAATGACTAATAAAACTAGAGCAATATTAAAGACTAGCTAGACTTTTGCCTGTGTGATTTTACTAGATGAATTTTCTGTCACTTTATCCAAAGGCAAGAGCAAGAATGAGCAATTACAGAGTTTCTGGTAGGTCCCAGAGGTGGGAGGAATTAAATTGGGAAAGAGGCTATGCAATCCCAGGAAGCTGCAATGGAGCCTAGGAAGTTTAGTGTATGTTAGTCAAGAGTTCAGTAATGTGAGTTCATGTTTTCTCCTAATTACTTGTATTATGAACACCGATAAAAGCATGCCAATATTTTCTGAAAATGTAAGCTGTTGGCAGCAGGGGGAAATGAGAGCACAGCTGATTCATCAAAAATCTTTCACAACTATTATGTAATTCAATTAAACAAGTATAGGCTAGCATAGACAATTTTTTTTAAAATGTAAATTCTAATCCCTGATCTCTGTGGTCATGTACTTAAAAGAACCCAGAATATATGCTCTCTTGTGATATTTCAGTTCTGTATACCAGACACTTAGAATGCAATGCAATCATATCATGGTTAAATGGTTAATTGTACTTGGATAACTCATAAATGAAATTAGAATTGATTACAGGTCAGTGAATGAATTCATTTATATCTATTAGTGTATTTTGAACACTGTTGTTTGTTTAGCACCTAGCACAGTTTCTGACACATAGAGTAGACATTATAAATATTTCTTAGTGAATGAAAGAAATGCCATTAAACACTTATGTACGCTAACCCATTTGATCCCGTAGAATGTATGTCATAATATCTGTTGTATAATATGAAAACATAAGCCTAGAGAGGTTCATTTTTTGTTTTAAGAAATTCCATCAAGTGAAAGTTGGATGTATAAAGAAAAGACATCTAGATTCTAAATCTGTGGACTTTCTAACATGTATCTATTTGTTTGTTATACCAGGCTGTTAATTTTTAACCTTATAGTCATCTTCAAAGTAAGTGTTTTCTTAAGTCACAGATTCTTATATATTAAATACAATGATTCAACACTCATATACTACAGGTGAAATGATAGAGGATTTAAACATTTGAGTATAGTAGAGCAGGTTGTTAGCACCAGAGTTTGGGTATTTTTCACCCAATCATATTACCCTGTAAGTAATATGAGGCCTGTGGTTTGGTGATTATAAGTAAAAAATAAATTCAGTTTTTTAGAACATGTCCAGACATGGTCCTGTTAACTGTGGTAGATGAATTGATTATTTCAACACCTCAAACCTTCAAAAACTCATGCTCTTTCCATCATTCCAAGCTGCCACCCTTGGGGAATAACTTTCCCTCATGTATAATCACAGGATGACTGCAGCATAACCATTACATGAATGCACAAGAATGTCCAGTGAGGAGGAGACTGTGCTTTAGTATGTGCCTTTTTTAAAGAATAAAGAAACTTTTGAATTCTCCTGTGGCATAGCAGGTTAAGGATCCAGCATTGTCACTGCAGCAGCTTGGGTCACTGCTGTGGCCTAGGTTTGGTGGCATGGGTTTTAACCCTACTCTAGGAACTTCCATATTCCCTGGTCTTGGCCAAAAAAAATAAAGAAAGAAAGAAACTTTTCCCTAAAGACTTCCAACAGAATAACTTATTGCCAGAATTATATCTTATAAATCAATCAATGGAAAGGAGAATGGGCTTACTACAAGTGACTAACCCAGGAGCACTGAGATAATAAATGCAACTTGCCTAGCACTGTCCCTTAGCACAAATGTCAGCATGTAGTAAATAGAAAGAATTACTCCTACTGGTCAAGAAACAAGCATAGCAGCATATTCTATAGAATTTTGAAGGTAACCACCAGGAAATAAAACTGAATCTATTAAAATATGGTTTCCTCTGTGAATTGTAACTAGAGTAGAAGAGGAAGGGGAAGATGACAGTTTCCTTTCAATTTTTGTTCAGTTGTGCAATTGAAATTGTTTTACTAAGCCCAGTTATTAGTTTTGTCATACTTAAGCCAGTATCCTCTTACATTTAATACTAAACTTAATTTAATACCACTGTAAATATCAGAGCCATTAATTTTAAATTTAGATATATTGTTTTATTGCTGAATCCTCTATGTTTGCCATATTTGAATATGTTCTCATCATTTATTCAGTTAAAATATTTATTAAGCACCTCTGGTATACTAAGGCAAAAATCAAGACTCATGGCTGCTCAGTTGGGCCTCTTGCTGTACTGTGGCACCCATAAAGGATTCTTTATGGGCCATGGGGCTTTACTAAACACCTACAAATTTTGGTGGAGAAAATAGAAAATTAGTTTTATATTATTGTAACTCTACTTTTTAAAAGATTGACAACAAATTATGTAAAATCATCTATAAGCTTAAGTAACGTGGAAGATTCAAATTTACCTACACATGTCAATTTAGTCTTCTTTTTCTTCCTTTTTTTTTTCTTCTTTTTTGGTGGCCCTGCATATGGACTTCCTAGGTGAGGGATCAGATCTGACCTGTAGTTGCAATCTATGTTGCAGCTGTGACAACACTGGATCCTTTAACCAACTGTGCTGGGTTGGGGATCGAACTTACATCCTGTCACTGCAGAAATACACCAATCCTGCTGCACCACAGCAGGATCTATTCATCTTCAACATGGGAAGAAGAAATGAATAGACATTTCTCCAAAGACAGGTAGAGAGCCAACAGGCACATGAAAAAATGCACATCACTAATTGTGTTGAGAAATGAAAATAAAAACTGCAATGAGGTACCACTTCACACCTGTCAGAATGGCCATCATTAGTCATTAGTAAGTCTACAAATAACAAATGCTGGAAAAGGTGTGGAGAAAAGGGAATCCTCCCACACTGTTGGTGGGTATGTAAATTAATACAACCACTATGGAAAACAGTATGGAGCTTCCTCAGTAAACTAAATATAGAACTACCATATGATCCAGAAATCCCACTTCTGGACATATATTTAAACAAAACTTTCATTGAAAAAGATACATTCACACCATGTTCATTGCAGCACTATTTACAGTAGTTAAGACATGGAAACAACCTAAATGTCCACTGACAGATGAATAGATTAAGAAGATGTGGCATATATATATAATGGAATACTACTCAGCCTTAATAAAGAACAAAATAATGCCACTTGCAGCAACATGGATGGAACTAGAGATTCTCATACTAAGTAAAATAAGTCAGAAAGAGAAAGACAAATACCGTATTATATCACTTATATCTGGAATCTAATATATGGCACAAATGAAGATATCTACAGAAAAGAAACAAACTCATGGACACGGAGAACAGACTTGTGGTTGCTAAGAGGGAGGGGGAGGGAGTGGGATGGACTGCGAGTTTGAAGTTTGTAGATGCAAACTATTGCATTTGAAGTGGATGAGCAATGAGATCTTGCTGTATAGCACCAGGAACTATATCTAATCCCTTGTGATGGAACATGATGGAGAATAATGTAAGAAAAAGAATGTATATATATGTATACCTGGGTCGCTTTGCTTTATAGCTGAAATTGACATAACATTGTAAACCAACTAAAAAGAAATTTTTAAAAAAGCAAAAACAAATTATGTAATTTAGTAAAATAATGAAAGAATTAACCTCAATTGTCTTTCCTATAATAGAAATTTTCTTAAAATTTCAAGACATTTAATATACTTAAACTTTATAAATGAATAAACTGTCTTAAATTTATCGAAGCACTTTAGGGGAGCATGATGTTAAACTTGATTTCATAAGCTTCAAATCAGAAGGACCTATATTCTTATACTTTTACTTTAGGGTTGTCCACTTAATGTTTGCATGGTTTTGAGTAGTGGGCTAAATTCTCTAAACCACACTCTCCTCTTCTATATAAAGGGATCCTGATAATCCCTTTAAAATTAGGGTTGTTGTGGAGATGAGATGGAATAATGATTTAAATAATCTAGTACTGTGTTTGACAATGGTGAGTTGTCACTAAATACTAACTCTTATTATTAGAGTAGGAAGATTTCTTTGTTTATTCTTTGTCTTTCTCTCTAGAGTCTTGCTTTCATGTGGGATGTTTCTAACATTAGAGATTTTCTGTATTTAAATTTATAAAGTGTATGTGTGGTGAGTATTTGTGTATGTTCTGATATTTCCAAAGAATTTCAAGGCACTTGTAAGAAATGTATCCTGAAATCATTTTTACTAATATAAGTTATAATAAAACTATCACAAATATACTTAAGTGGAAAAAAAATATTCACTTAGGTAGAGGTTCGATTATCTTTATAAAAACCTCATGCGGTGTTTTTCCTCTAGTAATCTGCTGGCACACAAAGGAAGAAAGCATGTGACTTACAGGCCAAATGCAGAGAAAAAAAAAAAATCCAAGCAAATAAGAAAAGAAATGGCAGACCTTCATAGTAGACCTCCTCCTATGGCAATTTGTTGAAATGTTGTTCAGAAAGTGAATTTCTCCATCTTGAACCCTTTGGATTAAATTCTATTGACTGAATGTACATTTTACCAGGTAAGGATAAAGTGCTGTAAAGAAAACAGATTCTTGCTGACGCATAATGTCAATCCCTTGCTCATTACCCAGTCTACCTCCTACCATCTTTCCTCTTCCATTGCGGATGGAGACCTTGGGTGTGATGTCCTTCGAGGAGACTGCAAACTGTTCCCAGGGAAGCTTCAATAAGACCCTCTAGCTTAATTAGGATGGAAATGACTTCTGCCTTCTCCTTCCTGATCCTCAACCCAGTCCCTTTCTGCTGTCTTTCCAAAGATCAAGAGAGACTTCTGTCTTTCCTCTACAGGGTACCCTCCTTTACCACATATACTGCTAGGAGAGGGGCTGAGTATGATACTCATCTGGCTGAAATGTACCTGGGAACTGCTCATTTAGAAAGGGAAGAAGGAGCAAGGCATATTTTGCAAATGGGCATCTAAGCCTAGACCCTTTCTGTTCTGGCTAAATACCATTTATTTGACCTTAGGAAGTGTTTCACAAATTCAGGGTTGGGGTAATGCATGCCTGAAACTACACTCTTGATTTATAAATCCCATAATACAAAATGCCATACACAAGGTCATGAAGCAAAAACCCTACATGGACACATAAAATACTCTGGCTTTATTTATTTAAAGAATTAACCTTTCTCTCACAGACAGCTGGAATTTCTATCAGTTCTACTTAACTAAGGTATTTTGTATGTAATTGCCACATTGCCCCACTCAAATAAGAGACACTATCAATTCACTCTGTAGCCTCCAGTTGTTTCTGTCACAAAAATAGGACCCTTGGCTGCTTTTGCTTCCTTTTAACAAGTATTTGTTAATTTTTATAATTTGCAGAGTTTAAAGAACAGCAGTTCTGTTTGTGTAAATCACAAGATTTAATTAGAGAAGAGGAATCCAAATGGTGCAAATAAAAGTCTGTGCATAATAAAATATTAATTGCCTTTAAAAATACAATTACACTCCAGTATTCTATTATACTCCAGTGGAAAGTGCTGCAAGCAACAGAGCCCAGTGCCACAGCTTGGCTGCAGTTGTGGCAGACTTGGAAATCTGTTTGTGACCCTGAAAGACTAGAGGAATGGCTGTCTTTGTTGCATCACTGATGAGGGTGGCTGAAATCTTGTTTCTGTTGGGATGTGGGACTCTTATTACCATGTACTCATGATACAGCCTTCTCAGCTTTCTACCCTTTTGTATCTTGGTCTACAAACTTCTGAAATCTTGAGTACTGTGGAGGATTTAATCTTTTAGTTTTGTTTGTTTGTTTGTTTGTTTTCTGCTAGGTAAGAATTTAGTAGGGGGGAAGAAAATGAAAGGAAAAGAAATTCAGACTAGGAGTTATTGTTTTGGCTCTGCCTTTAAGGGGCTATGTCACTTCTAGGCCCTGTGACCTTGGGAACATAGCTTCATATCACAGGCCCTCTGACTCTTTGTCTGCAGTATGAAGAATGGTAAGAGCTTAAGTTCCTTTAGGTTTCTAATCATTCTAGTATTCTAGTAAGTATCTCTCTTTCTCTTTTTTTTTCTTTCTGTTTTTTAGGAGCAGGTCAGTGCAGAACAAAAACAAGTGATGTATTATTTGGTAATAACGCATACTTTCTAAGCAGAGTATACAGAAGATATGTGTAAATTCTAAAGTAGTACTCTGTAATTTTGCATAGCATTTTATAGTGTGAAAGATATATTTTATGCATATTATTTATTTGATTACAATGATTATTCTAAGAATCCCATAGGATCAAATAATATTCTTTGTAAAGGGAATGTGTAAAGTTTAATGCTGCACAAGTATTGTCAACATTGTTATTAGAATAAAACATTTAATTTTCATAAAGTACATAAACTCAGAGTATCTTAAGTTAAAGTTAAGTCCATATTAGATTTCTATGTCATACCATGTTTATTTTAACTTATAGCATCAGAGGAAATATTGCATTTACAAGATTACCCATAGTGCCTTGCAAGTACCTTGCAGTAAATGGCTCCTCATTTTGACATCGTGTGTATGTGTGTGTTGTGTGTGTGTGTGTGTGTGTGTGTGTGTGTGTGTGGCAGGGGGACTGGGAATCCATTTGACCCCACTCCCTGCTTTTTGTGCTGTTCCCAAAGTGAAGCTGACCAAGACAATCCCAGGCCCCACTGCATCCTCCGACACAGAGAATCCAGGTAAAATGCTCCATTCAGGGAAGAGACCTACCAGATGTAAGAGCAAAGGAAGCTCACACGTCCTTCTGTTTTCAAGATGAACTGAAAATCAAAGATTACTAGTGTATGAAGAGAGCAAGTAACATGGAAGCAAGAGACTGAATCAACAGAAAATCTCGTTCCATAAGAAACAGATCATTTACAGCCCTCAACAGTTTTTAGAACTGTTAAACTTATATTCTCAGAGACATTTGAGAAATTATCAGGCTAGCAGTTCCTGTCGTGGCTCTGTGGTTAACAAATCTGTCTAGGAACCATGAGGTTGTGGGTTCGATCCCTGGCCTCGCTCAGTGGATTAAGGATCTGGCATTGTTGCGAGCTGTGGTGTAGGTCACAGATGTGGCTGCGATCCCACATTGCTGTGGCTCTGGGGTAGGCCGGTGGCTACAGCTCTGATTAGACCCCTAGCCTGGGAACCTCCATATGCCACAGGTATGGCCCTAGAAAAGACAAAACACAAAACAAAACAAAAAATTATCAGGTTATCAAAATGGATCATGGGACATAGAAGAGCTCTTTTTTTTTTCCCCCCTTTTCTATTGCCAAACCTGTGGCATATGGAAGTTCCCAGGCTATGGGCTTAACCAAAACTGCAGCTGCCAGCCTATATCACAGCCACAGTAATGCTGGATCCTTGACCCATTGAGCGAGGCCAGGGCTTGAACCCACATCCTCATGGATACTAGTCAGGTTTGTTACCACTGAGTCACAACAGGAACTCCCTGGAAGAGCTCTTAAGAGATTAAAACTATGAAACCTGAAATGACAATAAACCAATAAACTGGAAAATATTAATAGGAACTATTCACATAACACTTGCCATGTGCAGGCCCTGTGTTATGCTCTGTATGGATATTAATTTATATAATCCTCACAGCGACACTGAGACAGAGGAGAAACCTGCAATAGACAGTAGTGAAGTCACCAACACATGATTCCCAGCAAGTAAGTTGCAGACCTGAGATACAAGCCCAAGTATTTACCTCCAAATATGTAGAAGTCATGCATTTAACTCTAGTTCTTCCCCAAAGATGGGAAGATTAAAAAATAAAAAATATAAAAATAATTTCCCATTGTGGCATGAGAAAATGAATCCTACTAGTATCTTGAGGACATGGGTTCCATCCCAGGCCTCACTTAGTGGGTTAAGGCTCTGGTGTTGCCATGAGCTGTGGTGTAGGTCACAGACAGGGCTCGGATCTGGCATTGCTGTGGCTGTGGTGTAGGCCCGCAGCTGCAGCTCCAATTTGACCCCTAGCCTGGGAACCTCCATATGCTGTGGGTGCTGCCCTAAAAAGCAAAAAAAAATAAAAAATAAAAAAAAATACAAAAATAAAAAAATGGATTTAATAGGGTTCCAAATAGAAAGGGAAACAGAAAAGTCATCTACAATTTAGTAAAACAGAGAGGTACCAGACTTCTTTTCAACTACACTATGGGCTAGAAAGTGCAAAGGCACTTGTGTTCTGAGACCAAATGATTTCCAATGCAGATTTTCTGTCAAACCAAACATGAGGACAGAAGAATGTCCCTTGATGACATTCAGGGACTAGAAAAATTAATCTCTTCAAAACCTCTCTCAGGAAGTATCTGGAGGTGTGCACCATCAAAGTGAAGAAGTAAAACAAAAACATGATGCATAGGATTAAAGAAACATCTGACAAAACTTGGAGGAAAAAAAGAAAGACACGAAGGAATTCCCAGGATGCTACCATGCAGCAGTCTATGAAATAAATTAGTTCCAATGGGAGCAGGCAGTAAGAGTCTCTGGATAGTGATGTGCAGGAAAAATAAAAACTTGAGAGGACAAAAAGTTGGAGTGGTTCTGGAAAAAGTGAAAAATATAATGAAGGTATAAAAAGCCATGAAGTAAAAATAATTTTAGCAGACATTGGCATAGAAGTGTGTTCAGTGGGTTGAAATAGAGACTAAGCTGAAAAGTGGCATCATTCTGAGAAACTGAAGGAAAGAGAATCCATTTGATATTGATGGTCAGTACAAACTCTTTAGAATAGCCCAGGAGTGCTATTCTAAAGCACTCATGGCCCCACTGCTCAGGCCAGCACTGGGTAATACATAAAAGTCATAGCACTGTTTACACTGAATTTTTTAAAAATTATTTATTGTAGTTGATTTACAATGTTCTGTCAATTTCTGCTGTACAGCAAAGTGACCCAGGGATCCATTTATATGCATTTTTTTTTCAAATTATCCTCCATCATGTTCCATCACAAGTGATTAGACACTGATTCTTAAATTTAGAGTCAGTTGACTCTTTAACTTCAAAGCAATTACAGTTTAGGTGGTCAATCTGACCGGCATTGATAACATACAGGCTATCATGTAGCTCAGAGAAGGTGGAATGCAAAAGAGGATTAGGAAAAGTTGAGGAAAATATGGAAGTTCTAAAACACTTATCTGACAAAGTGGAGAATCAAGACACTCTTTTCAGAGTTACTGAAACTAGAAAAAAAGGTAACTAATAGAATTTAAAATAAAACTGATAATTTTCAATCACGAAGGAAAGGGGAAGGAAAGAGTGCAAGCAAATTTCCATGTATCTTAAGGGGAAGTAAATAGATATTTTTCTGTATGGGGTTTACAGAAGTAAGCACTCTAAG
Source organism: Phacochoerus africanus (assembly GCF_016906955.1). Taxonomy (NCBI): domain Eukaryota; kingdom Metazoa; phylum Chordata; class Mammalia; order Artiodactyla; family Suidae; genus Phacochoerus; species Phacochoerus africanus. The sequence goes on along the minus strand of NC_062551.1, from coordinate 133,617,900 downwards.
AGCCAAAAATAATCTTTTGAAAAAAGTACAGGGAGTGAAACAAGAAATGGTAAGGGAGATAGTTGGGAAAGTTAGTTTTCAACATAAGTCTCTGTACTCTCTGTTATTCTGTCTATTTTGATAAAAGTCAAACTTAATTATTTTTTAGATGATAGAATATGCTTATTCTAGTTTCCTAATTTTCTAAAACTAAGGACATTTTAATATGTTGATCTGTTATCAAAGTTCAAAATAGAAGGGGACATGCGCTTACATCAATACGACTCAGAAGATCCTGTCCCATGAAGATCTGGCTCCTGGACCACCAGGAGAAATTCCTACGATGACAGTGATGATGGATGGGGCCAATGTTTCTTTATATTTGGGGTTAGTATATAATCAGAATTGTAATATCTGAATAATCGTGATATATATATGACCCATGTATAGCAGAATAAATTAAAAAGCACGTTTCTATCTTCCAAACCATCACCAGATACAAAGAAAAAGCTAAAAGTTATAGTTGAAGGCATTTACTTCTCTTATTTCTGCGAGCGTGTTAACCTGAGAACATGAGGTGCAAATAGCATGAGATAAAAGGACTTTAGGAAAGAGCTGATCTACACTGAGCCTTGACAAATGACACTGTGATGTTGGTCAAAGCACTCTACCATGTTTGTGATTCCATTTTCTCATCTATATGAAAAAGCAAGAGAGGAAGAAAAGAGAGCAGATGAGAAAAGAAGAAGGAAGAAGGGCAGGAGGAAGGGTAGAAAGAGAGAAGGAGGAACTTGATCAGATTGGTTCTAAAATTCTATTACTCTGAGTAAAAAAGATGGTTTATTTTGAGCTGAGATGACAGTGCCATGATAGAAATGGGTGGGGAGCATAGAACACTTTGACCAAGATGAGCTTACAGCAGCGTTGTATAATTTAGTCATGAAGCTTCAGGGAATAGGGAGTTCCTAAAGGCTCAAGAAGTAGGTGGTAGGATTAAATGTTACTAATTACAGGCAAGAGAAACAAAGCAGAAAATGCCTGAATGCCCTGGGAATTCATTAATGCATCAAAACAGTATTAAGCTATATTCAAAGTACTTTGCTGGAAGCTTTCAAGGTTCTAAAAGGAATATAAGATACAAGCCCAGATTTAAAGACATTTACACCTAGACAAGGAGAAAAGGCACACTGCCTGCAAATTTAAACATATAAGAAATCAAATACATCTGCCAAATATGTTGCCGACAATATGTGGTTTTGGATTTCAGAAGAAAGACCACTTTCATCTGCTGTAGTGAGAGAAGATTTTATAGGGCATAAGGAGCTAGAGACAGGGTTTAAGGGAAGCTGAGAAAAATAAGCTCTGTGATGCAGTAAAAGAGAAATGACTGGAGTAGAGAAAACAAAGATTCGCCACAATTTAAATTTCCCATGCAGTTGACTGAAACTCTGCTGAGACTTCATAGTAACCCAACCTCTCTTTCAAAGAGGCTGACTGAAGCCCTAGACCCAAGTGGGAGAGTAACACCTTCACATGACTAGGGAAAGCTGAGTCTCTGTTTAACTGAGAAGTAGTAGTAGATTTTGTCACTGAAGACTGTTTTCAGTCTTAGGATTTACTGCACAGGGTCCAGAAGGAGATGAGTTTTCCGAACCTGTAAGGCTCTTGCTCTCTGACCCCCCCCCCCCACTGTCTTTTTTTTTTTTTTAAGTCTTTTAGTGCCAAACCCCCAGCATATGGAAGTTCCCAGGCTAGGGGTCGAATCCAAGCTGTAGCTGCTGGCTTAGCAGCAATGCAGGATCCGAGCTGCCTCTGCAACCTACACCACAGCTCATGGCAACGCCGGATCCTTAACCCACTGAGCAAGGCCAGGGATTCAACCTGTGTCCTCATGGATACTAGTCAGATTTGCTTCCAGTGCGTCACGACAGGAACTCCTCCATTGTCATTCTTAACGCATCCTTAAATAGCTTGTTACAGCTTGGCGAGAGCGGCCAACGCTGTGGCTCTTTCCCACACTTCTTCTAGGGATACAGGCTCAACAAGTAAGGTCTGGTTTCAAGTTATCATAGATAGCCATTTTACCAGCTATGTTTACTGTATGATCAGGAATTGTAGTTTTCCAGTCTGGGAGATCAGCTTTAGCGCCACCTGCTGCCTGACGGAGTTATCTTTTTTGCTTTTTGGTTTTTTTTTTTTTTTTTTTGTATTTTTAAGGCCACAACCATAGCATGTGGAAGTTCCCAGGCTAGGGGTGGAATCAGAGCTGCAGCTGCTAGCCCGCACCACAGCCACAGCAAAACAGAATCCGAACTGTGTCTGTGACCTACACCACAGTTCCTGGCAACACCGGATCCTTAACGCACTGAGTGGGGCCGGGGATCAAACATGCTTCCTCATGGATGCTAGTTGGGTTTGTTACAGCTGAGCCACAATGGGAACTCCCTGACTGCTTTTTTATTTTGGCAGCTTTACCTTCCAGTAACACTTTATTAAGTTTGGCACTGGAAATATCTCCATTCCAACCAACGGGTCGAAACATATGTAAGAGGCTCTTTTTAAACAACCATTCATCCTTTCTACCACATTCTGATGGTTAGAACTGTCGCACGGTATGCCTAACTATGTGGAGTCAGGAAGTGAAGTCTAGCTGTGTGCCCAGAAAGAAGCGAAGTTTCATTTAATGACCCAGGTTGCAATATTTGGCACAAAAGGAGATAGTGCTGTGATTGCTGGGCGATACTTGCCACAGATGACAGGTCGACATGGAAATATTTGTGTCATGGATTTTCTACTCTTGTCATCATCGGTGCCATTAGAGACAGTGTTAGCCAACATTCTTAAATGTTTATAAATGGTCCTTTAAAAAAATATATATATATATACATATATAAAAAGATACACACAGGAGTTCCCGCTGTGGCACGGTGGAAATGAATCTGACTAGGAACCATGAGGTTGTGGGTTCGATCCCTGGCCTCACCCTGTGGAGGATCCGGTGTTGCCGTGAGCTGTGGAGAGGTCGAAGATGTGGCTCAGATCTGGCGTTGCTGTGGCTCTGGTGTAGGCCGGCAGCTACAGCGTTGATTAGACCCCTAGCCTCGGAACTTCCATATGCCATGGGTACGGCCCTAAAAAAGACAAAATACAGGAAAAAAAAAAAAAGATACATATATATGTATGTATATATATATTCCTCTCAACAATAGATTTGTGCCTACCTTTTCTTAATAATCTTCCTTTAAAACACTTTCCAAATAAATTTTGGCTCTCAATGACAATTTAAAGTTTAAAACAGGCACTAGAGCCTCTTTTCGAAAAAGCTCAGTTTTAGAAGAGCCCTCACTTTAAAATTCTGCTGTCTGTTCTCTAATTCCACAGTGCCCAAATATCTCAGAAGCAATATAATCTTCAGTTTATTTCAAATTCCTAGGCTTTCCCTAGGGCGCTTGTCTCTCTCTAGGGCCTGAGTAACTAGGAACTTTGGCGTGATGCTATCCACTTGGTTCAAGTTCACGGCAGGGAGAAATTGCCCATGTAGAAACTGTGGTTCCATTCCTTGTGGCTGAACATGAAATAACTTGGGCCTCCAGGGTTAATGGTAACATTAGAATCACTTGAGGCTGAGGTAAGAAAATTGTAATTAAAAAGGAAATAGAGTTTGAGATATAGCTGAACTTTATTATATAAAAGTACAGTGTAGCATTTCCTTCTTAACCTTGGAGCCAAGTCTCTGAAGGTGCTGGGATTTTTGATATCTAGAAAATACCTTGATGAGGGAAGTGGGGGAAGGAGGGGGGTGTTAAGAAGACCACTGTCGGAGTTCTGCCCTGAATTTTATCAAATAATTAAAGCCTGCTTGCCATCTATTTCAAGTTTCTCTACTTTTGTTTCATCCGAGCTCAATTTTCCTCTCATGGGCTCCTAGGCAAGGAGATTTGGCCTCGGTTCCCTCACTGCTGAGCAGTTATTCTTTTCTCAACCCCTCCTGAATTCTCTGCCAATCCCTTCACCCAGGAGTTTAGCCAAGAAGGCAGAGTATCTTTAACTTTTGTTTTTGCCCTGTTTTATTTTTATAACACGAATTGCACGGCCTGGCAGTGTTTTCTTATTCCTTCTCTGTGACAGACTGTAAGACACAGGCCACCATCTGATAAGGGTCAGTTTTGAAACACAGCTGCCTGGCCGGCTTGCAGCACCTGTCACAGTGCACCGCAAACCTTTCCTGACTAGGAACAGAATTTCAAATCCAATTAAAACCTTTAGCCTCCTCTTTAAACCCTAAAGGGCTGGGGGCCCCAGTCTCCTCAGAAACAGCCTCCTGCTGTCCTCTTCCGTGTTCTTCCCTTCAATCACCACTTGCTCTCAGCAGTTGTTTATTTCTAGGATTAAATCGAAAAGACCTCAACGGAGTCATTTTGGAACTGAAAACCCAAGAGCATAAGACCTCTCACTTCCGTGTATCCACCTGAGTCCTCCAGTAATCATCACACTGTGGCACAAAAAAACCTTCCTCCTCAACAGGCTCGCTAGTTTGGAATCTAAATCTGCCCAGGCCTGGTTTTTCCCACTTACATTCACACAGTTTAAATGGAGTAAAGCCCGGGAGAAATTGACTTCCCCTGGTTGCGTTATACTTACATGTTTCTCTGATCACATAGCAACACTGTGTGCCTAGCAATATGACATTTTTCATCAGTACCACACAGTTCTGTCGAGATGCATGCAGTTGGGAAGGTAGGGGGACTTTTACGGCATCTGCTTATTAGTCCCTTTGACAAGAGAGACCCATAGCGCTTGGTACTGCGCACCTGCCACAGGTGCTCAGATCCTCGGTAGCAATGCGCTCTCCCTGGAGAACGCCATTGCAACTGTGGTTTGCGTTTCTCTTTGTTGAACCTCTGTCCCTCTTGATACCTCAGTCATGTCAGGTACTCACTGGACCAGAACCACTCTCCTTTGTGTTTGTGAACCTGGGGTTAAGAGATTAAAAACCAGGGAGGCATATTTATCCTTCAGGAAGTGAAGTCTTGGAAGACTGAACAGCATCTGTCTACTAATGGGGGCAAGGGTTCCTTTCACTCAGATGGTCTGGGAGCTAGAGCATCACACATATGGTTCATATAGCATCTGTCCTCTCCATGCTATTGTTGGACGGCGAAGCTACGGAGCAAACCCTTTGCAGACAATTTACATGGAGGGAAATTTCACAAAGCACTGAAATGAGTTTCAAGTCATCTCAGGAAGCCCACAGGGTTCAGTGAAAATAGAATCTAATCAACCTGTAAAAATTGAAATCCCACATCTATTGCATGACTTGATTTGATTTGAGGTAGCTCCTTTTTGATCCCCAAGCAATAAAAGGAGTTGACTATCTCTTCAGGAACATGATCTGCCTCTCTATCTGCTTTTCTCAGCCTCCTCCTCTTCCTTCTTTGCTTTCTTCTTTCAGGCTTCCATTTCTGAAAACTTTCCAACTGCTCCTTGGCCCAGGGATAATTCATCTTCACCGCAGTGGTCATGGTTCTTCTGCTAACTAACAACAACAAGAAATATATCCCTAATGGTCCTCACCTATTTATGCTGGGCACTGCTCTGCCCATGCTTTTTCATGTTCTCTTTTCCCTGAGTTTCATGATTTCCCTGATTCCCAGGGTTTTATGAGGATTTTGTGAAGAACCATTTCTTAATCAAATTCGAATCCAAGCAGTTTCAGAATTCCATTTGATATTAAGGCAAGAGTCCCATGGGCTCAGAACACACCAGAATGTAGGGAAGTTTTTGTTTAAGTAAATATGCTTCTGTTAAGATAGGGACAGCCATAATGTGGAGAATCAATAGTGGTTGGTTGATTAAGGGAAATAATGAAAGCCACACGGATTTAATCTTGAGAAGGGTGTTTTGAAGAAGGGAGTTACATTATACAGTAAAAGGACAGAAGTCACCTAAGGTGAGAGGGTTGGCCTATATCATGATTCAGATGTGGAAGTAACTATTAAAGATGCTTTGGGGGAAATATATGAAGTTTATTTCTTTATGATATTCATTTCATTTTTTGATGAAAAAATGTTAATGCCCGCACACATTCATTACATTAACCCAACTTTGTGATAATTTGTAGAACCTGTTGATTTGTCATAGTTACATCAGCTCCTGCCTCATTAGACACACTCTTCCCTAACATCTTGTCCTACCCCAGCACCCATGCCTTACAACATGTTCCTTTCTGAATTAATGCAACAGCCCTTTATGCAGAGAAATACTAACTAAGGCTGTATATAATGCACTAGTTCATTGTAGAGATAAAAAGAGAATATTCTTTATCAGTCAAGAATAGAGGAATACAACTTAGAATTCATCAGAATTTCCCAAGAGCCCAAACTCTGTTACTCTAAAAAGATTGCACGGGGATCTTAAGGACCATAGTTTAATGCCACTTTCTAGAGACAATACTGCAGCGAGGGTGCCTTCTTGCACCAGGCCAGCGTGCAGTTGCAATTATGAATGAGGGGAGCATCAACGAACCAGCCCAGCTTCTCCTTTGCTGGCTGCCATCATCTCCCATCTGTACACTGACAGTGCTCTCCGTGCTTTCTGTCGCTCAGCTTCTGAGCACTAATGAGGTCACAGCCTCAGGTGGGAGAGCTGTGTTTCGGTGTGATCCTCTTGCTCGGCAATGAAGGAGGGATAGGCGTGGGGGATTTGCTCAATTCTGGAAAGGGGAGGAAAGTTGTTGCTGAAGCCATCAGATTTGTCTTATTTGACCTTCAGCTCTGTCTGCCTTGAAACTAAGCTTTGCTTTTATTTTTTCCTTTTTCTTTTTTTCTTTTCTGTTTTTATAACCTGTGGTGGTAACCATAATGGTAAGAGTTAACGTTAGTCTATGTATGTGTGTGTCAGTTGAGTGTATTTGGGTGTTGGGTGTGTATGTGTCTGGCATGACATTAATAAAAGAGTTCGCATTTTAGGATTCTAAAGTCTAAGGTTACTCCTTTGAATATTTTTCCTTTTTTTTCTGATTTTGTACTCATATATCCTAATATATTCCAACTCTCCTATAATATGAGGAGCGATAATAAGTGGCAATTTTCACATTACTTATCTCTGCTTTAATTACAACATATTGCATGGGAGATATTGTTTTCAAGTGATTTCCTTTTTTCACGGTCCTGACTGTTTCTCATCCCACAGCAAATATTCGCTTAAATGGTGTAAGCCATTTGCAGTTTATAACACAGCTTTAAGCTATTGTTTTAAGGCTTCATACCTTTGAATGCCTTTCTATTTATTTCCTGCTGATATCAAAATATAATCTTGCCAAAACCACTGTTTGGTGGATATTAACATATTCATATTGAACATTTGATTTAGGAAGCTTGCAGATAATAAGCAGAGTATACATCTGTGAAGACTAGATAAAGAATTTTTGGCAGGGGGCAGTGCCACATCTGTGTCATGTGGAAGTTCCCAAGCCAGGGATCAAACCTGCACCACAGCAGCGACCCAAGGCACTGCAATGACAACACCAGATGGTGAGCCTGCTGCATCCCAGGAATACTCCAAGATAATTTTTAATGTTTATGCAGGGTTCATTTCTGTGTTGTAATCCTTACGATGAGTTTGGTTATTCAAGACAAGACATGGTACAGTGTGAATGCCTGCAATGGATTCCATTGTAGAAGAGGTTTGAGAATCAAGTACTAAACTGTTTACTAATTGGGATTTCAACTCATACTTGGAAGACTTTGAGCACTGTGCAAGGTATCTATGGAAAGGGGTTGATCTCATACATTTTGAAATTGTTGGAGGAATTCTTATTTTGGCACAGTGGAAATGAATCCGACTAGAAAACATGAAGCTGCAGATTTGATCCCTGACCTCGCTCAGTGGGTTAAGGATCCAGCATTGCCATGAGCTGTGGTTTAGGTCACAGATTTGCCTTGGATCTGGCATTGCTGTGGCTGTGGCGTAGGCTGGCAGCTGCAGCTCCGATTAGACCCCCAGCCTGGGAACCTCCATATGCCACAGGTGCGGCCCTAAAAAAACAAAAGACAAAAAATAAAAAATAAAAACAATAAAAAATACAACAAAATTGTCGTAGGCCAAGTGCACTCCATAAAAAAATGTTCAAAAATAAGATAATTATTTCTAGCAGTAAGGCAATAAATGTTTTTACTATAAACAAGATGTTAGTGCTCAGCTAACCCTTGGGGTAAGAGAAAAAGATATGATAACTGTGGAATTAATAACTCATTAGTGTATTCCACTCTTTGTCATGTGTTAGTACCTGGCAATAATTAGTCACAGGTTCAAGATTCATACTGATGCATTTATTTTTAAGAGGAGTATTTTAATATATTCTCTACCCCTCTCCCAGACAGTTCCCCTGAAAATTAAATAAGGTGAACTGGCTGGCACAGGAGGATGATAAAGTAATTCATTCTGTTATCATGAATTGGTAAGTAAATTATCAATATGACATATTCGGATATCTGAAAACTATTTTCAAGATCATGCAGGTTCACTCTTAAACTAAGCCCTGAATAAACCAAAAACCAAAACAAAACTCACCTGTTGATATAACCCAGTTTGTGGCAGATTCAGGACTAAAATCCCACTTATATATTACCTGGAGAAGAGTAGATCTAGAATTAATCATGGCCCAAATGGGTGAAAAATATTAATCTGCAATGACTATGCCTGTGTATTTGCTACTGCTAAAGAGCTCCATTTTCTTCTTCATTCCTCTCAAGTACATGATTACTTTTGAGAGACCCAGCGTCCCAAGTTGTGTACATTGGTAAGCACAAAATCACTCTTTGCCCAAAAAATGTAGTTGTAGGAAAAAGTCTTAAGGCTTATTATTCTGTTATTCTCTCCAACTTTTCTTTTTTCTGCCTCACAAACTCCATTTAGATCCCGAAATCCATACTGAAGATAATTTATCTTACAGCACAAGAAACAGCCTTCTTCTCTTATCTAGTAGCAATTGGAAAATAATTGAAGAAGGATTTGGAAGTTGGTCATAGCACCATTATTTTATTTTGTCTTGTTGTAAGCTTCCTAAATATATACATTTGATCAATTATTAATTTATCAGAATGATGTTATGGGTTTCCATGCATATTTCACTTTGTGCCACATTAGAAAAAAATATGGTTTTATTTCTTGCTGAATTTGGAGGTAATGATCCTGTAGAAAGTATTAATGAAGCATAGAAAACAGAATTCCTCCGCACTAAAGTGCTATGTTTTCCAGAAAATTCTTTAGAACTATGAATATGATAAACCAGTAAATATCTTACATCATTGAACTGTGTGGTTTCCCCAATACTGGAATGAAAAATAACTTGAGTTTATCATGCATAGGCTTAATATAAACAACAAGATGCAAAGAACAGATCTTTAGAATAAAGAAATCATTTGGACAAATAAAAATCCATGCATTACAAACCTTAATGTAACCAAGTAGCCCAAGACTGTCTGTGGATCCAGGAAACAGGTACCAATGTCTGCATTGCCAATAGCCACCCAATGCCTGCCCCATTCTCACATTTTTTTTTCTTTTTTTAGCTGCACCTACTGCATATGGAAGTTCCTGGGCCAGGAATTGAATCTAAGCTGCATCTGTGATCTATGACACAGCTGTGGCAATGCCAGATCCTTAAACCATTGTGCTAGTCTGGGGATTGAACCCAAGCCTCACAAGTGACCTGAGCCTCTGCAGAGATAGCACCAGATCCTTACCCCACTGTGCCACAGTGGGAACTCCAACTCTCACTATTTAATAAGCTGTTGTTGAAGCAATTAATTGATTAGCCTGTCACTTATTCAATAAAAGTGTTTAAAATTTCTGAATAATCAATAAATATCAAATGAAATGACTGAAAAATGTACAGTTAAATGATTAAGTGATAATACCCCTGACAATACAAACAAATCAGCAAATCCTGAAAACATAAAGATGAGTTATTGACAAGCTAAGAAAAATTGAGCTTGGAGGTCAATCTTTCAAAGGTAAAATGTTAAATGTAATTGGGCTAGAGACTTGAGCTTAAGGCTTCATCCACCAAAAATGCCAGCATCCCTTAAGATTTGCTGTGAGATGTCATCTGTGAGGCACTTTATTGAAAACCCCTATTAAGTGACTATTAAGACACTGTGAGGTACCACCTTACACCAGCCAGAATGGCCATCGTCCAAAAGTCTACAAACAATAAGTGCTAGAGAGGGTATGGAGCAAAGGGAACCCTATTACACTGTTGGTAGGATTGTAAATTGGTGCAACCATTGTGGAAAACAGTATGGAGAGTCCTCAGAAAACTAAAAATAGAACTATCATTGGATCCAGCAACCTCACTCCTGGGCATCTATCCAGAGAAAACCATGACTCAAAAAGACGCATGTACTCTGATGTTCATTGCAGCACTATTGGCAATAGCCAAGGCATGGAAACAACGTAAATGTCCAGTGACAGAGGAGTCGATCAAGAAGATGTGGTACGTATACACAATGGAATATTACTCAGCCATTAAAAGGAATGAAATAATGGCATTTTTAGCAACATGGATGGACCTAGAAATTACCCAGCTAAGTGAAGTTAGTCAATCAATGAGACACCAACATCAAATGCTATCACCAACATGTGGAATCTGAAAAAAGGACACAATGAACTTCTTTGCAGAACAGATACTGACTCACAGACTTTGAAAAACTTATGATTTACAAAGGAGACAGGTTGGGGGTGGGGGGACGTGCTGGGGTTTTGGGATGGAAATCCTATAAAATTGGATTGTGATGATCATTGTACAACTATAAGTGTAATAATTTCATTGAGTAATAAAAAAATTTTTTAAAAAAGACACAAAAGAGTTTACATAAGGTGTTCATGGGGGAATTCCCATCATGGCACAGCAGGAATTAATCCAACTAGTATCCATGAGGATGTGGGTTTACTCTCTGGCTTCACTCAGTGGGTCAGGGACCCAGTGTTTCCATGAGCTGTGATATAGTTCACAGATACGGCTCAGATTCCATGTTGCTGTGACTGTGGCTGTGGCCAGCAGCTGCAACTTTGATTCAAACCCTAGTCTGGGAACCTCTGTAAGTCATGAGTGTGGCCCTAAAAAAAAGTTCAGGGTTAGTGGAATTATTTCCTCTCCACTTGGAGCTCTTACAATTCTAACTCAAGATCTTGCATCCTTCATTTCTTGATTCACTTAACTTTAATCCAGGTATGATAATATTGATTTTCTTGGTAGAACACTATGGGGATACATGTTATTGTATCAAAACTTTGATACAGGCATGGGGGCAGATGGCATAAGCTTGTCATATGTATCATCCATCTCCTCCCTTCCAGGCCTTACCCCCTCACCACACAATGAAATTATCCTGATAAACATGTCTTCATGAGGCGCAGATGAATGTTTACACACACACTCATAAGTACACATATACTCAAGACCACATGCTCAATGAATGGCAATGCATTTCAAATGTTACAATATGGACAGGAATCTAAGTACCTTGTTCTCCCCTACCTCTCGTCCTTTGTGGAGCTATTGTAGGCCATTCTGTCACTTGCTCTTCTTTATATTTATAAAAAATTAATCTAATTCAATAAAGCTTTTATAAATGCCTTCTATGGGTCAAGCACTAGAGTAAGTGTTGAGGATAGATAATGAATGTCCCTGCTCTTGATGAACTTGGAATCTATCTACTTTTAAAAACACTGAATTAGTGTTGGGCTTCAAGGCCCCTTTGAGGAGACAACTCAAAGCCTTTTCCCAAGACAAGAATTACCAGACCCTTATCATCACTCCACCCATCTCACCGTAATGCACCTTTCCCCACCTTGAGCAACCTGCCCTACTCCTTCCTGCCCCCAAACAGGAAAGGTATGTGTCCCATCCTCACCCCAACCCTATGGAGGCCTTATATACCCCCAACCAACCAGCAAGTGTATCCTAAGACTCCTCTTTCCCCAACCAATCAGCAGGTTAGCAGGTGTATTGCAAGACCTCTCCTCTTCTCAGGTTATAAAAATAGACACGACCACGTGCTCATCCATTACCTCTTCTTTCTCTTCCAGTTGGCTTTCCCTAATTATCAGGAAGTTGGACGCTGTGTTAACAGAATCTCTCACCCCAATAAACTTGTCTTTTCTTCACCTTGCTTTGAATCTGGAAAAGTCTTCTTTCCTACCCATATGCACAGGCCACAACTATTAGCGGCTGTCCTTTTAATTTTCCTAACACCAAAGCCTAATGCCAGTTGCTACTTATCAGCTCCCTTGCCCTCTTATTACAGTTTTGAGGAAATGAAATACTTTGTGCCCATGTCTCTTATCAAAAGTGGAAAAATAAATTAGGCCACAAAAAATAAATAAATAAAAGAAAGAAAGAAAAAGAAAGAGAAAGCATGAAGTATATTTATTTGCAGGAGAAAAGAATATTCTGTGGATTTAAATTACAAACAAGTGTTTTAGGATCATGGCTTAAACAACCTTGCTTCCAGCCCTAACTCTGTTATTTACATGCCCCATAGGTATTGGAGTTTGTGATTACATTTCTGTTGTTTTCTTGTTACTTCTAACTTCTGCCAACAATTCTGCTACAAGTCGTTTATACTCTTTGATACCTTCTTCCTTCACTTTTCCTCTAATCTTCATCTTTCTTGTATCTTCTGGTTTTTCTTTTAATTTTCTTGGTTGTATTTTGAAAGGGCTAAGTTTTCACATATGCCATTAAACAGCACGAATACTTCTTTTCTTGGTAGACAGATGAACAATAGCGTCTTTACTATCATCGCTGTGATTCCTGTAATTGTCCTTTGTTTACAACACTTTTGGTCAAGAGTGAATAGATCAATTGTTAGGCTAAATATTATGTAAAAATTCCTTTTGTCTTCTTCGAGTTCTTCACTTCACAAAATGAGCATATCATGAAGTGATGTGGCCACATTTTGTCTTCCATCCAATGATCTAGTTGTAGGTATAACTACTCTATATATGGAAATGAACGTCTTTTATGAAATAGCTTGCAGTTCGCTTTCAGTTTGTCTTTTTTTGAATCTCCGTGTATTTCAATTCCATGACTCTACAACAGCTCCTTTCTAAATTTCCATATTATAAAAAGCTCAAAACAGCTGTTGTATTCAATCTTCATAAATGCGATTTGACCCCAACACACAAGAGATAATAGGAAGGACTGCTTATAGACACATTCAGAACATCTATTTCATCAGTGACAAGGAAACACACAATTAACTTTAAAGGGAAGAGGCTACATCACGGTGCACTTTGGAGGACAAAGCCCTCACGACATCTTCCGTCCTCAACTGAATGCAAAGTTAAACACCCACACTTACACAAAAATAGCTGTCTATAAAATGCCATCTGGGATGCTGAATGTTGTGGGGGCAGGGGAGATGGAGAGAAAGACGTAAGGTAAGCCAACATGTGGTAGACATCAGAAAAGCTGAGGCATTCAGAAATGCCAGGCTTCTCCGCAGGTCCTATGGTATAAACAGCAATAACATTAACAATTATCCAAACAACAACAAAAAAATATAGGAAGCTTTCCATAGGCACAGAACAAAAATGTGTTCACTCAAATGATGTACTTCTGTGGTGTCTGGAGAAGCCAGGCTGTTTAGCAGTGCTGTAATCATCACAAGTACAATTTTCCTGGGAGAGAGAAGGTTGTCTTTGTTTTCTTAGGTTATTGTTAAGTGCACATTAGTGCGTAAAGAGAGTCCCCTTAGGTAAACACCAATCTCATCTTGTGTGTGTAAACATAGATTTAGGCATTTAAAAAGTTCATTTGTTTTCTGGTTAAATAGGGCGTATGCGGTTCCTGTTAGTACAGAGTGAGGAGAAGGATGCCTTTGGTATCAGGAAGGCTCTGGATAAATACACTAAGCAGTACAGAAATGCTCAGTTTGTAGGGTCTATTTAGGATGAGCGTCTGAAAAACAGCCCTGGTCTGAATCCTAGCTCTCTTTTTGATCTCTGTTTAGTTTAGAAGCTGAATTTGATATCTGACTTGAAGACTCTCATTTGTTATGCATGAAAAAAGACAAGCATTGGATTAGCAGTGAGGCTCACCCTGGAAGAGGTGTAACCCTTAGGAGCAATTTATCTAACAATTTATATTTAAAAGTAATGAACTATGGAAGTTCATTACCTTGATCTTGAATCAAAAGATCATGACCTAGATGGCTAGGGATAGTTCTTATGGGAAAAGGAGCAGAAGAAGGCTGTTGATGCCAGAAAATGCTCTATGAATCTGAAAGGAAAAGTGAAGAGAGGGAAACAGTGTTTTTTCATGTTTAAAAATGTTCATAAAGATTGTAGTAATGCGACTAGTGGCATACAAGAACAAAAATATGGTGCTAAAGTCAGGAAAAACAAACTTTTGGATGAAGGGGATCCAGAGTTAAAAAATAAAAATAAAATTCTCTCTTTCCTTTGCATGCCTTTGAAATTCAGAGCACTGCTCTGGTGGACAAGAATATTAACAATTGGAATGCAAACTGAGTTGGTATAATAAGAAATATCAAAACTCTCATTTTAGTAATCAGAGTCTGAGTCACAGAGGACAGCACTGCTTGAAGCCCATTAACACATCATAATAACAACCACCTGATGTAATGAAAACAAATGAATTCCAAAGAAATAGAAAATGTAAGATTGGGTCATTATCGCACAAGCTAATGAGGAACAGACTTTACCTGTTGTCTTGAGTTCCAAGGAAATTTTTCAGTCCACTGAGGGCATTTTACACCAGGAAATATTTCATTCTGTTTTGGAATTTCTCCTTGGAACGTGTTACAGAACTATTTTCTTACCTTCAGCCTTCTCAGTTTAGTTTAGCTTTGCTGAAACCTCTCTCTGTTGCCCATTACTAGAGCAATAAGGATGTAAGGAAGCTGGGAAGAGATTAAAATTTTTGTGATCTAACTCAAAATGTTTAAGTGATCTGGAGAAAGAACTCTTTTATTCTTATTCTTTTTTTGGGGGGGAGGGGTTGTGCACACACCTGCAGTATGTGGAAGTTCCTGGGCCAGGAATTGAATCTGCTCCACAGCAGCCACCTGAGTGAAAGAAGTGACAACACCAGATCTTTAACTGGCTGCAGCACAAGAGAACTCAGGACCCCTTTACTCATGTCACATTCTATTCTTTATTTTAGAGTTTAATCCTGGCTTCTGATAACTATCTCTGACACAGCGTATAGGAATGTGATGAACACAAGCTTTGGAATTTATGCGGCTTTTCGGTAACTCAGAATTCTAATCCATAATATGTGGTAAAGAGTAGTAACTCATGCTTTAATTCCATGTTTGTTTTGATAGCACATTTGTGTATCTTTCTATACATTTCTGCCCAGCTCCCAACACCTCGGGTAGCTTAGATCAGTTCAAAACAGGACCACTTCTCTTTGCACCTTGCTTTCTTCCTTTTCAATCCAGCCTACCCTCCCCACTACGAGGGAGGCATCTTCAGATTGCAACTAGAGACTGTCTTTTTTCCTCCTCTGATGTTTTTTATTATCCAACCATTTCTCAGCTGAGGGACAATTCTCACACATATCCGTATTGCCATTGTTTCTTGGATATAAAAGTAGCCAGACTAGACTACAAGTAATGCACATTTCTTTTTATCTAGTTAATTCCATTTTTGTAGAATTAATTCTTTTTTAGTATCCCCAGTACTTGATTAATGCCTGAAACCTAATAGACTTAAAAGCCTGGGTAATAAATAGATAACAAAGACATAAAAGTCATAGAGAAAGTTTAAAATACTATACATTAGCTATCTTCTTCAAATACTAGATTCTCTTTTGGTTATTATTTCTATCAGATGGTGACAGCCTAGAATGTAGCAAGCATATGCTTCTGACAGATACAGATTCAAATTCTAGTCCTCCCATTTTTTTAAAATATTATGTCCTTGGACAGGTTATGGAAGCTCTCTCAAATTTAGTTTTCTTATCTACAAAATAGAGATAATTCCTATCTGACAAAGTGATAAAACCCATATCATGGGGATGATGTCAGATGCTGAATGGTGTGAAGTGCCTAGGGTAGCACCTGGGCCACAGTGGGCATTCAATCCACTTTCCTTCTCTGAGTACATTAGCTTGTAGGAAGATCTGGGAGACTGCAGGCAATCTTTTCACCTGCTTGATAAATGTATGCTACACACGTCAATGTAATGTTGTATTCTGTACTTACCTTACCTGTAAGTAAATCCTGCATGAAGGCAACTGCACAATGAGACTGCAAAACAAAGATGCCAACTGACTCAAAACATCCCCCGCTGGCTTACCATAATGTCAAATAATATTCCCGCAATCGACTCTTCAAAAATCTTTCATTTTGTAACTATACCTAGAAATGTAAATTATTGAACTGCTAGTGATGTTTTAATGTTAAGGAATAGTGCAAAATAATCTCAGAGTTGGAAGACATCCTAAATATAGGGAGAAAACATATCCTACTTTGCTTGGGATAGTTCCAGTTTATGCCTATTTTCCTGGCATACAGAAAAATACTTAAGAGTTGTTAATAGTATCTCTTTTTACACTGGTCTGGGTTTGGATGATAAATTATGTTGTCACTCTACCTAAAGATATTTGTCCAATCTCTATCTCATGCTTGAGATCTTTCTGCAATAACCCTATCATATGGTTATCAGTTGGCTTGAATTATTTTTCTGACAGGGAACTTACTACCTCCTGAGGCAGCCAAATGCATTGTGGCTTGGTTCTGATAGATCTTCCTTAAAATAGGCCAAATTAGGTCTGATTTTTGCTTCCACCCACTGGTTCTCACTATACCCTAGGGTTATATAGAACCAGTCTAACACTTCTCCCACATGACAGCCCTTCAAATATTTGAAGACAGCAATCATGTCCTGCCTAAGGGTGCTTATTTCCTGGCTATGAAGTCCCATTTCTTAGTTCAACTGTTGCTCATATAACTTGGCATTAGAATTTTCTCACCATTCTGATTGCTCTTTTCTGAATACATTACAGTTTATCTTTATCCCTGTCTAAGGGAATAACACAGAACACAGCAACACAATACAACTGGTTTGACTAATACGAAGAACAAGACTGGAACTGCTGTCTTTGGGTACTATGCTTCTAGTGTAACAAAACCAAATATTTAGTAGTTATTCTGCTTATCACATCAGACTTTTTTTTTTTTTTTCCAGAACTTATTTTCTAAAAATGAAGCCAAGTTTACCCATTCCAGTTCTGTGTCATTGCATTTTGGTATTCAAAGTACATTGTGAAGAATGATCATCAAGGGAACAGTGCATTGATTGGACATGATTACTGGGGAGAGAATATTTGCCAGATTAGTTTCTTGTCTAGGAAGGGAAGATCAGGCCAAATGTTTTCTTCAAGAGTGGGATTGTAGTAGAAGAACCAAAGTCGATATTGTAAAGAAAAGTTTGGTGTGGAGGGCATTAGAAATGCACATCAATACTTCAGATTCTCTTCCCTGAGCTTAAGGTTTGCAGCTTTCTATATCATTGAATAAGGTCATCTTACTAGTAATGGCCAATGGTCTTTGACAAATGGTGATGAATATCATCGGTGAGTTGATGCATCAAAGGAGAGGTATATAATTTTCTGTTTCCTTCCACTGAAAAGGAGAATTCTGAAGCTTGCTGTTGAAGTAAAAATGTCACAATTTTAATCCAGCCTGAAATGTTAAGCTACTACATGGGAACAACTGCCAGGAAGTGTCATCAACTTTCACACTTGCTAAGACCTACAACTGGTGTGTACTTGTTATCAAAAGAAAGTCTGAGACTATAAACATGGAAGAACCAGTTAACAAATGATTTATGGCTTCCATTTAATAACCACTTACTACGTGATAACCACAAGGCTGAGCACTATCCATAGATTTTCTCCTTCTATCTTTCCAAGCATCCTCTGCAGTATCATTGACTCTACTATACATATGGAGAATAAAGTTACTTCCCAAAGTGTTACCTGATTAGTTTTTAAACGTAGGCCTTTATGGTTTCAAGCTCTGGGTTTTTGCTACATTATTATGCTTCTCTTACTACACGCTTAGGTATATAATTTTGTCCTTGCTGTGAAATGAAATGTGATTACTTTAAGTTTAAAAGAACATACATTAATAATTCATTCAACCTTTCTTTCAATAAGCTTTTATTAAGCAATGGTTTTTAAACAAAGCACAGATACTAGATATTAAGATTAAGACAGGGGCCCTGCCCTTCCTCTTCTTTCTTATTCCTTTCCTTTTTCTTCCTTTTTACTTGGGGATAACTTCTCCATCTTACCATCTCCTTCCAGTGAAATGAGCTCAATCTGTGTAACTCTAAGTCTCTAATTTTTTACTTGCTATGTTTCTGGGGAGATGAAATGATGCAACTGATGGTCAGCCTAGGAAAGATGATTAAAACTTACAGACTAACTCTACCTTGAGCCTGACTTTTTTGAGCTCAGTGTCTCCTCTGCTCTTCTTTACTGTGTGTGTGTGTGTGTGTGTGTGTGTGTGTGTGTATTTGTGTGTGTGTGTATATAAATTCCCTATACCTTGGAAGCCCTATTCCAGCTCAGTGTTGCCTGTGACTGGGTTAACAAATCACTCTAATTTTGGAAATCAGTAGCCAAGCTCATTTGGCTCCCACAGTAGTCAAACTTTTCCCATGTAACTTCTATCAGTATTAAACCTGTTATTTTTGCCTCTATATTAGTTTCCTATTAATGTATAACAAATTACCACAAACTTAGAAGTGTAAAACAACACACATTTATTTTCTCATGGTTTTTGTAGGTGAAAAGCCTGGGCAATGGTGGCAGATTTTCTGCGTGGGACCTCGCTAGACTCAAATCCAGATGTTGGCCTGGGTTGCAGTTCTCCTCTGTGCTTGGAGTTCTCATCCATGCTAACTGGCTGTAGGAAGAATTCATTTCCTGTTGCTGTAGAATGGAGTTCCCCATTGCCCTGTTGGCTTACAGCTGGGTGCTGCTCTCAGCAGTTAAGTCAACCCACATTCCTTACCACTGGACCCCCTCCACCTTTATGTCAGCAATGAAAAATTGAATCCTTATATGCTTAATCTCTGACTTCTGTGACCAGCCAGAAAAAACTTTTTTTTGCACTTACAGGGCTTGTTCGATTATGTCAAGCCCACTTAGATAATCTCCTAATATTTCTCTTGTGTCATTTAACCAAACCTCATCACAGAAGCAAAATCCATCATATTCACAGTCCCAGAGATTATGTAACATATGCGCACTGGGGGAGGGAACAGTGAGAAATCTTGAAGCTCATTTAGAATTCTACCTACTACAGCTTCCATCTTTATATAATACTCTATTCTCAAATTGTCAAATAGTGATGTGGGGTAGGTTTTGTTTATTGGCAGACCCTCAATATCTCCAATATTTTCTTCCTTGTCTCATCCCAGTTATGTCTGTGTGTGTGTATTTGTGTGTGCTTAGTAAGTTCCTTACCACCAAGTTTATTGTGACTCTCTCTCTTTACCAGAATCTACATTTAAGAAATTATTCAAAAAGTTTTCTGGGAATTAAATTCCTGGGATATAGGGAAATTGAAAATGAGTTCCTTCACATTATCTCTGTATTTATTATAGTGCAAGCCCCTGAATAAAAAAAATATATATATTCAAGGCTATGTATAAGCTTGTAATTTTAGGCCTGGCAGGTTAGTTAAGGAAAGGCTGTGATTTATTTCACCAACAAGGTCTATAATAGATAACTAGAGCTACTTAAGAATAATTCTCCTAGGGTCTCTAGGATCTTTGTTGTATAGTCTCA